>NW_028126265.1:0-744211 GCF_965194825.1 Balaenoptera physalus | reverse complement strand
ATGGCATTGTATCATTTTTTCAGTAGCTCACATTCCATCTGTACAGGTAGCAGTTCTTCTTTGTCCACCCATCTGTCGATGGACTTTTTGGTTACTTCCATATCTTGGCTATTGTAATACTATGCAGTGCAGATTTGCGTGCCTGTGTCCTTCCAATTCTGTCTTCTTAGTTTATAGGTCCAGGAATAGGTCTGCTGGATTATATGCTAGCTCAATGTTTACCTTTTAAAGGCACCTCTGTTCTGTTCTCCTTAGTGGTTCTTTCCAGGTTATGTCCCACTTAATGTGGAGGGCATGTATTTCTTCCCAGCACCTTCAGGATTTATTCTTTGTAGTTTTTGCTGATGATTATTCTGAGTGGTGTGAGCTGATACCTCTTTGTGGTTGAATTTGCATGTGTCTCATAATGCATTGAAATTGAGCTTTAAGACATGTCCTTTTAATTTTTCCAGCTGTGATTAGAGCTTATGTCTTCAAAGTGTTTTTCTTAAAGTATGTGTCACCATTTGAAATATTTTGGCCATTATCTCCCTCAAGACATTTTGAGGGCAGGTTTCATTTACAGCCCTGCAGTACTTGTTCATATGAAGTGACCATTAGCTCAGGCTTTAAACCTGCTTTTGCAGGTAACGGCCAGAGAGCGGCAGCCTTTCTACATTCCCCTTGCTGGTACTAGGGAAACAGACCTACCGGCCAGTGGTGTTCTTCGGTTATAAATTAGAGTGCAATGTGCCCGGATAAACCCACAAATGTTGATGTCTCCTTGCTTTCGTTTGTTTTTAAATTCAATTTATATTTATTATTAGAGTAATATTCCATTTTGTAAGTGGACCACTTCTTCTTGGTGCATTCCTCGGTTGATGGACATTTTCATTGCTTCCACGTGCTGGCTATGGTAAATCTTGCTGGCGTACAGGTTTGCCAGCCTGTGACTTTTTGATTCTCATTTTCTCAGGTGATAGGCCAAGCAGTGGTTGTGATTGATTGACTGGTAGCTCAATGTTTCCCTTTTCAAAGCACCTACACTGTGTTTTCATTAGTGGCTCTTTACATGCCACCCCTTACAACCGAGGGTACGCATTTCTCCACACTCCCTTCACCATTTATTTTTTGCAGCATTTTTCCTAATGGCCATTCTGACTGCTGTGAGCTGATAGGTTTTTGTATTATGGGTATGCATGTCATTAAATTTTTTTAAATTCGTCATATTCCTACCCCTTTTTCTTTTCTCTTAAAAGAAAAACCCGTGAGTACAATATAGCTCTTGAAATTGTCTTCTTCGAAGGTTGCCCTCTTGTGAAGTTTTTGGTCGATTTTTGACCCCAGAAATTTTCTGGAGGGGCCAGTGTCATTTACAGAACGGCAAGTTGGTGAAAATTTAGTGACCTTTTGCAGTAGGTTCAAAGCTGCTGTTGTGGGAAACGGCCACAAGGAGGTAGCATTTCTCCATTCCCCAATCTGGGTACTAGGGCAGCAGAGCCTTTCTGGAAGTCATTGTCCTAGGTTGTAAATTAGAATGGAATTTGCCAGGAGAAGTCCCCATAAGTTTATGTCTCATTACTTCTTCTTGGTTTTTAAATTTTTTTTAATCTGGGTAAAGTTTAGAATATTGTTTGTCTTTGGTGTACGCAGTCTGGTTCATTTGTACATTATGTATGTCTATTAATGTACAGATCCTCTTCCCATGTAAAATATTACAGTGTTCCGTTGACCTCCCTTGCTATATGTTCGGTCTTTTTGATACATGTATATAATATGTATTTGTATATGTATAGTAACACTAATCTTCATTTCTCAATTTCCCCCCTCCTTTCCTTTCAGATGAGCATAGTTTGATTTTCTAAGCCTGTGAGTGTCTTTCTCTTTGGAAATATGTTCATCTGTGTCAGTTATTAGATAATGCCATAAGTGATAATATAGGATATAGGTGTTTTGCTGTCCGACCTACTTCATGTTTTGTGATTATCTCCAGGCTCATCTATGGTGCCTCAAAGAGCAGTGCTTCAATGTTTTCCATGGCTAATATTCCATTGTGTACATGGACCACTTCTTCTTGGTGCATTCCTCTGTTGATGGACATTTTCGTTGCTTCCAAGTGTTGCCTATGGTAAATATTGCTGGAGTGCAGGATTGCCAGCCTGTGATTTTTGATTTTCATTTTCTCAGGTGATAGACCCAGCAGTGGGTATGATTGATTGACTGGTATGGTAGGTCAACGTTTACCTTTTCAAGGCACCTCAATTGTGCTTTCATTAGTGGCTCTTACCACGTCCCCCTTAGAATTGAGGGTACGCATTTCTCCACAATCACGTCAGCATTTATTGTTTGCAGCATTTTTGTTGATGGCCGTTCTGACTGGTGTGAGCTGATAGGTTTTTGTAATTTGGGTTTACATGTCTGTAAAAATTCCTACAATTCATCATTTTTCCAAGCCTTTTTCTTTTCTGTTAAAAGAAAAAAGCAAAAAAGTGTGACTATAATAAACCTCTTCAAATTTTCTTTTTGGAAGGTTGCACTCTGGAATTTATTGGTCGATTTTCGACCTCAGTATTTTTTGGAAGGCCGGTGTCATTTACAGACCTGCAATTGGAGAATATTTAGTGACCTTTTGCAGTGGGTTTAAAGCTGCTCTTGTGGGAAACGGCCACAAGGATGCAGCATTTCTCCATTCCCAAATCTGGGTACTAGGGCAGCAAAGCCGTTCTGGAAGTTGTTTGCCTAGGTTTTAAATTTGGATGGAATGTGCCAGGAAAACCCCCCATAAGTTTATGTCTCATTACTCCTAGTTCGTTGTTTTAATTTTTTCAATTGGGGTAATGGTTACAATGTTGCTCGTCCAAGGTGTACACACTCTGGTTCATCTACATATTCTATATAACTATTTACGTAGAGATCCTCTTCCCGTGTAAATTATTACAGTGTTCCATAATCCTTCCTTGCTATATGGTCGGTCTTTTTGATATATGTATATTATATGTATTTGTATACATATGGTAACGCTAATCTTCATTTATCCATTCCCCCCACCTTTCCTTTTAGATAAGCATAGTTTTTTTTAATAAGTCTGTGATTGACTTTCTCTGTGGAAATATGTTCATTTGTGTCAGTTATTAGATAACACCTTTAACTGATATCATAGGATATAGGACTTTTGCTTTCCGACTTACCTCATGTTCTGTGATTATCTCCAAGATCATCTATGGTGCCTCAAAGAGCAGTGTTTCATTGTGTTCCATGGCTAGTATTCATTGTGTACATGGACCACTTCTTCTTTATCGTTTCATCTGTTGATGGACATTTTGGTTGCTTCACTGTCTTGTCTATTGTGAATCAGGCTGCAGTGAAGCTTTTGCAGCCCGGTTCTTCTTCATTCTGGTCTTCTCAGGTGAGAGGCCCATTGGTGCGCCTGCTGGATTGAATGGTACCTCAATTTTTCCTTTTAAACGCAGCTCCTTTCTGTTGTCATTATTAGCGTTTAACCCGCTTACATCTCACCATCAGCTAGAGGGTACACAGTTCTCTAAAACCTCTTCAGCATTTATTGTTTGTAGACTTTTTGCCAATGGTCAGTCGACTGGTGTGAGTTGAAAAGTTTTTGTAGATTAGATTGCGTGAGTCTAATACTTCCTGAGGCTGAGCTTTTATCCATTTTCCTTTCTTTAAAAAGAGAGTGAGTAAAACTTACCTCTTCATACTATCTTCGTGAACATTTTGCCTGTTTTGAATTCCTTTATCCATTCCCTACCTCAGCACAATTTTGAGGGCAGGTGTCCTTTACAGCCCTGTTTGCTTATGAATGGTAAGTGACTATTAGCTGTGGGTTAAAAGTTGCTCTTGCGGGAATCGGCCACAAGGCGGCAGCATTTCTCCTTTACCAAATCTGGTTACTAGGGCAACAGAGCCTTACTGGAAGTGGTGTTCTAGGTGTTAATTAGAATAGAATGTGCGAGGAAAAAGCCCTTTAAGTTTATGTCTCATTATTTCTTGTTGGTATTTTTAACTTAATTTTTATTTTTTATCACAGCAAACTTGATTACAATGTTTTGTTTGTTCTAGGTGTGCAAGATGTGGTTCTTTCACACATATACATATATCTATTCTTCTTCGGATCCTTTTCCCATGTAGGTTATGACACAATGTTGAGTAGTCTGCTCTTGGTGTTGCATAGGTCTTTGGTGATTATATATTTCACATGTGTTTGTATCTCTCTGTTAACCTCAATATGGTAATGTATCCAATCCTCACACCTGTCCATTTGGTGAACCATAAGTTTTTTAAATGAATCTATGATAGTGTTTGTGGAAATATCTTTGTTTGTATCATTTTTTAGGTAACCCCTATATGTGATATGATAGGATATGTGTCTTTCGCTTTCTCACTTACTCCAAGTTGCATGCTTACTTCTAGACTCATCTATGGTGCTGCAAATGGCATTGTATCATTTTTTCAGTAGCTCACATTCCATCTGTACAGGTAGCAGTTCTTCTTTGTCCCCCCATCTGTCGATGGACTTTTTGGTTACTTCCATATCTTGGCTATTGTAATACTATGCAGTGCAGATTTGCGTGCCTGTGTCCTTCCAATTCTGTCTTCTTAGTTTATAGGTCCAGGAATAGGTCTGCTGGATTATATGCTAGCTCAATGTTTACCTTTTAAAGGCACCTCTGTTCTGTTCTCCTTAGTGGTTCTTTCCAGGTTATGTCCCACTTAATGTGGAGGGCATGTATTTCTTCCCAGCACCTTCAGGATTTATTCTTTGTAGTTTTTGCTGATGATTATTCTGAGTGGTGTGAGCTGATACCTCTTTGTGGTTGAATTTGCATGTGTCTCATAATGCATTGAAATTGAGCTTTAAGACATGTCCTTTTAATTTTTCCAGCTGTGATTAGAGCTTATGTCTTCAAAGTGTTTTCTTAAAGTATGTGTCACCATTTGAAATATTTTGGCCATTATCTCCCTCAAGACATTTTGAGGGCAGGTTTCATTTACAGCCCTGCAGTACTTGTTCATATGAAGTGACCATTAGCTCAGGCTTTAAACCTGCTTTTGCAGGTAACGGCCAGAGAGCGGCAGCCTTTCTACATTCCCCTTGCTGGTACTAGGGAAACAGACCTACCGGCCAGTGGTGTTCTTCGGTTATAAATTAGAGTGCAATGTGCCCGGATAAACCCACAAATGTTGATGTCTCCTTGCTTTCGTTTGTTTTTAAATTCAATTTATATTTATTATTAGAGTAATATTCCATTTTGTAAGTGGACCACTTCTTCTTGGTGCATTCCTCGGTTGATGGACATTTTCATTGCTTCCACGTGCTGGCTATGGTAAATCTTGCTGGCGTACAGGTTTGCCAGCCTGTGACTTTTTGATTCTCATTTTCTCAGGTGATAGGCCAAGCAGTGGTTGTGATTGATTGACTGGTAGCTCAATGTTTCCCTTTTCAAAGCACCTACACTGTGTTTTCATTAGTGGCTCTTTACATGCCACCCCTTACAAAAGAGGGTACGCATTTCTCCACACTCCCTTCACCATTTATTTTTTGCAGCATTTTTCCTAATGGCCATTCTGACTGCTGTGAGCTGATAGGTTTTTGTATTATGGGTATGCATGTCATTAAATTTTTTTAAATTCGTCATATTCCTACCCCTTTTTCTTTTCTCTTAAAAGAAAAACCCGTGAGTACAATATAGCTCTTGAAATTGTCTTCTTCGAAGGTTGCCCTCTTGTGAAGTTTTTGGTCGATTTTTGACCCCAGAAATTTTCTGGAGGGCCAGTGTCATTTACAGAACGGCACGTTGGTGAAAATTTAGTGACCTTTTGCAGTAGGTTCAAAGCTGCTGTTGTGGGAAACGGCCACAAGGAGGTAGCATTTCTCCATTCCCCAATCTGGGTACTAGGGCAGCAGAGCCTTTCTGGAAGTCATTGTCCTAGGTTGTAAATTAGAATGGAATTTGCCAGGAGAAGTCCCCATAAGTTTATGTCTCATTACTTCTTGTTTTTTAAATTTTTTTTAATCTGGGTAAAGTTTAGAATATTGTTTGTCTTTGGTGTACGCAGTCTGGTTCATTTGTACATTATGTATGTCTATTAATGTACAGATCCTCTTCCCATGTAAAATATTACAGTGTTCCGTTGACCTCCCTTGCTATATGTTCGGTCTTTTTGATACATGTATATAATATGTATTTGTATATGTATAGTAACACTAATCTTCATTTCTCAATTTCCCCCCTCCTTTCCTTTCAGATGAGCATAGTTTGATTTCTAAGCCTGTGAGTGTCTTTCTCTTTGGAAATATGTTCATCTGTGTCAGTTATTAGATAATGCCATAAGTGATAATATAGGATATAGGTGTTTTGCTGTCCGACCTACTTCATGTTTTGTGATTATCTCCAGGCTCATCTATGGTGCCTCAAAGAGCAGTGCTTCAATGTTTTCCATGGCTAATATTCCATTGTGTACATGGACCACTTCTTCTTGGTGCATTCCTCTGTTGATGGACATTTTCGTTGCTTCCAAGTGTTGCCTATGGTAAATATTGCTGGAGTGCAGGATTGCCAGCCTGTGATTTTTGATTTTCATTTTCTCAGGTGATAGACCCAGCAGTGGGTATGATTGATTGACTGGTATGGTAGGTCAACGTTTACCTTTTCAAGGCACCTCAATTGTGCTTTCATTAGTGGCTCTTACCACGTCCCCCTTAGAATCGAGGGTACGCATTTCTCCACAATCACGTCAGCATTTATTGTTTGCAGCATTTTTGTTGATGGCCGTTCTGACTGGTGTGAGCTGATAGGTTTTTGTAATTTGGGTTTACATGTCTGTAAAAATTCCTACAATTCATCATTTTTCCAAGCCTTTTTCTTTTCTGTTAAAAGAAAAAAGCAAAAAAGTGTGACTATAATAAACCTCTTCAAATTTTCTTTTTGGAAGGTTGCACTCTGGAATTTATTGGTCGATTTTCGACCTCAGTATTTTTTGGAAGGCCGGTGTCATTTACAGACCTGCAATTGGAGAATATTTAGTGACCTTTTGCAGTGGGTTTAAAGCTGCTCTTGTGGGAAACGGCCACAAGGATGCAGCATTTCTCCATTCCCAAATCTGGGTACTAGGGCAGCAAAGCCGTTCTGGAAGTTGTTTGCCTAGGTTTTAAATTTGGATGGAATGTGCCAGGAAAACCCCCCATAAGTTTATGTCTCATTACTCCTAGTTCGTTGTTTTAATTTTTTCAATTGGGGTAATGGTTACAATGTTGCTCGTCCAAGGTGTACACACTCTGGTTCATCTACATATTCTATATAACTATTTACGTAGAGATCCTCTTCCCGTGTAAATTATTACAGTGTTCCATAATCCTTCCTTGCTATATGGTCGGTCTTTTTGATATATGTATATTATATGTATTTGTATACATATGGTAACGCTAATCTTCATTTATCCATTCCCCCCACCTTTCCTTTTAGATAAGCATAGTTTTTTTTAATAAGTCTGTGATTGACTTTCTCTGTGGAAATATGTTCATTTGTGTCAGTTATTAGATAACACCTTTAACTGATATCATAGGATATAGGACTTTTGCTTTCCGACTTACCTCATGTTCTGTGATTATCTCCAAGATCATCTATGGTGCCTCAAAGAGCAGTGTTTCATTGTGTTCCATGGCTAGTATTCATTGTGTACATGGACCACTTCTTCTTTATCGTTTCATCTGTTGATGGACATTTTGGTTGCTTCACTGTCTTGTCTATTGTGAATCAGGCTGCAGTGAAGCTTTTGCAGCCCGGTTCTTCTTCATTCTGGTCTTCTCAGGTGAGAGGCCCATTGGTGCGCCTGCTGGATTGAATGGTACCTCAATTTTTCCTTTTAAACGCAGCTCCTTTCTGTTGTCATTATTAGCGTTTAACCCGCTTACATCTCACCATCAGCTAGAGGGTACACAGTTCTCTAAAACCTCTTCAGCATTTATTGTTTGTAGACTTTTTGCCAATGGTCAGTCGACTGGTGTGAGTTGAAAAGTTTTTGTAGATTAGATTGCGTGAGTCTAATACTTCCTGAGGCTGAGCTTTTATCCATTTTCCTTTCTTTAAAAAGAGAGTGAGTAAAACTTACCTCTTCATACTATCTTCGTGAACATTTTGCCTGTTTTGAATTCCTTTATCCATTCCCTACCTCAGCACAATTTTGAGGGCAGGTGTCCTTTACAGCCCTGTTTGCTTATGAATGGTAAGTGACTATTAGCTGTGGGTTAAAAGTTGCTCTTGCGGGAATCGGCCACAAGGCGGCAGCATTTCTCCTTTACCAAATCTGGTTACTAGGGCAACAGAGCCTTACTGGAAGTGGTGTTCTAGGTGTTAATTAGAATAGAATGTGCGAGGAAAAAGCCCTTTAAGTTTATGTCTCATTATTTCTTGTTGGTATTTTTAACTTAATTTTTATTTTTTATCACAGCAAACTTGATTACAATGTTTTGTTTGTTCTAGGTGTGCAAGATGTGGTTCTTTCACACATATACATATATCTATTCTTCTTCGGATCCTTTTCCCATGTAGGTTATGACACAATGTTGAGTAGTCTGCTCTTGGTGTTGCATAGGTCTTTGGTGATTATATATTTCACATGTGTTTGTATCTCTCTGTTAACCTCAATATGGTAATGTATCCAATCCTCACACCTGTCCATTTGGTGAACCATAAGTTTTTTAAATGAATCTATGATAGTGTTTGTGGAAATATCTTTGTTTGTATCATTTTTTAGGTAACCCCTATATGTGATATGATAGGATATGTGTCTTTCGCTTTCTCACTTACTCCAAGTTGCATGCTTACTTCTAGACTCATCTATGGTGCTGCAAATGGCATTGTATCATTTTTTCAGTAGCTCACATTCCATCTGTACAGGTAGCAGTTCTTCTTTGTCCCCCCATCTGTCGATGGACTTTTTGGTTACTTCCATATCTTGGCTATTGTAATACTCTGCAGTGCAGATTTGCGTGCCTGTGTCCTTCCAATTCTGTCTTCTTAGTTTATAGGTCCAGGAATAGGTCTGCTGGATTATATGCTAGCTCAATGTTTACCTTTTAAAGGCACCTCTGTTCTGTTCTCCTTAGTGGTTCTTTCCAGGTTATGTCCCACTTAATGTGGAGGGCATGTATTTCTTCCCAGCACCTTCAGGATTTATTCTTTGTAGTTTTTGCTGATGATTATTCTGAGTGGTGTGAGCTGATACCTCTTTGTGGTTGAATTTGCATGTGTCTCATAATGCATTGAAATTGAGCTTTAAGACATGTCCTTTTAATTTTTCCAGCTGTGATTAGAGCTTATGTCTTCAAAGTGTTTTCTTAAAGTATGTGTCACCATTTGAAATATTTTGGCCATTATCTCCCTCAAGACATTTTGAGGGCAGGTTTCATTTACAGCCCTGCAGTACTTGTTCATATGAAGTGACCATTAGCTCAGGCTTTAAACCTGCTTTTGCAGGTAACGGCCAGAGAGCGGCAGCCTTTCTACATTCCCCTTGCTGGTACTAGGGAAACAGACCTACCGGCCAGTGGTGTTCTTCGGTTATAAATTAGAGTGCAATGTGCCCGGATAAACCCACAAATGTTGATGTCTCCTTGCTTTCGTTTGTTTTTAAATTCAATTTATATTTGTTATTAGAGTAATATTCCATTTTGTAAGTGGACCACTTCTTCTTGGTGCATTCCTCGGTTGATGGACATTTTCATTGCTTCCACGTGCTGGCTATGGTAAATCTTGCTGGCGTACAGGTTTGCCAGCCTGTGACTTTTTGATTCTCATTTTCTCAGGTGATAGGCCAAGCAGTGGTTGTGATTGATTGACTGGTAGCTCAATGTTTCCCTTTTCAAAGCACCTACACTGTGTTTTCATTAGTGGCTCTTTACATGCCACCCCTTACAACCGAGGGTACGCATTTCTCCACACTCCCTTCACCATTTATTTTTTGCAGCATTTTTCCTAATGGCCATTCTGACTGCTGTGAGCTGATAGGTTTTTGTATTATGGGTATGCATGTCATTAAATTTTTTTAAATTCGTCATATTCCTACCCCTTTTTCTTTTCTCTTAAAAGAAAAACCCGTGAGTACAATATAGCTCTTGAAATTGTCTTCTTCGAAGGTTGCCCTCTTGTGAAGTTTTTGGTCGATTTTTGACCCCAGAAATTTTCTGGAGGGCCAGTGTCATTTACAGAACGGCAAGTTGGTGAAAATTTAGTGACCTTTTGCAGTAGGTTCAAAGCTGCTGTTGTGGGAAACGGCCACAAGGAGGTAGCATTTCTCCATTCCCCAATCTGGGTACTAGGGCAGCAGAGCCTTTCTGGAAGTCATTGTCCTAGGTTGTAAATTAGAATGGAATTTGCCAGGAGAAGTCCCCATAAGTTTATGTCTCATTACTTCTTCTTGGTTTTTAAATTTTTTTTAATCTGGGTAAAGTTTAGAATATTGTTTGTCTTTGGTGTATGCAGTCTGGTTCATTTGTACATTATGTATGTCTATTAATGTACAGATCCTCTTCCCATGTAAAATATTACAGTGTTCCGTTGACCTCCCTTGCTATATGTTCGGGCTTTTTGATACATGTATATAATATGTATTTGTATATGTATAGTAACACTAATCTTCATTTCTCAATTTCCCCCCTCCTTTCCTTTCAGATGAGCATAGTTTGATTTCTAAGCCTGTGAGTGTCTTTCTCTTTGGAAATATGTTCATCTATGTCAGTTATTAGATAATGCCATAAGTGATAATATAGGATATAGGTGTTTTGCTGTCCGACCTACTTCATGTTTTGTGATTATCTCCAGGCTCATCTATGGTGCCTCAAAGAGCAGTGCTTCAATGTTTTCCATGGCTAATATTCCATTGTGTACATGGACCACTTCTTCTTGGTGCATTCCTCTGTTGATGGACATTTTCGTTGCTTCCAAGTGTTGCCTATGGTAAATATTGCTGGAGTGCAGGATTGCCAGCCTGTGATTTTTGATTTTCATTTTCTCAGGTGATAGACCCAGCAGTGGGTATGATTGATTGACTGGTATGGTAGGTCAACGTTTACCTTTTCAAGGCACCTCAATTGTGCTTTCATTAGTGGCTCTTACCACGTCCCCCTTAGAATCGAGGGTACGCATTTCTCCACAATCACGTCAGCATTTATTGTTTGCAGCATTTTTGTTGATGGCCGTTCTGACTGGTGTGAGCTGATAGGTTTTTGTAATTTGGGTTTACATGTCTGTAAAAATTCCTACAATTCATCATTTTTCCAAGCCTTTTTCTTTTCTGTTAAAAGAAAAAAGCAAAAAAGTGTGACTATAATAAACCTCTTCAAATTTTCTTTTTGGAAGGTTGCACTCTGGAATTTATTGGTCGATTTTCGACCTCAGTATTTTTTGGAAGGCCGGTGTCATTTACAGACCTGCAATTGGAGAATATTTAGTGACCTTTTGCAGTGGGTTTAAAGCTGCTCTTGTGGGAAACGGCCACAAGGATGCAGCATTTCTCCATTCCCAAATCTGGGTACTAGGGCAGCAAAGCCGTTCTGGAAGTTGTTTGCCTAGGTTTTAAATTTGGATGGAATGTGCCAGGAAAACCCCCCATAAGTTTATGTCTCATTACTCCTAGTTCGTTGTTTTAATTTTTTCAATTGGGGTAATGGTTACAATGTTGCTCGTCCAAGGTGTACACACTCTGGTTCATCTACATATTCTATATAACTATTTACGTAGAGATCCTCTTCCCGTGTAAATTATTACAGTGTTCCATAATCCTTCCTTGCTATATGGTCGGTCTTTTTGATATATGTATATTATATGTATTTGTATACATATGGTAACGCTAATCTTCATTTATCCATTCCCCCCACCTTTCCTTTTAGATAAGCATAGTTTTTTTTAATAAGTCTGTGATTGACTTTCTCTGTGGAAATATGTTCATTTGGTCAGTTATTAGATAACGCCTATAAATTATATCATAGGATATAGGACATTTGCTTTCCGACTTACCTCATGTTCTGTGATTATCTCCAAGATCATCTATGGTGCCTCAAAGAGCAGTGTTTCATTGTGTTCCATGGCTAGTATTCATTGTGTACATGGACCACTTTTTCTTTATCCTTTCATATGTTGATGGACATTTTGGTTCCTTCACTGTCTTGTCTATTGTGAATCAGGCTGCAGTGCAGCTTTTGCAGCCCGGGTCTTCTTCATTCTGGTCTTCTCAGGTGAGAGGCCCATTGGTGCGCCTGCTGGATTGAATGGTACCTCAATTTTTCCTTTTAAACGCAGCTCCTTTCTGTTCTCATTATTAACGTTTAACCCTCTTACATCTCACCAGCAGCTAGAGGGTACACAGTTCTATAAAACCACTTCAGCATTTATTGTTTGTAGACTTTTTGCCAATGGTCAGTCGACTGGTGTGAGTTGAAAAGTTTTTGTAGATTACATTGCGTGAGTCTAATAGTTCCTGAGGCTGAGCTTTTATCCATTTTCCTTTCTTTAAAAAGAGAGTGAGTAAAACTGACCTCTTCATACTCTCTTCATGAACATTTTGCCTTTTTTGAATATCCTTTTATCCATTCCCTACCTCAGCACAATTTTGAGGGCAGGTGTCCTGTACAGCCCTGAGTCCTTGTGAATGGTAAGTGACCATTAGCTGTGGGTTAAAAGCTGCTCTTGCGGGAATCGGCCACAAGGCGGCAGCATTTCTCCTTTACCAAATATGGTTACTAGGGCAACAAAGCCTTACTGGAAGTGGTGTTCTAGGTTTTAAATTAGAATGGAATGTGCGAGGAAAAAGCCCTTTAAGTTTATGTCTCATTACTTCTTGTTGGTATTTTTAACTTAATTTTTATTTTTTATCACAGCAAACTTGATTACAATGTTTTGTTTGTTCTAGGTGTGCAAGATGTGGTTCTTTCACACATATACATATATCTATTCTTCTTCGGATCCTTTTCCCATGTAGGTTATGACACAATGTTGAGTAGTCTGCTCTTGGTGTTGCATAGGTCTTTGGTGATTATATATTTCACATGTGTTTGTATCTCTCTGTTAACCTCAATATGGTAATGTATCCAATCCTCACACCTGTCCATTTGGTGAACCATAAGTTTTTTAAATGAATCTATGATAGTGTTTGTGGAAATATCTTTGTTTGTATCATTTTTTAGGTAACCCCTATATGTGATATGATAGGATATGTGTCTTTCGCTTTCTCACTTACTCCAAGTTGCATGCTTACATCTAGACTCATCTATGGTGCTGCAAATGGCATTGTATCATTTTTTCAGTAGCTCACATTCCATCTGTACAGGTAGCAGTTCTTCTTTGTCCCCCCATCTGTCGATGGACTTTTTGGTTACTTCCATATCTTGGCTATTGTAATACTCTGCAGTGCAGATTTGCGTGCCTGTGTCCTTCCAATTCTGTCTTCTTAGTTTATAGGTCCAGGAATAGGTCTGCTGGATTATATGCTAGCTCAATGTTTACCTTTTAAAGGCACCTCTGTTCTGTTCTCCTTAGTGGTTCTTTCCAGGTTATGTCCCACTTAATGTGGAGGGCATGTATTTCTTCCCAGCACCTTCAGGATTTATTCTTTGTAGTTTTTGCTGATGATTATTCTGAGTGGTGTGAGCTGATACCTCTTTGTGGTTGAATTTGCATGTGTCTCATAATGCATTGAAATTGAGCTTTAAGACATGTCCTTTTAATTTTTCCAGCTGTGATTAGAGCTTATGTCTTCAAAGTGTTTTCTTAAAGTATGTGTCACCATTTGAAATATTTTGGCCATTATCTCCTTCAAGACATTTTGAGGGTAGGTTTCATTTACAGCCCTGCAGTACTTGTTCATATGAAGTGACCATTAGCTCAGGCTTTAAACCTGTTTTTGCAGGTAACTGCCAGAGGGTGGCAGCCTTTCAACGTTCCGCACTCTGGTAACTAGGGAAACAGTCCTTCTGGCCAGTGTTGGTCCTGGGTTATAAATTAGCATGGAATGTACCCCGATAAACCCAGAAAAGCTGATGTCTCCTTACTTTTGTTTGTTTTTTAAATTTAATTTTTTTTATTGGAGTAATATTCCATTGTGTACATGGAGCACATCTTCTTTGTGCATTCCTCTGGTGATGCACGTATTCATTGCTTCCAAATATTGGCTATGGTAAATGTTGCTGGAGGGCAGTATTGCCAACTCCTGTCTTTTTGATCCTCATCTTCTCAGGTGATAGCCCCTGCAGTGGGCATGGAAAAATGCTCAACATCTTGAATTAATAAAACATGCTAATCCAATCTACAAAAACATTTACCTCACAACAGTCAGAATGATCATCACCAAAAAATCTACAAACGATAAATGCTGAACGGGTATAAGAGAACTGTGTACCCTCTAGCAGCCTATTGGATGTAAACTGGTAACAGTCAGTAGTTAGAACATAATGGAGGTGTGTTTAAAGGTAAACATTGAGCTACTATATGATCTGGAAAGCCCACTGCTGGGACTATCGCCTTAGAAGACCAGAATCAAAAAGACACAGGCTGGCAATCCTGCACTGCAGCAATATTTACCATAGCCAAAAGTTGGAAACAACCAAAATGTCCTTCAACAGATGAATGCACAAAGAAGAAGTTTTCATTGTACACAGTGGAATATTAGCCATGGAAAAGAGTGAAACAGTGATGTTTGCAACACCATAGAAAGACCTAGAGATAATCACACAACTTGAAGTAACGAAGAAACTGAAAGACAAATATCCTATGATATCACTTTTAGGTTTTACCTAAAAATTGATACACATGAACTTATTTCCAAGACAAGGGCCCTAATGGATGAAGAAAACAAAATTATATTTAACCAAATGGAAAGGTGTGAGGCATGTATAAATTAGGATATGCTGGATGACAGACCTATACTAATACATATGAAAAATATAAATCACCAAAACCTAGGCTATACCTACAGAGGTCTACTGAACACTCTGTAATAACCTACGTGGGATAGGATCCAAAGATCTATAGATACATATATATAATGAACCAGATTCTGTACACCTAGAAGAAACATAACATTTTAATCATATTTGCTCTAATAAAAAATAAATTTAAAAATCAAACAGAAAGTAAGGAGATATAAGCTGTTGGGTGTTGTCTTGGCACATTCCACTCTAATTTTCAGCCTACTAACACGATTTCCAGGAAGGCTCTGTTGCCCAAGTGCCAAGAGTTGGAAATGCTGCCTCCTTGTGGCCATTTAATGCAAGACCAGCTTTAACCCCAGAGCTAATGGTCAGTTAATATTCACAAGGACTCAGGGCTGTAAAGGACACCTGTCCTCAAAAAATGTCCTGGGGCAGGGAATGGGCAAAAATCTCAACACACAGGAAATTTTTCAAGAAGATCATTGGTAAGTTTTATTCACTTTTTTTTAAGGGGTAAGTTTTACTCACTTTTTTTAAAAAAGGAAAATAGATATAAACTAAACATAAAGAATTATTAGACTAATGCAATTCAAATCTACAAAAAGTTTCAACTCGCACCAGTCAAATAAACATTAGCAAAACGTCTACGAACAATAAATGCTGAAGGGGTTTTAGCCAACTCTGTGCCCTGTAGCGGCTGGTGAGATGTAAAGTGGTAAGAGCCAATAATGAGAAGAGAAAGGAGCTGCGTTTAAAACTAATAATTGAGCCACCATTTGATCCAGCAGGACCAGAGTTGGGCCTATAACCAGAGAAGAGCAGAATCGAGAAGACACAGGCTGCAAAAGTTGCACTGCAGCAGTATTCACAATAGGCAAGACAAGGAAGCAACCAAAATGCCCATCAACATGAATAGACAAAGAAGAAGTGGTCGGGGTACACAATAGAATATTTGCCATGGGAAACAATAAAACACTGCTCTTTGCAGCACCGTAGATGAGCCTAGACATAATCACAGAACATGAGGTAATTCGGAAAGCAAAAGAAAAATATACTATGATATTACTTATAGGTATTATCTAACAACTGACACAAATGAACATATTTCCACAGAGAAAGACACTCACAGAGTTAGAAGACAAACTATGCTTATGTTTAATATAACAGTGAGCATACGTATAGAAATACATATTAAATACATATATCGAAAAGACCGACCATATAGAAATGGAGGTCTATGGAACACTCTATATAATTTACATGAGAAGGTGATCTGTACATGAAGAAATATATGTAATGTACAATTGAAACAGAACGTGTACACCTAGGAAAAACTATTCTAAAAATTAAAATAATGAACAAGAAGTAATGAGACATAAATTTCAGGGTCTTTTTCCTGGCACATTCCATTCTAATTTACAACCTAGAACACCACTTCCAGTAAGGCTCTGTTGCCCTAGTAACCAGACTGGTAAAGGAGAAATGCTGCCGCCTTGTGGCCGTTTCCAGCAAGAGCAGCTTTTAACCCACAGCTAATGGTCACTTAATATTCACAAGGACTCAGGGCTGTAAAGGACACTTGCCCTCAAAATTTGTGCTGAAGTAGGGAATGGACAAAAAAATTCAAAACAGGCAAATGTTTCAAGAACAGACTATGAAGAGTTAAGTTTTACTTACACTCTTCTTTTAAAAAAAGGAAAATGGATAAAAGCTCAACCTCAGGGAGTGTTAGACGGATGCAATCTAATCTACAAAAAGTTTCAACTTACACCAGTCGACTGACCATCAGCAAAAAGTCTACAAACAATAAATGCTGAAGGGGTTTTAGAGAACTGTGTACCCTCTACCTGCTGGTGAGACGTAAAGGGGTAACAGCCAATAATGAGAAGAGAAAGGAGCTGTGTATAAAAGTAAAAATAGAGGTACCATTCAATCCAGCAGGTGCATCACTGGACCTCTCACCTGAGAAGACAAGTATCGAGAAGACACAGGCCGCAAAAGCTGCAGTGCAGCCTTATTCACAATAGCCAAGACAGTGAAGCAATCAAAATGTCAAACAACAGGTGAATGGATAAAGAAGAAGTGGTCCATGTACACAATGGAATATTAGCCATGGAAGACAACGAACCATTGCTCTCGGAGGCACCACAAATGAGTCTGGAGATAATCACGAAATATGAGGTAAGTCCGAAAGCAAAACACCTATATTCTATGATGTCACTTATAGGCGTTATCTAATAACTGACACAAATGAACATATTTCCACAGAGAAAGACACTCACAGACTTAAAAAACAAACTATGCTCATCTAAAAGGAAAGGTGCGGGGTATGGATAAATTAAGATTAGTGTTACTATATTTATACAAACACATATTTTATACATATCTGAAAAAGACCGACCATATAGCAAGGGAGGTCTGTGGAATACTCTGTAACATTTTACATGGGAAGAGGATCTGTATTTGAATAGACATATATAATGTACAAATGAACCACATTGTGTACACCTAGAACAAACAATATTCTAAGCTTTACCCCAATTAAAACACTTTTAAAAACCAAGAAGAAATAATGAGACATAAACTTATGGGGGTTTCTCCACGCACATTCCAATGTAATTTACAACATAGGAACACGACTTCCAGAAAGGCTCTGGTGCCCTACTACGCAGATTTGCGAATGGAGAAATGCTGCCTCCTTGAGGCCACTTCCCACAACAGGAGCTTTAAAACCATTGCTAAAGGTCACTAAATATTCACCAAACTTGCAGTTCGGTAAATGAGACCTGCTCTCTAAAAAAAGTCTGAGGTGGAAAATAGACCAAAAAATTCAAAAGAGGGCAACCTTCCAAGAAGACAATATCAAGAGTTATATTGTACTCCCAATTGTTTCCTTTTTTTAACAGAAAAGAAAACGGCGGTGAAAAATGATGAGTTTTACGAATTTCCAAAGCCATGCAAACCCAAATTCCAAAACCCTATCAGCTCACAGCAGCCAGTAGGGCCATTAGCGTAAATGCTGCAAAAAATAAATGCTGAAGCGATTGTGGAGAAATGTGTACCCTCGATTCTAAGGGGGACGTGCTAAGTGCCACTAATGAAAACACAAAGAAGGTGCTTTGAAAAGGGAAAAACGGTGCTACCAGTCAGTCAATCACAACCACTGGTGGGCCTATCACCTGAGAAAATGAGAATCAAAAAGACACAGGCTTGGGGCTTCCCTGGTGGTGCAGTGGTTGAGAGTCTGCCTGCCAATGCAGGGCAAACGGGTTCGAGCCCCGGTCTGGGAAGATCCCACATGCCACGGAGCAACTGGGCGCGTGAGCCACAACCACTGAGCCTGCGCGCATGGAGCCTGTGCTCCGCAACAAGAGAGGCCGCGATAGTGAGAGACCCACGCACCGCGATGAAGAGTGGCACCCGCTCGCCGCAACTACAGAAATCCCTCGCGCACAAACGAATATCCAACGCAGCCAAAAATAAATAAATAAATAAATAAATAAATAAATAAATAAATAAATAAATAAATAAATAAATATTAAAAAAAAAAAGTCACAGGCTGTCAATCCTGCACTCCAACAATATTTACCATAGCCAACACTTGGAAGAAATGAAAATGTCCATCAACCGAAGAATGCACAAAGTAGAAGTGGTCCACGTACACAGTGGAAGATTACTCCCATAAAAAATAAAAATTAAATTTAAAAATCCAACAAAAGTAAAGAGACATCAGCTTGTGTGGGTTTGTCCGGGCACACTCCACTCTAATTTATAACCAAGAAACACCACAGGCCGCAAGGGCATTTCCCTAGTTACCAGGGTGGGGAACATAGAAAGGCTGCCACCCTCTGGCAGTTACCTGCAAAAACAGCTTTAAGGCCTGTGCTAATGGTCATTTCATAGGAAGAAGTAATGCAGGACTGTAAATGAAACATGCCCTCAATATGTCTTTAGGGAGGTAATGGCCAAAACATTTCAAAATGTGACACATACTTTAAGAGAACACTTTGAAGAACTAAGGGGTAATCACAGCTTGAAAAATAAAAAGGATATGCCTTAAAGCTCAGTTTCAACGGATTATGAGGCACATGCGAATTCAACCAAAAAGAGGTATCAGCTCACACTTGTCAGAAAAACCATCAGCAAGAAAACTACAAACAATAAATGCTGAAGCTGTTGTGGAGAAATGCATACCCTCAACTTCAAGGGGGACGTAACTTGGAAAGGGCCACAAATGAGAACAGAATGGAGGTGCCTTAAAAAGGTAAACATTGAGCTACCATATGATCCAGCAGGCCCACTCCTCGACCTATAATCTAAGAAGAGAGAATTGGAAAGACACAGGCAGGCCAATCTGCATTGCACAGTATTACAATAGCCAAGATATGGAGGTAACCAAAAAGTCCACCAACAGATGGGTGGACAAAGAAGAACTCCTCCATGTATAGATGGAATATTCGCTAGTGAAAAAAATGAAACAATGCCATTTGCAGCACCATAGTTGAGTCTAGACGTAATCACACCACCTGTAGTAAGTGAGAAAGTAAAAGACACATATCCTATCATATCCCTTTTAGGAGCTACATAAAAATTGATACTAATGAAGATATTTCCACAGAGAAAGGCAATCACAGATTCATTAAAAAACTTATGGTTCATCAAATAGAAAGGGATGAGGATTGGATAATTTACCATATTGGGGTTAACAGAGATATACAAACCATGTGAAATATATAATCACCAAAGACGTACGGAAGATCAGGAGAAGACTACTCAACATTGTGTCATAACCTATATGGGAAAAGGATGCGAGGAAGAATAGATACACGTATATGTGTGAAAGAACCACATTTGCACACCTAGAACAAACAAACCATTGTAATCAAATTTGCTTGGATAAAAAATAAAAAGTAAATTATAAATATGAACAACAAGTAATGAGACATAAACATAAAGGGCTTTTTCCTGGCACATTCCATTCTAATTTACAACCTAGAACACCACTTCCATTAAGGCTCTGTTTCCCCAGTTACCAAATTTGGTAAAGGAGAAATGATGCCACCTTGTGGCCGTTTCCTGCAAGAGCAGCTTTAAACTCACAGCTAATGGTCACTTAACATTCACAAGGACTCAGGGCTGTAAAGGACACCTGCCCTAAAAAATTGTGCTGAAGTAGGGAATGGACAAAAATTTCAAAACAGGCAAATGTTTCCAGAAGAGAGTATGAATATTAACGTTTTACTCACGCTCTTTTAAAAAAAAGGAAAACGGATAAAAGCTCAACCTCAGGGAGTGTTAGACCCATGAAATCTAATCTACAAAAAGTTTCAACTTACACCAGTCGACTGACCATCAGCAAAAAGTCTACAAACAATAAATGCTGACGGGGTTTTAGAGAACTGTGTACCCTCTACCTGCTGGTGAGACGTAAAGGGGTAACGGCCAATAATGAGAACAGAAAGGAGCTGTGTTTAAAAGTAAAAATGGAGGTACCATTCAATCCAGCAGGCGCACCATTGGACCTCTCACCGGAGAAGACAAGAATCGAGAAGACACAGGCCGCAAAAGCTTCAGTGCAGCCTTATTCACAATAGCCAAGACAGTGAAGGAATCAAAATGTCCAACAACAGGTGAATAGAGAAAGAAGAAGTGGTCCATGTACACAATGGAATATTAGCCATGGAAAACAATGAACCATTGTTCTTTGAGGCACCACAAATGAGTCTGGAGATAATCACGAAACATGAGGTAAGTTGGAAAGCAAAAGACCTATATTCTATGATATCACTTACAGGCGTTATCTAATAACTGACACAAATGAACATATTTCCACAGAGAAAGACACTCACAGATTTAGAAAACAAACTATGCTCATCTAAAAGGAAAGGTGGGGGGAGTGGATAAATTAAGGTTAGTGTTACTATATGTATACAAACACATATTATATACATATCTCAAAAAGACCTACCATATAGAAGGGAGGTGTGCGGAACCCTCTGTAACATTTTACATGGGAAGGGGATCTGTACTTGAATAGACATATATAATGTACAAATGAACCAGATTGTGTACACCTCGGACAAACAATTTTCTAAGCATTACCCCAATTAAAAAAATTTTTAAAACCAAGAAGAAATAATGAGACATAAACTTATGGGGGTTTCTCCATGCACATTCCAATATAATTTACAACCTAGGAACACGACTTCCAGAAAGGCTCTGCTGCCCTAGTACCCAGATTTGGGAATGGAGGAATGCTGCCTGCTTGAGGCCACTTCCCACAACAGCAGCTTTTAACCCATTGCTAAAGGTCACTAAATATGCACCACACTTGCAGTTCGGGAAATGAGACCTGCTCTCTAAAAAAATTCTGGGCTGGAAAATCAACCAAAAAATTTAACAGAGGGCAACCTTCCAAGAAGACAATTTCAAGAGTTATATTGTACTCCCAACTGTTTCCTTTTTTTAGCAGAAAAGAAAACGGCAGAGAAAAATGATGAGTTTTATGAATTTTCAAAGACATGCAAACCCAAAGTACAAAAACCTATCAGCTCACACCAGCCAGAAGGGCCATTAGCATAAATGCTGCAAACAATAAATGCTGAAGAGATTGTGGAGAAATGCGTACCCTCGATTCTAAGGGGGACGTGGTAAGAGCCACTAATGAAAACACAAAGAAGGTGCTTTGATAAGGGTAACACGGTGCTACCAGTCAATCAATCACACCCACTGCTGGGCCTATCACCTGAGAAAATGAGAATCAAAAAGTCACAGGCTTGGGGCTTCCCTGGTGGTGCAGTGGTTGAGAGTCTGCCTGCCAATGCAGGGCACACGGGTTCGAGCCCCGGTCTGGGAAGATCCCACATGCCGCGGAGCAACTGGGCGCGTGAGCCACAACCACTGAGCCTGCGCGCATGGAGCCTGTGCTCCGCAACAAGAGAGGCCGCGATAGTCAGAGACCCACGCACCGCGATGAAGAGTTGCCCCCGCTCGCCGCAACTACAGAAAGCCCTCGCGCACAAACGAAGATCCAACACAGCCAAAAATAAATAAATAAATAAATAAATAAATAAATAAATAAATAAATATTAAAAAAAAAAAGTCACAGGCTGGCAATCCTGCACTCCAACAATATTTTCCATAGCCAACACTTGGAAGCAATGAAAATGTCCATCAACCGAGGAATGCACAAAGTAGAAGTGGTCCACGTACACAGTGGAAAATTATTCCAATAAAAAATAAAAATTAAATTTAAAAATCCAACAAAAGTAAAGAGACATCAGCTTGTGTGGGTTTGTCCGGGCACACTCCACTCTAATTTATAACTGAGAAACATCACAGGCCGCAAGGGCATTTCCCTAGTTACCAGGGTGGGGAACATAGAAAGGCTGCCACCCTCTGGCAGTTACCTGCAAAAACAGCTTTAAGGCCTGTGCTAATGGTCATTTCATAGGAAGAAGTAATGCAGGACTGTAAATGAAACATGCCCTCAATATGTCTTGAGGGAGGTAATGGCCAAAACATTTCAAAATGTGACACATACTTTAAGAGAACACTTTGAAGAACTAAGGGGTAATCACAGCTTGAAAAATAAAAAGGATATGCCTTAAAGCTCAGTTTCAACGGATTATGAGGCACATGCGAATTCAACCAAAAAGAGGTATCAGCTCACACTTGTCAGAAAAACCATCAGCAAGAAAACTACAAACAATAAATGCTGAAGCTGTTGTGGAGAAATGCATACCCTCAACTTCAAGGGGGACGTAACTTGGAAAGGGCCACAAATGAGAACAGAATGGAGGTGCCTTAAAAAGGTAAACATTGAGCTACCATATGATCCAGCAGGCCCACTCCTCGACCTATAATCTAAGAAGAGAGAATTGGAAAGACACAGGCAGGCCAATCTGCATTGCACAGTATTACAATAGCCAAGATATGGAGGTAACCGAAAAGTCCACCAACAGATGGGTGGACAAAGAAGAACTCCTCCATGTATAGATGGAATATTCGCTAGTGAAAAAAATGAAACAATGCCATTTGCAGCACCATAGATGAGTCTAGACGTAATCACACCACCTGTAGTAAGTGAGAAAGTAAAAGACACATATCCTATCATATCCCTTTTAGGAGTTACATAAAAATTGATACTAATGAAGATATTTCCACAGAGAAAGGCAATCACAGATTCATTAAAAAACTTATGGTTCATCAAATAGAAAGGGATGTGGATTGGATAATTTACCATATTGTGGTTAACAGAGATATACAAACCATGTGAAATATATAATCACCAAAGACGTACGGAAGACCAGGAGAAGACTACTCAACATTGTGTCATAACCTATATGGGAAAAGGATGCGAGGAAGAATAGATACACGTATATGTGTGAAAGAACCACATTTGCCCACCTAGAACAAACAAACCATTGTAATCAAATTTGCTTGGATAAAAAATAAAAAGTAAATTATAAATATGAACAACAAGTAATGAGACATAAACATAAAGGGCTTTTTCCTGGCACATTCCATTCTAATTTACAACCTAGAACACCACTTCCATTAAGGCTCTGTTTCCCCAGTTACCAAATTTGGTAAAGGAGAAATGATGCCACCTTGTGGCCGTTTCCTGCAAGAGCAGCTTTAAACTCACAGCTAATGGTCACTTAACATTCACAAGGACTCAGGGCTGTAAAGGACACCTGCCCTAAAAAATTGTGCTGAAGTAGGGAATGGACAAAAATTTCAAAACAGGCAAAAGTCTCCAGAAGAGAGTATGAATATTAACGTTTTACTCACGCTCTTTTAAAAAAAAGGAAAATGGATAAAAGCTCAACCTCAGGGAGTGTTAGACCCATGAAATCTAATCTACAAAAAGTTTCAACTTACACCAGTCGACTGACCATCAGCAAAAAGTCTACAAACAATAAATGCTGACGGGGTTTTAGAGAACTGTGTACCCTCTACCTGCTGGTGAGACGTAAAGGGGTAACGGCCAATAATGAGAACAGAAAGGAGCTGTGTTTAAAAGTAAAAATGGAGGTACCATTCAATCCAGCAGGCGCACCATTGGACCTCTCACCGGAGAAGACAAGAATCGAGAAGACACAGGCCGCAAAAGCTTCAGTGCAGCCTTATTCACAATAGCCAAGACAGTGAAGGAATCAAAATGTCCAACAACAGGTGAATAGATAAAGAAGAAGTGGTCCATGTACACAATGGAATATTAGCCATGGAGAACAAGGAACCATTGTTCTTTGAGGCACCACAAATGAGTCTGGAGATAATCACGAAACATGAGGTAAGTCCGAAAGCAAAAGACCTATATTCTATGATATCACTTACAGGCGTTTTCTAATAACTGACACAAATGAACATATTTCCAAAGAGAAAGACACTCACAGATTTAGAAAACAAACTATGCTCATCTAAAAGGAAAGGTGGGGGGAGTGGATAAATTAAGGTTAGTGTTACTATATGTATACAAACACATATTATATACATATCTCAAAAAGACCTACCATATAGAAGGGAGGTGTGCGGAACCCTCTGTAACATTTGACATGGGAAGGGGATCTGTACTTGAATAGACATATATAATGTACAAATGAACCAGATTGTGTACACCTCGGACAAACAATATTCTAAGCTTTACTCCAATTAAAAAAAAATTTAAAACCAAGAAGAAATAATGAGACATAAACTTATGGGGGTTTCTCCATGCACATTCCAATATAATTTACAACCTAGGAACACGACTTCCAGAAAGGCTCTGCTGCCCTAGTACCCAGATTTGGGAATGAAGGAATGCTGCCTGCTTGAGGCCACTTCCCACAACAGCAGCTTTTAACCCATTGCTAAAGGTCACTAAATATGCACCACACTTGCAGTTCGGGAAATGAGACCTGCTCTCCAAAAAAAATTCTGGGCTGGAAAATCGACCAAAAAATTTTACAGAGGGCAAGCTTCCAAGAAGACAATTTCAAGAGTTATATTGTACTCTCAACTGTTTCCTTTTTTTAGCAGAAAAGAAAACGGCGGAGAAAAATGATGAGTTTTATGAATTTTCAAAGACATGCAAACCCAAAGTACAAAAACCTATCAGCTCACACCAGCCAGAAGGGCCATTAGCATAAATGCTGCAAACAATAAATGCTGAAGCGATTGTGGAGAAATGCGTACCCTCGATTCTAAGGGGGACGTGGTAAGAGCCACTAATGAAAACACAAAGAAGGTGCTTTGAAAAGGGTAACACGGTGCTACCAGTCAATCAATCACACCCACTGCTGGGCCTATCACCTGAGAAAATGAGAATCAAAAAGTCACAGGCTTGGGGCTTCCCTGGTGGTGCAGTGGTTGAGAGTCTGCCTGCCAATGCAGGGCACACGGGTTCGAGCCCCGGTCTGGGAAGATCCCTCATGCCGCGGAGCAACTGGGCCCGTGAGCCACAACCACTGAACCTGCGCGCATGGAGCCTGTGCTCCGCAACAAGAGAGGCCGCGATAGTGAGAGACCCACGCACCGCGATGAAGAGTGGCCCCCGCTCGCCGCAACTACAGAAAGCCCTCGCGCACAAACGAAGACCCAACACAGCCAAAAATAAATAAATAAATAAATAAATAAATAAATAAATAAATAAATATTAAAAAAAAAAGTCACAGGCTGGCAATCCTGCACTCCAACAATATTTTCCATAGCCAACACTTGGAAGCAATGAAAATGTCCATCAACCGAGGAATGCACAAAGTAGAAGTGGTCCACGTACACAGTGGAAAATTATTCCAATAAAAAATAAAAATTAAATTTAAAAATCCAACAAAAGTAAAGACACATCAACTTGTGTGGGTTTGTCCGGGAACATTCCACTCTAATTTATAACTGAGAAGCACCACAGGCCGCAAGGGCATTTCCCTAGTTACCAGGGTGGGGAACATAGAAAGGCTGCCACCCTCTGGCAGTTACCTGCAAAAACAGCTTTAAGGCCTGTGCTAATGGTCATTTCATAGGAAGAAGTAATGCAGGACTGTAAATGAAACATGCCCTCAATATGTCTTGAGGGAGGTAATGGCCAAAACATTTCAAAATGTGACACATACTTTAAGAGAACACTTTGAAGAACTAAGGGGAAATCACAGCTTGAAAAATAAAAAGGATATGCCTTAAAGCTCAGTTTCAACGGATTATGAGGCACATGCGAATTCAACCAAAAAGAGGTATCAGCTCACACTTGTCAGAAAAACCATCAGCAAGAAAACTACAAACAATAAATGCTGAAGCTGTTGTGGAGAAAGGCATACCCTCAACTTCAAGGGGGACGTAACTTGGAAAGGGCCACAAATGAGAACAGAATGGAGGTGCCTTAAAAAGGTAAACATTGAGCTACCATATGATCCAGCAGGCCCACTCCTCGACCTATAATCTAAGAAGAGAGAATTGGAAAGACACAGGGAGGCCAATCTGCATTGCACAGTATTACAATAGCCAAGATATGGAGGTAACCAAAAAGTCCACCAACAGATGGGTGGACAAAGAAGAACTCCTCCATGTATAGATGGAATATTCGCTAGTGAAAAAAATGAAACAATGCCATTTGCAGCACCATAGATGAGTCTAGAAGTAATCACACCACCTGTAGTAAGTGAGAAAGTAAAAGACACATATCCTATCATATCACTTTTAGGAGTTACATAAAAATTGATACTAATGAAGATATTTCCACAGAGAAAGGCAATCACAGATTCATTAAAAAACTTATGGTTCATCAAATAGAAAGGGATGTGGATTGGATAATTTACCATATTGTGGTTAACAGAGATATACAAACCATGTGAAATATATAATCACCAAAGACGTACGGAAGACCAGGAGAAGACTACTCAACATTGTGTCATAACCTATATGGGAAAAGGATGCGAGGAAGAATAGATACACGTATATGTGTGAAAGAACCACATTTGCACACCTAGAACAAACAAACCATTGTAATCAAATTTGCTTGGATAAAAAATAAAAAGTAAATTATAAATATGAACAACAAGTAATGAGACATAAACATAAAGGGCTTTTTCCTGGCACATTCCATTCTAATTTACAACCTAGAACACCACTTCCATTAAGGCTCTGTTTCCCCAGTTACCAAATTTGGTAAAGGAGAAATGATGCCACCTTGTGGCCGTTTCCTGCAAGAGCAGCTTTAAACTCACAGCTAATGGTCACTTAACATTCACAAGGACTCAGGGCTGTAAAGGACACCTGCCCTAAAAAATTGTGCTGAAGTAGGGAATGGACAAAAATTTCAAAACAGGCAAAAGTCTCCAGAAGAGAGTATGAATATTAACGTTGTACTCACGCTCTTTTAAAAAAAAGGAAAATGGATAAAAGCTCAACCTCAGGGAGTGTTAGACCCATGAAATCTAATCTACAAAAAGTTTCAACTTACACCAGTCGACTGACCATCAGCAAAAAGTCTACAAACAATAAAGGCTGACGGGGTTTTAGAGAACTGTGTACCCTCTACCTGCTGGTGAGACGTAAAGGGGTAACGGCCAATAATGAGAACAGAAAGGAGCTGTGTTTAAAAGTAAAAATGGAGGTACCATTCAATCCAGCAGGCGAACCATTGGACCTCTCACCGGAGAAGACAAGAATCGAGAAGACACAGGCCGCAAAAGCTTCAGTGCAGCCTTATTCACAATAGCCAAGACAGTGAAGGAATCAAAATGTCCAACAACAGGTGAATAGATAAAGAAGAAGTGGTCCATGTACACAATGGAATATTAGCCATGGAGAACAAGGAACCATTGTTCTTTGAGGCACCACAAATGAGTCTGGAGATAATCACGAAACATGAGGTAAGTCCGAAAGCAAAAGACCTATATTCTATGATATCACTTACAGGCGTTATCTAATAACTGACACAAATGAACATATTTCCAAAGAGAAAGACACTCACAGATTTAGAAAACAAACTATGCTCATCTAAAAGGAAAGGTGGGGGGAGTGGATAAATTAAGGTTAGTGTTACTATATGTATACAAACACATATTATATACATATCTCAAAAAGACCTACCATATAGAAGGGAGGTGTGCGGAACCCTCTGTAACATTTGACATGGGAAGGGGATCTGTACTTGAATAGACATATATAATGTACAAATGAACCAGATTGTGTACACCTCGGACAAACAATATTCTAAGCTTTACCCCAATTAAAAAAAAATTTAAAACCAAGAAGAAATAATGAGACATAAACTTATGGGGGTTTCTCCATGCACATTCCAATATAATTTACAACCTAGGAACACGACTTCCAGAAAGGCTCTGCTGCCCTAGTACCCAGATTTGGGAATGAAGGAATGCTGCCTGCTTGAGGCCACTTCCCACAACAGCAGCTTTTAACCCATTGCTAAAGGTCACTAAATATGCACCACACTTGCAGTTCGGGAAATGAGACCTGCTCTCCAAAAAAAATTCTGGGCTGGAAAATCGACCAAAAAATTTTACAGAGGGCAAGCTTCCAAGAAGACAATTTCAAGAGTTATATTGTACTCTCAACTGTTTCCTTTTTTTAGCAGAAAAGAAAACGGCGGAGAAAAATGATGAGTTTTATGAATTTTCAAAGACATGCAAACCCAAAGTACAAAAACCTATCAGCTCACACCAGCCAGAAGGGCCATTAGCATAAATGCTGCAAACAATAAATGCTGAAGCGATTGTGGAGAAATGCGTACCCTCGATTCTAAGGGGGACGTGGTAAGAGCCACTAATGAAAACACAAAGAAGGTGCTTTGAAAAGGGTAACACGGTGCTACCAGTCAATCAATCACACCCACTGCTGGGCCTATCACCTGAGAAAATGAGAATCAAAAAGTCACAGGCTTGGGGCTTCCCTGGTGGTGCAGTGGTTGAGAGTCTGCCTGCCAATGCAGGGCACACGGGTTCGAGCCCCGGTCTGGGAAGATCCCTCATGCCGCGGAGCAACTGGGCCCGTGAGCCACAACCACTGAACCTGCGCGCATGGAGCCTGTGCTCCGCAACAAGAGAGGCCGCGATAGTGAGAGACCCACGCACCGCGATGAAGAGTGGCCCCCGCTCGCCGCAACTACAGAAAGCCCTCGCGCACAAACGAAGACCCAACACAGCCAAAAATAAATAAATAAATAAATAAATAAATAAATAAATAAATAAATATTAAAAAAAAAAGTCACAGGCTGGCAATCCTGCACTCCAACAATATTTTCCATAGCCAACACTTGGAAGCAATGAAAATGTCCATCAACCGAGGAATGCACAAAGTAGAAGTGGTCCACGTACACAGTGGAAAATTATTCCAATAAAAAATAAAAATTAAATTTAAAAATCCAACAAAAGTAAAGACACATCAACTTGTGTGGGTTTGTCCGGGAACATTCCACTCTAATTTATAACTGAGAAGCACCACAGGCCGCAAGGGCATTTCCCTAGTTACCAGGGTGGGGAACATAGAAAGGCTGCCACCCTCTGGCAGTTACCTGCAAAAACAGCTTTAAGGCCTGTGCTAATGGTCATTTCATAGGAAGAAGTAATGCAGGACTGTAAATGAAACATGCCCTCAATATGTCTTGAGGGAGGTAATGGCCAAAACATTTCAAAATGTGACACATACTTTAAGAGAACACTTTGAAGAACTAAGGGGAAATCACAGCTTGAAAAATAAAAAGGATATGCCTTAAAGCTCAGTTTCAACGGATTATGAGGCACATGCGAATTCAACCAAAAAGAGGTATCAGCTCACACTTGTCAGAAAAACCATCAGCAAGAAAACTACAAACAATAAATGCTGAAGCTGTTGTGGAGAAATGCATACCCTCAACTTCAAGGGGGACGTAACTTGGAAAGGGCCACAAATGAGAACAGAATGGAGGTGCCTTAAAAAGGTAAACATTGAGCTACCATATGATCCAGCAGGCCCACTCCTCGACCTATAATCTAAGAAGAGAGAATTGGAAAGACACAGGGAGGCCAATCTGCATTGCACAGTATTACAATAGCCAAGATATGGAGGTAACCAAAAAGTCCACCAACAGATGGGTGGACAAAGAAGAACTCCTCCATGTATAGATGGAATATTCGCTAGTGAAAAAAATGAAACAATGCCATTTGCAGCACCATAGATGAGTCTAGACGTAATCACACCACCTGTAGTAAGTGAGAAAGTAAAAGACACATATCCTATCATATCCCTTTTAGGAGTTACATAAAAATTGATACTAATGAAGATATTTCCACAGAGAAAGGCAATCACAGATTCATTAAAAAACTTATGGTTCATCAAATAGAAAGGGATGTGGATTGGATAATTTACCATATTGTGGTTAACAGAGATATACAAACCATGTGAAATATATAATCACCAAAGACGTACGGAAGACCAGGAGAAGACTACTCAACATTGTGTCATAACCTATATGGGAAAAGGATGCGAGGAAGAATAGATACACGTATATGTGTGAAAGAACCACATTTGCACACCTAGAACAAACAAACCATTGTAATCAAATTTGCTTGGATAAAAAATAAAAAGTAAATTATAAATATGAACAACAAGTAATGAGACATAAACATAAAGGGCTTTTTCCTGGCACATTCCATTCTAATTTACAACCTAGAACACCACTTCCATTAAGGCTCTGTTTCCCCAGTTACCAAATTTGGTAAAGGAGAAATGATGCCACCTTGTGGCCGTTTCCTGCAAGAGCAGCTTTAAACTCACAGCTAATGGTCACTTAACATTCACAAGGACTCAGGGCTGTAAAGGACACCTGCCCTAAAAAATTGTGCTGAAGTAGGGAATGGACAAAAATTTCAAAACAGGCAAAAGTCTCCAGAAGAGAGTATGAATATTAACGTTGTACTCACGCTCTTTTAAAAAAAAGGAAAATGGATAAAAGCTCAACCTCAGGGAGTGTTAGACCCATGAAATCTAATCTACAAAAAGTTTCAACTTACACCAGTCGACTGACCATCAGCAAAAAGTCTACAAACAATAAAGGCTGACGGGGTTTTAGAGAACTGTGTACCCTCTACCTGCTGGTGAGACGTAAAGGGGTAACGGCCAATAATGAGAACAGAAAGGAGCTGTGTTTAAAAGTAAAAATGGAGGTACCATTCAATCCAGCAGGCGAACCATTGGACCTCTCACCGGAGAAGACAAGAATCGAGAAGACACAGGCCGCAAAAGCTTCAGTGCAGCCTTATTCACAATAGCCAAGACAGTGAAGGAATCAAAATGTCCAACAACAGGTGAATAGATAAAGAAGAAGTGGTCCATGTACACAATGGAATATTAGCCATGGAGAACAAGGAACCATTGTTCTTTGAGGCACCACAAATGAGTCTGGAGATAATCACGAAACATGAGGTAAGTCCGAAAGCAAAAGACCTATATTCTATGATATCACTTACAGGCGTTATCTAATAACTGACACAAATGAACATATTTCCAAAGAGAAAGACACTCACAGATTTAGAAAACAAACTATGCTCATCTAAAAGGAAAGGTGGGGGGAGTGGATAAATTAAGGTTAGTGTTACTATATGTATACAAACACATATTATATACATATCTCAAAAAGACCTACCATATAGAAGGGAGGTGTGCGGAACCCTCTGTAACATTTGACATGGGAAGGGGATCTGTACTTGAATAGACATATATAATGTACAAATGAACCAGATTGTGTACACCTCGGACAAACAATATTCTAAGCTTTACCCCAATTAAAAAAAAATTTAAAACCAAGAAGAAATAATGAGACATAAACTTATGGGGGTTTCTCCATGCACATTCCAATATAATTTACAACCTAGGAACACGACTTCCAGAAAGGCTCTGCTGCCCTAGTACCCAGATTTGGGAATGAAGGAATGCTGCCTGCTTGAGGCCACTTCCCACAACAGCAGCTTTTAACCCATTGCTAAAGGTCACTAAATATGCACCACACTTGCAGTTCGGGAAATGAGACCTGCTCTCCAAAAAAAATTCTGGGCTGGAAAATCGACCAAAAAATTTTACAGAGGGCAAGCTTCCAAGAAGACAATTTCAAGAGTTATATTGTACTCTCAACTGTTTCCTTTTTTTAGCAGAAAAGAAAACGGCGGAGAAAAATGATGAGTTTTATGAATTTTCAAAGACATGCAAACCCAAAGTACAAAAACCTATCAGCTCACACCAGCCAGAAGGGCCATTAGCATAAATGCTGCAAACAATAAATGCTGAAGAGATTGTGGAGAAATGCGTACCCTCGATTCTAAGGGGGACGTGGTAAGAGCCACTAATGAAAACACAAAGAAGGTGCTTTGATAAGGGTAACACGGTGCTACCAGTCAATCAATCACACCCACTGCTGGGCCTATCACCTGAGAAAATGAGAATCAAAAAGTCACAGGCTTGGGGCTTCCCTGGTGGTGCAGTGGTTGAGAGTCTGCCTGCCAATGCAGGGCACACGGGTTCGAGCCCCGGTCTGGGAAGATCCCACATGCCGCGGAGCAACTGGGCGTGTGAGCCACAACCACTGAGCCTGCACGCATGGAGCCTGTGCTCCGCAACAAGAGAGGCCGCGATAGTCAGAGACCCACGCACCGCGATGAAGAGTGGCCCCCGCTCGCCGCAACTACAGAAAGCCCTCGCGCACAAACGAAGACCCAACACAGCCAAAAATAAATAAATAAATAAATAAATAAATAAATAAATAAATATTAAAAAAAAAAGTCACAGGCTGGCAATCCTGCACTCCAACAATATTTTCCATAGCCAACACTTGGAAGCAATGAAAATGTCCATCAACCGAGGAATGCACAAAGTAGAAGTGATCCACGTACACAGTGGAAAATTATTCCAATAAAAAATAAAAATTAAATTTAAAAATCCAACAAAAGTAAAGAGACATCAGCTTGTGTGGGTTTGTCCGGGCACACTCCACTCTAATTTATAACTGAGAAACATCACAGGCCGCAAGGGCATTTCCCTAGTTACCAGGGTGGGGAACATAGAAAGGCTGCCACCCTCTGGCAGTTACCTGCAAAAACAGCTTTAAGGCCTGTGCTAATGGTCATTTCATAGGAAGAAGTAATGCAGGACTGTAAATGAAACATGCCCTCAATATGTCTTGAGGGAGGTAATGGCCAAAACATTTCAAAATGTGACACATACTTTAAGAGAACACTTTGAAGAACTAAGGGGTAATCACAGCTTGAAAAATAAAAAGGATATGCCTTAAAGCTCAGTTTCAACGGATTATGAGGCACATGCGAATTCAACCAAAAAGAGGTATCAGCTCACACTTGTCAGAAAAACCATCAGCAAGAAAACTACAAACAATAAATGCTGAAGCTGTTGTGGAGAAATGCATACCCTCAACTTCAAGGGGGACGTAACTTGGAAAGGGCCACAAATGAGAACAGAATGGAGGTGCCTTAAAAAGGTAAACATTGAGCTACCATATGATCCAGCAGGCCCACTCCTCGACCTATAATCTAAGAAGAGAGAATTGGAAAGACACAGGCAGGCCAATCTGCATTGCACAGTATTACAATAGCCAAGATATGGAGGTAACCGAAAAGTCCACCAACAGATGGGTGGACAAAGAAGAACTCCTCCATGTATAGATGGAATATTCGCTAGTGAAAAAAATGAAACAATGCCATTTGCAGCACCATAGATGAGTCTAGACGTAATCACACCACCTGTAGTAAGTGAGAAAGTAAAAGACACATATCCTATCATATCCCTTTTAGGAGTTACATAAAAATTGATACTAATGAAGATATTTCCACAGAGAAAGGCAATCACAGATTCATTAAAAAACTTATGGTTCATCAAATAGAAAGGGATGTGGATTGGATAATTTACCATATTGTGGTTAACAGAGATATACAAACCATGTGAAATATATAATCACCAAAGACGTACGGAAGACCAGGAGAAGACTACTCAACATTGTGTCATAACCTATATGGGAAAAGGATGCGAGGAAGAATAGATACACGTATATGTGTGAAAGAACCACATTTGCCCACCTAGAACAAACAAACCATTGTAATCAAATTTGCTTGGATAAAAAATAAAAAGTAAATTATAAATATGAACAACAAGTAATGAGACATAAACATAAAGGGCTTTTTCCTGGCACATTCCATTCTAATTTACAACCTAGAACACCACTTCCATTAAGGCTCTGTTTCCCCAGTTACCAAATTTGGTAAAGGAGAAATGATGCCACCTTGTGGCCGTTTCCTGCAAGAGCAGCTTTAAACTCACAGCTAATGGTCACTTAACATTCACAAGGACTCAGGGCTGTAAAGGACACCTGCCCTAAAAAATTGTGCTGAAGTAGGGAATGGACAAAAATTTCAAAACAGGCAAAAGTCTCCAGAAGAGAGTATGAATATTAACGTTTTACTCACGCTCTTTTAAAAAAAAGGAAAATGGATAAAAGCTCAACCTCAGGGAGTGTTAGACCCATGAAATCTAATCTACAAAAAGTTTCAACTTACACCAGTCGACTGACCATCAGCAAAAAGTCTACAAACAATAAATGCTGACGGGGTTTTAGAGAACTGTGTACCCTCTACCTGCCGGTGAGACGTAAAGGGGTAACGGCCAATAATGAGAACAGAAAGGAGCTGTGTTTAAAAGTAAAAATGGAGGTACCATTCAATCCAGCAGGCGCACCATTGGACCTCTCACCGGAGAAGACAAGAATCGAGAAGACACAGGCCGCAAAAGCTTCAGTGCAGCCTTATTCACAATAGCCAAGACAGTGAAGGAATCAAAATGTCCAACAACAGGTGAATAGATAAAGAAGAAGTGGTCCATGTACACAATGGAATATTAGCCATGGAAAACAATGAACCATTGTTCTTTGAGGCACCACAAATGAGTCTGGAGATAATCACGAAACATGAGGTAAGTCGGAAAGCAAAAGACCTATATTCTATGATATCACTTACAGGCGTTATCTAATAACTGACACAAATGAACATATTTCCACAGAGAAAGACACTCACAGATTTAGAAAACAAACTATGCTCATCTAAAAGGAAAGGTGGGGGGAGTGGATAAATTAAGGTTAGTGTTACTATATGTATACAAACACATATTATATACATATCTCAAAAAGACCTACCATATAGAAGGGAGGTGTGCGGAACCCTCTGTAACATTTTACATGGGAAGGGGATCTGTACTTGAATAGACATATATAATGTACAAATGAACCACATTGTGTACACCTCGGACAAACAATATTCTAAGCTTTACCCCGATTAAAAAAAAATTTAAAACCAAGAAGAAATAATGAGACATAAACTTATGGGGGTTTCTCCATGCACATTCCAATATAATTTACAACCTAGGAACACGACTTCCAGAAAGGCTCTGCTGCCCTAGTACCCAGATTTGGGAATGAAGGAATGCTGCCTGCTTGAGGCCACTTCCCACAACAGCAGCTTTTAACCCATTGCTAAAGGTCACTAAATATGCACCACACTTGCAGTTCGGGAAATGAGACCTGCTCTCTAAAAAAATTCTGGGCTGTAAAATCGACCAAAAAATTTTACAGAGGGCAAGCTTCCAAGACGACAATTTCAAGAGTTATATTGTACTCTCAACTGTTTCCTTTTTTTAGCAGAAAAGAAAACAGCGGAGAAAAATGATGAGTTTTATGAATTTTCAAAGACATGCAAACCCAAAGTACAAAAACCTATCAGCTCACACCAGCCAGAAGGGCCATTAGCATAAATGCTGCGAACAATAAATGCTGAAGCGATTGTGGAGAAATGCGTACCCTCGATTCTAAGGGGGATGTGGTAAGAGCCACTAATGAAAACACAAAGAAGGTGCTTTGAAAAGGGTAACACGGTGCTACCAGTCAATCAATCACACCCACTGCTGGGCCTATCACCTGAGAAAATGAGAATCAAAAAGTCACAGGCTTGGGGCTTCCCTGGTGGTGCAGTGGTTGAGAGTCTGCCTGCCAATGCAGGGCACACGGGTTCGAGCCCCGGTCTGGGAAGATCCCACATGCCGCGGAGCAACTGGGCCCGTGAGCCACAACCACTGAACCTGCGCGCATGGAGCCTGTGCTCCGCAACAAGAGAGGCCGCGATAGTGAGAGACCCACGCACCGCGATGAAGAGTGGCCCCCGCTCGCCGCAACTACAGAAAGCCCTCGCGCACAAACGAAGACCCAACACAGCCAAAAATAAATAAATAAATAAATAAATAAATAAATATTAAAAAAAAAAGTCACAGGCTGGCAATCCTGCACTCCAACAATATTTTCCATAGCCAACACTTGGAAGCAATGAAAATGTCCATCAACCGAGGAATGCACAAAGTAGAAGTGGTCCACGTACACAGTGGAAAATTATTCCAATAAAAAATAAAAATTAAATTTAAAAATCCAACAAAAGTAAAGACACATCAACTTGTGTGGGTTTGTCCGGGCACATTCCACTCTAATTTATAACTGAGAAGCACCACAGGCCGCAAGGGCATTTCCCTAGTTACCAGGGTGGGGAACATAGAAAGGCTGCCACCCTCTGGCAGTTACCTGCAAAAACAGCTTTAAGGCCTGTGCTAATGGTCATTTCATAGGAAGAAGTAATGCAGGACTGTAAATGAAACATGCCCTCAATATGTCTTGAGGGAGGTAATGGCCAAAACATTTCAAAATGTGACACATACTTTAAGAGAACACTTTGAAGAACTAAGGGGAAATCACAGCTTGAAAAATAAAAAGGATATGCCTTAAAGCTCAGTTTCAACGGATTATGAGGCACATGCGAATTCAACCAAAAAGAGGTATCAGCTCACACTTGTCAGAAAAACCATCAGCAAGAAAACTACAAACAATAAATGCTGAAGCTGTTGTGGAGAAAGGCATACCCTCAACTTCAAGGGGGACGTAACTTGGAAAGGGCCACAAATGAGAACAGAATGGAGGTGCCTTAAAAAGGTAAACATTGAGCTACCATATGATCCAGCAGGCCCACTCCTCGACCTATAATCTAAGAAGAGAGAATTGGAAAGACACAGGGAGGCCAATCTGCATTGCACAGTATTACAATAGCCAAGATATGGAGGTAACCAAAAAGTCCACCAACAGATGGGTGGACAAAGAAGAACTCCTCCATGTATAGATGGAATATTCGCTAGTGAAAAAAATGAAACAATGCCATTTGCAGCACCATAGATGAGTCTAGAAGTAATCACACCACCTGTAGTAAGTGAGAAAGTAAAAGACACATATCCTATCATATCCCTTTTAGGAGTTACATAAAAATTGATACTAATGAAGATATTTCCACAGAGAAAGGCAATCACAGATTCATTAAAAAACTTATGGTTCATCAAATAGAAAGGGATGTGGATTGGATAATTTACCATATTGTGGTTAACAGAGATATACAAACCATGTGAAATATATAATCACCAAAGACGTACGGAAGACCAGGAGAAGACTACTCAACATTGTGTCATAACCTATATGGGAAAAGGATGCGAGGAAGAATAGATACACGTATATGTGTGAAAGAACCACATTTGCACACCTAGAACAAACAAACCATTGTAATCAAATTTGCTTGGATAAAAAATAAAAAGTAAATTATAAATATGAACAACAAGTAATGAGACATAAACATAAAGGGCTTTTTCCTGGCACATTCCATTCTAATTTACAACCTAGAACACCACTTCCATTAAGGCTCTGTTTCCCCAGTTACCAAATTTGGTAAAGGAGAAATGATGCCACCTTGTGGCCGTTTCCTGCAAGAGCAGCTTTAAACTCACAGCTAATGGTCACTTAACATTCACAAGGACTCAGGGCTGTAAAGGACACCTGCCCTAAAAAATTGTGCTGAAGTAGGGAATGGACAAAAATTTCAAAACAGGCAAAAGTCTCCAGAAGAGAGTATGAATATTAACGTTTTACTCACGCTCTTTTAAAAAAAAGGAAAATGGATAAAAGCTCAACCTCAGGGAGTGTTAGACCCATGAAATCTAATCTACAAAAAGTTTCAACTTACACCAGTCGACTGACCATCAGCAAAAAGTCTACAAACAATAAAGGCTGACGGGGTTTTAGAGAACTGTGTACCCTCTACCTGCTGGGGAGACGTAAAGGGGTAACGGCCAATAATGAGAACAGAAAGGAGCTGTGTTTAAAAGTAAAAATGGAGGTACCATTCAATCCAGCAGGCGCACCATTGGACCTCTCACCGGAGAAGACAAGAATCGAGAAGACACAGGCCGCAAAAGCTTCAGTGCAGCCTTATTCACAATAGCCAAGACAGTGAAGGAATCAAAATGTCCAACAACAGGTGAATAGATAAAGAAGAAGTGGTCCATGTACACAATGGAATATTAGCCAGGGAGAACAAGGAACCATTGTTCTTTGAGGCACCACAAATGAGTCTGGAGATAATCACGAAACATGAGGTAAGTCCGAAAGCAAAAGACCTATATTCTATGATATCACTTACAGGCGTTATCTAATAACTGACACAAATGAACATATTTCCAAAGAGAAAGACACTCACAGATTTAGAAAACAAACTATGCTCATCTAAAAGGAAAGGTGGGGGGAGTGGATAAATTAAGGTTAGTGTTACTATATGTATACAAACACATATTATATACATATCTCAAAAAGACCTACCATATAGAAGGGAGGTGTGCGGAACCCTCTGTAACATTTGACATGGGAAGGGGATCTGTACTTGAATAGACATATATAATGTACAAATGAACCAGATTGTGTACACCTCGGACAAACAATATTCTAAGCTTTACCCCAATTAAAAAAAAATTTAAAACCAAGAAGAAATAATGAGACATAAACTTATGGGGGTTTCTCCATGCACATTCCAATATAATTTACAACCTAGGAACACGACTTCCAGAAAGGCTCTGCTGCCCTAGTACCCAGATTTGGGAATGAAGGAATGCTGCCTGCTTGAGGCCACTTCCCACAACAGCAGCTTTTAACCCATTGCTAAAGGTCACTAAATATGCACCACACTTGCAGTTCGGGAAATGAGACCTGCTCTCCAAAAAAAATTCTGGGCTGGAAAATCGACCAAAAAATTTTACAGAGGGCAAGCTTCCAAGAAGACAATTTCAAGAGTTATATTGTACTCTCAACTGTTTCCTTTTTTTAGCAGAAAAGAAAACGGCGGAGAAAAATGATGAGTTTTATGAATTTTCAAAGACATGCAAACCCAAAGTACAAAAACCTATCAGCTCACACCAGCCAGAAGGGCCATTAGCATAAATGCTGCAAACAATAAATGCTGAAGAGATTGTGGAGAAATGCGTACCCTCGATTCTAAGGGGGACGTGGTAAGAGCCACTAATGAAAACACAAAGAAGGTGCTTTGATAAGGGTAACACGGTGCTACCAGTCAATCAATCACACCCACTGCTGGGCCTATCACCTGAGAAAATGAGAATCAAAAAGTCACAGGCTTGGGGCTTCCCTGGTGGTGCAGTGGTTGAGAGTCTGCCTGCCAATGCAGGGCACACGGGTTCGAGCCCCGGTCTGGGAAGATCCCACATGCCGCGGAGCAACTGGGCGCGTGAGCCACAACCACTGAGCCTGCACGCATGGAGCCTGTGCTCCGCAACAAGAGAGGCCGCGATAGTCAGAGACCCACGCACCGCGATGAAGAGTGGCCCCCGCTCGCCGCAACTACAGAAAGCCCTCGCGCACAAACGAAGACCCAACACAGCTAAAAATAAATAAATAAATAAATAAATAAATAAATAAATAAATAAATATTAAAAAAAAAAGTCACAGGCTGGCAATCCTGCACTCCAACAATATTTTCCATAGCCAACACTTGGAAGCAATGAAAATGTCCATCAACCGAGGAATGCACAAAGTAGAAGTGGTCCACGTACACAGTGGAAAATTATTCCAATAAAAAATAAAAATTAAATTTAAAAATCCAACAAAAGTAAAGAGACATCAGCTTGTGTGGGTTTGTCCGGGCACACTCCACTCTAATTTATAACTGAGAAACATCACAGGCCGCAAGGGCATTTCCCTAGTTACCAGGGTGGGGAACATAGAAAGGCTGCCACCCTCTGGCAGTTACCTGCAAAAACAGCTTTAAGGCCTGTGCTAATGGTCATTTCATAGGAAGAAGTAATGCAGGACTGTAAATGAAACATGCCCTCAATATGTCTTGAGGGAGGTAATGGCCAAAACATTTCAAAATGTGACACATACTTTAAGAGAACACTTTGAAGAACTAAGGGGTAATCACAGCTTGAAAAATAAAAAGGATATGCCTTAAAGCTCAGTTTCAACGGATTATGAGGCACATGCGAATTCAACCAAAAAGAGGTATCAGCTCACACTTGTCAGAAAAACCATCAGCAAGAAAACTACAAACAATAAATGCTGAAGCTGTTGTGGAGAAATGCATACCCTCAACTTCAAGGGGGACGTAACTTGGAAAGGGCCACAAATGAGAACAGAATGGAGGTGCCTTAAAAAGGTAAACATTGAGCTACCATATGATCCAGCAGGCCCACTCCTCGACCTATAATCTAAGAAGAGAGAATTGGAAAGACACAGGCAGGCCAATCTGCATTGCACAGTATTACAATAGCCAAGATATGGAGGTAACCGAAAAGTCCACCAACAGATGGGTGGACAAAGAAGAACTCCTCCATGTATAGATGGAATATTCGCTAGTGAAAAAAATGAAACAATGCCATTTGCAGCACCATAGATGAGTCTAGACGTAATCACACCACCTGTAGTAAGTGAGAAAGTAAAAGACACATATCCTATCATATCCCTTTTAGGAGTTACATAAAAATTGATACTAATGAAGATATTTCCACAGAGAAAGGCAATCACAGATTCATTAAAAAACTTATGGTTCATCAAATAGAAAGGGATGTGGATTGGATAATTTACCATATTGTGGTTAACAGAGATATACAAACCATGTGAAATATATAATCACCAAAGACGTACGGAAGACCAGGAGAAGACTACTCAACATTGTGTCATAACCTATATGGGAAAAGGATGCGAGGAAGAATAGATACACGTATATGTGTGAAAGAACCACATTTGCCCACCTAGAACAAACAAACCATTGTAATCAAATTTGCTTGGATAAAAAATAAAAAGTAAATTATAAATATGAACAACAAGTAATGAGACATAAACATAAAGGGCTTTTTCCTGGCACATTCCATTCTAATTTACAACCTAGAACACCACTTCCATTAAGGCTCTGTTTCCCCAGTTACCAAATTTGGTAAAGGAGAAATGATGCCACCTTGTGGCCGTTTCCTGCAAGAGCAGCTTTAAACTCACAGCTAATGGTCACTTAACATTCACAAGGACTCAGGGCTGTAAAGGACACCTGCCCTAAAAAATTGTGCTGAAGTAGGGAATGGACAAAAATTTCAAAACAGGCAAAAGTCTCCAGAAGAGAGTATGAATATTAACGTTTTACTCACGCTCTTTTAAAAAAAAGGAAAATGGATAAAAGCTCAACCTCAGGGAGTGTTAGAACCATGAAATCTAATCTACAAAAAGTTTCAACTTACACCAGTCGACTGACCATCAGCAAAAAGTCTACAAACAATAAATGCTGACGGGGTTTTAGAGAACTGTGTACCCTCTACCTGCCGGTGAGACGTAAAGGGGTAACGGCCAATAATGAGAACAGAAAGGAGCTGTGTTTAAAAGTAAAAATGGAGGTACCATTCAATCCAGCAGGCGCACCATTGGACCTCTCACCGGAGAAGACAAGAATCGAGAAGACACAGGCCGCAAAAGCTTCAGTGCAGCCTTATTCACAATAGCCAAGACAGTGAAGGAATCAAAATGTCCAACAACAGGTGAATAGATAAAGAAGAAGTGGTCCATGTACACAATGGAATATTAGCCATGGAAAACAATGAACCATTGTTCTTTGAGGCACCACAAATGAGTCTGGAGATAATCACGAAACATGAGGTAAGTCGGAAAGCAAAAGACCTATATTCTATGATATCACTTACAGGCGTTATCTAATAACTGACACAAATGAACATATTTCCACAGAGAAAGACACTCACAGATTTAGAAAACAAACTATGCTCATCTAAAAGGAAAGGTGGGGGGAGTGGATAAATTAAGGTTAGTGTTACTATATGTATACAAACACATATTATATACATATCTCAAAAAGACCTACCATATAGAAGGGAGGTGTGCGGAACCCTCTGTAACATTTTACATGGGAAGGGGATCTGTACTTGAATAGACATATATAATGTACAAATGAACCACATTGTGTACACCTCGGACAAACAATATTCTAAGCTTTACCCCAATTAAAAAAAAATTTAAAACCAAGAAGAAATAATGAGACATAAACTTATGGGGGTTTCTCCATGCACATTCCAATATAATTTACAACCTAGGAACACGACTTCCAGAAAGGCTCTGCTGCCCTAGTACCCAGATTTGGGAATGAAGGAATGCTGCCTGCTTGAGGCCACTTCCCACAACAGCAGCTTTTAACCCATTGCTAAAGGTCACTAAATATGCACCACACTTGCAGTTCGGGAAATGAGACCTGCTCTCTAAAAAAATTCTGGGCTGGAAAATCGACCAAAAAATTTAACAGAGGGCAAGCTTCCAAGAAGACAATTTCAAGAATTATATTGTACTCCCAACTGTTTCCTTTTTTTAGCAGAAAAGAAAACGGCAGAGAAAAATGATGAGTTTTATGAATTTTCAAAGACATGAAAACCCAAAGTACAAAAACCTATCAGCTCACACCAGCCAGAAGGGCCATTAGCATAAATGCTGCGAACAATAAATGCTAAAGCGATTGTGGAGAAATGCGTACCCTCGATTCTAAGGGGGACGTGGTAAGAGCCACTAATGAAAACACAAAGAAGGTGCTTTGATAAGGGTAAGACGGTGCTACCAGTCAATCAATCACACCCACTGCTGGGCCTATCACCTGAGAAAATGAGAATCAAAAAGTCACAGGCTTGGGGCTTCCCTGGTGGTGCAGTGGTTGAGAGTCTGCCTGCCAATGCAGGGCACACGGGTTCGAGCCCCCGTCTGGGAAGATCCCACATGCCGCGGAGCAACTGGGCCCGTGAGCCACAACCACTGAGCCTGCGCGCATGGAGCCTGTGCTCCGCAACAAGAGAGGCCGCGATAGTGAGAGACCCACGCACCGCGATGAAGAGTGGCCCCCGCTCGCCGCAACTACAGAAAGCCCTCGCGCACAAACGAAGATCCAACACAGCCAAAAATAAATAAATAAATAAATAAATAAATAAATAAATATTAAAAAAAAAAAGTCACAGGCTGGCAATCCTGCACTCCAACAATATTTACCATAGCCAACACTTGGAAGCAATGAAAATGTCCATCAACTGAGGAATGCACAAAGTAGAAGTGGTCCAAGTACACAGTGGAAAATTACTCCAATAAAAAATAAAAATTAAATTTAAAAATTGAACAAAAGTAAAGACACATCAGCTTGTGTGGGTTTGTCCGGGCACACTCCACTCTAATTTATAACTGAGAAACACCACAGGCCGCAAGGGCATTTCCCTAGTTACCAGGGTGGGGAACATAGAAAGGCTGCCACCCTCTGGCAGTTACCTGCAAAAACAGCTTTAAGGCCTGTGCTAATGGTCATTTCATAGGAAGAAGTAATGCAGGACTGTAAATGAAACATGCCCTCAATATGTCTTGAGGGAGGTAATGGCCAAAACATTTCAAAATGTGACACATACTTTAAGAGAACACTTTGAAGAACTAAGGGGAAATCACAGCTTGAAAAATAAAAAGGATATGCCTTAAAGCTCAGTTTCAACGGATTATGAGGCACATGCGAATTCAACCAAAAAGAGGTATCAGCTCACACTTGTCAGAAAAACCATCAGCAAGAAAACTACAAACAATAAATGCTGAAGCTGTTGTGGAGAAAGGCATACCCTCAACTTCAAGGGGGACGTAACTTGGAAAGGGCCACAAATGAGAACAGAATGGAGGTGCCTTAAAAAGGTAAACATTGAGCTACCATATGATCCAGCAGGCCCACTCCTCGACCTATAATCTAAGAAGAGAGAATTGGAAAGACACAGGGAGGCCAATCTGCATTGCACAGTATTACAATAGCCAAGATATGGAGGTAACCAAAAAGTCCACCAACAGATGGGTGGACAAAGAAGAACTCCTCCATGTATAGATGGAATATTCGCTAGTGAAAAAAATGAAACAATGCCATTTGCAGCACCATAGATGAGTCTAGAAGTAATCACACCACCTGTAGTAAGTGAGAAAGTAAAAGACACATATCCTATCATATCCCTTTTAGGAGTTACATAAAAATTGATACTAATGAAGATATTTCCACAGAGAAAGGCAATCACAGATTCATTAAAAAACTTATGGTTCATCAAATAGAAAGGGATGTGGATTGGATAATTTACCATATTGTGGTTAACAGAGATATACAAACCATGTGAAATATATAATCACCAAAGACGTACGGAAGACCAGGAGAAGACTACTCAACATTGTGTCATAACCTATATGGGAAAAGGATGCGAGGAAGAATAGATACACGTATATGTGTGAAAGAACCACATTTGCACACCTAGAACAAACAAACCATTGTAATCAAATTTGCTTGGATAAAAAATAAAAAGTAAATTATAAATATGAACAACAAGTAATGAGACATAAACATAAAGGGCTTTTTCCTGGCACATTCCATTCTAATTTACAACCTAGAACACCACTTCCATTAAGGCTCTGTTTCCCCAGTTACCAAATTTGGTAAAGGAGAAATGATGCCACCTTGTGGCCGTTTCCTGCAAGAGCAGCTTTAAACTCACAGCTAATGGTCACTTAACATTCACAAGGACTCAGGGCTGTAAAGGACACCTGCCCTAAAAAATTGTGCTGAAGTAGGGAATGGACAAAAATTTCAAAACAGGCAAAAGTCTCCAGAAGAGAGTATGAATATTAACGTTTTACTCACGCTCTTTTAAAAAAAAGGAAAATGGATAAAAGCTCAACCTCAGGGAGTGTTAGACCCATGAAATCTAATCTACAAAAAGTTTCAACTTACACCAGTCGACTGACCATCAGCAAAAAGTCTACAAACAATAAAGGCTGACGGGGTTTTAGAGAACTGTGTACCCTCTACCTGCTGGGGAGACGTAAAGGGGTAACGGCCAATAATGAGAACAGAAAGGAGCTGTGTTTAAAAGTAAAAATGGAGGTACCATTCAATCCAGCAGGCGCACCATTGGACCTCTCACCGGAGAAGACAAGAATCGAGAAGACACAGGCCGCAAAAGCTTCAGTGCAGCCTTATTCACAATAGCCAAGACAGTGAAGGAATCAAAATGTCCAACAACAGGTGAATAGATAAAGAAGAAGTGGTCCATGTACACAATGGAATATTAGCCAGGGAGAACAAGGAACCATTGTTCTTTGAGGCACCACAAATGAGTCTGGAGATAATCACGAAACATGAGGTAAGTCCGAAAGCAAAAGACCTATATTCTATGATATCACTTACAGGCGTTATCTAATAACTGACACAAATGAACATATTTCCAAAGAGAAAGACACTCACAGATTTAGAAAACAAACTATGCTCATCTAAAAGGAAAGGTGGGGGGAGTGGATAAATTAAGGTTAGTGTTACTATATGTATACAAACACATATTATATACATATCTCAAAAAGACCTACCATATAGAAGGGAGGTGTGCGGAACCCTCTGTAACATTTGACATGGGAAGGGGATCTGTACTTGAATAGACATATATAATGTACAAATGAACCAGATTGTGTACACCTCGGACAAACAATATTCTAAGCTTTACCCCAATTAAAAAAAAATTTAAAACCAAGAAGAAATAATGAGACATAAACTTATGGGGGTTTCTCCATGCACATTCCAATATAATTTACAACCTAGGAACACGACTTCCAGAAAGGCTCTGCTGCCCTAGTACCCAGATTTGGGAATGAAGGAATGCTGCCTGCTTGAGGCCACTTCCCACAACAGCAGCTTTTAACCCATTGCTAAAGGTCACTAAATATGCACCACACTTGCAGTTCGGGAAATGAGACCTGCTCTCCAAAAAAAATTCTGGGCTGGAAAATCGACCAAAAAATTTTACAGAGGGCAAGCTTCCAAGAAGACAATTTCAAGAGTTATATTGTACTCTCAACTGTTTCCTTTTTTTAGCAGAAAAGAAAACGGCGGAGAAAAATGATGAGTTTTATGAATTTTCAAAGACATGCAAACCCAAAGTACAAAAACCTATCAGCTCACACCAGCCAGAAGGGCCATTAGCATAAATGCTGCAAACAATAAATGCTGAAGAGATTGTGGAGAAATGCGTACCCTCGATTCTAAGGGGGACGTGGTAAGAGCCACTAATGAAAACACAAAGAAGGTGCTTTGATAAGGGTAACACGGTGCTACCAGTCAATCAATCACACCCACTGCTGGGCCTATCACCTGAGAAAATGAGAATCAAAAAGTCACAGGCTTGGGGCTTCCCTGGTGGTGCAGTGGTTGAGAGTCTGCCTGCCAATGCAGGGCACACGGGTTCGAGCCCCGGTCTGGGAAGATCCCACATGCCGCGGAGCAACTGGGCGCGTGAGCCACAACCACTGAGCCTGCACGCATGGAGCCTGTGCTCCGCAACAAGAGAGGCCGCGATAGTCAGAGACCCACGCACCGCGATGAAGAGTGGCCCCCGCTCGCCGCAACTACAGAAAGCCCTCGCGCACAAACGAAGACCCAACACAGCTAAAAATAAATAAATAAATAAATAAATAAATAAATAAATAAATAAATATTAAAAAAAAAAGTCACAGGCTGGCAACCCTGCACTCCAACAATATTTTCCATAGCCAACACTTGGAAGCAATGAAAATGTCCATCAACCGAGGAATGCACAAAGTAGAAGTGGTCCACGTACACAGTGGAAAATTATTCCAATAAAAAATAAAAATTAAATTTAAAAATCCAACAAAAGTAAAGAGACATCAGCTTGTGTGGGTTTGTCCGGGCACACTCCACTCTAATTTATAACTGAGAAACATCACAGGCCGCAAGGGCATTTCCCTAGTTACCAGGGTGGGGAACATAGAAAGGCTGCCACCCTCTGGCAGTTACCTGCAAAAACAGCTTTAAGGCCTGTGCTAATGGTCATTTCATAGGAAGAAGTAATGCAGGACTGTAAATGAAACATGCCCTCAATATGTCTTGAGGGAGGTAATGGCCAAAACATTTCAAAATGTGACACATACTTTAAGAGAACACTTTGAAGAACTAAGGGGTAATCACAGCTTGAAAAATAAAAAGGATATGCCTTAAAGCTCAGTTTCAACGGATTATGAGGCACATGCGAATTCAACCAAAAAGAGGTATCAGCTCACACTTGTCAGAAAAACCATCAGCAAGAAAACTACAAACAATAAATGCTGAAGCTGTTGTGGAGAAATGCATACCCTCAACTTCAAGGGGGACGTAACTTGGAAAGGGCCACAAATGAGAACAGAATGGAGGTGCCTTAAAAAGGTAAACATTGAGCTACCATATGATCCAGCAGGCCCACTCCTCGACCTATAATCTAAGAAGAGAGAATTGGAAAGACACAGGCAGGCCAATCTGCATTGCACAGTATTACAATAGCCAAGATATGGAGGTAACCGAAAAGTCCACCAACAGATGGGTGGACAAAGAAGAACTCCTCCATGTATAGATGGAATATTCGCTAGTGAAAAAAATGAAACAATGCCATTTGCAGCACCATAGATGAGTCTAGACGTAATCACACCACCTGTAGTAAGTGAGAAAGTAAAAGACACATATCCTATCATATCCCTTTTAGGAGTTACATAAAAATTGATACTAATGAAGATATTTCCACAGAGAAAGGCAATCACAGATTCATTAAAAAACTTATGGTTCATCAAATAGAAAGGGATGTGGATTGGATAATTTACCATATTGTGGTTAACAGAGATATACAAACCATGTGAAATATATAATCACCAAAGACGTACGGAAGACCAGGAGAAGACTACTCAACATTGTGTCATAACCTATATGGGAAAAGGATGCGAGGAAGAATAGATACACGTATATGTGTGAAAGAACCACATTTGCCCACCTAGAACAAACAAACCATTGTAATCAAATTTGCTTGGATAAAAAATAAAAAGTAAATTATAAATATGAACAACAAGTAATGAGACATAAACATAAAGGGCTTTTTCCTGGCACATTCCATTCTAATTTACAACCTAGAACACCACTTCCATTAAGGCTCTGTTTCCCCAGTTACCAAATTTGGTAAAGGAGAAATGATGCCACCTTGTGGCCGTTTCCTGCAAGAGCAGCTTTAAACTCACAGCTAATGGTCACTTAACATTCACAAGGACTCAGGGCTGTAAAGGACACCTGCCCTAAAAAATTGTGCTGAAGTAGGGAATGGACAAAAATTTCAAAACAGGCAAAAGTCTCCAGAAGAGAGTATGAATATTAACGTTTTACTCACGCTCTTTTAAAAAAAAGGAAAATGGATAAAAGCTCAACCTCAGGGAGTGTTAGACCCATGAAATCTAATCTACAAAAAGTTTCAACTTACACCAGTCGACTGACCATCAGCAAAAAGTCTACAAACAATAAATGCTGACGGGGTTTTAGAGAACTGTGTACCCTCTACCTGCCGGTGAGACGTAAAGGGGTAACGGCCAATAATGAGAACAGAAAGGAGCTGTGTTTAAAAGTAAAAATGGAGGTACCATTCAATCCAGCAGGCGCACCATTGGACCTCTCACCGGAGAAGACAAGAATCGAGAAGACACAGGCCGCAAAAGCTTCAGTGCAGCCTTATTCACAATAGCCAAGACAGTGAAGGAATCAAAATGTCCAACAACAGGTGAATAGATAAAGAAGAAGTGGTCCATGTACACAATGGAATATTAGCCATGGAAAACAATGAACCATTGTTCTTTGAGGCACCACAAATGAGTCTGGAGATAATCACGAAACATGAGGTAAGTCGGAAAGCAAAAGACCTATATTCTATGATATCACTTACAGGCGTTATCTAATAACTGACACAAATGAACATATTTCCACAGAGAAAGACACTCACAGATTTAGAAAACAAACTATGCTCATCTAAAAGGAAAGGTGGGGGGAGTGGATAAATTAAGGTTAGTGTTACTATATGTATACAAACACATATTATATACATATCTCAAAAAGACCTACCATATAGAAGGGAGGTGTGCGGAACCCTCTGTAACATTTTACATGGGAAGGGGATCTGTACTTGAATAGACATATATAATGTACAAATGAACCACATTGTGTACACCTCGGACAAACAATATTCTAAGCTTTACCCCAATTAAAAAAAAATTTAAAACCAAGAAGAAATAATGAGACATAAACTTATGGGGGTTTCTCCATGCACATTCCAATATAATTTACAACCTAGGAACACGACTTCCAGAAAGGCTCTGCTGCCCTAGTACCCAGATTTGGGAATGAAGGAATGCTGCCTGCTTGAGGCCACTTCCCACAACAGCAGCTTTTAACCCATTGCTAAAGGTCACTAAATATGCACCACACTTGCAGTTCGGGAAATGAGACCTGCTCTCTAAAAAAATTCTGGGCTGGAAAATCGACCAAAAAATTTAACAGAGGGCAAGCTTCCAAGAAGACAATTTCAAGAATTATATTGTACTCCCAACTGTTTCCTTTTTTTAGCAGAAAAGAAAACGGCAGAGAAAAATGATGAGTTTTATGAATTTTCAAAGACATGAAAACCCAAAGTACAAAAACCTATCAGCTCACACCAGCCAGAAGGGCCATTAGCATAAATGCTGCGAACAATAAATGCTAAAGCGATTGTGGAGAAATGCGTACCCTCGATTCTAAGGGGGACGTGGTAAGAGCCACTAATGAAAACACAAAGAAGGTGCTTTGATAAGGGTAAGACGGTGCTACCAGTCAATCAATCACACCCACTGCTGGGCCTATCACCTGAGAAAATGAGAATCAAAAAGTCACAGGCTTGGGGCTTCCCTGGTGGTGCAGTGGTTGAGAGTCTGCCTGCCAATGCAGGGCACACGGGTTCGAGCCCCCGTCTGGGAAGATCCCACATGCCGCGGAGCAACTGGGCCCGTGAGCCACAACCACTGAGCCTGCGCGCATGGAGCCTGTGCTCCGCAACAAGAGAGGCCGCGATAGTGAGAGACCCACGCACCGCGATGAAGAGTGGCCCCCGCTCGCCGCAACTACAGAAAGCCCTCGCGCACAAACGAAGATCCAACACAGCCAAAAATAAATAAATAAATAAATAAATAAATAAATAAATATTAAAAAAAAAAAGTCACAGGCTGGCAATCCTGCACTCCAACAATATTTACCATAGCCAACACTTGGAAGCAATGAAAATGTCCATCAACTGAGGAATGCACAAAGTAGAAGTGGTCCAAGTACACAGTGGAAAATTACTCCAATAAAAAATAAAAATTAAATTTAAAAATTGAACAAAAGTAAAGACACATCAGCTTGTGTGGATTTGTCCGGGCACACTCCACTCTAATTTATAACTGAGAAACACCACAGGCCGCAAGGGCATTTCCCTAGTTACCAGGGTGGGGAACATAGAAAGGCTGCCACCCTCAGGCAGTTACCTGCAAAAACAGCTTTAAGGCCTGTGCTAATGGTCATTTCATAGGAAGAAGTAATGCAGGACTGTAAATGAAACATGCCCTCAATATGTCCTGAGGGAGGTAATGGCCAAAACATTTCAAAATGTGACACAGACTTTAAGAGAACACTTTGAAGAACTAAGGGGAAATCACAGCTTGAAAAATAAAAAGGATATGCCTTAAAGCTCAGTTTCAACGGATTATGACGCACATGGGAATTCAACCAAAAAGAGGTATCAGCTCACACTTGACAGAAAAACCATCAGCAAGAAAACTACAAACAGTAAATGCTGAAGCTGTTGTGGAGAAAGGCATACCCTCAACTTCAAGGGGGACGTAACTTGGAAAGGGCCACAAATGAGAACAGAATGGAGGTGCCTTAAAAAGGTAAACATTGAGCTACCATATGATCCAGCAGGCCCACTCCTCGACCTATAATCTAAGAAGAGAGAATTGGAAAGACACAGGCAGGCCAATCTGCATTGCACAGTATTACAATAGCCAAGATATGGAGGTAACCAAAAAGTCCACCAACAGATGGGTGGACAAAGAAGAACTCCTCCATGTATAGATGGAATATTCGCTAGTGAAAAAAATGAAACAATGCCATTTGCAGCACCATAGATGAGTCTAGACGTAATCACACCACCTGTAGTAAGTGAGAAAGTAAAAGACACATATCCTATCATATCCCTTTTAGGAGCTACATAAAAATTGATACTAATGAAGATATTTCCACAGAGAAAGGCAATCACAGATTCATTAAAAAACTTATGGTTCATCAAATAGAAAGGGATGAGGATTGGATAATTTACCATATTGGGGTTAACAGAGATATACAAACCATGTGAAATATATAATCACCAAAGACGTACGGAAGACCAGGAGAAGACTACTCAACATTGTGTCATAACCTATATGGGAAAAGGATGCGAGGAAGAATAGATACACGTATATGTGTGAAAGAACCACATTTGCCCACCTAGAACAAACAAACCATTGTAATCAAATTTGCTTGGATAAAAAATAAAAAGTAAATTATAAATATGAACAACAAGTAATGAGACATAAACATAAAGGGCTTTTTCCTGGCACATTCCATTCTAATTTACAACCTAGAACACCACTTCCATTAAGGCTCTGTTTCCCCAGTTACCAAATTTGGTAAAGGAGAAATGATGCCACCTTGTGGCCGTTTCCTGCAAGAGCAGCTTTAAACTCACAGCTAATGGTCACTTAACATTCACAAGGACTCAGGGCTGTAAAGGACACCTGCCCTAAAAAATTGTGCTGAAGTAGGGAATGGACAAAAATTTCAAAACAGGCAAATGTCTCCAGAAGAGAGTATGAATATTAACGTTTTACTCACGCTCTTTTAAAAAAAAAGGAAAATGGATAAAAGCTCAACCTCAGGGAGTGTTAGACCCATGAAATCTAATCTACAAAAAGTTTCAACTTACACCAGTCGACTGACCATCAGCAAAAAGTCTACAAACAATAAATGCTGACGGGGTTTTAGAGAACTGTGTACCCTCTACCTGCTGGTGAGACGTAAAGGGGTAACGGCCAATAATGAGAACAGAAAGGAGCTGTGTTTAAAAGTAAAAATGGAGGTACCATTCAATCCAGCAGGCGCACCATTGGACCTCTCACCGGAGAAGACAAGAATCGAGAAGACACAGGCAGCAAAAGCTTCAGTGCAGCCTTATTCACAATAGCCAAGACAGTGAAGGAATCAAAATGTCCAACAACAGGTGAATAGATAAAGAAGAAGTGGTCCATGTACACAATGGAATATTAGCCATGGAGAACAATGAACCATTGTTCTTTGAGGCACCACAAATGAGTCTGGAGATAATCATGAAACATGAGGTAAGTCCGAAAGCAAAAGACCTATATTCTATGATATCACTTACAGGCGTTATCTAATAACTGACACAAATGAACATATTTCCAAAGAGAAAGACACTCACAGATTTAGAAAACAAACTATGCTCATCTAAAAGGAAAGGTGGGGGGAGTGGATAAATTAAGGTTAGTGTTACTATATGTATACAAACACATATTATATACATATCTCAAAAAGACCTACCATATAGAAGGGAGGTGTGCGGAACCCTCTGTAACATTTTACATGGGAAGGGGATCTGTACTTGAATAGACATATATAATGTACAAATGAACCAGATTGTGTACACCTCGGACAAACAATATTCTAAGCTTTACTCCAATTAAAAAAATTTTTAAAACCAAGAAGAAATAATGAGACATAAACTTATGGGGGTTTCTCCATGCACATTCCAATATAATTTACAACCTAGGAACACGACTTCCAGAAAGGCTCTGCTGCCCTAGTACCCAGATTTGGGAATGGAGGAATGCTGCCTGCTTGAGGCCACTTCCCACAACAGCAGCTTTTAACCCATTACTAAAGGTCACTAAATATGCACCACACTTGCAGTTCGGGAAATGAAACCTGCTCTCTAAAAAAATTCTGGGCTGGAAAATCGACCAAAAAATTTAACAGAGGGCAAGCTTCCAAGAAGACAATTTCAAGAATTATATTGTACTCCCAACTGTTTCCTTTTTTTAGCAGAAAAGAAAACGGCAGAGAAAAATGATGAGTTTTATGAATTTTCAAAGACATGAAAACCCAAAGTACAAAAACCTATCAGCTCACACCAGCCAGAAGGGCCATTAGCATAAATGCTGCAAACAATAAATGCTGAAGCGATTGTGGAGAAATGCGTACCCTCGATTCTAAGGGGGACGTGGTAAGAGCCACTAATGAAAACACAAAGAAGGTGCTTTGATAAGGGTAACACGGTGCTACCAGTCAATCAATCACACCCACTGCTGGGCCTATCACCTGAGAAAATGAGAATCAAAAAGTCACAGGCTTGGGGCTTCCCTGGTGGTGCAGTGGTTGAGAGTCTGCCTGCCAATGCAGGGCACACGGTTTCGAGCCCCGGTCTGGGAAGATCCCACATGCCGCGGAGCAACTGGGCCCGTGAGCCACAACCACTGAGCCTGCGCGCATGGAGCCTGTGCTCCGCAACAAGAGAGGCCACGATAGTGAGAGACCCACGCACCGCGATGAAGAGTGGCCCCCGCTCGCCGCAACTACAGAAAGCCCTCGCGCACAAACGAAGATCCAACACAGCCAAAAATAAATAAATAAATAAATAAATAAATAAATAAATAAATAAATATTAAAAAAAAAAGGCACAGGCTGGCAATCCTGCACTCCAACAATATTTTCCATAGCCAACACTTGGAAGCAATGAAAATGTCCATCAACCGAGGAATGCACAAAGTAGAAGTGGTCCACGTACACAGTGGAAAATTATTCCAATAAAAAATAAAAATTAAATTTAAAAATCCAACAAAAGTAAAGAGACATCAGCTTGTGTGGGTTTGTCCGGGCACACTCCACTCTAATTTATAACCGAGTAACACCACAGGCCGCAAGGGCATTTCCCTAGTTACCAGGGTGGGGAACATAGAAAGGCTGCCACCCTCTGGCAGTTACCTGCAAAAACAGCTTTAAGGCCTGTGCTAATGGTCATTTAATAGGAAGAAGTAATGCAGGACTGTAAATGAAACATGCCCTCAATATGTCTTGAGGGAGGTAATGGCCAAAACATTTCAAAATGTGACACATACTTTAAGAGAATACTTTGAAGAACTAAGGGGTAATCACAGCTTGAAAAATAAAAAGGATATGCTTTAAAGCTCAGTTTCAACGGATTATGAGGCACATGAGAATTCAACCAAAAAGAGGTATCAGCTCACACTTGTCAGAAAAACCATCAGCAAGAAAACTACAAACAATAAATGCTGAAGCTGTTGTGGAGAAATGCATACCCTCAACTTCAAGGGGGACGTAACTTGGAAAGGGCCACAAATGAGAACAGAATGGAGGTGCCTTAAAAAGGTAAACATTGAGCTACCATATGATCCAGCAGGCCCACTCCTCGACCTATAATCTAAGAAGAGAGAATTGGAAAGACACAGGCAGGCAAATCTGCATTGCACAGTATTACAATAGCCAAGATATGGAGGTAACCAAAAAGTCCACCAACAGATGGGTGGACAAAGAAGAACTCCTCCATGTATAGATGGAATATTCGCTAGTGAAAAAAATGAAACAATGCCATTTGCAGCACCATAGATGAGTCTAGACGTAATCACACCACCTGTAGTAAGTGAGAAAGTAAAAGACACATATCCTATCATATCACTTTTAGGAGTTACATAAAAATTGATACTAATGAAGATATTTCCACAGAGAAAGGCAATCACAGATTCATTAAAAAACTTATGGTTCACCAAATAGAAATGGATGAGGATTGGATAATTTACCATATTGGGGTTAACAGAGATATACAAACCATGTGAAATATATAATCACCAAAGACGTACGGAAGACCAGGAGAAGACTACTCAACATTGTGTCATAACCTATATGGGAAAAGGATGCGAGGAAGAATAGATACACGTATATGTGTGAAAGAACCACATTTGCCCACCTAGAACAAACAAACCATTGTAATCAAATTTGCTTGGATAAAAAATAAAAAGTAAATTATAAATATGAACAACAAGTAATGAGACATAAACATAAAGGGCGTTTTCCTCGCACATTCCATTCTAATTTACAACCTAGAACACCACTTCCATTAAGGCTCTGTTTCCCCACTTACCAAATTTGGTAAAGGAGAAATGATGCCACCTTGTGGCCGTTTCCTGCAAGAGCAGCTTTAAACTCACAGCTAATGGTCACGTAACATTCACAAGGACTCAGGGCTGTAAAGGACACCTGCCCTAAAAAATTGTGCTGAAGTAGGGAATGGACAAAAATTTCAAAACAGGCAAATGTTTCCAGAAGAGAGTATGAATATTAACGTTTTACTCACGCTCTTTTAAAAAAAAGGAAAATGGATAAAAGCTCAACCTCAGGGAGTGTTAGACCCATGAAATCTAATCTACAAAAAGTTTCAACTTACACCAGTCGACTGACCATCAGCAAAAAGTCTACAAACAATAAGTGCTGACGGGGTTTTAGAGAACTGTGTACCCTCTACCTGCTGGTGAGACGTAAAGGGGTAACGGCCAATAATGAGAACAGAAAGGAACTGTGTTTAAAAGTAAAAATGGAGGTACCATTCAATGCAGCGGGCGCACCATTGGACCTCTCACCGGAGAAGACAAGAATCGAGAAGACACAGGCCGCAAAAGCTTCAGTGCAGCCTTCTTCACAATAGCCAAGACAGTGAAGGAATCAAAATGTCCAACAACAGGTGAATAGATAAAGAAGAAGTGGTCCATGTACACAATGGAATATTAGCCATGGAAAACAATGAACCATTGTTCTTTGAGGCACCACAAATGAGTCTGGAGATAATCACGAAACATGAGGTAAGTCTGAAAGCAAAAGACCTATATTCTATGATATCACTTACAGGCGTTATCTAATAACTGACACAAATGAACATATTTCCAAAGAGAAAGACACTCACAGATTTAGAAAACAAACTATGCTCATCTAAAAGGAAAGGTGGAGGGAGTGGATAAATTAAGGTTAGTGTTACTATATGTATACAAACACATATTATATACATATCTCAAAAAGACCTACCATATAGAAGGGAGGTGTGCGGAACCCTCTGTAACATTTTACATGGGAAGGGGATCTGTACTTGAATAGACATATATAATGTACAAATGAACCAGATTGTGTACACCTCGGACAAACAATATTCTAAGCTTTACTCCAATTAAAAAAATTTTTAAAACCAAGAAGAAATAATGAGACATAAACTTATGGGGGTTTCTCCATGCACATTCCAATATAATTTAAAACCCAGGAACACGACTTCCAGAAAGGCTCTGCTGCCCTAGTACCCAGATTTGGGAATGGAGGAATGCTGCCTGCTTGAGGCCACTTCCCACAACAGCAGCTTTTAACCCATTACTAAAGGTCACTAAATATGCACCACACTTGCAGTTCGGGAAATGAGACCTGCTCTCTAAAAAAATTCTGGGCTGGAAAATCGACCAAAAAATTTAACAGAGGGCAAGCTTCCAAGAAGACAATTTCAAGAATTATATTGTACTCCCAACTGTTTCCTTTTCTTAGCAGAAAAGAAAACGGCGGAGAAAAATGATGAGTTTTATGAATTTTCAAAGACATGAAAACCCAAAGTACAAAAACCTATCAGCTCACAAAAGCCAGAAGGGCCATTAGCATAAATGCTGCAAACAATAAATGCTGAAGCGATTGTGGAGAAATGCGTACCCTCGATTCTAAGGGGGACGTGGTAAGAGCCACTAATGAAAACACAAAGAAGGTGCTTTGATAAGGGTAACACGGTGCTACCAGTCAATCAATCACACCCACTGCTGGGCCTATCACCTGAGAAAATGAGAATCAAAAAGTCACAGGCTTGGGGCTTCCCTGGTGGTGCAGTGGTTGAGAGTCTGCCTGCCAATGCAGGGCACACGGGTTCGAGCCCCGGTCTGGGAAGATCCCACATGCCGCGGAGCAACTGGGCCCGTGAGCCACAACCACTGAGCCTGCGCGCATGGAGCCTGTGCTCCGCAACAAGAGAGGCCGCGATAGTGAGAGACCCACGCACCGCGATGAAGAGTGGCCCCCGCTCGCCGCAACTACAGAAAGCCCTCGCGCACAAACGAAGATCCAACACAGCCAAAAATAAATAAATAAATAAATAAATAAATAAATAAATATTAAAAAAAAAAGTCACAGGCTAGCAATCCTGCACTCCAACAATATTTACCATAGGCAACACTTGGAAGCAATGAAAATGTCCATCAACTGAGGAATGCACAAAGTAGAAGTGGTCCAAGTACACAGTGGAAAATTACTCCAATAAAAAATAAAAATTAAATTTAAAAATTGAACGAAAGTAAAGACACATTAGCTTGTGTTGGTTTGTCCGGGCACACTCCACTCTAATTTATAACTGAGAAACACCACAGGCCGCAAGGGCATTTCCCTAGTTACCAGGGTGGGGAACATAGAAAGGCTGCCACCCTCTGGCAGTTACCTGCAAAAACAGCTTTAAGGCCTGTGCTAATGGTCATTTCATAGGAAGAAGTAATGCAGGACTGTAAATGAAACATGCCCTCAATATGTCTTGAGGGAGGTAATGGCCAAAACATTTCAAAATGTGACACATACTTTAAGAGAACACTTTGAAGAACTAAGGGGTAATCACAGCTTGAAAAATAAAAAGGATATGCCTTAAAGCTCAGTTTCAACGGATTATGAGGCACATGCGAATTCAACCAAAAAGAGGTATCAGCTCACACTTGTCAGAAAAACCATCAGCAAGAAAACTACAAACAATAAATGCTGAAGCTGTTGTGGAGAAATGCATACCCTCAACTTCAAGGGGGACGTAACTTGGAAAGGGCCACAAATGAGAACAGAATGGAGGTGCCTTAAAAAGGTAAACATCGAGCTACCATATGATCCAGCAGGCCCACTCCTCGACCTATAATCTAAGAAGAGAGAATTGGAAAAACACAGGCAGGCAAATCTGCATTGCACAGTATTACAATAGCCAAGATATGGAGGTAACCAAAATGTCCACCAACAGATGGGTGGACAAAGAAGAACTCCTCCATGTATAGATGGAATATTCGCTAGTGAAAAAAATGAAACAATGCCATTTGCAGCACCATAGATGAGTCTAGACGTAATCACACCACCTGTAGTAAGTGAGAAAGTAAAAGACACATATCCTATCATATCACTTTTAGGAGTTACATAAAAATTGATACTAATGAAGATATTTCCACAGAGAAAGGCAATCACAGATTCATTAAAAAACTTATGGTTCATCAAATAGAAAGGGATGAGGATTGGATAATTTACCATATTGGGGTTAACAGAGATATACAAACCATGTGAAATATATAATCACCAAAGACGTACGGAAGACCAGGAGAAGACTACTCAACATTGTGTCATAACCTATATGGGAAAAGGATGCGAGGAAGAATAGATACACGTATATGTGTGAAAGAACCACATTTGCCCACCTAGAACAAACAAACCATTGTAATCAAATTTGCTTGGATAAAAAATAAAAAGTAAATTATAAATATGAACAACAAGTAATGAGACATAAACATAAAGGGCTTTTTCCTGGCACATTCCATTCTAATTTACAACGTAGAACACCACTTCCATTAAGGCTCTGTTTCCCCACTTACCAAATTTGGTAAAGGAGAAATGATGCCACCTTGTGGCCGTTTCCTGCAAGAGCAGCTTTAAACTCACAGCTAATGGTCACTTAACATTCACAAGGACTCAGGGCTGTAAAGGACAACTGCCCTAAAAAATTGTGCTGAAGTAGGGAATGGACAAAAATTTCAAAACAGGCAAATGTTTCCAGAAGAGAGTATGAATATTAACGTTTTACTCACGCTCTTTTAAAAAAAAGGAAAATGGATAAAAGCTCAACCTCAGGGAGTGTTAGACCCATGAAATCTAATCTACAAAAAGTTTCAACTTACACCAGTCGACTGATCATCAGCAAAAAGTCTACAAACAATAAATGCAGACGGGGTTTTAGAGAACTGTGTACCCTCTACCTGCTGGTGAGACGTAAAGGGGTAACGGCCAATAATGAGAACAGAAAGGAGCTGTGTTTAAAAGTAAAAATGGAGGTACCATTCAATCCAGCAGGCGCACCATTGGACCTCTCACCGGAGAAGACAAGAATCGAGAAGACACAGGCCGCAAAAGCTTCAGTGCAGCCTTATTCACAATAGCCAAGACAGTGAAGGAATCAAAATGTCCAACAATAGGTGAATAGATAAAGAAGAAGTGGTCCATGTACACAATGGAATATTAGCCATGGAAAACAATGAACCATTGTTCTTTGAGGCACCACAAATGAGTCTGGAGATAATCACGAAACATGAGGTAAGTCTGAAAGCAAAAGACCTATATTCTATGATATCACTTACAGGCGTTATCTAATAACTGACACAAATGAACATATTTCCAAAGAGAAAGACACTCACAGATTTAGAAAACAAACTATGCTCATCTAAAAGGAAAGGTGGGGGGAGTGGATAAATTAAGGTTTGTGTTACTATATGTATACAAACACATATTATATACATATCTCAAAAAGACCTACCATATAGAAGGGAGGTGTGCTGAACCCTCTGTAACATTTGACATGGGAAGGGGATCTGTACTTGAATGGACATATATAATGTACAAATGAACCAGATTGTGTACACCTCGGACAAACAATATTCTAAGCTTTACTCCAATTAAAAAAAATTTTAAAACCAAGAAGAAATAATGAGACATAAACTTATGGGGGTTTCTCCATGCACATTCCAATAAAATTTACAACCCAAGAACACGACTTCCAGAAAGGCTCTGCTGCCCTAGTACCCAGATTTGGGAATCGAGGAATGCTGCCTGCTTGAGGCCACTTCCCACAACAGCAGCTTTTAACCCATTACTAAAGGTCACTAAATATGCACCACACTTGCAGTTCGGGAAATGAGACCTGCTCTCTAAAAAAATTCTGGGCTGGAAAATCGACCAAAAACTTTAACAGAGGGCAAGCTTCCAAGAAGACAATTTCAAGAATTATATTGTACTCCCAACTGTTTCCTTTTTTTAGCAGAAAAGAAAACGGCAGAGAAAAATGATGAGTTTTATGAATTTTCAAAGACATGAAAACCCAAAGTACAAAAACCTATCAGCTCACACCAGCCAGAAGGGCCATTAGCATAAATGCTGCAAACAATAAATGCTGAAGCGATTGTGGAGAAATGCGTACCCTCGATTCTAAGGGGGACGTGGTAAGAGCCACTAATGAAAACACAAAGAAGGTGCTTTGATAAGGGTAACACGGTGCTACCAGTCAATCAATCACATCCACTGCTGGGCCTATCACCTGAGAAAATGAGAATCAAAAAGTCACAGGCTTGGGGCTTCCCTGGTGGTGCAGTGGTTGAGAGTCTGCCTGCCAATGCAGGGCACACGGGTTCGAGCCCCGGTCTGGGAAGATCCCACATGCCGCGGAGCAACTGGGCCCGTGAGCCACAACCACTGAGCCTGCACGCATGGAGCCTGTGCTCCGCAAAAAGAGAGGCCGCGATAGTGAGAGACCCATGCACCGCGATGAAGAGTGGCCCCCGCTCGCCGCAACTACAGAAAGCCCTCGCGCACAAACGAAGATCCAACACAGCCAAAAATAAATAAATAAATAAATAAATAAATAAATAAATAAATAAATATTAAAAAAAAAAGGCACAGGCTGGCAATCCTGCACTCCAACAATATTTTCCATAGCCAACACTTGGAAGCAATGAAAATGTCCATCAACCGAGGAATGCACAAAGTAGAAGTGGTCCACGTACACAGTGGAAAATTACTCCAATAAAAAATAAAAATTAAATTTAAAAATTGAACGAAAGTAAAGACACATCAGCTTGTGTTGGTTTGTCCGGGCACACTCCACTCTAATTTATAACTGAGAAACACCACAGGCCGCAAGGGCATTTCCCTAGTTACCAGGGTGGGGAACATAGAAAGGCTGCCACCCTCTGGCAGTTACCTGCAAAAACAGCTTTAAGGCCTGTGCTAATGGTCATTTCATAGGAAGAAGTAATGCAGGACTGTAAATGAAACATGCCCTCAATATGTCTTGAGGGAGGTAATGGCCAAAACATTTCAAAATGTGACACATACTTTAAGAGAACACTTTGAAGAACTAAGGGGTAATCACAGCTTGAAAAATAAAAAGGATATGCCTTAAAGCTCAGTTTCAACGGATTATGAGGCACATGCGAATTCAACCAAAAAGAGGTATCAGCTCACACTTGTCAGAAAAACCATCAGCAAGAAAACTACAAACAATAAATGCTGAAGCTGTTGTGGAGAAATGCATACCCTCAACTTCAAGGGGGACGTAACTTGGAAAGGGCCACAAATGAGAACAGAATGGAGGTGCCTTAAAAAGGTAAACATCGAGCTACCATATGATCCAGCAGGCCCACTCCTCGACCTATAATCTAAGAAGAGAGAATTGGAAAAACACAGGCAGGCAAATCTGCATTGCACAGTATTACAATAGCCAAGATATGGAGGTAACCAAAATGTCCACCAACAGATGGGTGGACAAAGAAGAACTCCTCCATGTATAGATGGAATATTCGCTAGTGAAAAAAATGAAACAATGCCATTTGCAGCACCATAGATGAGTCTAGACGTAATCACACCACCTGTAGTAAGTGAGAAAGTAAAAGACACATATCCTATCATATCACTTTTAGGAGTTACATAAAAATTGATACTAATGAAGATATTTCCACAGAGAAAGGCAATCACAGATTCATTAAAAAACTTATGGTTCATCAAATAGAAAGGGATGAGGATTGGATAATTTACCATATTGGGGTTAACAGAGATATACAAACCATGTGAAATATATAATCACCAAAGACGTACGGAAGACCAGGAGAAGACTACTTAACATTGTGTCATAACCTATATGGGAAAAGGATGCGAGGAAGAATAGATACACGTATATGTGTGAAAGAACCACATTTGCCCACCTAGAACAAACAAACCATTGTAATCAAATTTGCTTGGATAAAAAATAAAAAGTAAATTATAAATATGAACAACAAGTAATGAGACATAAACATAAAGGGCTTTTTCCTGGCACATTCCATTCTAATTTACAACGAAGAACACCACTTCCATTAAGGCTCTGTTTCCCCACTTACCAAATTTGGTAAAGGAGAAATGATGCCACCTTGTGGCCGTTTCCTGCAAGAGCAGCTTTAAACTCACAGCTAATGGTCACTTAACATTCACAAGGACTCAGGGCTGTAAAGGACAACTGCCTTAAAAAATTGTGCTGAAGTAGGGAATGGACAAAAATTTCAAAACAGGCAAATGTTTCCAGAAGAGAGTATGAATATTAACGTTTTACTCACGCTCTTTTAAAAAAAAGGAAAATGGATAAAAGCTCAACCTCAGGGAGTGTTAGACCCATGAAATCTAATCTACAAAAAGTTTCAACTTACACCAGTCGACTGATCATCAGCAAAAAGTCTACAAACAATAAATGCAGACGGGGTTTTAGAGAACTGTGTACCCTCTACCTGCTGGTGAGACGTAAAGGGGTAACGGCCAATAATGAGAACAGAAAAGAGCTGTGTTTAAAAGTAAAAATGGAGGTACCATTCAATCCAGCAGGCGCACCATTGGACCTCTCACCGGAGAAGACAAGAATCGAGAAGACACAGGCCGCAAAAGCTTCAGTGCAGCCTTATTCACAATAGCCAAGACAGTGAAGGAATCAAAATGTCCAACAATAGGTGAATAGATAAAGAAGAAGTGGTCCATGTACACAATGGAATATTAGCCATGGAAAACAATGAACCATTGTTCTTTGAGGCACCACAAATGAGTCTGGAGATAATCACGAAACATGAGGTAAGTCTGAAAGCAAAAGACCTATATTCTATGATATCACTTACAGGCGTTATCTAATAACTGACACAAATGAACATATTTCCAAAGAGAAAGACACTCACAGATTTAGAAAACAAACTATGCTCATCTAAAAGGAAAGGTGGGGGGAGTGGATAAATTAAGGTTTGTGTTACTATATGTATACAAACACATATTATATACATATCTCAAAAAGACCTACCATATAGAAGGGAGGTGTGCTGAACCCTCTGTAACATTTGACATGGGAAGGGGATCTGTACTTGAATGGACATATATAATGTACAAATGAACCAGATTGTGTACACCTCGGACAAACAATATTCTAAGCTTTACTCCAATTAAAAAAAATTTTAAAACCAAGAAGAAATAATGAGACATAAACTTATGGGGGTTTCTCCATGCACATTCCAATAAAATTTACAACCCAAGAACACGACTTCCAGAAAGGCTCTGCTGCCCTAGTACCCAGATTTGGGAATCGAGGAATGCTGCCTGCTTGAGGCCACTTCCCACAACAGCAGCTTTTAACCCATTACTAAAGGTCACTAAATATGCACCACACTTGCAGTTCGGGAAATGAGACCTGCTCTCTAAAAAAATTCTGGGCTGGAAAATCGACCAAAAACTTTAACAGAGGGCAAGCTTCCAAGAAGACAATTTCAAGAATTATATTGTACTCCCAACTGTTTCCTTTTTTTAGCAGAAAAGAAAACGGCAGAGAAAAATGATGAGTTTTATGAATTTTCAAAGACATGAAAACCCAAAGTACAAAAACCTATCAGCTCACACCAGCCAGAAGGGCCATTAGCATAAATGCTGCAAACAATAAATGCTGAAGCGATTGTGGAGAAATGCGTACCCTCGATTCTAAGGGGGACGTGGTAAGAGCCACTAATGAAAACACAAAGAAGGTGCTTTGATAAGGGTAACACGGTGTTACCAGTCAATCAATCACATCCACTGCTGGGCCTATCACCTGAGAAAATGAGAATCAAAAAGTCACAGGCTTGGGGCTTCCCTGGTGGTGCAGTGGTTGAGAGTCTGCCTGCCAATGCAGGGCACACGGGTTCGAGCCCCGGTCTGGGAAGAACCCACATGCCGCGGAGCAACTGGGCCCGTGAGCCACAACCACTGAGCCTGCACGCATGGAGCCTGTGCTCCGCAAAAAGAGAGGCCGCGATAGTGAGAGACCCATGCACCGCGATGAAGAGTGGCCCCCGCTCGCCGCAACTACAGAAAGCCCTCGCGCACAAACGAAGATCCAACACAGCCAAAAATAAATAAATAAATAAATAAATAAATAAATAAATAAATAAATATTAAAAAAAAAGGCACAGGCTGGCAATCCTGCACTCCAACAATATTTTCCATAGCCAACACTTGGAAGCAATGAAAATGTCCATCAACCGAGGAATGCACAAAGTAGAAGTGGTCCACGTACACAGTGGAAAATTATTCCAATAAAAAATAAAAATTAAATTTAAAAATCCAACAAAAGTAAAGAGACATCAGCTTGTGTGGGTTTGTCCGGGCACACTCCACTCTAATTTATAACCGAGTAACACCACAGGCCGCAAGGGCATTTCCCTAGTTACCAGGGTGGGGAACATAGAAAGGCTGCCACCCTCTGGCAGTTACCTGCAAAAACAGCTTTAAGGCCTGTGCTAATGGTCATTTAATAGGAAGAAGTAATGCAGGACTGTAAATGAAACATGCCCTCAATATGTCTTGAGGGAGGTAATGGCCAAAACATTTCAAAATGTGACACATACTTTAAGAGAATACTTTGAAGAACTAAGGGGTAATCACAGCTTGAAAAATAAAAAGGATATGCTTTAAAGCTCAGTTTCAACGGATTATGAGGCACATGAGAATTCAACCAAAAAGAGGTATCAGCTCACACTTGTCAGAAAAACCATCAGCAAGAAAACTACAAACAATAAATGCTGAAGCTGTTGTGGAGAAATGCATACCCTCAACTTCAAGGGGGACGTAACTTGGAAAGGGCCACAAATGAGAACAGAATGGAGGTGCCTTAAAAAGGTAAACATTGAGCTACCATATGATCCAGCAGGCCCACTCCTCGACCTATAATCTAAGAAGAGAGAATTGGAAAGACACAGGCAGGCAAATCTGCATTGCACAGTATTACAATAGCCAAGATATGGAGGTAACCAAAAAGTCCACCAACAGATGGGTGGACAAAGAAGAACTCCTCCATGTATAGATGGAATATTCGCTAGTGAAAAAAATGAAACAATGCCATTTGCAGCACCATAGATGAGTCTAGACGTAATCACACCACCTGTAGTAAGTGAGAAAGTAAAAGACACATATCCTATCATATCACTTTTAGGAGTTACATAAAAATTGATACTAATGAAGATATTTCCACAGAGAAAGGCAATCACAGATTCATTAAAAAACTTATGGTTCACCAAATAGAAATGGATGAGGATTGGATAATTTACCATATTGGGGTTAACAGAGATATACAAACCATGTGAAATATATAATCACCAAAGACGTACGGAAGACCAGGAGAAGACTACTCAACATTGTGTCATAACCTATATGGGAAAAGGATGCGAGGAAGAATAGATACACGTATATGTGTGAAAGAACCACATTTGCCCACCTAGAACAAACAAACCATTGTAATCAAATTTGCTTGGATAAAAAATAAAAAGTAAATTATAAATATGAACAACAAGTAATGAGACATAAACATAAAGGGCGTTTTCCTCGCACATTCCATTCTAATTTACAACCTAGAACACCACTTCCATTAAGGCTCTGTTTCCCCACTTACCAAATTTGGTAAAGGAGAAATGATGCCACCTTGTGGCCGTTTCCTGCAAGAGCAGCTTTAAACTCACAGCTAATGGTCACTTAACATTCACAAGGACTCAGGGCTGTAAAGGACACCTGCCCTAAAAAATTGTGCTGAAGTAGGGAATGGACAAAAATTTCAAAACAGGCAAATGTTTCCAGAAGAGAGTATGAATATTAACGTTTTACTCACGCTCTTTTAAAAAAAAGGAAAATGGATAAAAGCTCAACCTCAGGGAGTGTTAGACCCATGAAATCTAATCTACAAAAAGTTTCAACTTACACCAGTCGACTGACCATCAGCAAAAAGTCTACAAACAATAAGTGCTGACGGGGTTTTAGAGAACTGTGTACCCTCTACCTGCTGGTGAGACGTAAAGGGGTAACGGCCAATAATGAGAACAGAAAGGAACTGTGTTTAAAAGTAAAAATGGAGGTACCATTCAATGCAGCGGGCGCACCATTGGACCTCTCACCGGAGAAGACAAGAATCGAGAAGACACAGGCCGCAAAAGCTTCAGTGCAGCCTTCTTCACAATAGCCAAGACAGTGAAGGAATCAAAATGTCCAACAACAGGTGAATAGATAAAGAAGAAGTGGTCCATGTACACAATGGAATATTAGCCATGGAAAACAATGAACCATTGTTTTTTGAGGCACCACAAATGAGTCTGGAGATAATCACGAAACAAGAGGTAAGTCCGAAAGCAAAAGACCTATATTCTATGATATCACTTACAGGCGTTATCTAATAACTGACACAAATGAACATATTTCCAAAGAGAAAGACACTCACAGATTTAGAAAACAAACTATGCTCATCTAAAAGGAAAGGTGGGGGGAGTGGATAAATTAAGGTTAGTGTTACTATATGTATACAAACACATATTATATACATATCTCAAAAAGACCTACCATATAGATGGGAGGTGTGCGGAACCCTCTGTAACATTTTACATGGGAAGGGGATCTGTACTTGAATAGACATATATAATGTACAAATGAACCAGATTGTGTACACCTCGGACAAACAATATTCTAAGCTTTACCCCAATTAAAAAAATTTTTAAAACCAAGAAGAAATAATGAGACATAAACTTATGGGGGTTTCTCCATGCACATTCCAATATAATTTACAACCTAGGAACACGACTTCCAGAAAGGCTCTGCTGCCCTAGTACCCAGATTTGGGAATGGAGGAATGCTGCCTGCTTGAGGCCACTTCCCACAACAGCAGCTTTTAACCCATTACTAAAGGTCACTAAATATGCACCACACTTGAGGTTCGGGAAATGAGACCTGCTCTCTAAAAAAATTCTGGGCTGGAAATCGACCAAAAAATTTAACAGAGGGCAAGCTTCCAAGAAGACAATTTCAAGAATTATATTGTACTCCCAACTGTTCCCTTTTTTTAGCAGAAAAGAAAACGGCAGAGGAAAACGATGAGTTTTATGAATTTTCAAAGACATGAAAACCCAAAGTACAAAAACCTATCAGCTCACACCAGCCAGAAGGGCCATTAGCATAAATGCTGAAAACAATAAATGCTGAAGCGATTGTGGAGAAATGCGTACCCTCGATTCTAAGGGGGATGTGGTAAGAGCCACTAATGAAAACACAAAGAAGGTGCTTTGATAAGGGTAACATGGTGCTACCAGTCAATCAATCACACCCACTGCTGGGCCTATCACCTGAGAAAATGAGAATCAAAAAGTCACAGGCTTGGGGCTTCCCTGGGGGTGCAGTGGTTGAGAGTCTGCCTGCCAATGCAGGGCACACGGGTTCGAGCCCCGGTCTGGGAAGATCCCACATGCCGCGGAGCAACTGGGCCCATGAACCACAACCACTGAGCCTGCGCGCATGGAGCCTGTGCTCCGCAACAAGAGAGGCCGCGATAGTGAGAGACCCACGCACCGCGATGAAGAGTGGCACCCGCTCGCCGCAACTACAGAAAGCCCTCGCGCACAAACGAAGATCCAACACAGCCAAAAATAAATAAATAAATAAATAAATAAATAAATAAATAAATAAATAAATATTAAAAAAAAAAAGTCACAGGCTGGCAATCCTGCACTCCAACAATATTTTCCATAGCCAACACTTGGAAGCAATGAAAATGTCCATCAACCGAGGAATGCACAAAGTAGAAGTGGTCCACGTACACAGTGGAAAATTATTCCAATAAAAAATAAAAATTAAATTTAAAAATCCAACAAAAGTAAAGAGACATCAGCTTGTGTGGGTTTGTCCGGGCACACTCCACTCTAATTTATAACCGAGTAACACCACAGGCCGCAAGGGCATTTCCCTAGTTACCAGGGTGGGGAACATAGAAAGGCTGCCACCCTCTGGCAGTTACCTGCAAAAACAGCTTTAAGGCCTGTGCTAATGGTCATTTAATAGGAAGAAGTAATGCAGGACTGTAAATGAAACATGCCCTCAATATGTCTTGAGGGAGGTAATGGCCAAAACATTTCAAAATGTGACACATACTTTAAGAGAATACTTTGAAGAACTAAAGGGTAATCACAGCTTGAAAAATAAAAAGGATATGCTTTAAAGCTCAGTTTCAACGGATTATGAGGCACATGAGAATTCAACCAAAAAGAGGTATCAGCTCACACTTGTCAGAAAAACCATCAGCAAGAAAACTACAAACAATAAATGCTGAAGCTGTTGTGGAGAAATGCATACCCTCAACTTCAAGGGGGACGTAACTTGGAAAGGGCCACAAATGAGAACAGAATGGAGGTGCCTTAAAAAGGTAAACATTGAGCTACGATATGATCCAGCAGGCCCACTCCTCGACCTATAATCTAAGAAGAGAGAATTGGAAAGACACAGGCAGGCAAATCTGCATTGCACAGTATTACAATAGCCAAGATATGGAGGTAACCAAAAAGTCCACCAACAGATGGGTGGACAAAGAAGAACTCCTCCATGTATAGATGGAATATTCGCTAGTGAAAGAAATGAAACAATGCCATTTGCAGCACCATAGATGAGTCTAGACGTAATCACACCACCTGTAGTAAGTGAGAAAGTAAAAGACACATATCCTATCATATCACTTTTAGGAGTTACATAAAAATTGATACTAATGAAGATATTTCCACAGAGAAAGGCAATCACAGATTCATTAAAAAACTTATGGTTCATCAAATAGAAAGGGATGAGGATTGGATAATTTACCATATTGGGGTTAACAGAGATATACAAACCATGTGAAATATATAATCACCAAAGACGTACGGAAGACCAGGAGAAGACTACTCAACATTGTGTCATAACCTATATGGGAAAAGGATGCGAGGAAGAATAGATACACGTATATGTGTGAAAGAACCACATTTGCCCACCTAGAACAAACAAACCATTGTAATCAAATTTGCTTGGATAAAAAATAAAAAGTAAATTATAAATATGAACAACAAGTAATGAGACATAAACATAAAGGGCGTTTTCCTCGCACATTCCATTCTAATTTACAACCTAGAACACCACTTCCATTAAGGCTCTGTTTCCCCAGTTACCAAATTTGGTAAAGGAGAAATGATGCCACCTTGTGGCCGTTTCCTGCAAGAGCAGCTTTAAACTCACAGCTAATGGTCACTTAACATTCACAAGGACTCAGGGCTGTAAAGGACACCTGCCCTAAAAAATTGTGCTGAAGTAGGGAATGGACAAAAATTTCAAAACAGGCAAATGTTTCCAGAAGAGAGTATGAATATTAACGTTTTACTCACGCTCTTTTAAAAAAAAGGAAAATGGATAAAAGCTCAACCTCAGGGAGTGTTAGACCCATGAAATCTAATCTACAAAAAGTTTCAACTTACACCAGTCGACTGACCATCAGCAAAAAGTCTACAAACAATAAGTGCTGACGGGGTTTTAGAGAACTGTGTACCCTCTACCTGCTGGTGAGACGTAAAGGGGTAACGGCCAATAATGAGAACAGAAAGGAACTGTGTTTAAAAGTAAAAATGGAGGTACCATTCAATGCACCGGGCGCACCATTGGACCTCTCACCGGAGAAGACAAGAATCGAGAAGACACAGGCCGCAAAAGCTTCAGTGCAGCCTTCTTCACAATAGCCAAGACAGTGAAGGAATCAAAATGTCCAACAACAGGTGAATAGATAAAGAAGAAGTGGTCCATGTACACAATGGAATATTAGCCATGGAAAACAATGAACCATTGTTTTTTGAGGCACCACAAATGAGTCTGGAGATAATCACGAAACAAGAGGTAAGTCCGAAAGCAAAAGACCTATATTCTATGATATCACTTACAGGCGTTATCTAATAACTGACACAAATGAACATATTTCCAAAGAGAAAGACACTCACAGATTTAGAAAACAAACTATGCTCATCTAAAAGGAAAGGTGGGGGGAGTGGATAAATTAAGGTTAGTGTTACTATATGTATACAAACACATATTATATACATATCTCAAAAAGACCTACCATATAGAAGGGAGGTGTGCGGAACCCTCTGTAACATTTTACATGGGAAGGGGATCTGTACTTGAATAGACATATATAATGTACAAATGAACCAGATTGTGTACACCTCGGACAAACAATAATCTAAGCTTTACTCCAATTAAAAAATTTTTTAAAACCAAGAAGAAATAATGAGACATAAACTTATGGGGGTTTCTCCATGCACATTCCAATATAATTTACAACCTAGGAACACGACTTCCAGAAAGGCTCTGCTGCCCTAGTACCCAGATTTGGGAATGGAGGAATGCTGCCTGCTTGAGGCCACTTCCCACAACAGCAGCTTTTAACCCATTACTAAAGGTCACTAAATATGCACCACACTTGCAGTTCGGGAAATGAGACCTGCTCTCTAAAAAAATTCTGGGCTGGAAAATCGACCAAAAAATTTAACAGAGGGCAAGCTTCCAAGAAGACAATTTCAAGAATTATATTGTACTCCCAACTGTTTCCTTTTCTTAGCAGAAAAGAAAACGGCGGAGAAAAATGATGAGTTTTATGAATTTTCAAAGACATGAAAACCCAAAGTACAAAAACCTATCAGCTCACAAAAGCCAGAAGGGCCATTAGCATAAATGCTGCAAACAATAAATGCTGAAGCGATTGTGGAGAAATGCGTACCCTCGATTCTAAGGGGGACGTGGTAAGAGCCACTAATGAAAACACAAAGAAGGTGCTTTGATAAGGGTAACACGGTGCTACCAGTCAATCAATCACACCCACTGCTGGGCCTATCACCTGAGAAAATGAGAATCAAAAAGTCACAGGCTTGGGGCTTCCCTGGTGGTGCAGTGGTTGAGAGTCTGCCTGCCAATGCAGGGCACACGGGTTCGAGCCCCGGTCTGGGAAGATCCCACATGCCGCGGAGCAACTGGGCCCGTGAGCCACAACCACTGAGCCTGCGCGCATGGAGCCTGTGCTCCGCAACAAGAGAGGCCGCGATAGTGAGAGACCCACGCACCGCGATGAAGAGTGGCCCCCGCTCGCCGCAACTACAGAAAGCCCTCGCGCACAAACGAAGATCCAACACAGCCAAAAATAAATAAATAAATAAATAAATAAATAAATAAATATTAAAAAAAAAAGTCACAGGCTAGCAATCCTGCACTCCAACAATATTTACCATAGGCAACACTTGGAAGCAATGAAAATGTCCATCAACTGAGGAATGCACAAAGTAGAAGTGGTCCAAGTACACAGTGGAAAATTACTCCAATAAAAAATAAAAATTAAATTTAAAAATTGAACGAAAGTAAAGACACATCAGCTTGTGTTGGTTTGTCCGGGCACACTCCACTCTAATTTATAACTGAGAAACACCACAGGCCGCAAGGGCATTTCCCTAGTTACCAGGGTGGGGAACATAGAAAGGCTGCCACCCTCTGGCAGTTACCTGCAAAAACAGCTTTAAGGCCTGTGCTAATGGTCATTTCATAGGAAGAAGTAATGCAGGACTGTAAATGAAACATGCCCTCAATATGTCTTGAGGGAGGTAATGGCCAAAACATTTCAAAATGTGACACATACTTTAAGAGAACACTTTGAAGAACTAAGGGGTAATCACAGCTTGAAAAATAAAAAGGATATGCCTTAAAGCTCAGTTTCAACGGATTATGAGGCACATGCGAATTCAACCAAAAAGAGGTATCAGCTCACACTTGTCAGAAAAACCATCAGCAAGAAAACTACAAACAATAAATGCTGAAGCTGTTGTGGAGAAATGCATACCCTCAACTTCAAGGGGGACGTAACTTGGAAAGGGCCACAAATGAGAACAGAATGGAGGTGCCTTAAAAAGGTAAACATCGAGCTACCATATGATCCAGCAGGCCCACTCCTCGACCTATAATCTAAGAAGAGAGAATTGGAAAAACACAGGCAGGCAAATCTGCATTGCACAGTATTACAATAGCCAAGATATGGAGGTAACCAAAATGTCCACCAACAGATGGGTGGACAAAGAAGAACTCCTCCATGTATAGATGGAATATTCGCTAGTGAAAAAAATGAAACAATGCCATTTGCAGCACCATAGATGAGTCTAGACGTAATCACACCACCTGTAGTAAGTGAGAAAGTAAAAGACACATATCCTATCATATCACTTTTAGGAGTTACATAAAAATTGATACTAATGAAGATATTTCCACAGAGAAAGGCAATCACAGATTCATTAAAAAACTTATGGTTCATCAAATAGAAAGGGATGAGGATTGGATAATTTACCATATTGGGGTTAACAGAGATATACAAACCATGTGAAATATATAATCACCAAAGACGTACGGAAGACCAGGAGAAGACTACTCAACATTGTGTCATAACCTATATGGGAAAAGGATGCGAGGAAGAATAGATACACGTATATGTGTGAAAGAACCACATTTGCCCACCTAGAACAAACAAACCATTGTAATCAAATTTGCTTGGATAAAAAATAAAAAGTAAATTATAAATATGAACAACAAGTAATGAGACATAAACATAAAGGGCTTTTTCCTGGCACATTCCATTCTAATTTACAACGTAGAACACCACTTCCATTAAGGCTCTGTTTCCCCACTTACCAAATTTGGTAAAGGAGAAATGATGCCACCTTGTGGCCGTTTCCTGCAAGAGCAGCTTTAAACTCACAGCTAATGGTCACTTAACATTCACAAGGACTCAGGGCTGTAAAGGACAACTGCCCTAAAAAATTGTGCTGAAGTAGGGAATGGACAAAAATTTCAAAACAGGCAAATGTTTCCAGAAGAGAGTATGAATATTAACGTTTTACTCACGCTCTTTTAAAAAAAAGGAAAATGGATAAAAGCTCAACCTCAGGGAGTGTTAGACCCATGAAATCTAATCTACAAAAAGTTTCAACTTACACCAGTCGACTGATCATCAGCAAAAAGTCTACAAACAATAAATGCAGACGGGGTTTTAGAGAACTGTGTACCCTCTACCTGCTGGTGAGACGTAAAGGGGTAACGGCCAATAATGAGAACAGAAAGGAGCTGTGTTTAAAAGTAAAAATGGAGGTACCATTCAATCCAGCAGGCGCACCATTGGACCTCTCACCGGAGAAGACAAGAATCGAGAAGACACAGGCCGCAAAAGCTTCAGTGCAGCCTTATTCACAATAGCCAAGACAGTGAAGGAATCAAAATGTCCAACAATAGGTGAATAGATAAAGAAGAAGTGGTCCATGTACACAATGGAATATTAGCCATGGAAAACAATGAACCATTGTTCTTTGAGGCACCACAAATGAGTCTGGAGATAATCACGAAACATGAGGTAAGTCTGAAAGCAAAAGACCTATATTCTATGATATCACTTACAGGCGTTATCTAATAACTGACACAAATGAACATATTTCCAAAGAGAAAGACACTCACAGATTTAGAAAACAAACTATGCTCATCTAAAAGGAAAGGTGGGGGGAGTGGATAAATTAAGGTTTGTGTTACTATATGTATACAAACACATATTATATACATATCTCAAAAAGACCTACCATATAGAAGGGAGGTGTGCTGAACCCTCTGTAACATTTGACATGGGAAGGGGATCTGTACTTGAATGGACATATATAATGTACAAATGAACCAGATTGTGTACACCTCGGACAAACAATATTCTAAGCTTTACTCCAATTAAAAAAAATTTTAAAACCAAGAAGAAATAATGAGACATAAACTTATGGGGGTTTCTCCATGCACATTCCAATAAAATTTACAACCCAAGAACACGACTTCCAGAAAGGCTCTGCTGCCCTAGTACCCAGATTTGGGAATCGAGGAATGCTGCCTGCTTGAGGCCACTTCCCACAACAGCAGCTTTTAACCCATTACTAAAGGTCACTAAATATGCACCACACTTGCAGTTCGGGAAATGAGACCTGCTCTCTAAAAAAATTCTGGGCTGGAAAATCGACCAAAAACTTTAACAGAGGGCAAGCTTCCAAGAAGACAATTTCAAGAATTATATTGTACTCCCAACTGTTTCCTTTTTTTAGCAGAAAAGAAAACGGCAGAGAAAAATGATGAGTTTTATGAATTTTCAAAGACATGAAAACCCAAAGTACAAAAACCTATCAGCTCACACCAGCCAGAAGGGCCATTAGCATAAATGCTGCAAACAATAAATGCTGAAGCGATTGTGGAGAAATGCGTACCCTCGATTCTAAGGGGGACGTGGTAAGAGCCACTAATGAAAACACAAAGAAGGTGCTTTGATAAGGGTAACACGGTGCTACCAGTCAATCAATCACATCCACTGCTGGGCCTATCACCTGAGAAAATGAGAATCAAAAAGTCACAGGCTTGGGGCTTCCCTGGTGGTGCAGTGGTTGAGAGTCTGCCTGCCAATGCAGGGCACACGGGTTCGAGCCCCGGTCTGGGAAGATCCCACATGCCGCGGAGCAACTGGGCCCGTGAGCCACAACCACTGAGCCTGCACGCATGGAGCCTGTGCTCCGCAAAAAGAGAGGCCGCGATAGTGAGAGACCCATGCACCGCGATGAAGAGTGGCCCCCGCTCGCCGCAACTACAGAAAGCCCTCGCGCACAAACGAAGATCCAACACAGCCAAAAATAAATAAATAAATAAATAAATAAATAAATAAATATTAAAAAAAAAGGCACAGGCTGGCAATCCTGCACTCCAACAATATTTTCCATAGCCAACACTTGGAAGCAATGAAAATGTCCATCAACCGAGGAATGCACAAAGTAGAAGTGGTCCACGTACACAGTGGAAAATTATTCCAATAAAAAATAAAAATTAAATTTAAAAATCCAACAAAAGTAAAGAGACATCAGCTTGTGTGGGTTTGTCCGGGCACACTCCACTCTAATTTATAACCGAGTAACACCACAGGCCGCAAGGGCATTTCCCTAGTTACCAGGGTGGGGAACATAGAAAGGCTGCCACCCTCTGGCAGTTACCTGCAAAAACAGCTTTAAGGCCTGTGCTAATGGTCATTTAATAGGAAGAAGTAATGCAGGACTGTAAATGAAACATGCCCTCAATATGTCTTGAGGGAGGTAATGGCCAAAACATTTCAAAATGTGACACATACTTTAAGAGAATACTTTGAAGAACTAAGGGGTAATCACAGCTTGAAAAATAAAAAGGATATGCTTTAAAGCTCAGTTTCAACGGATTATGAGGCACATGAGAATTCAACCAAAAAGAGGTATCAGCTCACACTTGTCAGAAAAACCATCAGCAAGAAAACTACAAACAATAAATGCTGAAGCTGTTGTGGAGAAATGCATACCCTCAACTTCAAGGGGGACGTAACTTGGAAAGGGCCACAAATGAGAACAGAATGGAGGTGCCTTAAAAAGGTAAACATTGAGCTACCATATGATCCAGCAGGCCCACTCCTCGACCTATAATCTAAGAAGAGAGAATTGGAAAGACACAGGCAGGCAAATCTGCATTGCACAGTATTACAATAGCCAAGATATGGAGGTAACCAAAAAGTCCACCAACAGATGGGTGGACAAAGAAGAACTCCTCCATGTATAGATGGAATATTCGCTAGTGAAAAAAATGAAACAATGCCATTTGCAGCACCATAGATGAGTCTAGACGTAATCACACCACCTGTAGTAAGTGAGAAAGTAAAAGACACATATCCTATCATATCACTTTTAGGAGTTACATAAAAATTGATACTAATGAAGATATTTCCACAGAGAAAGGCAATCACAGATTCATTAAAAAACTTATGGTTCACCAAATAGAAATGGATGAGGATTGGATAATTTACCATATTGGGGTTAACAGAGATATACAAACCATGTGAAATATATAATCACCAAAGACGTACGGAAGACCAGGAGAAGACTACTCAACATTGTGTCATAACCTATATGGGAAAAGGATGCGAGGAAGAATAGATACACGTATATGTGTGAAAGAACCACATTTGCCCACCTAGAACAAACAAACCATTGTAATCAAATTTGCTTGGATAAAAAATAAAAAGTAAATTATAAATATGAACAACAAGTAATGAGACATAAACATAAAGGGCGTTTTCCTCGCACATTCCATTCTAATTTACAGCCTAGAACACCACTTCCATTAAGGCTCTGTTTCCCCACTTACCAAATTTGGTAAAGGAGAAATGATGCCACCTTGTGGCCGTTTCCTGCAAGAGCAGCTTTAAACTCACAGCTAATGGTCACTTAACATTCACAAGGACTCAGGGCTGTAAAGGACACCTGCCCTAAAAAATTGTGCTGAAGTAGGGAATGGACAAAAATTTCAAAACAGGCAAATGTTTCCAGAAGAGAGTATGAATATTAACGTTTTACTCACGCTCTTTTAAAAAAAAGGAAAATGGATAAAAGCTCAACCTCAGGGAGTGTTAGACCCATGAAATCTAATCTACAAAAAGTTTCAACTTACACCAGTCGACTGACCATCAGCAAAAAGTCTACAAACAATAAGTGCTGACGGGGTTTTAGAGAACTGTGTACCCTCTACCTGCTGGTGAGACGTAAAGGGGTAACGGCCAATAATGAGAACAGAAAGGAACTGTGTTTAAAAGTAAAAATGGAGGTACCATTCAATGCAGCGGGCGCACCATTGGACCTCTCACCGGAGAAGACAAGAATCGAGAAGACACAGGCCGCAAAAGCTTCAGTGCAGCCTTCTTCACAATAGCCAAGACAGTGAAGGAATCAAAATGTCCAACAACAGGTGAATAGATAAAGAAGAAGTGGTCCATGTACACAATGGAATATTAGCCATGGAAAACAATGAACCATTGTTTTTTGAGGCACCACAAATGAGTCTGGAGATAATCACGAAACAAGAGGTAAGTCCGAAAGCAAAAGACCTATATTCTATGATATCACTTACAGGCGTTATCTAATAACTGACACAAATGAACATATTTCCAAAGAGAAAGACACTCACAGATTTAGAAAACAAACTATGCTCATCTAAAAGGAAAGGTGGGGGGAGTGGATAAATTAAGGTTAGTGTTACTATATGTATACAAACACATATTATATACATATCTCAAAAAGACCTACCATATAGATGGGAGGTGTGCGGAACCCTCTGTAACATTTTACATGGGAAGGGGATCTGTACTTGAATAGACATATATAATGTACAAATGAACCAGATTGTGTACACCTCGGACAAACAATATTCTAAGCTTTACCCCAATTAAAAAAATTTTTAAAACCAAGAAGAAATAATGAGACATAAACTTATGGGGGTTTCTCCATGCACATTCCAATATAATTTACAACCTAGGAACACGACTTCCAGAAAGGCTCTGCTGCCCTAGTACCCAGATTTGGGAATGGAGGAATGCTGCCTGCTTGAGGCCACTTCCCACAACAGCAGCTTTTAACCCATTACTAAAGGTCACTAAATATGCACCACACTTGAGGTTCGGGAAATGAGACCTGCTCTCTAAAAAAATTCTGGGCTGGAAATCGACCAAAAAATTTAACAGAGGGCAAGCTTCCAAGAAGACAATTTCAAGAATTATATTGTACTCCCAACTGTTCCCTTTTTTTAGCAGAAAAGAAAACGGCAGAGGAAAACGATGAGTTTTATGAATTTTCAAAGACATGAAAACCCAAAGTACAAAAACCTATCAGCTCACACCAGCCAGAAGGGCCATTAGCATAAATGCTGAAAACAATAAATGCTGAAGCGATTGTGGAGAAATGCGTACCCTCGATTCTAAGGGGGATGTGGTAAGAGCCACTAATGAAAACACAAAGAAGGTGCTTTGATAAGGGTAACATGGTGCTACCAGTCAATCAATCACACCCACTGCTGGGCCTATCACCTGAGAAAATGAGAATCAAAAAGTCACAGGCTTGGGGCTTCCCTGGTGGTGCAGTGGTTGAGAGTCTGCCTGCCAATGCAGGGCACACGGGTTCGAGCCCCGGTCTGGGAAGATCCCACATGCCGCGGAGCAACTGGGCCCATGAACCACAACCACTGAGCCTGCGCGCATGGAGCCTGTGCTCCGCAACAAGAGAGGCCGCGATAGTGAGAGACCCACGCACCGCGATGAAGAGTGGCACCCGCTCGCCGCAACTACAGAAAGCCCTCGCGCACAAACGAAGATCCAACACAGCCAAAAATAAATAAATAAATAAATAAATAAATAAATAAATAAATAAATAAATATTAAAAAAAAAAAGTCACAGGCTGGCAATCCTGCACTCCAACAATATTTTCCATAGCCAACACTTGGAAGCAATGAAAATGTCCATCAACCGAGGAATGCACAAAGTAGAAGTGGTCCACGTACACAGTGGAAAATTATTCCAATAAAAAATAAAAATTAAATTTAAAAATCCAACAAAAGTAAAGAGACATCAGCTTGTGTGGGTTTGTCCGGGCACACTCCACTCTAATTTATAACCGAGTAACACCACAGGCCGCAAGGGCATTTCCCTAGTTACCAGGGTGGGGAACATAGAAAGGCTGCCACCCTCTGGCAGTTACCTGCAAAAACAGCTTTAAGGCCTGTGCTAATGGTCATTTAATAGGAAGAAGTAATGCAGGACTGTAAATGAAACATGCCCTCAATATGTCTTGAGGGAGGTAATGGCCAAAACATTTCAAAATGTGACACATACTTTAAGAGAATACTTTGAAGAACTAAAGGGTAATCACAGCTTGAAAAATAAAAAGGATATGCTTTAAAGCTCAGTTTCAATGGATTATGAGGCACATGAGAATTCAACCAAAAAGAGGTATCAGCTCACACTTGTCAGAAAAACCATCAGCAAGAAAACTACAAACAATAAATGCTGAAGCTGTTGTGGAGAAATGCATACCCTCAACTTCAAGGGGGACTTAACTTGGAAAGGGCCACAAATGAGAACAGAATGGAGGTGCCTTAAAAAGGTAAACATTGAGCTACGATATGATCCAGCAGGCCCACTCCTCGACCTATAATCTAAGAAGAGAGAATTGGAAAGACACAGGCAGGCAAATCTGCATTGCACAGTATTACAATAGCCAAGATATGGAGGTAACCAAAAAGTCCACCAACAGATGGGTGGACAAAGAAGAACTCCTCCATGTATAGATGGAATATTCGCTAGTGAAAAAAATGAAACAATGCCATTTGCAGCACCATAGATGAGTCTAGACGTAATCACAGCACCTGTAGTAAGTGAGAAAGTAAAAGACACATATCCTATCATATCACTTTTAGGAGTTACATAAAAATTGATACTAATGAAGATATTTCCACAGAGAAAGGCAATCACAGATTCATTAAAAAACTTATGGTTCATCAAATAGAAAGGGATGAGGATTGGATAATTTACCATATTGGGGTTAACAGAGATATACAAACCATGTGAAATATATAATCACCAAAGACGTACGGAAGACCAGGAGAAGACTACTCAACATTGTGTCATAACCTATATGGGAAAAGGATGCGAGGAAGAATAGATACACGTATATGTGTGAAAGAACCACATTTGCCCACCTAGAACAAACAAACCATTGTAATCAAATTTGCTTGGATAAAAAATAAAAAGTAAATTATAAATATGAACAACAAGTAATGAGACATAAACATAAAGGGCGTTTTCCTCGCACATTCCATTCTAATTTACAACCTAGAACACCACTTCCATTAAGGCTCTGTTTCCCCAGTTACCAAATTTGGTAAAGGAGAAATGATGCCACCTTGTGGCCGTTTCCTGCAAGAGCAGCTTTAAACTCACAGCTAATGGTCACTTAACATTCACAAGGACTCAGGGCTGTAAAGGACACCTGCCCTAAAAAATTGTGCTGAAGTAGGGAATGGACAAAAATTTCAAAACAGGCAAATGTTTCCAGAAGAGAGTATGAATATTAACGTTTTACTCACGCTCTTTTAAAAAAAAGGAAAATGGATAAAAGCTCAACCTCAGGGAGTGTTAGACCCATGAAATCTAATCTACAAAAAGTTTCAACTTACACCAGTCGACTGACCATCAGCAAAAAGTCTACAAACAATAAGTGCTGACGGGGTTTTAGAGAACTGTGTACCCTCTACCTGCTGGTGAGACGTAAAGGGGTAACGGCCAATAATGAGAACAGAAAGGAACTGTGTTTAAAAGTAAAAATGGAGGTACCATTCAATGCACCGGGCGCACCATTGGACCTCTCACCGGAGAAGACAAGAATCGAGAAGACACAGGCCGCAAAAGCTTCAGTGCAGCCTTCTTCACAATAGCCAAGACAGTGAAGGAATCAAAATGTCCAACAACAGGTGAATAGATAAAGAAGAAGTGGTCCATGTACACAATGGAATATTAGCCATGGAAAACAATGAACCATTGTTTTTTGAGGCACCACAAATGAGTCTGGAGATAATCACGAAACAAGAGGTAAGTCCGAAAGCAAAAGACCTATATTCTATGATATCACTTACAGGCGTTATCTAATAACTGACACAAATGAACATATTTCCAAAGAGAAAGACACTCACAGATTTAGAAAACAAACTATGCTCATCTAAAAGGAAAGGTGGGGGGAGTGGATAAATTAAGGTTAGTGTTACTATATGTATACAAACACATATTATATACATATCTCAAAAAGACCTACCATATAGAAGGGAGGTGTGCGGAACCCTCTGTAACATTTTACATGGGAAGGGGATCTGTACTTGAATAGACATATATAATGTACAAATGAACCAGATTGTGTACACCTCGGACAAACAATAATCTAAGCTTTACTCCAATTAAAAAATTTTTTAAAACCAAGAAGAAATAATGAGACATAAACTTATGGGGTTTTCTCCATGCACATTCCAATATAATTTACAACCTAGGAACACGACTTCCAGAAAGGCTCTGCTGCCCTAGTACCCAGATTTGGGAATGGAGGAATGCTGCCTGCTTGAGGCCACTTCCCACAACAGCAGCTTTTAACCCATTACTAAAGGTCACTAAATATTCACCACACTTGCAGTTCGGGAAATGAGACCTGCTCTCTAAAAAAATTCTGGGCTGGAAAATCGACCAAAAAATTTAACAGAGGGCAAGCTTCAAAGAAGACAATTTCAAGAATTATATTGTACTCCCAACTGTTTCCTTTTTTTAGGAGAAAAGAAAACGGCAGAGAAAAATGATGAGTTTTATGAATTTTCAAAGACATGAAAACCCAAAGTACAAAAACCTATCAGCTCACACCAGCCAGAAGGGCCATTAGCATAAATGCTGCAAACAATAAATGCTGAAGCGATTGTGGAGAAATGCGTACCCTCGATTCTGAGGGGGACGTGGTAAGAGCCACTAATGAAAACACAAAGAAGGTGCTTTGATAAGGGTAACACGGTGCTACCAGTCAATCAATCACACCCACTGCTGGGCCTATCACCTGAGAAAATGAGAATCAAAAAGTCAAAGGCTTGGGGCTTCCCTGGTGGTGCAGTGGTTGAGAGTCTGCCTGCCAATGCAGGGCACACGGGTTCGAGCCCCGGTCTGGGAAGATCCCACATGCCGTGGAGCAACTGGGCCCGTGAGCCACAACCACTGAGCCTGCGCGCATGGAGCCTGTGCTCCGCAACAAGAGAGGCCGCGATAGTGAGAGACCCACGCACCGCGATGAAGAGTGGCCCCCGCTCGCCGCAACTACAGAAAGCCTTCGCGCACAAACGAAGATCCAACACAGCCAAAAATAAATAAATAAATAAATAAATAAATAAATAAATATTAAAAAAAAAAGTCACAGGCTGGCAATCCTGCACTCCAACAATATTTACCATAGCCAACACTTGGAAGCAATGAAAATGTCCATCAACTGAGGAATGCACAAAGTAGAAGTGGTCCAAGTACACAGTGTAAAATTACTCCAATAAAAAATAAAAATTAAAGTTAAAAATTGAACAAAAGTAAAGACACATCAGCTTGTGTGGGTTTGTCCGGGCACACTCCACTCTAATTTATAACTGAGAAACACCACAGGCCGCAAGGGCATTTCCCTAGTTACCAGGGTGGGGAACATAGAAAGGCTGCCACCCTCTGGCAGTTACCTGCAAAAACAGCTTTAAGGCCTGTGCTAATGGTCATTTCATAGGAAGAAGTAATGCAGGACTGTAAATGAAACATGCCCTCAATATGTCTTGAGGGAGGTAATGGCCAAAACATTTCAAAATGTGACACATACTTTAAGAGAACACTTTGAAGAACTAAGGGGAAATCACAGCTTGAAAAATAAAAAGGATATGACTTAAAGCTCAGTTTCAACGGATTATGAGGCACATGCGAATTCAACCAAAAAGAGGTATCAGCTCACACTTGTCAGAAAAACCATCAGCAAGAAAACTACAAACAATAAATGCTGAAGCTGTTGTGGAGAAAGGCATACCCTCAACTTCAAGGGGGACGTAACTTGGAAAGGGCCACAAATGAGAACAGAATGGAGGTGCCTTAAAAAGGTAAACATTGAGCTACCATATGATCCAGCAGGCCCACTCCTCGACCTATAATCTAAGAAGAGAGAATTGGAAAGACACAGGGAGGCAAATCTGCATTGCACAGTATTACAATAGCCAAGATATGGAGGTAACCAAAAAGTCCACCAACAGATGGGTGGACAAAGAAGAACTCCTCCATGTATAGATGGAATATTCGCTAGTGAAAAAAATGAAACAATGCCATTTGCAGCACCATAGATGAGTCTAGACGTAATCACACCACCTGTAGTAAGTGAGAAAGTAAAAGACACATATCCTATCATATCACTTTTAGGAGTTACATAAAAATTGATACTAATGAAGATATTTCCACAGAGAAAGGCAATCACAGATTCATTAAAAATCTTATGGTTCATCAAATAGAAAGGGATGAGGATTGGATAATTTACCATATTGGGGTTAACAGAGATATACAAACCATGTGAAATATATAATCACCAAAGACGTACGGAAGACCAGGAGAAGACTACTCAACATTGTGTCATAACCTATATGGGAAAAGGATGCGAGGAAGAATAGATACACGTATATGTGTGAAAGAACCACATTTGCCCACCTAGAACAAACAAACCATTGTAATCAAATTTGCTTGGATAAAAAATAAAAAGTAAATTATAAATATGAACAACAAGTAATGAGACATAAACATAAAGGGCTTTTTCCTGGCACATTCCATTCTAATTTACAACCTAGAACACCACTTCCATTAAGGCTCTGTTTCCCCACTTACCAAATTTGGTAAAGGAGAAATGATGCCACCTTGTGGCCGTTTCCTGCAAGAGCAGCTTTAAACTCACAGCTAATGGTCACTTAACATTCACAAGGACTCAGGGCTGTAAAGGACACCTGCCCTAAAAAATTGTGCTGAAGTAGGGAATGGACAAAAATTTCAAAACAGGCAAATGTTTCCAGAAGAGAGTATGAATATTAACGTTTTACTCACGCTCTTTTAAAAAAAAAGGAAAATGGATAAAAGCTCAACCTCAGGGAGTGTTAGACCCATGAAATCTAATCTACAAAAAGTTTCAACTTACACCAGTCGACTGACCATCAGCAAAAAGTCTACAAACAATAAATGCTGACGGGGTTTTAGAGAACTGTGTACCCTCTACCTGCTGGTGAGACGTAAAGGGGTAACGGCCAATAATGAGAACAGAAAGGAGCTGTGTTTAAAAGTAAAAATGGAGGTACCATTCAATCCAGCGGGCGCACCATTGGACCTCTCACCGGAGAAGACAAGAATCGAGAAGACACAGGCCGCAAAAGCTTCAGTGCAGCCTTATTCACAATAGCCAAGACAGTGAAGGAATCAAAATGTCCAACAACAGGTGAATAGATAAAGAAGAAGTGGTCCATGTACACAATGGAATATTAGCCATGGAGAACAATGAACCATTGTTCTTTGAGGCACCACAAATGAGTCTGGAGATAATCACGAAACATGAGGTAAGTCCGAAAGCAAAAGACCTATATTCTATGATATCACTTACAGGCGTTATCTAATAACTGACACAAATGAACATATTTCCAAAGAGAAAGACACTCACAGATTTAGAAAACAAACTATGCTCATCTAAAAGGAAAGGTGGGGGGAGTGGATAAATTAAGGTTAGTGTTACTATATGTATACAAACACATATTATATACATATCTCAAAAAGACCTACCATATAGAAGGGAGGTGTGCGGAACCCTCTGTAACATTTGACATGGAAGGGGATCTGTACTTGAATAGACATATATAATGTACAAATGAACCAGATTGTGTACACCTCGGACAAACAATATTCTAAGCTTTACTCCAATTAAAAAAATTTTTAAAACCAAGAAGAAATAATGAGACATAAACTTATGGGGGTTTCTCCATGCACATTCCAATATAATTTACAACCTAGGAACACGACTTCCAGAAAGGCTCTGCTGCCCTAGTACCCAGATTTGGGAATGGAGGAATTCTGCCTGCTTGAGGCCACTTCCCACAACAGCAGCTTTTAACCCATTACTAAAGGTCACTAAATATGCACCACACTTGCAGTTCGGGAAATGAGACCTGCTCTCTAAAAAAATTCTGGGCTGGAAAATCGACCAAAAAATTTAACAGAGGGCAAGCTTCCAAGAAGACAATTTCAAGAATTATATTGTACTCCCAACTGTTTCCTTTTTTTAGCAGAAAAGAAAACGGCAGAGAAAAATGATGAGTTTTATGAATTTTCAAAGACATGAAAACCCAAAGTACAAAAACCTATCAGCTCACACCAGCCAGAAGGGCCATTAGCATAAATGCTGCAAACAATAAATGCTGAAGCGATTGTGGAGAAATGCGTACCCTCGATTCTAAGGGGGACGTGGTAAGAGCCACTAATGAAAACACAAAGAAGGTGCTTTGATAAGGGTAACACGGTGCTACCAGTCAATCAATCACACCCACTGCTGGGCCTATCACCTGAGAAAATGAGAATCAAAAAGTCACAGGCTTGGGGCTTCCCTGGTGGTGCAGTGGTTGAGAGTCTGCCTGCCAATGCAGGGCACACGGGTTCGAGCCCCGGTCTGGGAAGATCCCACATGCCGCGGAGCAACTGGGCCCGTGAGCCACAACCACTGAGCCTGCGCGCATGGAGCCTGTGCTGCGCAACAAGAGAGGCTGCGATAGTGAGAGACCCACGCACCGCGATGAAGAGTGGCCCCCGCTCGCCGCCACTACAGAAAGCCCTCGCGCGCAAAGATCCAACACAGCCAAAAATAAATAAATAAATAAATAAATAAATAAATATTAAAAAAAAAAGTCACAGGCTGGCAATCCTGCACTCCAACAATATTTACCATAGCCAACACTTGGAAGCAATGAAAATGTCCATCAACTGAGGAATGCACAAAGTAGAAGTGGTCCAAGTACACAGTGGAAAATTACTCCAATAAAAAATAAAAATTAAATTTAAAAATTGAACAAAAGTAAAGACACATCAGCTTGTGTGGGTTTGTCCGGGCACACTCCACTCTAATTTATAACTGAGAAACACCACAGGCCGCAAGGGCATTTCCCTAGTTACCAGGGTGGGGAACATAGAAAGGCTGCCACCCTCAGGCAGTTACCTGCAAAAACAGCTTTAAGGCCTGTGCTAATGGTCATTTCATAGGAAGAAGTAATGCAGGACTGTAAATGAAACATGCCCTCAATATGTCTTGAGGGAGGTAATGGCCAAAACATTTCAAAATGTGACACATACTTTAAGAGAACACTTTGAAGAACTAAGGGGTAATCACAGCTTGAAAAATAAAAAGGATATGCCTTAAAGCTCAGTTTCAACGGATTATGAGGCACATGCGAATTCAACCAAAAAGAGGTATCAGCTCACACTTGTCAGAAAAACCATCAGCAAGAAAACTACAAACAATAAATGCTGAAGCTGTTGTGGAGAAATGCATACCCTCAACTTCAAGGGGGACGTAACTTGGAAAGGGCCACAAATGAGAACAGAATGGAGGTGCCTTAAAAAGGTAAACATTGAGCTACCATATGATCCAGCAGGCCCACTCCTCGACCTATAATCTAAGAGGAGAGAATTGGAAAGACACAGGCAGGTCAATCTGCATTGCACAGTATTACAATAGCCAAGATATGGAGGTAACCAAAAAGTCCACCAACAGATGGGTGGACAAAGAAGAACTCCTCCATGTATAGATGGAATATTCGCTAGTGAAAAAAATGAAACAATGCCATTTGCAGCACCATAGATGAGTCTAGACGTAATCACACCACCTGTAGTAAGTGAGAAAGTAAAAGACACATATCCTATCATATCACTTTTAGGAGTTACATAAAAATTGATACTAATGAAGATATTTCCACAGAGAAAGGCAATCACAGATTCATTAAAAAACTTATGGTTCATCAAATAGAAAGGGATGAGGATTGGATAATTTACCATATTGGGGTTAACAGAGATATACAAACCATGTGAAATATATAATCACCAAAGACGTACGGAAGACCAGGAGAAGACTACTCAACATTGTGTCATAACCTATATGGGAAAAGGATGCGAGGAAGAATAGATACACGTATATGTGTGAAAGAACCACATTTGCCCACCTAGAACAAACAAACCATTGTAATCAAATTTGCTTGGATAAAAAATAAAAAGTAAATTATAAATATGAACAACAAGTAATGAGACATAAACATAAAGGGCTTTTTCCTGGCACATTCCATTCTAATTTACAACCTAGAACACCACTTCCATTAAGGCTCTGTTTCCCCACTTACCAAATTTGGTAAAGGAGAAATGATGCCACCTTGTGTCCGTTTCCTGCAAGAGCAGCTTTAAACTCACAGCTAATGGTCACTTAACATTCACAAGGACTCAGGGCTGTAAAGGACACCTGCCCTAAAAAATTGTGCTGAAGTAGGGAATGGACAAAAATTTCAAAACAGGCAAATGTTTCCAGAAGAGAGTATGAATATTAACGTTTTACTCACGCTCTTTTAAAAAAAAAGGAAAATGGATAAAAGCTCAACCTCAGGGAGTGTTAGACCCATGAAATCTAATCTACAAAAAGTTTCAACTTACACCAGTCGACTGACCATCAGCAAAAAGTCTACAAACAATAAATGCTGACGGGGTTTTAGAGAACTGTGTACCCTCTACCTGCTGGTGAGACGTAAAGGGGTAACGGCCAATAATGAGAACAGAAAGGAGCTGTGTTTAAAAGTAAAAATGGAGGTACCATTCAATCCAGCAGGCGCACCATTGGACCTCTCACCGGAGAAGACAAGAATCGAGAAGACACAGGCCGCAAAAGCTTCAGTGCAGCCTTATTCACAATAGCCAAGACAGTGAAGGAATCAAAATGTCCAACAACAGGTGAATAGATAAAGAAGAAGTGGTCCATGTACACAATGGAATATTAGCCATGGAGAACAATGAACCATTGTTCTTTGAGGCACCACAAATGAGTCTGGAGATAATCACGAAACATGAGGTAAGTCCGAAAGCAAAAGACCTATATTCTATGATATCACTTACAGGCGTTATCTAATAACTGACACAAATGAACATATTTCCAAAGAGAAAGACACTCACAGATTTAGAAAACAAACTATGCTCATCTAAAAGGAAAGGTGGGGGGAGTGGATAAATTAAGGTTTGTGTTACTATATGTATACAAACACATATTATATACATATCTCAAAAAGACCTACCATATAGATGGGAGGTGTGCGGAACCCTCTGTAACATTTTACATGGGAAGGGGATCTGTACTTGAATAGACATATATAATGTACAAATGAACCAGATTGTGTACACCTCGGACAAACAATATTCTAAGCTTTACCCCAATTAAAAAAATTTTTAAAACCAAGAAGAAATAATGAGACATAAACTTATGGGGGTTTCTCCATGCACATTCCAATATAATTTACAACCTAGGAACACGACTTCCAGAAAGGCTCTGCTGCCCTAGTACCCAGATTTGGGAATGGAGGAATGCTGCCTGCTTGAGGCCACTTCCCACAACAGCAGCTTTTAACCCATTACTAAAGGTCACTAAATATGCACCACACTTGAGGTTCGGGAAATGAGACCTGCTCTCTAAAAAAATTCTGGGCTGGAAATCGACCAAAAAATTTAACAGAGGGCAAGCTTCCAAGAAGACAATTTCAAGAATTATATTGTACTCCCAACTGTTCCCTTTTTTTAGCAGAAAAGAAAACGGCAGAGGAAAACGATGAGTTTTATGAATTTTCAAAGACATGAAAACCCAAAGTACAAAAACCTATCAGCTCACACCAGCCAGAAGGGCCATTAGCATAAATGCTGAAAACAATAAATGCTGAAGCGATTGTGGAGAAATGCGTACCCTCGATTCTAAGGGGGATGTGGTAAGAGCCACTAATGAAAACACAAAGAAGGTGCTTTGATAAGGGTAACATGGTGCTACCAGTCAATCAATCACACCCACTGCTGGGCCTATCACCTGAGAAAATGAGAATCAAAAAGTCACAGGCTTGGGGCTTCCCTGGTGGTGCAGTGGTTGAGAGTCTGCCTGCCAATGCAGGGCACACGGGTTCGAGCCCCGGTCTGGGAAGATCCCACATGCCGCGGAGCAACTGGGCCCATGAACCACAACCACTGAGCCTGCGCGCATGGAGCCTGTGCTCCGCAACAAGAGAGGCCGCGATAGTGAGAGACCCACGCACCGCGATGAAGAGTGGCACCCGCTCGCCGCAACTACAGAAAGCCCTCGCGCACAAACGAAGATCCAACACAGCCAAAAATAAATAAATAAATAAATAAATAAATAAATAAATAAATAAATATTAAAAAAAAAAGTCACAGGCTGGCAATCCTGCACTCCAACAATATTTTCCATAGCCAACACTTGGAAGCAATGAAAATGTCCATCAACCGAGGAATGCACAAAGTAGAAGTGGTCCACGTACACAGTGGAAAATTATTCCAATAAAAAATAAAAATTAAATTTAAAAATCCAACAAAAGTAAAGAGACATCAGCTTGTGTGGGTTTGTCCGGGCACACTCCACTCTAATTTATAACCGAGTAACACCACAGGCCGCAAGGGCATTTCCCTAGTTACCAGGGTGGGGAACATAGAAAGGCTGCCACCCTCTGGCAGTTACCTGCAAAAACAGCTTTAAGGCCTGTGCTAATGGTCATTTAATAGGAAGAAGTAATGCAGGACTGTAAATGAAACATGCCCTCAATATGTCTTGAGGGAGGTAATGGCCAAAACATTTCAAAATGTGACACATACTTTAAGAGAATACTTTGAAGAACTAAAGGGTAATCACAGCTTGAAAAATAAAAAGGATATGCTTTAAAGCTCAGTTTCAACGGATTATGAGGCACATGAGAATTCAACCAAAAAGAGGTATCAGCTCACACTTGTCAGAAAAACCATCAGCAAGAAAACTACAAACAATAAATGCTGAAGCTGTTGTGGAGAAATGCATACCCTCAACTTCAAGGGGGACGTAACTTGGAAAGGGCCACAAATGAGAACAGAATGGAGGTGCCTTAAAAAGGTAAACATTGAGCTACGATATGATCCAGCAGGCCCACTCCTCGACCTATAATCTAAGAAGAGAGAATTGGAAAGACACAGGCAGGCAAATCTGCATTGCACAGTATTACAATAGCCAAGATATGGAGGTAACCAAAAAGTCCACCAACAGATGGGTGGACAAAGAAGAACTCCTCCATGTATAGATGGAATATTCGCTAGTGAAAAAAATGAAACAATGCCATTTGCAGCACCATAGATGAGTCTAGACGTAATCACAGCACCTGTAGTAAGTGAGAAAGTAAAAGACACATATCCTATCATATCACTTTTAGGAGTTACATAAAAATTGATACTAATGAAGATATTTCCACAGAGAAAGGCAATCACAGATTCATTAAAAAACTTATGGTTCATCAAATAGAAAGGGATGAGGATTGGATAATTTACCATATTGGGGTTAACAGAGATATACAAACCATGTGAAATATATAATCACCAAAGACGTACGGAAGACCAGGAGAAGACTACTCAACATTGTGTCATAACCTATATGGGAAAAGGATGCGAGGAAGAATAGATACACGTATATGTGTGAAAGAACCACATTTGCCCACCTAGAACAAACAAACCATTGTAATCAAATTTGCTTGGATAAAAAATAAAAAGTAAATTATAAATATGAACAACAAGTAATGAGACATAAACATAAAGGGCTTTTTCCTGGCACATTCCATTCTAATTTACAACCTAGAACACCACTTCCATTAAGGCTCTGTTTCCCCACTTACCAAATTTGGTAAAGGAGAAATGATGCCACCTTGTGGCCGTTTCCTGCAAGAGCAGCTTTAAACTCACAGCTAATGGTCACTTAACATTCACAAGGACTCAGGGCTGTAAAGGACACCTGCCCTAAAAAATTGTGCTGAAGTAGGGAATGGACAAAAATTTCAAAACAGGCAAATGTTTCCAGAAGAGAGTATGAATATTAACGTTTTACTCACGCTCTTTTAAAAAAAAAGGAAAATGGATAAAAGCTCAACCTCAGGGAGTGTTAGACCCATGAAATCTAATCTACAAAAAGTTTCAACTTACACCAGTCGACTGACCATCAGCAAAAAGTCTACAAACAATAAATGCTGACGGGGTTTTAGAGAACTGTGTACCCTCTACCTGCTGGTGAGACGTAAAGGGGTAACGGCCAATAATGAGAACAGAAAGGAGCTGTGTTTAAAAGTAAAAATGGAGGTACCATTCAATCCAGCGGGCGCACCATTGGACCTCTCACCGGAGAAGACAAGAATCGAGAAGACACAGGCCGCAAAAGCTTCAGTGCAGCCTTATTCACAATAGCCAAGACAGTGAAGGAATCAAAATGTCCAACAACAGGTGAATAGATAAAGAAGAAGTGGTCCATGTACACAATGGAATATTAGCCATGGAGAACAATGAACCATTGTTCTTTGAGGCACCACAAATGAGTCTGGAGATAATCACGAAACATGAGGTAAGTCCGAAAGCAAAAGACCTATATTCTATGATATCACTTACAGGCGTTATCTAATAACTGACACAAATGAACATATTTCCAAAGAGAAAGACACTCACAGATTTAGAAAACAAACTATGCTCATCTAAAAGGAAAGGTGGGGGGAGTGGATAAATTAAGGTTAGTGTTACTATATGTATACAAACACATATTATATACATATCTCAAAAAGACCTACCATATAGAAGGGAGGTGTGCGGAACCCTCTGTAACATTTGACATGGAAGGGGATCTGTACTTGAATAGACATATATAATGTACAAATGAACCAGATTGTGTACACCTCGGACAAACAATATTCTAAGCTTTACTCCAATTAAAAAAATTTTTAAAACCAAGAAGAAATAATGAGACATAAACTTATGGGGGTTTCTCCATGCACATTCCAATATAATTTACAACCTAGGAACACGACTTCCAGAAAGGCTCTGCTGCCCTAGTACCCAGATTTGGGAATGGAGGAATTCTGCCTGCTTGAGGCCACTTCCCACAACAGCAGCTTTTAACCCATTACTAAAGGTCACTAAATATGCACCACACTTGCAGTTCGGGAAATGAGACCTGCTCTCTAAAAAAATTCTGGGCTGGAAAATCGACCAAAAAATTTAACAGAGGGCAAGCTTCCAAGAAGACAATTTCAAGAATTATATTGTACTCCCAACTGTTTCCTTTTTTTAGCAGAAAAGAAAACGGCAGAGAAAAATGATGAGTTTTATGAATTTTCAAAGACATGAAAACCCAAAGTACAAAAACCTATCAGCTCACACCAGCCAGAAGGGCCATTAGCATAAATGCTGCAAACAATAAATGCTGAAGCGATTGTGGAGAAATGCGTACCCTCGATTCTAAGGGGGACGTGGTAAGAGCCACTAATGAAAACACAAAGAAGGTGCTTTGATAAGGGTAACACGGTGCTACCAGTCAATCAATCACACCCACTGCTGGGCCTATCACCTGAGAAAATGAGAATCAAAAAGTCACAGGCTTGGGGCTTCCCTGGTGGTGCAGTGGTTGAGAGTCTGCCTGCCAATGCAGGGCACACGGGTTCGATCCCCGGTCTGGGAAGATCCCACATGCCGCGGAGCAACTGGGCCCGTGAGCCACAACCACTGAGCCTGCGCGCATGGAGCCTGTGCTGCGCAACAAGAGAGGCTGCGATAGTGAGAGACCCACGCACCGCGATGAAGAGTGGCCCCCGCTCGCCGCCACTACAGAAAGCCCTCGCGCGCAAAGATCCAACACAGCCAAAAATAAATAAATAAATAAATAAATAAATAAATATTAAAAAAAAAAGTCACAGGCTGGCAATCCTGCACTCCAACAATATTTACCATAGCCAACACTTGGAAGCAATGAAAATGTCCATCAACTGAGGAATGCACAAAGTAGAAGTGGTCCAAGTACACAGTGGAAAATTACTCCAATAAAAAATAAAAATTAAATTTAAAAATTGAACAAAAGTAAAGACACATCAGCTTGTGTGGGTTTGTCCGGGCACACTCCACTCTAATTTATAACTGAGAAACACCACAGGCCGCAAGGGCATTTCCCTAGTTACCAGGGTGGGGAACATAGAAAGGCTGCCACCCTCAGGCAGTTACCTGCAAAAACAGCTTTAAGGCCTGTGCTAATGGTCATTTCATAGGAAGAAGTAATGCAGGACTGTAAATGAAACATGCCCTCAATATGTCTTGAGGGAGGTAATGGCCAAAACATTTCAAAATGTGACACATACTTTAAGAGAACACTTTGAAGAACTAAGGGGTAATCACAGCTTGAAAAATAAAAAGGATATGCCTTAAAGCTCAGTTTCAACGGATTATGAGGCACATGCGAATTCAACCAAAAAGAGGTATCAGCTCACACTTGTCAGAAAAACCATCAGCAAGAAAACTACAAACAATAAATGCTGAAGCTGTTGTGGAGAAATGCATACCCTCAACTTCAAGGGGGACGTAACTTGGAAAGGGCCACAAATGAGAACAGAATGGAGGTGCCTTAAAAAGGTAAACATTGAGCTACCATATGATCCAGCAGGCCCACTCCTCGACCTATAATCTAAGAGGAGAGAATTGGAAAGACACAGGCAGGTCAATCTGCATTGCACAGTATTACAATAGCCAAGATATGGAGGTAACCAAAAAGTCCACCAACAGATGGGTGGACAAAGAAGAACTCCTCCATGTATAGATGGAATATTCGCTAGTGAAAAAAATGAAACAATGCCATTTGCAGCACCATAGATGAGTCTAGACGTAATCACACCACCTGTAGTAAGTGAGAAAGTAAAAGACACATATCCTATCATATCACTTTTAGGAGTTACATAAAAATTGATACTAATGAAGATATTTCCACAGAGAAAGGCAATCACAGATTCATTAAAAAACTTATGGTTCATCAAATAGAAAGGGATGAGGATTGGATAATTTACCATATTGGGGTTAACAGAGATATACAAACCATGTGAAATATATAATCACCAAAGACGTACGGAAGACCAGGAGAAGACTACTCAACATTGTGTCATAACCTATATGGGAAAAGGATGCGAGGAAGAATAGATACACGTATATGTGTGAAAGAACCACATTTGCCCACCTAGAACAAACAAACCATTGTAATCAAATTTGCTTGGATAAAAAATAAAAAGTAAATTATAAATATGAACAACAAGTAATGAGACATAAACATAAAGGGCTTTTTCCTGGCACATTCCATTCTAATTTACAACCTAGAACACCACTTCCATTAAGGCTCTGTTTCCCCACTTACCAAATTTGGTAAAGGAGAAATGATGCCACCTTGTGTCCGTTTCCTGCAAGAGCAGCTTTAAACTCACAGCTAATGGTCACTTAACATTCACAAGGACTCAGGGCTGTAAAGGACACCTGCCCTAAAAAATTGTGCTGAAGTAGGGAATGGACAAAAATTTCAAAACAGGCAAATGTTTCCAGAAGAGAGTATGAATATTAACGTTTTACTCACGCTCTTTTAAAAAAAAAGGAAAATGGATAAAAGCTCAACCTCAGGGAGTGTTAGACCCATGAAATCTAATCTACAAAAAGTTTCAACTTACACCAGTCGACTGACCATCAGCAAAAAGTCTACAAACAATAAATGCTGACGGGGTTTTAGAGAACTGTGTACCCTCTACCTGCTGGTGAGACGTAAAGGGGTAACGGCCAATAATGAGAACAGAAAGGAGCTGTGTTTAAAAGTAAAAATGGAGGTACCATTCAATCCAGCAGGCGCACCATTGGACCTCTCACCGGAGAAGACAAGAATCGAGAAGACACAGGCCGCAAAAGCTTCAGTGCAGCCTTATTCACAATAGCCAAGACAGTGAAGGAATCAAAATGTCCAACAACAGGTGAATAGATAAAGAAGAAGTGGTCCATGTACACAATGGAATATTAGCCATGGAGAACAATGAACCATTGTTCTTTGAGGCACCACAAATGAGTCTGGAGATAATCACGAAACATGAGGTAAGTCCGAAAGCAAAAGACCTATATTCTATGATATCACTTACAGGCGTTATCTAATAACTGACACAAATGAACATATTTCCAAAGAGAAAGACACTCACAGATTTAGAAAACAAACTATGCTCATCTAAAAGGAAAGGTGGGGGGAGTGGATAAATTAAGGTTTGTGTTACTATATGTATACAAACACATATTATATACATATCTCAAAAAGACCTACCATATAGATGGGAGGTGTGCGGAACCCTCTGTAACATTTTACATGGGAAGGGGATCTGTACTTGAATAGACATATATAATGTACAAATGAACCAGATTGTGTACACCTCGGACAAACAATATTCTAAGCTTTACCCCAATTAAAAAAATTTTTAAAACCAAGAAGAAATAATGAGACATAAACTTATGGGGGTTTCTCCATGCACATTCCAATATAATTTACAACCTAGGAACACGACTTCCAGAAAGGCTCTGCTGCCCTAGTACCCAGATTTGGGAATGGAGGAATGCTGCCTGCTTGAGGCCACTTCCCACAACAGCAGCTTTTAACCCATTACTAAAGGTCACTAAATATGCACCACACTTGAGGTTCGGGAAATGAGACCTGCTCTCTAAAAAAATTCTGGGCTGGAAATCGACCAAAAAATTTAACAGAGGGCAAGCTTCCAAGAAGACAATTTCAAGAATTATATTGTACTCCCAACTGTTCCCTTTTTTTAGCAGAAAAGAAAACGGCAGAGGAAAACGATGAGTTTTATGAATTTTCAAAGACATGAAAACCCAAAGTACAAAAACCTATCAGCTCACACCAGCCAGAAGGGCCATTAGCATAAATGCTGAAAACAATAAATGCTGAAGCGATTGTGGAGAAATGCGTACCCTCGATTCTAAGGGGGATGTGGTAAGAGCCACTAATGAAAACACAAAGAAGGTGCTTTGATAAGGGTAACATGGTGCTACCAGTCAATCAATCACACCCACTGCTGGGCCTATCACCTGAGAAAATGAGAATCAAAAAGTCACAGGCTTGGGGCTTCCCTGGTGGTGCAGTGGTTGAGAGTCTGCCTGCCAATGCAGGGCACACGGGTTCGAGCCCCGGTCTGGGAAGATCCCACATGCCGCGGAGCAACTGGGCCCATGAACCACAACCACTGAGCCTGCGCGCATGGAGCCTGTGCTCCGCAACAAGAGAGGCCGCGATAGTGAGAGACCCACGCACCGCGATGAAGAGTGGCACCCGCTCGCCGCAACTACAGAAAGCCCTCGCGCACAAACGAAGATCCAACACAGCCAAAAATAAATAAATAAATAAATAAATAAATAAATAAATAAATAAATATTAAAAAAAAAAGTCACAGGCTGGCAATCCTGCACTCCAACAATATTTTCCATAGCCAACACTTGGAAGCAATGAAAATGTCCATCAACCGAGGAATGCACAAAGTAGAAGTGGTCCACGTACACAGTGGAAAATTATTCCAATAAAAAATAAAAATTAAATTTAAAAATCCAACAAAAGTAAAGAGACATCAGCTTGTGTGGGTTTGTCCGGGCACACTCCACTCTAATTTATAACCGAGTAACACCACAGGCCGCAAGGGCATTTCCCTAGTTACCAGGGTGGGGAACATAGAAAGGCTGCCACCCTCTGGCAGTTACCTGCAAAAACAGCTTTAAGGCCTGTGCTAATGGTCATTTAATAGGAAGAAGTAATGCAGGACTGTAAATGAAACATGCCCTCAATATGTCTTGAGGGAGGTAATGGCCAAAACATTTCAAAATGTGACACATACTTTAAGAGAATACTTTGAAGAACTAAAGGGTAATCACAGCTTGAAAAATAAAAAGGATATGCTTTAAAGCTCAGTTTCAACGGATTATGAGGCACATGAGAATTCAACCAAAAAGAGGTATCAGCTCACACTTGTCAGAAAAACCATCAGCAAGAAAACTACAAACAATAAATGCTGAAGCTGTTGTGGAGAAATGCATACCCTCAACTTCAAGGGGGACGTAACTTGGAAAGGGCCACAAATGAGAACAGAATGGAGGTGCCTTAAAAAGGTAAACATTGAGCTACGATATGATCCAGCAGGCCCACTCCTCGACCTATAATCTAAGAAGAGAGAATTGGAAAGACACAGGCAGGCAAATCTGCATTGCACAGTATTACAATAGCCAAGATATGGAGGTAACCAAAAAGTCCACCAACAGATGGGTGGACAAAGAAGAACTCCTCCATGTATAGATGGAATATTCGCTAGTGAAAAAAATGAAACAATGCCATTTGCAGCACCATAGATGAGTCTAGACGTAATCACAGCACCTGTAGTAAGTGAGAAAGTAAAAGACACATATCCTATCATATCACTTTTAGGAGTTACATAAAAATTGATACTAATGAAGATATTTCCACAGAGAAAGGCAATCACAGATTCATTAAAAAACTTATGGTTCATCAAATAGAAAGGGATGAGGATTGGATAATTTACCATATTGGGGTTAACAGAGATATACAAACCATGTGAAATATATAATCACCAAAGACGTACGGAAGACCAGGAGAAGACTACTCAACATTGTGTCATAACCTATATGGGAAAAGGATGCGAGGAAGAATAGATACACGTATATGTGTGAAAGAACCACATTTGCCCACCTAGAACAAACAAACCATTGTAATCAAATTTGCTTGGATAAAAAATAAAAAGTAAATTATAAATATGAACAACAAGTAATGAGACATAAACATAAAGGGCGTTTTCCTCGCACATTCCATTCTAATTTACAACCTAGAACACCACTTCCATTAAGGCTCTGTTTCCCCAGTTACCAAATTTGGTAAAGGAGAAATGATGCCACCTTGTGGCCGTTTCCTGCAAGAGCAGCTTTAAACTCACAGCTAATGGTTACTTAACATTCACAAGGACTCAGGGCTGTAAAGGACACCTGCCCTAAAAAATTGTGCTGAAGTAGGGAATGGACAAAAATTTCAAAACAGGCAAATGTTTCCAGAAGAGAGTATGAATATTAACGTTTTACTCACGCTCTTTTAAAAAAAAGGAAAATGGATAAAAGCTCAACCTCAGGGAGTGTTAGACCCATGAAATCTAATCTACAAAAAGTTTCAACTTACACCAGTCGACTGACCATCAGCAAAAAGTCTACAAACAATAAGTGCTGACGGGGTTTTAGAGAACTGTGTACCCTCTACCTGCTGGTGAGACGTAAAGGGGTAACGGCCAATAATGAGAACAGAAAGGAACTGTGTTTAAAAGTAAAAATGGAGGTACCATTCAATGCACCGGGCGCACCATTGGACCTCTCACCGGAGAAGACAAGAATCGAGAAGACACAGGCCGCAAAAGCTTCAGTGCAGCCTTCTTCACAATAGCCAAGACAGTGAAGGAATCAAAATGTCCAACAACAGGTGAATAGATAAAGAAGAAGTGGTCCATGTACACAATGGAATATTAGCCATGGAAAACAATGAACCATTGTTTTTTGAGGCACCACAAATGAGTCTGGAGATAATCACGAAACAAGAGGTAAGTCCGAAAGCAAAAGACCTATATTCTATGATATCACTTACAGGCGTTATCTAATAACTGACACAAATGAACATATTTCCAAAGAGAAAGACACTCACAGATTTAGAAAACAAACTATGCTCATCTAAAAGGAAAGGTGGGGGGAGTGGATAAATTAAGGTTAGTGTTACTATATGTATACAAACACATATTATATACATATCTCAAAAAGACCTACCATATAGAAGGGAGGTGTGCGGAACCCTCTGTAACATTTTACATGGGAAGGGGATCTGTACTTGAATAGACATATATAATGTACAAATGAACCAGATTGTGTACACCTCGGACAAACAATAATCTAAGCTTTACTCCAATTAAAAAATTTTTTAAAACCAAGAAGAAATAATGAGACATAAACTTATGGGGGTTTCTCCATGCACATTCCAATATAATTTACAACCTAGGAACACGACTTCCAGAAAGGCTCTGCTGCCCTAGTACCCAGATTTGGGAATGGAGGAATGCTGCCTGCTTGAGGCCACTTCCCACAACAGCAGCTTTTAACCCATTACTAAAGGTCACTAAATATTCACCACACTTGCAGTTCGGGAAATGAGACCTGCTCTCTAAAAAAATTCTGGGCTGGAAAATCGACCAAAAAATTTAACAGAGGGCAAGCTTCAAAGAAGACAATTTCAAGAATTATATTGTACTCCCAACTGTTTCCTTTTTTTAGGAGAAAAGAAAACGGCAGAGAAAAATGATGAGTTTTATGAATTTTCAAAGACATGAAAACCCAAAGTACAAAAACCTATCAGCTCACACCAGCCAGAAGGGCCATTAGCATAAATGCTGCAAACAATAAATGCTGAAGCGATTGTGGAGAAATGCGTACCCTCGATTCTGAGGGGGACGTGGTAAGAGCCACTAATGAAAACACAAAGAAGGTGCTTTGATAAGGGTAACACGGTGCTACCAGTCAATCAATCACACCCACTGCTGGGCCTATCACCTGAGAAAATGAGAATCAAAAAGTCAAAGGCTTGGGGCTTCCCTGGTGGTGCAGTGGTTGAGAGTCTGCCTGCCAATGCAGGGCACACGGGTTCGAGCCCCGGTCTGGGAAGATCCCACATGCCGTGGAGCAACTGGGCCCGTGAGCCACAACCACTGAGCCTGCGCGCATGGAGCCTGTGCTCCGCAACAAGAGAGGCCGCGATAGTGAGAGACCCACGCACCGCGATGAAGAGTGGCCCCCGCTCGCCGCAACTACAGAAAGCCTTCGCGCACAAACGAAGATCCAACACAGCCAAAAATAAATAAATAAATAAATAAATAAATAAATAAATAAATATTAAAAAAAAAAGTCACAGGCTGGCAATCCTGCACTCCAACAATATTTACCATAGCCAACACTTGGAAGCAATGAAAATGTCCATCAACTGAGGAATGCACAAAGTAGAAGTGGTCCAAGTACACAGTGTAAAATTACTCCAATAAAAAATAAAAATTAAAGTTAAAAATTGAACAAAAGTAAAGACACATCAGCTTGTGTGGGTTTGTCCGGGCACACTCCACTCTAATTTATAACTGAGAAACACCACAGGCCGCAAGGGCATTTCCCTAGTTACCAGGGTGGGGAACATAGAAAGGCTGCCACCCTCTGGCAGTTACCTGCAAAAACAGCTTTAAGGCCTGTGCTAATGGTCATTTCATAGGAAGAAGTAATGCAGGACTGTAAATGAAACATGCCCTCAATATGTCTTGAGGGAGGTAATGGCCAAAACATTTCAAAATGTGACACATACTTTAAGAGAACACTTTGAAGAACTAAGGGGAAATCACAGCTTGAAAAATAAAAAGGATATGACTTAAAGCTCAGTTTCAACGGATTATGAGGCACATGCGAATTCAACCAAAAAGAGGTATCAGCTCACACTTGTCAGAAAAACCATCAGCAAGAAAACTACAAACAATAAATGCTGAAGCTGTTGTGGAGAAAGGCATACCCTCAACTTCAAGGGGGACGTAACTTGGAAAGGGCCACAAATGAGAACAGAATGGAGGTGCCTTAAAAAGGTAAACATTGAGCTACCATATGATCCAGCAGGCCCACTCCTCGACCTATAATCTAAGAAGAGAGAATTGGAAAGACACAGGGAGGCAAATCTGCATTGCACAGTATTACAATAGCCAAGATATGGAGGTAACCAAAAAGTCCACCAACAGATGGGTGGACAAAGAAGAACTCCTCCATGTATAGATGGAATATTCGCTAGTGAAAAAAATGAAACAATGCCATTTGCAGCACCATAGATGAGTCTAGACGTAATCACACCACCTGTAGTAAGTGAGAAAGTAAAAGACACATATCCTATCATATCACTTTTAGGAGTTACATAAAAATTGATACTAATGAAGATATTTCCACAGAGAAAGGCAATCACAGATTCATTAAAAATCTTATGGTTCATCAAATAGAAAGGGATGAGGATTGGATAATTTACCATATTGGGGTTAACAGAGATATACAAACCATGTGAAATATATAATCACCAAAGACGTACGGAAGACCAGGAGAAGACTACTCAACATTGTGTCATAACCTATATGGGAAAAGGATGCGAGGAAGAATAGATACACGTATATGTGTGAAAGAACCACATTTGCCCACCTAGAACAAACAAACCATTGTAATCAAATTTGCTTGGATAAAAAATAAAAAGTAAATTATAAATATGAACAACAAGTAATGAGACATAAACATAAAGGGCTTTTTCCTGGCACATTCCATTCTAATTTACAACCTAGAACACCACTTCCATTAAGGCTCTGTTTCCCCACTTACCAAATTTGGTAAAGGAGAAATGATGCCACCTTGTGGCCGTTTCCTGCAAGAGCAGCTTTAAACTCACAGCTAATGGTCACTTAACATTCACAAGGACTCAGGGCTGTAAAGGACACCTGCCCTAAAAAATTGTGCTGAAGTAGGGAATGGACAAAAATTTCAAAACAGGCAAATGTTTCCAGAAGAGAGTATGAATATTAACGTTTTACTCACGCTCTTTTAAAAAAAAAGGAAAATGGATAAAAGCTCAACCTCAGGGAGTGTTAGACCCATGAAATCTAATCTACAAAAAGTTTCAACTTACACCAGTCGACTGACCATCAGCAAAAAGTCTACAAACAATAAATGCTGACGGGGTTTTAGAGAACTGTGTACCCTCTACCTGCTGGTGAGACGTAAAGGGGTAACGGCCAATAATGAGAACAGAAAGGAGCTGTGTTTAAAAGTAAAAATGGAGGTACCATTCAATCCAGCAGGCGCACCATTGGACCTCTCACCGGAGAAGACAAGAATCGAGAAGACACAGGCCGCAAAAGCTTCAGTGCAGCCTTATTCACAATAGCCAAGACAGTGAAGGAATCAAAATGTCCAACAACAGGTGAATAGATAAAGAAGAAGTGGTCCATGTACACAATGGAATATTAGCCATGGAGAACAATGAACCATTGTTCTTTGAGGCACCACAAATGAGTCTGGAGATAATCACGAAACATGAGGTAAGTCCGAAAGCAAAAGACCTATATTCTATGATATCACTTACAGGCGTTATCTAATAACTGACACAAATGAACATATTTCCAAAGAGAAAGACACTCACAGATTTAGAAAACAAACTATGCTCATCTAAAAGGAAAGGTGGGGGGAGTGGATAAATTAAGGTTTGTGTTACTATATGTATACAAACACATATTATATACATATCTCAAAAAGACCTACCATATAGATGGGAGGTGTGCGGAACCCTCTGTAACATTTTACATGGGAAGGGGATCTGTACTTGAATAGACATATATAATGTACAAATGAACCAGATTGTGTACACCTCGGACAAACAATATTCTAAGCTTTACCCCAATTAAAAAAATTTTTAAAACCAAGAAGAAATAATGAGACATAAACTTATGGGGGTTTCTCCATGCACATTCCAATATAATTTACAACCTAGGAACACGACTTCCAGAAAGGCTCTGCTGCCCTAGTACCCAGATTTGGGAATGGAGGAATGCTGCCTGCTTGAGGCCACTTCCCACAACAGCAGCTTTTAACCCATTACTAAAGGTCACTAAATATGCACCACACTTGAGGTTCGGGAAATGAGACCTGCTCTCTAAAAAAATTCTGGGCTGGAAATCGACCAAAAAATTTAACAGAGGGCAAGCTTCCAAGAAGACAATTTCAAGAATTATATTGTACTCCCAACTGTTCCCTTTTTTTAGCAGAAAAGAAAACGGCAGAGGAAAACGATGAGTTTTATGAATTTTCAAAGACATGAAAACCCAAAGTACAAAAACCTATCAGCTCACACCAGCCAGAAGGGCCATTAGCATAAATGCTGAAAACAATAAATGCTGAAGCGATTGTGGAGAAATGCGTACCCTCGATTCTAAGGGGGATGTGGTAAGAGCCACTAATGAAAACACAAAGAAGGTGCTTTGATAAGGGTAACATGGTGCTACCAGTCAATCAATCACACCCACTGCTGGGCCTATCACCTGAGAAAATGAGAATCAAAAAGTCACAGGCTTGGGGCTTCCCTGGTGGTGCAGTGGTTGAGAGTCTGCCTGCCAATGCAGGGCACACGGGTTCGAGCCCCGGTCTGGGAAGATCCCACATGCCGCGGAGCAACTGGGCCCATGAACCACAACCACTGAGCCTGCGCGCATGGAGCCTGTGCTCCGCAACAAGAGAGGCCGCGATAGTGAGAGACCCACGCACCGCGATGAAGAGTGGCACCCGCTCGCCGCAACTACAGAAAGCCCTCGCGCACAAACGAAGATCCAACACAGCCAAAAATAAATAAATAAATAAATAAATAAATAAATAAATAAATAAATATTAAAAAAAAAAGTCACAGGCTGGCAATCCTGCACTCCAACAATATTTTCCATAGCCAACACTTGGAAGCAATGAAAATGTCCATCAACCGAGGAATGCACAAAGTAGAAGTGGTCCACGTACACAGTGGAAAATTATTCCAATAAAAAATAAAAATTAAATTTAAAAATCCAACAAAAGTAAAGAGACATCAGCTTGTGTGGGTTTGTCCGGGCACACTCCACTCTAATTTATAACCGAGTAACACCACAGGCCGCAAGGGCATTTCCCTAGTTACCAGGGTGGGGAACATAGAAAGGCTGCCACCCTCTGGCAGTTACCTGCAAAAACAGCTTTAAGGCCTGTGCTAATGGTCATTTAATAGGAAGAAGTAATGCAGGACTGTAAATGAAACATGCCCTCAATATGTCTTGAGGGAGGTAATGGCCAAAACATTTCAAAATGTGACACATACTTTAAGAGAATACTTTGAAGAACTAAAGGGTAATCACAGCTTGAAAAATAAAAAGGATATGCTTTAAAGCTCAGTTTCAACGGATTATGAGGCACATGAGAATTCAACCAAAAAGAGGTATCAGCTCACACTTGTCAGAAAAACCATCAGCAAGAAAACTACAAACAATAAATGCTGAAGCTGTTGTGGAGAAATGCATACCCTCAACTTCAAGGGGGACGTAACTTGGAAAGGGCCACAAATGAGAACAGAATGGAGGTGCCTTAAAAAGGTAAACATTGAGCTACGATATGATCCAGCAGGCCCACTCCTCGACCTATAATCTAAGAAGAGAGAATTGGAAAGACACAGGCAGGCAAATCTGCATTGCACAGTATTACAATAGCCAAGATATGGAGGTAACCAAAAAGTCCACCAACAGATGGGTGGACAAAGAAGAACTCCTCCATGTATAGATGGAATATTCGCTAGTGAAAAAAATGAAACAATGCCATTTGCAGCACCATAGATGAGTCTAGACGTAATCACAGCACCTGTAGTAAGTGAGAAAGTAAAAGACACATATCCTATCATATCACTTTTAGGAGTTACATAAAAATTGATACTAATGAAGATATTTCCACAGAGAAAGGCAATCACAGATTCATTAAAAAACTTATGGTTCATCAAATAGAAAGGGATGAGGATTGGATAATTTACCATATTGGGGTTAACAGAGATATACAAACCATGTGAAATATATAATCACCAAAGACGTACGGAAGACCAGGAGAAGACTACTCAACATTGTGTCATAACCTATATGGGAAAAGGATGCGAGGAAGAATAGATACACGTATATGTGTGAAAGAACCACATTTGCCCACCTAGAACAAACAAACCATTGTAATCAAATTTGCTTGGATAAAAAATAAAAAGTAAATTATAAATATGAACAACAAGTAATGAGACATAAACATAAAGGGCGTTTTCCTCGCACATTCCATTCTAATTTACAACCTAGAACACCACTTCCATTAAGGCTCTGTTTCCCCAGTTACCAAATTTGGTAAAGGAGAAATGATGCCACCTTGTGGCCGTTTCCTGCAAGAGCAGCTTTAAACTCACAGCTAATGGTTACTTAACATTCACAAGGACTCAGGGCTGTAAAGGACACCTGCCCTAAAAAATTGTGCTGAAGTAGGGAATGGACAAAAATTTCAAAACAGGCAAATGTTTCCAGAAGAGAGTATGAATATTAACGTTTTACTCACGCTCTTTTAAAAAAAAGGAAAATGGATAAAAGCTCAACCTCAGGGAGTGTTAGACCCATGAAATCTAATCTACAAAAAGTTTCAACTTACACCAGTCGACTGACCATCAGCAAAAAGTCTACAAACAATAAGTGCTGACGGGGTTTTAGAGAACTGTGTACCCTCTACCTGCTGGTGAGACGTAAAGGGGTAACGGCCAATAATGAGAACAGAAAGGAACTGTGTTTAAAAGTAAAAATGGAGGTACCATTCAATGCACCGGGCGCACCATTGGACCTCTCACCGGAGAAGACAAGAATCGAGAAGACACAGGCCGCAAAAGCTTCAGTGCAGCCTTCTTCACAATAGCCAAGACAGTGAAGGAATCAAAATGTCCAACAACAGGTGAATAGATAAAGAAGAAGTGGTCCATGTACACAATGGAATATTAGCCATGGAAAACAATGAACCATTGTTTTTTGAGGCACCACAAATGAGTCTGGAGATAATCACGAAACAAGAGGTAAGTCCGAAAGCAAAAGACCTATATTCTATGATATCACTTACAGGCGTTATCTAATAACTGACACAAATGAACATATTTCCAAAGAGAAAGACACTCACAGATTTAGAAAACAAACTATGCTCATCTAAAAGGAAAGGTGGGGGGAGTGGATAAATTAAGGTTAGTGTTACTATATGTATACAAACACATATTATATACATATCTCAAAAAGACCTACCATATAGAAGGGAGGTGTGCGGAACCCTCTGTAACATTTTACATGGGAAGGGGATCTGTACTTGAATAGACATATATAATGTACAAATGAACCAGATTGTGTACACCTCGGACAAACAATAATCTAAGCTTTACTCCAATTAAAAAATTTTTTAAAACCAAGAAGAAATAATGAGACATAAACTTATGGGGGTTTCTCCATGCACATTCCAATATAATTTACAACCTAGGAACACGACTTCCAGAAAGGCTCTGCTGCCCTAGTACCCAGATTTGGGAATGGAGGAATGCTGCCTGCTTGAGGCCACTTCCCACAACAGCAGCTTTTAACCCATTACTAAAGGTCACTAAATATTCACCACACTTGCAGTTCGGGAAATGAGACCTGCTCTCTAAAAAAATTCTGGGCTGGAAAATCGACCAAAAAATTTAACAGAGGGCAAGCTTCAAAGAAGACAATTTCAAGAATTATATTGTACTCCCAACTGTTTCCTTTTTTTAGGAGAAAAGAAAACGGCAGAGAAAAATGATGAGTTTTATGAATTTTCAAAGACATGAAAACCCAAAGTACAAAAACCTATCAGCTCACACCAGCCAGAAGGGCCATTAGCATAAATGCTGCAAACAATAAATGCTGAAGCGATTGTGGAGAAATGCGTACCCTCGATTCTGAGGGGGACGTGGTAAGAGCCACTAATGAAAACACAAAGAAGGTGCTTTGATAAGGGTAACACGGTGCTACCAGTCAATCAATCACACCCACTGCTGGGCCTATCACCTGAGAAAATGAGAATCAAAAAGTCAAAGGCTTGGGGCTTCCCTGGTGGTGCAGTGGTTGAGAGTCTGCCTGCCAATGCAGGGCACACGGGTTCGAGCCCCGGTCTGGGAAGATCCCACATGCCGTGGAGCAACTGGGCCCGTGAGCCACAACCACTGAGCCTGCGCGCATGGAGCCTGTGCTCCGCAACAAGAGAGGCCGCGATAGTGAGAGACCCACGCACCGCGATGAAGAGTGGCCCCCGCTCGCCGCAACTACAGAAAGCCTTCGCGCACAAACGAAGATCCAACACAGCCAAAAATAAATAAATAAATAAATAAATAAATAAATAAATAAATATTAAAAAAAAAAGTCACAGGCTGGCAATCCTGCACTCCAACAATATTTACCATAGCCAACACTTGGAAGCAATGAAAATGTCCATCAACTGAGGAATGCACAAAGTAGAAGTGGTCCAAGTACACAGTGTAAAATTACTCCAATAAAAAATAAAAATTAAAGTTAAAAATTGAACAAAAGTAAAGACACATCAGCTTGTGTGGGTTTGTCCGGGCACACTCCACTCTAATTTATAACTGAGAAACACCACAGGCCGCAAGGGCATTTCCCTAGTTACCAGGGTGGGGAACATAGAAAGGCTGCCACCCTCTGGCAGTTACCTGCAAAAACAGCTTTAAGGCCTGTGCTAATGGTCATTTCATAGGAAGAAGTAATGCAGGACTGTAAATGAAACATGCCCTCAATATGTCTTGAGGGAGGTAATGGCCAAAACATTTCAAAATGTGACACATACTTTAAGAGAACACTTTGAAGAACTAAGGGGAAATCACAGCTTGAAAAATAAAAAGGATATGACTTAAAGCTCAGTTTCAACGGATTATGAGGCACATGCGAATTCAACCAAAAAGAGGTATCAGCTCACACTTGTCAGAAAAACCATCAGCAAGAAAACTACAAACAATAAATGCTGAAGCTGTTGTGGAGAAAGGCATACCCTCAACTTCAAGGGGGACGTAACTTGGAAAGGGCCACAAATGAGAACAGAATGGAGGTGCCTTAAAAAGGTAAACATTGAGCTACCATATGATCCAGCAGGCCCACTCCTCGACCTATAATCTAAGAAGAGAGAATTGGAAAGACACAGGGAGGCAAATCTGCATTGCACAGTATTACAATAGCCAAGATATGGAGGTAACCAAAAAGTCCACCAACAGATGGGTGGACAAAGAAGAACTCCTCCATGTATAGATGGAATATTCGCTAGTGAAAAAAATGAAACAATGCCATTTGCAGCACCATAGATGAGTCTAGACGTAATCACACCACCTGTAGTAAGTGAGAAAGTAAAAGACACATATCCTATCATATCACTTTTAGGAGTTACATAAAAATTGATACTAATGAAGATATTTCCACAGAGAAAGGCAATCACAGATTCATTAAAAATCTTATGGTTCATCAAATAGAAAGGGATGAGGATTGGATAATTTACCATATTGGGGTTAACAGAGATATACAAACCATGTGAAATATATAATCACCAAAGACGTACGGAAGACCAGGAGAAGACTACTCAACATTGTGTCATAACCTATATGGGAAAAGGATGCGAGGAAGAATAGATACACGTATATGTGTGAAAGAACCACATTTGCCCACCTAGAACAAACAAACCATTGTAATCAAATTTGCTTGGATAAAAAATAAAAAGTAAATTATAAATATGAACAACAAGTAATGAGACATAAACATAAAGGGCTTTTTCCTGGCACATTCCATTCTAATTTACAACCTAGAACACCACTTCCATTAAGGCTCTGTTTCCCCACTTACCAAATTTGGTGAAGGAGAAATGATGCCACCTTGTGGCCGTTTCCTGCAAGAGCAGCTTTAAACTCACAGCTAATGGTCACTTAACATTCACAAGGACTCAGGGCTGTAAAGGACACCTGCCCTAAAAAATTGTGCTGAAGTAGGGAATGGACAAAAATTTCAAAACAGGCAAATGTTTCCAGAAGAGAGTATGAATATTAACGTTTTACTCACGCTCTTTTAAAAAAAAGGAAAATGGATAAAAGCTCAACCTCAGGGAGTGTTAGACCCATGAAATCTAATCTACAAAAAGTTTCAACTTACACCAGTCGACTGACCATCAGCAAAAAGTCTACAAACAATAAATGCTGACGGGGTTTTAGAGAACTGTGTACCCTCTACCTGCTGGTGAGACGTAAAGGGGTAACGGCCAATAATGAGAACAGAAAGGAGCTGTGTTTAAAAGTAAAAATGGAGGTACCATTCAATCCAGCGGGCGCACCATTGGACCTCTCACCGGAGAAGACAAGAATCGAGAAGACACAGGCCGCAAAAGCTTCAGTGCAGCCTTATTCACAATAGCCAAGACAGTGAAGGAATCAAAATGTCCAACAACAGGTGAATAGATAAAGAAGAAGTGGTCCATGTACACAATGGAATATTAGCCATGGAGAACAATGAACCATTGTTCTTTGAGGCACCACAAATGAGTCTGGAGATAATCACGAAACATGAGGTAAGTCCGAAAGCAAAAGACCTATATTCTATGATATCACTTACAGGCGTTATCTAATAACTGACACAAATGAACATATTTCCAAAGAGAAAGACACTCACAGATTTAGAAAACAAACTATGCTCATCTAAAAGGAAAGGTGGGGGGAGTGGATAAATTAAGGTTAGTGTTACTATATGTATACAAACACATATTATATACATATCTCAAAAAGACCTACCATATAGAAGGGAGGTGTGCGGAACCCTCTGTAACATTTGACATGGAAGGGGATCTGTACTTGAATAGACATATATAATGTACAAATGAACCAGATTGTGTACACCTCGGACAAACAATATTCTAAGCTTTACTCCAATTAAAAAAATTTTTAAAACCAAGAAGAAATAATGAGACATAAACTTATGGGGGTTTCTCCATGCACATTCCAATATAATTTCCAACCTAGGAACACGACTTCCAGAAAGGCTCTGCTGCCCTAGTACCCAGATTTGGGAATGGAGGAATTCTGCCTGCTTGAGGCCACTTCCCACAACAGCAGCTTTTAACCCATTACTAAAGGTCACTAAATATGCACCACACTTGCAGTTCGGGAAATGAGACCTGCTCTCTAAAAAAATTCTGGGCTGGAAAATCGACCAAAAAATTTAACAGAGGGCAAGCTTCCAAGAAGACAATTTCAAGAATTATATTGTACTCCCAACTGTTTCCTTTTTTTAGCAGAAAAGAAAACGGCAGAGAAAAATGATGAGTTTTATGAATTTTCAAAGACATGAAAACCCAAAGTACAAAAACCTATCAGCTCACACCAGCCAGAAGGGCCATTAGCATAAATGCTGCAAACAATAAATGCTGAAGCGATTGTGGAGAAATGCGTACCCTCGATTCTAAGGGGGACGTGGTAAGAGCCACTAATGAAAACACAAAGAAGGTGCTTTGATAAGGGTAACACGGTGCTACCAGTCAATCAATCACACCCACTGCTGGGCCTATCACCTGAGAAAATGAGAATCAAAAAGTCACAGGCTTGGGGCTTCCCTGGTGGTGCAGTGGTTGAGAGTCTGCCTGCCAATGCAGGGCACACGGGTTCGAGCCCCGGTCTGGGAAGATCCCACATGCCGCGGAGCAACTGGGCCCGTGAGCCACAACCACTGAGCCTGCGCGCATGGAGCCTGTGCTGCGCAACAAGAGAGGCCGCGATAGTGAGAGACCCACGCACCGCGATGAAGAGTGGCCCCCGCTCGCCGCCACTACAGAAAGCCCTCGCGCGCAAAGATCCAACACAGCCAAAAATAAATAAATAAATAAATAAATAAATAAATATTAAAAAAAAAGTCACAGGCTGGCAATCCTGCACTCCAACAATATTTACCATAGCCAACACTTGGAAGCAATGAAAATGTCCATCAACTGAGGAATGCACAAAGTAGAAGTGGTCCAAGTACACAGTGGAAAATTACTCCAATAAAAAATAAAAATTAAATTTAAAAATTGAACAAAAGTAAAGACACATCAGCTTGTGTGGGTTTGTCCGGGCACACTCCACTCTAATTTATAACTGAGAAACACCACAGGCCGCAAGGGCATTTCCCTAGTTACCAGGGTGGGGAACATAGAAAGGCTGCCACCCTCAGGCAGTTACCTGCAAAAACAGCTTTAAGGCCTGTGCTAATGGTCATTTCATAGGAAGAAGTAATGCAGGACTGTAAATGAAACATGCCCTCAATATGTCTTGAGGGAGGTAATGGCCAAAACATTTCAAAATGTGACACATACTTTAAGAGAACACTTTGAAGAACTAAGGGGTAATCACAGCTTGAAAAATAAAAAGGATATGCCTTAAAGCTCAGTTTCAACGGATTATGAGGCACATGCGAATTCAACCAAAAAGAGGTATCAGCTCACACTTGTCAGAAAAACCATCAGCAAGAAAACTACAAACAATAAATGCTGAAGCTGTTGTGGAGAAATGCATACCCTCAACTTCAAGGGGGACGTAACTTGGAAAGGGCCACAAATGAGAACAGAATGGAGGTGCCTTAAAAAGGTAAACATTGAGCTACCATATGATCCAGCAGGCCCACTCCTCGACCTATAATCTAAGAGGAGAGAATTGGAAAGACACAGGCAGGCCAATCTGCATTGCACAGTATTACAATAGCCAAGATATGGAGGTAACCAAAAAGTCCACCAACAGATGGGTGGACAAAGAAGAACTCCTCCATGTATAGATGGAATATTCGCTAGTGAAAAAAATGAAACAATGCCATTTGCAGCACCATAGATGAGTCTAGACGTAATCACACCACCTGTAGTAAGTGAGAAAGTAAAAGACACATATCCTATCATATCACTTTTAGGAGTTACATAAAAATTGATACTAATGAAGATATTTCCACAGAGAAAGGCAATCACAGATTCATTAAAAAACTTATGGTTCATCAAATAGAAAGGGATGAGGATTGGATAATTTACCATATTGGGGTTAACAGAGATATACAAACCATGTGAAATATATAATCACCAAAGACGTACGGAAGACCAGGAGAAGACTACTCAACATTGTGTCATAACCTATATGGGAAAAGGATGCGAGGAAGAATAGATACACGTATATGTGTGAAAGAACCACATTTGCCCACCTAGAACAAACAAACCATTGTAATCAAATTTGCTTGGATAAAAAATAAAAAGTAAATTATAAATATGAACAACAAGTAATGAGACATAAACATAAAGGGCTTTTTCCTGGCACATTCCATTCTAATTTACAACCTAGAACACCACTTCCATTAAGGCTCTGTTTCCCCACTTACCAAATTTGGTAAAGGAGAAATGATGCCACCTTGTGTCCGTTTCCTGCAAGAGCAGCTTTAAACTCACAGCTAATGGTCACTTAACATTCACAAGGACTCAGGGCTGTAAAGGACACCTGCCCTAAAAAATTGTGCTGAAGTAGGGAATGGACAAAAATTTCAAAACAGGCAAATGTTTCCAGAAGAGAGTATGAATATTAACGTTTTACTCACGCTCTTTTAAAAAAAAAGGAAAATGGATAAAAGCTCAACCTCAGGGAGTGTTAGACCCATGAAATCTAATCTACAAAAAGTTTCAACTTACACCAGTCGACTGACCATCAGCAAAAAGTCTACAAACAATAAATGCTGACGGGGTTTTAGAGAACTGTGTACCCTCTACCTGCTGGTGAGACGTAAAGGGGTAACGGCCAATAATGAGAACAGAAAGGAGCTGTGTTTAAAAGTAAAAATGGAGGTACCATTCAATCCAGCAGGCGCACCATTGGACCTCTCACCGGAGAAGACAAGAATCGAGAAGACACAGGCCGCAAAAGCTTCAGTGCAGCCTTATTCACAATAGCCAAGACAGTGAAGGAATCAAAATGTCCAACAACAGGTGAATAGATAAAGAAGAAGTGGTCCATGTACACAATGGAATATTAGCCATGGAGAACAATGAACCATTGTTCTTTGAGGCACCACAAATGAGTCTGGAGATAATCACGAAACATGAGGTAAGTCCGAAAGCAAAAGACCTATATTCTATGATATCACTTACAGGCGTTATCTAATAACTGACACAAATGAACATATTTCCAAAGAGAAAGACACTCACAGATTTAGAAAACAAACTATGCTCATCTAAAAGGAAAGGTGGGGGGAGTGGATAAATTAAGGTTTGTGTTACTATATGTATACAAACACATATTATATACATATCTCAAAAAGACCTACCATATAGAAGGGAGGTGTGCTGAACCCTCTGTAACATTTGACATGGGAAGGGGATCTGTACTTGAATGGACATATATAATGTACAAATGAACCAGATTGTGTACACCTCGGACAAACAATATTCTAAGCTTTACTCCAATTAAAAAAAATTTTAAAACCAAGAAGAAATAATGAGACATAAACTTATGGGGGTTTCTCCATGCACATTCCAATAAAATTTACAACCCAAGAACACGACTTCCAGAAAGGCTCTGCTGCCCTAGTACCCAGATTTGGGAATCGAGGAATGCTGCCTGCTTGAGGCCACTTCCCACAACAGCAGCTTTTAACCCATTACTAAAGGTCACTAAATATGCACCACACTTGCAGTTCGGGAAATGAGACCTGCTCTCTAAAAAAATTCTGGGCTGGAAAATCGACCAAAAACTTTAACAGAGGGCAAGCTTCCAAGAAGACAATTTCAAGAATTATATTGTACTCCCAACTGTTTCCTTTTTTTAGCAGAAAAGAAAACGGCAGAGAAAAATGATGAGTTTTATGAATTTTCAAAGACATGAAAACCCAAAGTACAAAAACCTATCAGCTCACACCAGCCAGAAGGGCCATTAGCATAAATGCTGCAAACAATAAATGCTGAAGCGATTGTGGAGAAATGCGTACCCTCGATTCTAAGGGGGACGTGGTAAGAGCCACTAATGAAAACACAAAGAAGGTGCTTTGATAAGGGTAACACGGTGCTACCAGTCAATCAATCACATCCACTGCTGGGCCTATCACCTGAGAAAATGAGAATCAAAAAGTCACAGGCTTGGGGCTTCCCTGGTGGTGCAGTGGTTGAGAGTCTGCCTGCCAATGCAGGGCACACGGGTTCGAGCCCCGGTCTGGGAAGATCCCACATGCCGCGGAGCAACTGGGCCCGTGAGCCACAACCACTGAGCCTGCACGCATGGAGCCTGTGCTCCGCAAAAACAGAGGCCGCGATAGTGAGAGACCCATGCACCGCGATGAAGAGTGGCCCCCGCTCGCCGCAACTACAGAAAGCCCTCGCGCACAAACGAAGATCCAACACAGCCAAAAATAAATAAATAAATAAATAAATAAATAAATAAATATTAAAAAAAAAGTCACAGGCTGGCAATCCTGCACTCCAACAATATTTACCATAGCCAACACTTGGAAGCAATGAAAATGTCCATCAACTGAGGAATGCACAAAGTAGAAGTGGTCCAAGTACACAGTGGAAAATTACTCCAATAAAAAATAAAAATTAAATTTAAAAATTGAACAAAAGTAAAGACACATCAGCTTGTGTGGGTTTGTCCGGGCACACTCCACTCTAATTTATAACTGAGAAACACCACAGGCCGCAAGGGCATTTCCCTAGTTACCAGGGTGGGGAACATAGAAAGGCTGCCACCCTCAGGCAGTTACCTGCAAAAACAGCTTTAAGGCCTGTGCTAATGGTCATTTCATAGGAAGAAGTAATGCAGGACTGTAAATGAAACATGCCCTCAATATGTCTTGAGGGAGGTAATGGCCAAAACATTTCAAAATGTGACACATACTTTAAGAGAACACTTTGAAGAACTAAGGGGTAATCACAGCTTGAAAAATAAAAAGGATATGCCTTAAAGCTCAGTTTCAACGGATTATGAGGCACATGCGAATTCAACCAAAAAGAGGTATCAGCTCACACTTGTCAGAAAAACCATCAGCAAGAAAACTACAAACAATAAATGCTGAAGCTGTTGTGGAGAAATGCATACCCTCAACTTCAAGGGGGACGTAACTTGGAAAGGGCCACAAATGAGAACAGAATGGAGGTGCCTTAAAAAGGTAAACATTGAGCTACCATATGATCCAGCAGGCCCACTCCTCGACCTATAATCTAAGAGGAGAGAATTGGAAAGACACAGGCAGGTCAATCTGCATTGCACAGTATTACAATAGCCAAGATATGGAGGTAACCAAAAAGTCCACCAACAGATGGGTGGACAAAGAAGAACTCCTCCATGTATAGATGGAATATTCGCTAGTGAAAAAAATGAAACAATGCCATTTGCAGCACCATAGATGAGTCTAGACGTAATCACACCACCTGTAGTAAGTGAGAAAGTAAAAGACACATATCCTATCATATCACTTTTAGGAGTTACATAAAAATTGATACTAATGAAGATATTTCCACAGAGAAAGGCAATCACAGATTCATTAAAAAACTTATGGTTCATCAAATAGAAAGGGATGAGGATTGGATAATTTACCATATTGGGGTTAACAGAGATATACAAACCATGTGAAATATATAATCACCAAAGACGTACGGAAGACCAGGAGAAGACTACTCAACATTGTGTCATAACCTATATGGGAAAAGGATGCGAGGAAGAATAGATACACGTATATGTGTGAAAGAACCACATTTGCCCACCTAGAACAAACAAACCATTGTAATCAAATTTGCTTGGATAAAAAATAAAAAGTAAATTATAAATATGAACAACAAGTAATGAGACATAAACATAAAGGGCTTTTTCCTGGCACATTCCATTCTAATTTACAACCTAGAACACCACTTCCATTAAGGCTCTGTTTCCCCACTTACCAAATTTGGTAAAGGAGAAATGATGCCACCTTGTGTCCGTTTCCTGCAAGAGCAGCTTTAAACTCACAGCTAATGGTCACTTAACATTCACAAGGACTCAGGGCTGTAAAGGACACCTGCCCTAAAAAATTGTGCTGAAGTAGGGAATGGACAAAAATTTCAAAACAGGCAAATGTTTCCAGAAGAGAGTATGAATATTAACGTTTTACTCACGCTCTTTTAAAAAAAAAGGAAAATGGATAAAAGCTCAACCTCAGGGAGTGTTAGACCCATGAAATCTAATCTACAAAAAGTTTCAACTTACACCAGTCGACTGACCATCAGCAAAAAGTCTACAAACAATAAATGCTGACGGGGTTTTAGAGAACTGTGTACCCTCTACCTGCTGGTGAGACGTAAAGGGGTAACGGCCAATAATGAGAACAGAAAGGAGCTGTGTTTAAAAGTAAAAATGGAGGTACCATTCAATCCAGCAGGCGCACCATTGGACCTCTCACCGGAGAAGACAAGAATCGAGAAGACACAGGCCGCAAAAGCTTCAGTGCAGCCTTATTCACAATAGCCAAGACAGTGAAGGAATCAAAATGTCCAACAACAGGTGAATAGATAAAGAAGAAGTGGTCCATGTACACAATGGAATATTAGCCATGGAGAACAATGAACCATTGTTCTTTGAGGCACCACAAATGAGTCTGGAGATAATCACGAAACATGAGGTAAGTCCGAAAGCAAAAGACCTATATTCTATGATATCACTTACAGGCGTTATCTAATAACTGACACAAATGAACATATTTCCAAAGAGAAAGACACTCACAGATTTAGAAAACAAACTATGCTCATCTAAAAGGAAAGGTGGGGGGAGTGGATAAATTAAGGTTTGTGTTACTATATGTATACAAACACATATTATATACATATCTCAAAAAGACCTACCATATAGATGGGAGGTGTGCGGAACCCTCTGTAACATTTTACATGGGAAGGGGATCTGTACTTGAATAGACATATATAATGTACAAATGAACCAGATTGTGTACACCTCGGACAAACAATATTCTAAGCTTTACCCCAATTAAAAAAATTTTTAAAACCAAGAAGAAATAATGAGACATAAACTTATGGGGGTTTCTCCATGCACATTCCAATATAATTTACAACCTAGGAACACGACTTCCAGAAAGGCTCTGCTGCCCTAGTACCCAGATTTGGGAATGGAGGAATGCTGCCTGCTTGAGGCCACTTCCCACAACAGCAGCTTTTAACCCATTACTAAAGGTCACTAAATATGCACCACACTTGAGGTTCGGGAAATGAGACCTGCTCTCTAAAAAAATTCTGGGCTGGAAATCGACCAAAAAATTTAACAGAGGGCAAGCTTCCAAGAAGACAATTTCAAGAATTATATTGTACTCCCAACTGTTCCCTTTTTTTAGCAGAAAAGAAAACGGCAGAGGAAAACGATGAGTTTTATGAATTTTCAAAGACATGAAAACCCAAAGTACAAAAACCTATCAGCTCACACCAGCCAGAAGGGCCATTAGCATAAATGCTGAAAACAATAAATGCTGAAGCGATTGTGGAGAAATGCGTACCCTCGATTCTAAGGGGGATGTGGTAAGAGCCACTAATGAAAACACAAAGAAGGTGCTTTGATAAGGGTAACATGGTGCTACCAGTCAATCAATCACACCCACTGCTGGGCCTATCACCTGAGAAAATGAGAATCAAAAAGTCACAGGCTTGGGGCTTCCCTGGTGGTGCAGTGGTTGAGAGTCTGCCTGCCAATGCAGGGCACACGGGTTCGAGCCCCGGTCTGGGAAGATCCCACATGCCGCGGAGCAACTGGGCCCATGAACCACAACCACTGAGCCTGCGCGCATGGAGCCTGTGCTCCGCAACAAGAGAGGCCGCGATAGTGAGAGACCCACGCACCGCGATGAAGAGTGGCACCCGCTCGCCGCAACTACAGAAAGCCCTCGCGCACAAACGAAGATCCAACACAGCCAAAAATAAATAAATAAATAAATAAATAAATAAATAAATAAATAAATATTAAAAAAAAAAGTCACAGGCTGGCAATCCTGCACTCCAACAATATTTTCCATAGCCAACACTTGGAAGCAATGAAAATGTCCATCAACCGAGGAATGCACAAAGTAGAAGTGGTCCACGTACACAGTGGAAAATTATTCCAATAAAAAATAAAAATTAAATTTAAAAATCCAACAAAAGTAAAGAGACATCAGCTTGTGTGGGTTTGTCCGGGCACACTCCACTCTAATTTATAACCGAGTAACACCACAGGCCGCAAGGGCATTTCCCTAGTTACCAGGGTGGGGAACATAGAAAGGCTGCCACCCTCTGGCAGTTACCTGCAAAAACAGCTTTAAGGCCTGTGCTAATGGTCATTTAATAGGAAGAAGTAATGCAGGACTGTAAATGAAACATGCCCTCAATATGTCTTGAGGGAGGTAATGGCCAAAACATTTCAAAATGTGACACATACTTTAAGAGAATACTTTGAAGAACTAAAGGGTAATCACAGCTTGAAAAATAAAAAGGATATGCTTTAAAGCTCAGTTTCAACGGATTATGAGGCACATGAGAATTCAACCAAAAAGAGGTATCAGCTCACACTTGTCAGAAAAACCATCAGCAAGAAAACTACAAACAATAAATGCTGAAGCTGTTGTGGAGAAATGCATACCCTCAACTTCAAGGGGGACGTAACTTGGAAAGGGCCACAAATGAGAACAGAATGGAGGTGCCTTAAAAAGGTAAACATTGAGCTACGATATGATCCAGCAGGCCCACTCCTCGACCTATAATCTAAGAAGAGAGAATTGGAAAGACACAGGCAGGCAAATCTGCATTGCACAGTATTACAATAGCCAAGATATGGAGGTAACCAAAAAGTCCACCAACAGATGGGTGGACAAAGAAGAACTCCTCCATGTATAGATGGAATATTCGCTAGTGAAAAAAATGAAACAATGCCATTTGCAGCACCATAGATGAGTCTAGACGTAATCACAGCACCTGTAGTAAGTGAGAAAGTAAAAGACACATATCCTATCATATCACTTTTAGGAGTTACATAAAAATTGATACTAATGAAGATATTTCCACAGAGAAAGGCAATCACAGATTCATTAAAAAACTTATGGTTCATCAAATAGAAAGGGATGAGGATTGGATAATTTACCATATTGGGGTTAACAGAGATATACAAACCATGTGAAATATATAATCACCAAAGACGTACGGAAGACCAGGAGAAGACTACTCAACATTGTGTCATAACCTATATGGGAAAAGGATGCGAGGAAGAATAGATACACGTATATGTGTGAAAGAACCACATTTGCCCACCTAGAACAAACAAACCATTGTAATCAAATTTGCTTGGATAAAAAATAAAAAGTAAATTATAAATATGAACAACAAGTAATGAGACATAAACATAAAGGGCGTTTTCCTCGCACATTCCATTCTAATTTACAACCTAGAACACCACTTCCATTAAGGCTCTGTTTCCCCAGTTACCAAATTTGGTAAAGGAGAAATGATGCCACCTTGTGGCCGTTTCCTGCAAGAGCAGCTTTAAACTCACAGCTAATGGTTACTTAACATTCACAAGGACTCAGGGCTGTAAAGGACACCTGCCCTAAAAAATTGTGCTGAAGTAGGGAATGGACAAAAATTTCAAAACAGGCAAATGTTTCCAGAAGAGAGTATGAATATTAACGTTTTACTCACGCTCTTTTAAAAAAAAGGAAAATGGATAAAAGCTCAACCTCAGGGAGTGTTAGACCCATGAAATCTAATCTACAAAAAGTTTCAACTTACACCAGTCGACTGACCATCAGCAAAAAGTCTACAAACAATAAGTGCTGACGGGGTTTTAGAGAACTGTGTACCCTCTACCTGCTGGTGAGACGTAAAGGGGTAACGGCCAATAATGAGAACAGAAAGGAACTGTGTTTAAAAGTAAAAATGGAGGTACCATTCAATGCACCGGGCGCACCATTGGACCTCTCACCGGAGAAGACAAGAATCGAGAAGACACAGGCCGCAAAAGCTTCAGTGCAGCCTTCTTCACAATAGCCAAGACAGTGAAGGAATCAAAATGTCCAACAACAGGTGAATAGATAAAGAAGAAGTGGTCCATGTACACAATGGAATATTAGCCATGGAAAACAATGAACCATTGTTTTTTGAGGCACCACAAATGAGTCTGGAGATAATCACGAAACAAGAGGTAAGTCCGAAAGCAAAAGACCTATATTCTATGATATCACTTACAGGCGTTATCTAATAACTGACACAAATGAACATATTTCCAAAGAGAAAGACACTCACAGATTTAGAAAACAAACTATGCTCATCTAAAAGGAAAGGTGGGGGGAGTGGATAAATTAAGGTTAGTGTTACTATATGTATACAAACACATATTATATACATATCTCAAAAAGACCTACCATATAGAAGGGAGGTGTGCGGAACCCTCTGTAACATTTTACATGGGAAGGGGATCTGTACTTGAATAGACATATATAATGTACAAATGAACCAGATTGTGTACACCTCGGACAAACAATAATCTAAGCTTTACTCCAATTAAAAAATTTTTTAAAACCAAGAAGAAATAATGAGACATAAACTTATGGGGGTTTCTCCATGCACATTCCAATATAATTTACAACCTAGGAACACGACTTCCAGAAAGGCTCTGCTGCCCTAGTACCCAGATTTGGGAATGGAGGAATGCTGCCTGCTTGAGGCCACTTCCCACAACAGCAGCTTTTAACCCATTACTAAAGGTCACTAAATATTCACCACACTTGCAGTTCGGGAAATGAGACCTGCTCTCTAAAAAAATTCTGGGCTGGAAAATCGACCAAAAAATTTAACAGAGGGCAAGCTTCAAAGAAGACAATTTCAAGAATTATATTGTACTCCCAACTGTTTCCTTTTTTTAGGAGAAAAGAAAACGGCAGAGAAAAATGATGAGTTTTATGAATTTTCAAAGACATGAAAACCCAAAGTACAAAAACCTATCAGCTCACACCAGCCAGAAGGGCCATTAGCATAAATGCTGCAAACAATAAATGCTGAAGCGATTGTGGAGAAATGCGTACCCTCGATTCTGAGGGGGACGTGGTAAGAGCCACTAATGAAAACACAAAGAAGGTGCTTTGATAAGGGTAACACGGTGCTACCAGTCAATCAATCACACCCACTGCTGGGCCTATCACCTGAGAAAATGAGAATCAAAAAGTCAAAGGCTTGGGGCTTCCCTGGTGGTGCAGTGGTTGAGAGTCTGCCTGCCAATGCAGGGCACACGGGTTCGAGCCCCGGTCTGGGAAGATCCCACATGCCGTGGAGCAACTGGGCCCGTGAGCCACAACCACTGAGCCTGCGCGCATGGAGCCTGTGCTCCGCAACAAGAGAGGCCGCGATAGTGAGAGACCCACGCACCGCGATGAAGAGTGGCCCCCGCTCGCCGCAACTACAGAAAGCCTTCGCGCACAAACGAAGATCCAACACAGCCAAAAATAAATAAATAAATAAATAAATAAATAAATAAATAAATATTAAAAAAAAAAGTCACAGGCTGGCAATCCTGCACTCCAACAATATTTACCATAGCCAACACTTGGAAGCAATGAAAATGTCCATCAACTGAGGAATGCACAAAGTAGAAGTGGTCCAAGTACACAGTGTAAAATTACTCCAATAAAAAATAAAAATTAAAGTTAAAAATTGAACAAAAGTAAAGACACATCAGCTTGTGTGGGTTTGTCCGGGCACACTCCACTCTAATTTATAACTGAGAAACACCACAGGCCGCAAGGGCATTTCCCTAGTTACCAGGGTGGGGAACATAGAAAGGCTGCCACCCTCTGGCAGTTACCTGCAAAAACAGCTTTAAGGCCTGTGCTAATGGTCATTTCATAGGAAGAAGTAATGCAGGACTGTAAATGAAACATGCCCTCAATATGTCTTGAGGGAGGTAATGGCCAAAACATTTCAAAATGTGACACATACTTTAAGAGAACACTTTGAAGAACTAAGGGGAAATCACAGCTTGAAAAATAAAAAGGATATGACTTAAAGCTCAGTTTCAACGGATTATGAGGCACATGCGAATTCAACCAAAAAGAGGTATCAGCTCACACTTGTCAGAAAAACCATCAGCAAGAAAACTACAAACAATAAATGCTGAAGCTGTTGTGGAGAAAGGCATACCCTCAACTTCAAGGGGGACGTAACTTGGAAAGGGCCACAAATGAGAACAGAATGGAGGTGCCTTAAAAAGGTAAACATTGAGCTACCATATGATCCAGCAGGCCCACTCCTCGACCTATAATCTAAGAAGAGAGAATTGGAAAGACACAGGGAGGCAAATCTGCATTGCACAGTATTACAATAGCCAAGATATGGAGGTAACCAAAAAGTCCACCAACAGATGGGTGGACAAAGAAGAACTCCTCCATGTATAGATGGAATATTCGCTAGTGAAAAAAATGAAACAATGCCATTTGCAGCACCATAGATGAGTCTAGACGTAATCACACCACCTGTAGTAAGTGAGAAAGTAAAAGACACATATCCTATCATATCACTTTTAGGAGTTACATAAAAATTGATACTAATGAAGATATTTCCACAGAGAAAGGCAATCACAGATTCATTAAAAATCTTATGGTTCATCAAATAGAAAGGGATGAGGATTGGATAATTTACCATATTGGGGTTAACAGAGATATACAAACCATGTGAAATATATAATCACCAAAGACGTACGGAAGACCAGGAGAAGACTACTCAACATTGTGTCATAACCTATATGGGAAAAGGATGCGAGGAAGAATAGATACACGTATATGTGTGAAAGAACCACATTTGCCCACCTAGAACAAACAAACCATTGTAATCAAATTTGCTTGGATAAAAAATAAAAAGTAAATTATAAATATGAACAACAAGTAATGAGACATAAACATAAAGGGCTTTTTCCTGGCACATTCCATTCTAATTTACAACCTAGAACACCACTTCCATTAAGGCTCTGTTTCCCCACTTACCAAATTTGGTAAAGGAGAAATGATGCCACCTTGTGGCCGTTTCCTGCAAGAGCAGCTTTAAACTCACAGCTAATGGTCACTTAACATTCACAAGGACTCAGGGCTGTAAAGGACACCTGCCCTAAAAAATTGTGCTGAAGTAGGGAATGGACAAAAATTTCAAAACAGGCAAATGTTTCCAGAAGAGAGTATGAATATTAACGTTTTACTCACGCTCTTTTAAAAAAAAAGGAAAATGGATAAAAGCTCAACCTCAGGGAGTGTTAGACCCATGAAATCTAATCTACAAAAAGTTTCAACTTACACCAGTCGACTGACCATCAGCAAAAAGTCTACAAACAATAAATGCTGACGGGGTTTTAGAGAACTGTGTACCCTCTACCTGCTGGTGAGACGTAAAGGGGTAACGGCCAATAATGAGAACAGAAAGGAGCTGTGTTTAAAAGTAAAAATGGAGGTACCATTCAATCCAGCGGGCGCACCATTGGACCTCTCACCGGAGAAGACAAGAATCGAGAAGACACAGGCCGCAAAAGCTTCAGTGCAGCCTTATTCACAATAGCCAAGACAGTGAAGGAATCAAAATGTCCAACAACAGGTGAATAGATAAAGAAGAAGTGGTCCATGTACACAATGGAATATTAGCCATGGAGAACAATGAACCATTGTTCTTTGAGGCACCACAAATGAGTCTGGAGATAATCACGAAACATGAGGTAAGTCCGAAAGCAAAAGACCTATATTCTATGATATCACTTACAGGCGTTATCTAATAACTGACACAAATGAACATATTTCCAAAGAGAAAGACACTCACAGATTTAGAAAACAAACTATGCTCATCTAAAAGGAAAGGTGGGGGGAGTGGATAAATTAAGGTTAGTGTTACTATATGTATACAAACACATATTATATACATATCTCAAAAAGACCTACCATATAGAAGGGAGGTGTGCGGAACCCTCTGTAACATTTGACATGGAAGGGGATCTGTACTTGAATAGACATATATAATGTACAAATGAACCAGATTGTGTACACCTCGGACAAACAATATTCTAAGCTTTACTCCAATTAAAAAAATTTTTAAAACCAAGAAGAAATAATGAGACATAAACTTATGGGGGTTTCTCCATGCACATTCCAATATAATTTCCAACCTAGGAACACGACTTCCAGAAAGGCTCTGCTGCCCTAGTACCCAGATTTGGGAATGGAGGAATTCTGCCTGCTTGAGGCCACTTCCCACAACAGCAGCTTTTAACCCATTACTAAAGGTCACTAAATATGCACCACACTTGCAGTTCGGGAAATGAGACCTGCTCTCTAAAAAAATTCTGGGCTGGAAAATCGACCAAAAAATTTAACAGAGGGCAAGCTTCCAAGAAGACAATTTCAAGAATTATATTGTACTCCCAACTGTTTCCTTTTTTTAGCAGAAAAGAAAACGGCAGAGAAAAATGATGAGTTTTATGAATTTTCAAAGACATGAAAACCCAAAGTACAAAAACCTATCAGCTCACACCAGCCAGAAGGGCCATTAGCATAAATGCTGCAAACAATAAATGCTGAAGCGATTGTGGAGAAATGCGTACCCTCGATTCTAAGGGGGACGTGGTAAGAGCCACTAATGAAAACACAAAGAAGGTGCTTTGATAAGGGTAACACGGTGCTACCAGTCAATCAATCACACCCACTGCTGGGCCTATCACCTGAGAAAATGAGAATCAAAAAGTCACAGGCTTGGGGCTTCCCTGGTGGTGCAGTGGTTGAGAGTCTGCCTGCCAATGCAGGGCACACGGGTTCGAGCCCCGGTCTGGGAAGATCCCACATGCCGCGGAGCAACTGGGCCCGTGAGCCACAACCACTGAGCCTGCGCGCATGGAGCCTGTGCTGCGCAACAAGAGAGGCCGCGATAGTGAGAGACCCACGCACCGCGATGAAGAGTGGCCCCCGCTCGCCGCCACTACAGAAAGCCCTCGCGCGCAAAGATCCAACACAGCCAAAAATAAATAAATAAATAAATAAATAAATAAATATTAAAAAAAAAAGTCACAGGCTGGCAATCCTGCACTCCAACAATATTTACCATAGCCAACACTTGGAAGCAATGAAAATGTCCATCAACTGAGGAATGCACAAAGTAGAAGTGGTCCAAGTACACAGTGGAAAATTACTCCAATAAAAAATAAAAATTAAATTTAAAAATTGAACAAAAGTAAAGACACATCAGCTTGTGTGGGTTTGTCCGGGCACACTCCACTCTAATTTATAACTGAGAAACACCACAGGCCGCAAGGGCATTTCCCTAGTTACCAGGGTGGGGAACATAGAAAGGCTGCCACCCTCAGGCAGTTACCTGCAAAAACAGCTTTAAGGCCTGTGCTAATGGTCATTTCATAGGAAGAAGTAATGCAGGACTGTAAATGAAACATGCCCTCAATATGTCTTGAGGGAGGTAATGGCCAAAACATTTCAAAATGTGACACATACTTTAAGAGAACACTTTGAAGAACTAAGGGGTAATCACAGCTTGAAAAATAAAAAGGATATGCCTTAAAGCTCAGTTTCAACGGATTATGAGGCACATGCGAATTCAACCAAAAAGAGGTATCAGCTCACACTTGTCAGAAAAACCATCAGCAAGAAAACTACAAACAATAAATGCTGAAGCTGTTGTGGAGAAATGCATACCCTCAACTTCAAGGGGGACGTAACTTGGAAAGGGCCACAAATGAGAACAGAATGGAGGTGCCTTAAAAAGGTAAACATTGAGCTACCATATGATCCAGCAGGCCCACTCCTCGACCTATAATCTAAGAGGAGAGAATTGGAAAGACACAGGCAGGCCAATCTGCATTGCACAGTATTACAATAGCCAAGATATGGAGGTAACCAAAAAGTCCACCAACAGATGGGTGGACAAAGAAGAACTCCTCCATGTATAGATGGAATATTCGCTAGTGAAAAAAATGAAACAATGCCATTTGCAGCACCATAGATGAGTCTAGACGTAATCACACCACCTGTAGTAAGTGAGAAAGTAAAAGACACATATCCTATCATATCACTTTTAGGAGTTACATAAAAATTGATACTAATGAAGATATTTCCACAGAGAAAGGCAATCACAGATTCATTAAAAAACTTATGGTTCATCAAATAGAAAGGGATGAGGATTGGATAATTTACCATATTGGGGTTAACAGAGATATACAAACCATGTGAAATATATAATCACCAAAGACGTACGGAAGACCAGGAGAAGACTACTCAACATTGTGTCATAACCTATATGGGAAAAGGATGCGAGGAAGAATAGATACACGTATATGTGTGAAAGAACCACATTTGCCCACCTAGAACAAACAAACCATTGTAATCAAATTTGCTTGGATAAAAAATAAAAAGTAAATTATAAATATGAACAACAAGTAATGAGACATAAACATAAAGGGCTTTTTCCTGGCACATTCCATTCTAATTTACAACCTAGAACACCACTTCCATTAAGGCTCTGTTTCCCCACTTACCAAATTTGGTAAAGGAGAAATGATGCCACCTTGTGTCCGTTTCCTGCAAGAGCAGCTTTAAACTCACAGCTAATGGTCACTTAACATTCACAAGGACTCAGGGCTGTAAAGGACACCTGCCCTAAAAAATTGTGCTGAAGTAGGGAATGGACAAAAATTTCAAAACAGGCAAATGTTTCCAGAAGAGAGTATGAATATTAACGTTTTACTCACGCTCTTTTAAAAAAAAAGGAAAATGGATAAAAGCTCAACCTCAGGGAGTGTTAGACCCATGAAATCTAATCTACAAAAAGTTTCAACTTACACCAGTCGACTGACCATCAGCAAAAAGTCTACAAACAATAAATGCTGACGGGGTTTTAGAGAACTGTGTACCCTCTACCTGCTGGTGAGACGTAAAGGGGTAACGGCCAATAATGAGAACAGAAAGGAGCTGTGTTTAAAAGTAAAAATGGAGGTACCATTCAATCCAGCAGGCGCACCATTGGACCTCTCACCGGAGAAGACAAGAATCGAGAAGACACAGGCCGCAAAAGCTTCAGTGCAGCCTTATTCACAATAGCCAAGACAGTGAAGGAATCAAAATGTCCAACAACAGGTGAATAGATAAAGAAGAAGTGGTCCATGTACACAATGGAATATTAGCCATGGAGAACAATGAACCATTGTTCTTTGAGGCACCACAAATGAGTCTGGAGATAATCACGAAACATGAGGTAAGTCCGAAAGCAAAAGACCTATATTCTATGATATCACTTACAGGCGTTATCTAATAACTGACACAAATGAACATATTTCCAAAGAGAAAGACACTCACAGATTTAGAAAACAAACTATGCTCATCTAAAAGGAAAGGTGGGGGGAGTGGATAAATTAAGGTTTGTGTTACTATATGTATACAAACACATATTATATACATATCTCAAAAAGACCTACCATATAGAAGGGAGGTGTGCTGAACCCTCTGTAACATTTGACATGGGAAGGGGATCTGTACTTGAATGGACATATATAATGTACAAATGAACCAGATTGTGTACACCTCGGACAAACAATATTCTAAGCTTTACTCCAATTAAAAAAAATTTTAAAACCAAGAAGAAATAATGAGACATAAACTTATGGGGGTTTCTCCATGCACATTCCAATAAAATTTACAACCCAAGAACACGACTTCCAGAAAGGCTCTGCTGCCCTAGTACCCAGATTTGGGAATCGAGGAATGCTGCCTGCTTGAGGCCACTTCCCACAACAGCAGCTTTTAACCCATTACTAAAGGTCACTAAATATGCACCACACTTGCAGTTCGGGAAATGAGACCTGCTCTCTAAAAAAATTCTGGGCTGGAAAATCGACCAAAAACTTTAACAGAGGGCAAGCTTCCAAGAAGACAATTTCAAGAATTATATTGTACTCCCAACTGTTTCCTTTTTTTAGCAGAAAAGAAAACGGCAGAGAAAAATGATGAGTTTTATGAATTTTCAAAGACATGAAAACCCAAAGTACAAAAACCTATCAGCTCACACCAGCCAGAAGGGCCATTAGCATAAATGCTGCAAACAATAAATGCTGAAGCGATTGTGGAGAAATGCGTACCCTCGATTCTAAGGGGGACGTGGTAAGAGCCACTAATGAAAACACAAAGAAGGTGCTTTGATAAGGGTAACACGGTGCTACCAGTCAATCAATCACATCCACTGCTGGGCCTATCACCTGAGAAAATGAGAATCAAAAAGTCACAGGCTTGGGGCTTCCCTGGTGGTGCAGTGGTTGAGAGTCTGCCTGCCAATGCAGGGCACACGGGTTCGAGCCCCGGTCTGGGAAGATCCCACATGCCGCGGAGCAACTGGGCCCGTGAGCCACAACCACTGAGCCTGCACGCATGGAGCCTGTGCTCCGCAAAAACAGAGGCCGCGATAGTGAGAGACCCATGCACCGCGATGAAGAGTGGCCCCCGCTCGCCGCAACTACAGAAAGCCCTCGCGCACAAACGAAGATCCAACACAGCCAAAAATAAATAAATAAATAAATAAATAAATAAATAAATATTAAAAAAAAAGTCACAGGCTGGCAATCCTGCACTCCAACAATATTTACCATAGCCAACACTTGGAAGCAATGAAAATGTCCATCAACTGAGGAATGCACAAAGTAGAAGTGGTCCAAGTACACAGTGGAAAATTACTCCAATAAAAAATAAAAATTAAATTTAAAAATTGAACAAAAGTAAAGACACATCAGCTTGTGTGGGTTTGTCCGGGCACACTCCACTCTAATTTATAACTGAGAAACACCACAGGCCGCAAGGGCATTTCCCTAGTTACCAGGGTGGGGAACATAGAAAGGCTGCCACCCTCAGGCAGTTACCTGCAAAAACAGCTTTAAGGCCTGTGCTAATGGTCATTTCATAGGAAGAAGTAATGCAGGACTGTAAATGAAACATGCCCTCAATATGTCTTGAGGGAGGTAATGGCCAAAACATTTCAAAATGTGACACATACTTTAAGAGAACACTTTGAAGAACTAAGGGGTAATCACAGCTTGAAAAATAAAAAGGATATGCCTTAAAGCTCAGTTTCAACGGATTATGAGGCACATGCGAATTCAACCAAAAAGAGGTATCAGCTCACACTTGTCAGAAAAACCATCAGCAAGAAAACTACAAACAATAAATGCTGAAGCTGTTGTGGAGAAATGCATACCCTCAACTTCAAGGGGGACGTAACTTGGAAAGGGCCACAAATGAGAACAGAATGGAGGTGCCTTAAAAAGGTAAACATTGAGCTACCATATGATCCAGCAGGCCCACTCCTCGACCTATAATCTAAGAGGAGAGAATTGGAAAGACACAGGCAGGTCAATCTGCATTGCACAGTATTACAATAGCCAAGATATGGAGGTAACCAAAAAGTCCACCAACAGATGGGTGGACAAAGAAGAACTCCTCCATGTATAGATGGAATATTCGCTAGTGAAAAAAATGAAACAATGCCATTTGCAGCACCATAGATGAGTCTAGACGTAATCACACCACCTGTAGTAAGTGAGAAAGTAAAAGACACATATCCTATCATATCACTTTTAGGAGTTACATAAAAATTGATACTAATGAAGATATTTCCACAGAGAAAGGCAATCACAGATTCATTAAAAAACTTATGGTTCATCAAATAGAAAGGGATGAGGATTGGATAATTTACCATATTGGGGTTAACAGAGATATACAAACCATGTGAAATATATAATCACCAAAGACGTACGGAAGACCAGGAGAAGACTACTCAACATTGTGTCATAACCTATATGGGAAAAGGATGCGAGGAAGAATAGATACACGTATATGTGTGAAAGAACCACATTTGCCCACCTAGAACAAACAAACCATTGTAATCAAATTTGCTTGGATAAAAAATAAAAAGTAAATTATAAATATGAACAACAAGTAATGAGACATAAACATAAAGGGCTTTTTCCTGGCACATTCCATTCTAATTTACAACCTAGAACACCACTTCCATTAAGGCTCTGTTTCCCCACTTACCAAATTTGGTAAAGGAGAAATGATGCCACCTTGTGTCCGTTTCCTGCAAGAGCAGCTTTAAACTCACAGCTAATGGTCACTTAACATTCACAAGGACTCAGGGCTGTAAAGGACACCTGCCCTAAAAAATTGTGCTGAAGTAGGGAATGGACAAAAATTTCAAAACAGGCAAATGTTTCCAGAAGAGAGTATGAATATTAACGTTTTACTCACGCTCTTTTAAAAAAAAAGGAAAATGGATAAAAGCTCAACCTCAGGGAGTGTTAGACCCATGAAATCTAATCTACAAAAAGTTTCAACTTACACCAGTCGACTGACCATCAGCAAAAAGTCTACAAACAATAAATGCTGACGGGGTTTTAGAGAACTGTGTACCCTCTACCTGCTGGTGAGACGTAAAGGGGTAACGGCCAATAATGAGAACAGAAAGGAGCTGTGTTTAAAAGTAAAAATGGAGGTACCATTCAATCCAGCAGGCGCACCATTGGACCTCTCACCGGAGAAGACAAGAATCGAGAAGACACAGGCCGCAAAAGCTTCAGTGCAGCCTTATTCACAATAGCCAAGACAGTGAAGGAATCAAAATGTCCAACAACAGGTGAATAGATAAAGAAGAAGTGGTCCATGTACACAATGGAATATTAGCCATGGAGAACAATGAACCATTGTTCTTTGAGGCACCACAAATGAGTCTGGAGATAATCACGAAACATGAGGTAAGTCCGAAAGCAAAAGACCTATATTCTATGATATCACTTACAGGCGTTATCTAATAACTGACACAAATGAACATATTTCCAAAGAGAAAGACACTCACAGATTTAGAAAACAAACTATGCTCATCTAAAAGGAAAGGTGGGGGGAGTGGATAAATTAAGGTTTGTGTTACTATATGTATACAAACACATATTATATACATATCTCAAAAAGACCTACCATATAGATGGGAGGTGTGCGGAACCCTCTGTAACATTTTACATGGGAAGGGGATCTGTACTTGAATAGACATATATAATGTACAAATGAACCAGATTGTGTACACCTCGGACAAACAATATTCTAAGCTTTACCCCAATTAAAAAAATTTTTAAAACCAAGAAGAAATAATGAGACATAAACTTATGGGGGTTTCTCCATGCACATTCCAATATAATTTACAACCTAGGAACACGACTTCCAGAAAGGCTCTGCTGCCCTAGTACCCAGATTTGGGAATGGAGGAATGCTGCCTGCTTGAGGCCACTTCCCACAACAGCAGCTTTTAACCCATTACTAAAGGTCACTAAATATGCACCACACTTGAGGTTCGGGAAATGAGACCTGCTCTCTAAAAAAATTCTGGGCTGGAAATCGACCAAAAAATTTAACAGAGGGCAAGCTTCCAAGAAGACAATTTCAAGAATTATATTGTACTCCCAACTGTTCCCTTTTTTTAGCAGAAAAGAAAACGGCAGAGGAAAACGATGAGTTTTATGAATTTTCAAAGACATGAAAACCCAAAGTACAAAAACCTATCAGCTCACACCAGCCAGAAGGGCCATTAGCATAAATGCTGAAAACAATAAATGCTGAAGCGATTGTGGAGAAATGCGTACCCTCGATTCTAAGGGGGATGTGGTAAGAGCCACTAATGAAAACACAAAGAAGGTGCTTTGATAAGGGTAACATGGTGCTACCAGTCAATCAATCACACCCACTGCTGGGCCTATCACCTGAGAAAATGAGAATCAAAAAGTCACAGGCTTGGGGCTTCCCTGGTGGTGCAGTGGTTGAGAGTCTGCCTGCCAATGCAGGGCACACGGGTTCGAGCCCCGGTCTGGGAAGATCCCACATGCCGCGGAGCAACTGGGCCCGTGAGCCACAACCACTGAGCCTGCGCGCATGGAGCCTGTGCTCCGCAACAAGAGAGGCCGCGATAGTGAGAGACCCACGCACCGCGATGAAGAGTGGCCCCCGCTCGCCGCCACTACAAAAAGCCCTCGCGCACAAACGAAGATCCAACACAGCCAAAAATAAATAAATAAATAAATAAATAAATAAATATTAAAAAAAAAAAGTCACAGGCTGGCAATCCTGCACTCCAACAATATTTACCATAGCCAACACTTGGAAGCAATGAAAATGTCCATCAACTGAGGAATGCACAAAGTAGAAGTGGTCCAAGTACACAGTGGAAAATTACTCCAATAAAAAATAAAAATTAAATTTAAAAATTGAACAAAAGTAAAGACACATCAGCTTGTGTGGGTTTGTCCGGGCACACTCCACTCTAATTTATAACTGAGAAACACCACAGGCCGCAAGGGCATTTCCCTAGTTACCAGGGTGGGGAACATAGAAAGGCTGCCACCCTCAGGCAGTTACCTGCAAAAACAGCTTTAAGGCATGTGCTAATGGTCATTTCATAGGAAGAAGTAATGCAGGACTGTAAATGAAACATGCCCTCAATATGTCTTGAGGGAGGTAATGGCCAAAACATTTCAAAATGTGACACATACTTTAAGAGAACACTTCGAAGAACTAAGGGGTAATCACAGCTTGAAAAATAAAAAGGATATGCCTTAAAGCTCAGTTTCAACGGATTATGAGGCACATGCGAATTCAACCAAAAAGAGGTATCAGCTCACACTTGTCAGAAAAACCATCAGCAAGAAAACTACAAACAATAAATGCAGAAGCTGTTGTGGAGAAATGCATACCCTCAACTTCAAGGGGGACGTAACTTGGAAAGGGCCACAAATGAGAACAGAATGGAGGTGCCTTAAAAAGGTAAACATTGAGCTACCATATGATCCAGCAGGCCCACTCCTTGACCTATAATCTAAGAAGAGAGAATTGGAAAGACACATTCAGGCCAATCTGCATTGCACAGTATTACAATAGCCAAGATATGGAGGTAACCAAAAAGTCCACCAACAGATGGGTGGACAAAGAAGAACTCCTCCATGTATAGATGGAATATTCGCTAGTGAAAAAAATGAAACAATGCCATTTGCAGCACCATAGATGAGTCTAGACGTAATCACACCACCTGTAGTAAGTGAGAAAGTAAAAGACACATATCCTATCATATCACTTTTAGGAGTTACATAAAAATTGATACTAATGAAGATATTTCCACAGAGAAAGGCAATCACAGATTCATTAAAAATCTTATGGTTCATCAAATAGAAAGGGATGAGGATTGGATAATTTACCATATTGGGGTTAACAGAGATATACAAACCATGTGAAATATATAATCACCAAAGACGTACGGAAGACCAGGAGAAGACTACTCAACATTGTGTCATAACCTATATGGGAAAAGGATGCGAGGAAGAATAGATACACGTATATGTGTGAAAGAACCACATTTGCCCACCTAGAACAAACAAACCATTGTAATCAAATTTGCTTGGATAAAAAATAAAAAGTAAATTATAAATATGAACAACAAGTAATGAGACATAAACATAAAGGGCTTTTTCCTGGCACATTCCATTCTAATTTACAACCTAGAACACCACTTCCATTAAGGCTCTGTTTCCCCAGTTACCAAATTTGGTAAAGGAGAAATGATGCCACGTTGTGGCCGTTTCCTGCAAGAGCAGCTTTAAACTCACAGCTAATGGTCACTTAACATTCACAAGGACTCAGGGCTGTAAAGGACACCTGCCCTAAAAAATTGTGCTGAAGTAGGGAATGGACAAAAATTTCAAAACAGGCAAATGTTTCCAGAAGAGAGTATGAATATTAACGTTTTACTCACGCTCTTTTAAAAAAAAAGGAAAATGGATAAAAGCTCAACCTCAGGGAGTGTTAGACCCATGAAATCTAATCTACAAAAAGTTTCAACTTACACCAGTCGACTGACCATCAGCAAAAAGTCTACAAACAATAAATGCTGACGGGGTTTTAGAGAACTGTGTACCCTCTACCTGCTGGTGAGACGTAAAGGGGTAACGGCCAATAATGAGAACAGAAAGGAGCTGTGTTTAAAAGTAAAAATGGAGGTACCATTCAATCCAGCAGGCGCACCATTGGACCTCTCACCGGAGAAGACAAGAATCGAGAAGACACAGGCCGCAAAAGCTTCAGTGCAGCCTTATTCACAATAGCCAAGACAGTGAAGGAATCAAAATGTCCAACAACAGGTGAATAGATAAAGAAGAAGTGGTCCATGTACACAATGGAATATTAGCCATGGAGAACAATGAACCATTGTTCTTTGAGGCACCACAAATGAGTCTGGAGATAATCACGAAACATGAGGTAAGTCCGAAAGCAAAAGACCTATATTCTATGATATCACTTACAGGCGTTATCTAATAACTGACACAAATGAACATATTTCCAAAGAGAAAGACACTCACAGATTTAGAAAACAAACTATGCTCATCTAAAAGGAAAGGTGGGGGGAGTGGATAAATTAAGGTTAGTGTTACTATATGTATACAAACACATATTATATACATATCTCAAAAAAACCTACCATATAGAAGGGAGGTGTGCGGAACCCTCTGTAACATTTGACATGGAAGGGGATCTGTACTAGAATAGACATATATAATGTACAAATGAACCAGATTGTGTACACCTCGGACAAACAATATTCTAAGCTTTACTCCAATTAAAAAAATTTTTAAAACCAAGAAGAAATAATGAGACATAAACTTATGGGGGTTTCTCCATGCACATTCCAATATAATTTACAACCTAGGAACACGACTTCCAGAAAGGCTCTGCTGCCCTAGTACCCAGATTTGGGAATGGAGGAATTCTGCCTGCTTGAGGCCACTTCCCACAACAGCAGCTTTTAACCCATTACTAAAGGTCACTAAATATGCACCACACTTGCAGTTCGGGAAATGAGACCTGCTCTCTAAAAAAATTCTGGGCTGGAAAATCGACCAAAAAATTTAACAGAGGGCAAGCTTCCAAGAAGACAATTTCAAGAATTATATTGTACTCCCAACTGTTTCCTTTTTTTAGCAGAAAAGAAAACGGCAGAGAAAAATGATGAGTTTTATGAATTTTCAAAGACATGAAAACCCAAAGTACAAAAACCTATCAGCTCACACCAGCCAGAAGGGCCATTAGCATAAATGCTGCAAACAATAAATGCTGAAGCGATTGTGGAGAAATGCGTACCCTCGATTCTAAGGGGGACGTGGTAAGAGCCACTAATGAAAACACAAAGAAGGTGCTTTGATAAGGGTAACACGGTGCTACCAGTCAATCAATCACACCCACTGCTGGGCCTATCACCTGAGAAAATGAGAATCAAAAAGTCACAGGCTTGGGGCTTCCCTGGTGGTGCAGTGGTTGAGAGTCTGCCTGCCAATGCAGGGCACACGGGTTCGAGCCCCGGTCTGGGAAGATCCCACATGCCGCGGAGCAACTGGGCCCGTGAGCCACAACCACTGAGCCTGCGCGCATGGAGCCTGTGCTCCGCAACAAGAGAGGCCGCGATAGTGAGAGACCCACGCACCGCGATGAAGAGTGGCCCCCGCTCGCCGCCACTACAGAAAGCCCTCGCGCACAAAGATCCAACACAGCCAAAAATAAATAAATAAATAAATAAATAAATAAATATTAAAAAAAAAAGTCACAGGCTGGCAATCCTTCACTCCAACAATATTTACCATAGCCAACACTTGGAAGCAATGAAAATGTCCATCAACTGAGGAATGCACAAAGTAGAAGTGGTCCAAGTACACAGTGGAAAATTACTCCAATAAAAAATAAAAATTAAATTTAAAAATTGAACAAATGTAAAGACACATCAGCTTGTGTGGGTTTGTCCGGGCACACTCCACTCTAATTTATAACTGAGAAACACCACAGGCCGCAAGGGCATTTCCCTAGTTACCAGGGTGGGGAACATAGAAAGGCTGCCACCCTCAGGCAGTTACCTGCAAAAACAGCTTTAAGGCCTGTGCTAATGGTCATTTCATAGGAAGAAGTAATGCAGGACTGTAAATGAAACATGCCCTCAATATGTCTTGAGGGAGGTAATGGCCAAAACATTTCAAAATGTGACACATACTTTAAGAGAACACTTTGAAGAACTAAGGGGTAATCACAGCTTGAAAAATAAAAAGGATATGCCTTAAAGCTCAGTTTCAACGGATTATGAGGCACATGCGAATTCAACCAAAAAGAGGTATCAGCTCACACTTGTCAGAAAAACCATCAGCAAGAAAACTACAAACAATAAATGCTGAAGCTGTTGTGGAGAAATGCATACCCTCAACTTCAAGGGGGACGTAACTTGGAAAGGGCCACAAATGAGAACAGAATGGAGGTGCCTTAAAAAGGTAAACATTGAGCTACCATATGATCCAGCAGGCCCACTCCTCGACCTATAATCTAAGAGGAGAGAATTGGAAAGACACAGGCAGGTCAATCTGCATTGCACAGTATTACAATAGCCAAGATATGGAGGTAACCAAAAAGTCCACCAACAGATGGGTGGACAAAGAAGAACTCCTCCATGTATAGATGGAATATTCGCTAGTGAAAAAAATGAAACAATGCCATTTGCAGCACCATAGATGAGTCTAGACGTAATCACACCACCTGTAGTAAGTGAGAAAGTAAAAGACACATATCCTATCATATCACTTTTAGGAGTTACATAAAAATTGATACTAATGAAGATATTTCCACAGAGAAAGGCAATCACAGATTCATTAAAAAACTTATGGTTCATCAAATAGAAAGGGATGAGGATTGGATAATTTACCATATTGGGGTTAACAGAGATATACAAACCATGTGAAATATATAATCACCAAAGACGTACGGAAGACCAGGAGAAGACTACTCAACATTGTGTCATAACCTATATGGGAAAAGGATGCGAGGAAGAATAGATACACGTATATGTGTGAAAGAACCACATTTGCCCACCTAGAACAAACAAACCATTGTAATCAAATTTGCTTGGATAAAAAATAAAAAGTAAATTATAAATATGAACAACAAGTAATGAGACATAAACATAAAGGGCTTTTTCCTGGCACATTCCATTCTAATTTACAACCTAGAACACCACTTCCATTAAGGCTCTGTTTCCCCACTTACCAAATTTGGTAAAGGAGAAATGATGCCACCTTGTGGCCGTTTCCTGCAAGAGCAGCTTTAAACTCACAGCTAATGGTCACTTAACATTCACAAGGACTCAGGGCTGTAAAGGACACCTGCCCTAAAAAATTGTGCTGAAGTAGGGAATGGACAAAAATTTCAAAACAGGCAAATGTTTCCAGAAGAGAGTATGAATATTAACGTTTTACTCACGCTCTTTTAAAAAAAAAGGAAAATGGATAAAAGCTCAACCTCAGGGAGTGTTAGACCCATGAAATCTAATCTACAAAAAGTTTCAACTTACACCAGTCGACTGACCATCAGCAAAAAGTCTACAAACAATAAATGCTGACGGGGTTTTAGAGAACTGTGTACCCTCTACCTGCTGGTGAGACATAAAGGGGTAACGGCCAATAATGAGAACAGAAAGGAGCTGTGTTTAAAAGTAAAAATGGAGGTACCATTCAATCCAGCAGGCGCACCATTGGACCTCTCACCGGAGAAGACAAGAATCGAGAAGACACAGGCCGCAAAAGCTTCAGTGCAGCCTTATTCACAATAGCCAAGACAGTGAAGGAATCAAAATGTCCAACAACAGGTGAATAGATAAAGAAGAAGTGGTCCATGTACACAATGGAATATTAGCCATGGAGAACAATGAACCATTGTTCTTTGAGGCACCACAAATGAGTCTGGAGATAATCACGAAACATGAGGTAAGTCCGAAAGCAAAAGACCTATATTCTATGATATCACTTACAGGCGTTATCTAATAACTGACACAAATGAACATATTTCCAAAGAGAAAGACACTCACAGATTTAGAAAACAAACTATGCTCATCTAAAAGGAAAGGTGGGGGGAGTGGATAAATTAAGGTTAGTGTTACTATATGTATACAAACACATATTATATACATATCTCAAAAAGACCTACCATATAGAAGGGAGGTGTTCGGAACCCTCTGTAACATTTGACATGGGAAGGGGATCTGTACTTGAATAGACATATATAATGTACAAATGAACCAGATTGTGTACACCTCGGACAAACAATATTCTAAGCTTTACTCCAATTAAAAAAATTTTTAAAACCAAGAAGAAATAATGAGACATAAACTTATGGGGGTTTCTCCATGCACATTCCAATATAATTTACAACCTAGGAACACGACTTCCAGAAAGGCTCTGCTGCCCTAGTACCCAGATTTGGGAATCGAGGAATGCTGCCTGCTTGAGGCCACTTCCCACAACAGCAGCTTTTAACCCATTACTAAAGGTCACTAAATATGCACCACACTTGCAGTTCGGGAAATGAGACCTGCTCTCTAAAAAAATTCTGGGCTGGAAAATCGACCAAAAAATTTAACAGAGGGCAAGCTTCCAAGAAGACAATTTCAAGAATTATATTGTACTCCCAACTGTTTCCTTTTTTTAGCAGAAAAGAAAACGGCAGAGAAAAATGATGAGTTTTATGAATTTTCAAAGACATGAAAACCCAAAGTACAAAAACCTATCAGCTCACACCAGCCAGAAGGGCCATTAGCATAAATGCTGCAAACAATAAATGCTGAAGCGATTGTGGAGAAATGCGTACCCTCGATTCTAAGGGGGACGTGGTAAGAGCCACTAATGAAAACACAAAGAAGGTGCTTTGATAAGGGTAACACGGTGCTACCAGTCAATCAATCACACCCACTGCTGGGCCTATCACCTGAGAAAATGAGAATCAAAAAGTCACAGGCTTGGGGCTTCCCTGGTGGTGCAGTGGTTGAGAGTCTGCCTGCCAATGCAGGGCACACGGGTTCGAGCCCCGGTCTGGGAAGATCCCTCATGCCGCGGAGCAACTGGGCCCGTGAGCCACAACCACTGAGCCTGCGCGCATGGAGCCTGTGCTCCGCAACAAGAGAGGCCGCGATAGTGAGAGACCCACGCACCGTGATGAAGAGTGGCCCCCGCTCGCCGCAACTACAGAAAGCCCTCGCGCACAAACGAAGATCCAACACAGCCAAAAATAAATAAATAAATAAATAAATAAATAAATAAATATTAAAAAAAAAGTCACAGGCTGGCAATCCTGCACTCCAACAATATTTACCATAGCCAACACTTGGAAGCAATGAAAATGTCCATCAACTGAGGAATGCACAAAGTAGAAGTGGTCCAAGTACACAGTGGAAAATTACTCCAATAAAAAATAAAAATTAAATTTAAAAATTGAACAAAAGTAAAGACACATCAGCTTGTGTGGGTTTGTCCGGGCACACTCCACTCTAATTTATAACTGAGAAACACCACAGGCCGCAAGGGCATTTCCCTAGTTACCAGGGTGGGGAACATAGAAAGGCTGCCACCCTCAGGCAGTTACCTGCAAAAACAGCTTTAAGGCCTGTGCTAATGGTCATTTCATAGGAAGAAGTAATGCAGGACTGTAAATGAAACATGCCCTCAATATGTCTTGAGGGAGGTAATGGCCAAAACATTTCAAAATGTGACACATACTTTAAGAGAACACTTCGAAGAACTAAGGGGTAATCACAGCTTGAAAAATAAAAAGGATATGCCTTAAAGCTCAGTTTCAACGGATTATGAGGCACATGCGAATTCAACCAAAAAGAGGTATCAGCTCACACTTGTCAGAAAAACCATCAGCAAGAAAACTACAAACAATAAATGCAGAAGCTGTTGTGGAGAAATGCATACCCTCAACTTCAAGGGGGACGTAACTTGGAAAGGGCCACAAATGAGAACAGAATGGAGGTGCCTTAAAAAGGTAAACATTGAGCTACCATATGATCCAGCAGGCCCACTCCTTGACCTATAATCTAAGAAGAGAGAATTGGAAAGACACATTCAGGCCAATCTGCATTGCACAGTATTACAATAGCCAAGATATGGAGGTAACCAAAAAGTCCACCAACAGATGGGTGGACAAAGAAGAACTCCTCCATGTATAGATGGAATATTCGCTAGTGAAAAAAATGAAACAATGCCATTTGCAGCACCATAGATGAGTCTAGACGTAATCACACCACCTGTAGTAAGTGAGAAAGTAAAAGACACATATCCTATCATATCACTTTTAGGAGTTACATAAAAATTGATACTAATGAAGATATTTCCACAGAGAAAGGCAATCACAGATTCATTAAAAATCTTATGGTTCATCAAATAGAAAGGGATGAGGATTGGATAATTTACCATATTGGGGTTAACAGAGATATACAAACCATGTGAAATATATAATCACCAAAGACGTACGGAAGACCAGGAGAAGACTACTCAACATTGTGTCATAACCTATATGGGAAAAGGATGCGAGGAAGAATAGATACACGTATATGTGTGAAAGAACCACATTTGCCCACCTAGAACAAACAAACCATTGTAATCAAATTTGCTTGGATAAAAAATAAAAAGTAAATTATAAATATGAACAACAAGTAATGAGACATAAACATAAAGGGCTTTTTCCTGGCACATTCCATTCTAATTTACAACCTAGAACACCACTTCCATTAAGGCTCTGTTTCCCCAGTTACCAAATTTGGTAAAGGAGAAATGATGCCACCTTGTGGCCGTTTCCTGCAAGAGCAGCTTTAAACTCACAGCTAATGGTCACTTAACATTCACAAGGACTCAGGGCTGTAAAGGACACCTGCCCTAAAAAATTGTGCTGAAGTAGGGAATGGACAAAAATTTCAAAACAGGCAAATGTTTCCAGAAGAGAGTATGAATATTAACGTTTTACTCACGCTCTTTTAAAAAAAAAGGAAAATGGATAAAAGCTCAACCTCAGGGAGTGTTAGACCCATGAAATCTAATCTACAAAAAGTTTCAACTTACACCAGTCGACTGACCATCAGCAAAAAGTCTACAAACAATAAATGCTGACGGGGTTTTAGAGAACTGTGTACCCTCTACCTGCTGGTGAGACGTAAAGGGGTAACGGCCAATAATGAGAACAGAATGGAGCTGTGTTTAAAAGTAAAAATGGAGGTACCATTCAATCCAGCAGGCGCACCATTGGACCTCTCACCGGAGAAGACAAGAATCGAGAAGAAACAGGCCGCAAAAGCTTCAGTGCAGCCTTCTTCACAATAGCCAAGACAGTGAAGGAATCAAAATGTCCAACAACAGGTGAATAGATAAAGAAGAAGTGGTCCATGTACACAATGGAATATTAGCCATGGAGAACAATGAACCATTGTTCTTTGAGGCACCACAAATGAGTCTGGAGATAATCACGAAACATGAGGTAAGTCCGAAAGCAAAAGACCTATATTCTATGATATCACTTACAGGCGTTATCTAATAACTGACACAAATGAACATATTTCCAAAGAGAAAGACACTCACAGATTTAGAAAACAAACTATGCTCATCTAAAAGGAAAGGTGGGGGGAGTGGATAAATTAAGGTTAGTGTTACTATATGTATACAAACACATATTATATACATATCTCAAAAAGACCTACCATATAGAAGGGAGGTGTGCGGAACCCTCTGTAACATTTGACATGGAAGGGGATCTGTACTTGAATAGACATATATAATGTACAAATGAACCAGATTGTGTACACCTCGGACAAACAATATTCTAAGCTTTACTCCAATTAAAAAAATTTTTAAAACCAAGAAGAAATAATGAGACATAAACTTATGGGGGTTTCTCCATGCACATTCCAATATAATTTACAACCTAGGAACACGACTTCCAGAAAGGCTCTGCTGCCCTAGTACCCAGATTTGGGAATGGAGGAATTCTGCCTGCTTGAGGCCACTTCCCACAACAGCAGCTTTTAACCCATTACTAAAGGTCACTAAATATGCACCACACTTGCAGTTCGGGAAATGAGACCTGCTCTCTAAAAAAATTCTGGGCTGGAAAATCGACCAAAAAATTTAACAGAGGGCAAGCTTCCAAGAAGACAATTTCAAGAATTATATTGTACTCCCAACTGTTTCCTTTTTTTAGCAGAAAAGAAAACGGCAGAGAAAAATGATGAGTTTTATGAATTTTCAAAGACATGAAAACCCAAAGTACAAAAACCTATCAGCTCACACCAGCCAGAAGGGCCATTAGCATAAATGCTGCAAACAATAAATGCTGAAGCGATTGTGGAGAAATGCGTACCCTCGATTCTAAGGGGGACGTGGTAAGAGCCACTAATGAAAACACAAAGAAGGTGCTTTGATAAGGGTAACACGGTGCTACCAGTCAATCAATCACACCCACTGCTGGGCCTATCACCTGAGAAAATGAGAATCAAAAAGTCACAGGCTTGGGGCTTCCCTGGTGGTGCAGTGGTTGAGAGTCTGCCTGCCAATGCAGGGCACACGGGTTCGAGCCCCGGTCTGGGAAGATCCCACATGCCGCGGAGCAACTGGGCCCGTGAGCCACAACCACTGAGCCTGCGCGCATGGAGCCTGTGCTCCGCAACAAGAGAGGCCGCGATAGTGAGAGACCCACGCACCGCGATGAAGAGTGGCCCCCGCTCGCCGCCACTACAGAAAGCCCTCGCGCACAAAGATCCAACACAGCCAAAAATAAATAAATAAATAAATAAATAAATAAATATTAAAAAAAAAAGTCACAGGCTGGCAATCCTTCACTCCAACAATATTTACCATAGCCAACACTTGGAAGCAATGAAAATGTCCATCAACTGAGGAATGCACAAAGTAGAAGTGGTCCAAGTACACAGTGGAAAATTACTCCAATAAAAAATAAAAATTAAATTTAAAAATTGAACAAATGTAAAGACACATCAGCTTGTGTGGGTTTGTCCGGGCACACTCCACTCTAATTTATAACTGAGAAACACCACAGGCCGCAAGGGCATTTCCCTAGTTACCAGGGTGGGGAACATAGAAAGGCTGCCACCCTCAGGCAGTTACCTGCAAAAACAGCTTTAAGGCCTGTGCTAATGGTCATTTCATAGGAAGAAGTAATGCAGGACTGTAAATGAAACATGCCCTCAATATGTCTTGAGGGAGGTAATGGCCAAAACATTTCAAAATGTGACACATACTTTAAGAGAACACTTTGAAGAACTAAGGGGTAATCACAGCTTGAAAAATAAAAAGGATATGCCTTAAAGCTCAGTTTCAACGGATTATGAGGCACATGCGAATTCAACCAAAAAGAGGTATCAGCTCACACTTGTCAGAAAAACCATCAGCAAGAAAACTACAAACAATAAATGCTGAAGCTGTTGTGGAGAAATGCATACCCTCAACTTCAAGGGGGACGTAACTTGGAAAGGGCCACAAATGAGAACAGAATGGAGGTGCCTTAAAAAGGTAAACATTGAGCTACCATATGATCCAGCAGGCCCACTCCTCGACCTATAATCTAAGAGGAGAGAATTGGAAAGACACAGGCAGGTCAATCTGCATTGCACAGTATTACAATAGCCAAGATATGGAGGTAACCAAAAAGTCCACCAACAGATGGGTGGACAAAGAAGAACTCCTCCATGTATAGATGGAATATTCGCTAGTGAAAAAAATGAAACAATGCCATTTGCAGCACCATAGATGAGTCTAGACGTAATCACACCACCTGTAGTAAGTGAGAAAGTAAAAGACACATATCCTATCATATCCCTTTTAGGAGTTACATAAAAATTGATACTAATGAAGATATTTCCACAGAGAAAGGCAATCACAGATTCATTAAAAATCTTATGGTTCATCAAATAGAAAGGGATGAGGATTGGATAATTTACCATATTGGGGGGGGGGTTAACAGAGATATACAAACCATGTGAAATATATAATCACCAAAGACGTACGGAAGACCAGGAGAAGACTACTCAACATTGTGTCATAACCTATATGGGAAAAGGATGCGAGGAAGAATAGATACACGTATATGTGTGAAAGAACCACATTTGCCCACCTAGAACAAACAAACCATTGTAATCAAATTTGCTTGGATAAAAAATAAAAAGTAAATTATAAATATGAACAACAAGTAATGAGACATAAACATAAAGGGCTTTTTCCTGGCACATTCCATTCTAATTTACAACCTAGAACACCACTTCCATTAAGGCTCTGTTTCCCCACTTACCAAATTTGGTAAAGGAGAAATGATGCCACCTTGTGGCCGTTTCCTGCAAGAGCAGCTTTAAACTCACAGCTAATGGTCACTTAACATTCACAAGGACTCAGGGCTGTAAAGGACACCTGCCCTAAAAAATTGTGCTGAAGTAGGGAATGGACAAAAATTTCAAAACAGGCAAATGTTTCCAGAAGAGAGTATGAATATTAACGTTTTACTCACGCTCTTTTAAAAAAAAAGGAAAATGGATAAAAGCTCAACCTCAGGGAGTGTTAGACCCATGAAATCTAATCTACAAAAAGTTTCAACTTACACCAGTCGACTGACCATCAGCAAAAAGTCTACAAACAATAAATGCTGACGGGGTTTTAGAGAACTGTGTACCCTCTACCTGCTGGTGAGACATAAAGGGGTAACGGCCAATAATGAGAACAGAAAGGAGCTGTGTTTAAAAGTAAAAATGGAGGTACCATTCAATCCAGCAGGCGCACCATTGGACCTCTCACCGGAGAAGACAAGAATCGAGAAGACACAGGCCGCAAAAGCTTCAGTGCAGCCTTCTTCACAATAGCCAAGACAGTGAAGGAATCAAAATGTCCAACAACAGGTGAATAGATAAAGAAGAAGTGGTCCATGTACACAATGGAATATTAGCCATGGAGAACAATGAACCATTGTTCTTTGAGGCACCACAAATGAGTCTGGAGATAATCACGAAACATGAGGTAAGTCCGAAAGCAAAAGACCTATATTCTATGATATCACTTACAGGCGTTATCTAATAACTGACACAAATGAACATATTTCCAAAGAGAAAGACACTCACAGATTTAGAAAACAAACTATGCTCATCTAAAAGGAAAGGTGGGGGGAGTGGATAAATTAAGGTTAGTGTTACTATATGTATACAAACACATATTATATACATATCTCAAAAAGACCTACCATATAGAAGGGAGGTGTTCGGAACCCTCTGTAACATTTGACATGGGAAGGGGATCTGTACTTGAATAGACATATATAATGTACAAATGAACCAGATTGTGTACACCTCGGACAAACAATATTCTAAGCTTTACTCCAATTAAAAAAATTTTTAAAACCAAGAAGAAATAATGAGACATAAACTTATGGGGGTTTCTCCATGCACATTCCAATATAATTTACAACCTAGGAACACGACTTCCAGAAAGGCTCTGCTGCCCTAGTACCCAGATTTGGGAATCGAGGAATGCTGCCTGCTTGAGGCCACTTCCCACAACAGCAGCTTTTAACCCATTACTAAAGGTCACTAAATATGCACCACACTTGCAGTTCGGGAAATGAGACCTGCTCTCTAAAAAAATTCTGGGCTGGAAAATCGACCAAAAAATTTAACAGAGGGCAAGCTTCCAAGAAGACAATTTCAAGAATTATATTGTACTCCCAACTGTTTCCTTTTTTTAGCAGAAAAGAAAACGGCAGAGAAAAATGATGAGTTTTATGAATTTTCAAAGACATGAAAACCCAAAGTACAAAAACCTATCAGCTCACACCAGCCAGAAGGGCCATTAGCATAAATGCTGCAAACAATAAATGCTGAAGCGATTGTGGAGAAATGCGTACCCTCGATTCTAAGGGGGACGTGGTAAGAGCCACTAATGAAAACACAAAGAAGGTGCTTTGATAAGGGTAACACGGTGCTACCAGTCAATCAATCACACCCACTGCTGGGCCTATCACCTGAGAAAATGAGAATCAAAAAGTCACAGGCTTGGGGCTTCCCTGGTGGTGCAGTGGTTGAGAGTCTGCCTGCCAATGCAGGGCACACGGGTTCGAGCCCCGGTCTGGGAAGATCCCTCATGCCGCGGAGCAACTGGGCCCGTGAGCCACAACCACTGAGCCTGCGCGCATGGAGCCTGTGCTCCGCAACAAGAGAGGCCGCGATAGTGAGAGACCCACGCACCGTGATGAAGAGTGGCCCCCGCTCGCCGCAACTACAGAAAGCCCTCGCGCACAAACGAAGATCCAACACAGCCAAAAATAAATAAATAAATAAATAAATAAATAAATAAATATTAAAAAAAAAGTCACAGGCTGGCAATCCTGCACTCCAACAATATTTACCATAGCCAACACTTGGAAGCAATGAAAATGTCCATCAACTGAGGAATGCACAAAGTAGAAGTGGTCCAAGTACACAGTGGAAAATTACTCCAATAAAAAATAAAAATTAAATTTAAAAATTGAACAAAAGTAAAGACACATCAGCTTGTGTGGGTTTGTCCGGGCACACTCCACTCTAATTTATAACTGAGAAACACCACAGGCCGCAAGGGCATTTCCCTAGTTACCAGGGTGGGGAACATAGAAAGGCTGCCACCCTCAGGCAGTTACCTGCAAAAACAGCTTTAAGGCATGTGCTAATGGTCATTTCATAGGAAGAAGTAATGCAGGACTGTAAATGAAACATGCCCTCAATATGTCTTGAGGGAGGTAATGGCCAAAACATTTCAAAATGTGACACATACTTTAAGAGAACACTTCGAAGAACTAAGGGGTAATCACAGCTTGAAAAATAAAAAGGATATGCCTTAAAGCTCAGTTTCAACGGATTATGAGGCACATGCGAATTCAACCAAAAAGAGGTATCAGCTCACACTTGTCAGAAAAACCATCAGCAAGAAAACTACAAACAATAAATGCAGAAGCTGTTGTGGAGAAATGCATACCCTCAACTTCAAGGGGGACGTAACTTGGAAAGGGCCACAAATGAGAACAGAATGGAGGTGCCTTAAAAAGGTAAACATTGAGCTACCATATGATCCAGCAGGCCCACTCCTTGACCTATAATCTAAGAAGAGAGAATTGGAAAGACACATTCAGGCCAATCTGCATTGCACAGTATTACAATAGCCAAGATATGGAGGTAACCAAAAAGTCCACCAACAGATGGGTGGACAAAGAAGAACTCCTCCATGTATAGATGGAATATTCGCTAGTGAAAAAAATGAAACAATGCCATTTGCAGCACCATAGATGAGTCTAGACGTAATCACACCACCTGTAGTAAGTGAGAAAGTAAAAGACACATATCCTATCATATCACTTTTAGGAGTTACATAAAAATTGATACTAATGAAGATATTTCCACAGAGAAAGGCAATCACAGATTCATTAAAAATCTTATGGTTCATCAAATAGAAAGGGATGAGGATTGGATAATTTACCATATTGGGGTTAACAGAGATATACAAACCATGTGAAATATATAATCACCAAAGACGTACGGAAGACCAGGAGAAGACTACTCAACATTGTGTCATAACCTATATGGGAAAAGGATGCGAGGAAGAATAGATACACGTATATGTGTGAAAGAACCACATTTGCCCACCTAGAACAAACAAACCATTGTAATCAAATTTGCTTGGATAAAAAATAAAAAGTAAATTATAAATATGAACAACAAGTAATGAGACATAAACATAAAGGGCTTTTTCCTGGCACATTCCATTCTAATTTACAACCTAGAACACCACTTCCATTAAGGCTCTGTTTCCCCAGTTACCAAATTTGGTAAAGGAGAAATGATGCCACGTTGTGGCCGTTTCCTGCAAGAGCAGCTTTAAACTCACAGCTAATGGTCACTTAACATTCACAAGGACTCAGGGCTGTAAAGGACACCTGCCCTAAAAAATTGTGCTGAAGTAGGGAATGGACAAAAATTTCAAAACAGGCAAATGTTTCCAGAAGAGAGTATGAATATTAACGTTTTACTCACGCTCTTTTAAAAAAAAAGGAAAATGGATAAAAGCTCAACCTCAGGGAGTGTTAGACCCATGAAATCTAATCTACAAAAAGTTTCAACTTACACCAGTCGACTGACCATCAGCAAAAAGTCTACAAACAATAAATGCTGACGGGGTTTTAGAGAACTGTGTACCCTCTACCTGCTGGTGAGACGTAAAGGGGTAACGGCCAATAATGAGAACAGAAAGGAGCTGTGTTTAAAAGTAAAAATGGAGGTACCATTCAATCCAGCAGGCGCACCACTGGACCTCTCACCGGAGAAGACAAGAATCGAGAAGACACAGGCCGCAAAAGCTTCAGTGCAGCCTTATTCACAATAGCCAAGACAGTGAAGGAATCAAAATGTCCAACAACAGGTGAATAGATAAAGAAGAAGTGGTCCATGTACACAATGGAATATTAGCCATGGAGAACAATGAACCATTGTTCTTTGAGGCACCACAAATGAGTCTGGAGATAATCACGAAACATGAGGTAAGTCCGAAAGCAAAAGACCTATATTCTATGATATCACTTACAGGCGTTATCTAATAACTGACACAAATGAACATATTTCCAAAGAGAAAGACACTCACAGATTTAGAAAACAAACTATGCTCATCTAAAAGGAAAGGTGGGGGGAGTGGATAAATTAAGGTTAGTGTTACTATATGTATACAAACACATATTATATACATATCTCAAAAAGACCTACCATATAGAAGGGAGGTGTGCGGAACCCTCTGTAACATTTGACATGGAAGGGGATCTGTACTTGAATAGACATATATAATGTACAAATGAACCAGATTGTGTACACCTCGGACAAACAATATTCTAAGCTTTACTCCAATTAAAAAAATTTTTAAAACCAAGAAGAAATAATGAGACATAAACTTATGGGGGTTTCTCCATGCACATTCCAATATAATTTACAACCTAGGAACACGACTTCCAGAAAGGCTCTGCTGCCCTAGTACCCAGATTTGGGAATGGAGGAATTCTGCCTGCTTGAGGCCACTTCCCACAACAGCAGCTTTTAACCCATTACTAAAGGTCACTAAATATGCACCACACTTGCAGTTCGGGAAATGAGACCTGCTCTCTAAAAAAATTCTGGGCTGGAAAATCGACCAAAAAATTTAACAGAGGGCAAGCTTCCAAGAAGACAATTTCAAGAATTATATTGTACTCCCAACTGTTTCCTTTTTTTAGCAGAAAAGAAAACGGCAGAGAAAAATGATGAGTTTTATGAATTTTCAAAGACATGAAAACCCAAAGTACAAAAACCTATCAGCTCACACCAGCCAGAAGGGCCATTAGCATAAATGCTGCAAACAATAAATGCTGAAGCGATTGTGGAGAAATGCGTACCCTCGATTCTAAGGGGGACGTGGTAAGAGCCACTAATGAAAACACAAAGAAGGTGCTTTGATAAGGGTAACACGGTGCTACCAGTCAATCAATCACACCCACTGCTGGGCCTATCACCTGAGAAAATGAGAATCAAAAAGTCACAGGCTTGGGGCTTCCCTGGTGGTGCAGTGGTTGAGAGTCTGCCTGCCAATGCAGGGCACACGGGTTCGAGCCCCGGTCTGGGAAGATCCCACATGCCGCGGAGCAACTGGGCCCGTGAGCCACAACCACTGAGCCTGCGCGCATGGAGCCTGTGCTCCGCAACAAGAGAGGCCGCGATAGTGAGAGACCCACGCACCGCGATGAAGAGTGGCCCCCGCTCGCCGCCACTACAGAAAGCCCTCGCGCACAAAGATCCAACACAGCCAAAAATAAATAAATAAATAAATAAATATTAAAAAAAAAAGTCACAGGCTGGCAATCCTTCACTCCAACAATATTTACCATAGCCAACACTTGGAAGCAATGAAAATGTCCATCAACTGAGGAATGCACAAAGTAGAAGTGGTCCAAGTACACAGTGGAAAATTACTCCAATAAAAAATAAAAATTAAATTTAAAAATTGAACAAATGTAAAGACACATCAGCTTGTGTGGGTTTGTCCGGGCACACTCCACTCTAATTTATAACTGAGAAACACCACAGGCCGCAAGGGCATTTCCCTAGTTACCAGGGTGGGGAACATAGAAAGGCTGCCACCCTCAGGCAGTTACCTGCAAAAACAGCTTTAAGGCCTGTGCTAATGGTCATTTCATAGGAAGAAGTAATGCAGGACTGTAAATGAAACATGCCCTCAATATGTCTTGAGGGAGGTAATGGCCAAAACATTTCAAAATGTGACACATACTTTAAGAGAACACTTTGAAGAACTAAGGGGTAATCACAGCTTGAAAAATAAAAAGGATATGCCTTAAAGCTCAGTTTCAACGGATTATGAGGCACATGCGAATTCAACCAAAAAGAGGTATCAGCTCACACTTGTCAGAAAAACCATCAGCAAGAAAACTACAAACAATAAATGCTGAAGCTGTTGTGGAGAAATGCATACCCTCAACTTCAAGGGGGACGTAACTTGGAAAGGGCCACAAATGAGAACAGAATGGAGGTTCCTTAAAAAGGTAAACATTGAGCTACCATATGATCCAGCAGGCCCACTCCTCGACCTATAATCTAAGAGGAGAGAATTGGAAAGACACAGGCAGGTCAATCTGCATTGCACAGTATTACAATAGCCAAGATATGGAGGTAACCAAAAAGTCCACCAACAGATGGGTGGACAAAGAAGAACTCCTCCATGTATAGATGGAATATTCGCTAGTGAAAAAAATGAAACAATGCCATTTGCAGCACCATAGATGAGTCTAGACGTAATCACACCACCTGTAGTAAGTGAGAAAGTAAAAGACACATATCCTATCATATCACTTTTAGGAGTTACATAAAAATTGATACTAATGAAGATATTTCCACAGAGAAAGGCAATCACAGATTCATTAAAAAACTTATGGTTCATCAAATAGAAAGGGATGAGGATTGGATAATTTACCATATTGGGGTTAACAGAGATATACAAACCATGTGAAATATATAATCACCAAAGACGTACGGAAGACCAGGAGAAGACTACTCAACATTGTGTCATAACCTATATGGGAAAAGGATGCGAGGAAGAATAGATACACGTATATGTGTGAAAGAACCACATTTGCCCACCTAGAACAAACAAACCATTGTAATCAAATTTGCTTGGATAAAAAATAAAAAGTAAATTATAAATATGAACAACAAGTAATGAGACATAAACATAAAGGGCTTTTTCCTGGCACATTCCATTCTAATTTACAACCTAGAACACCACTTCCATTAAGGCTCTGTTTCCCCACTTACCAAATTTGGTAAAGGAGAAATGATGCCACCTTGTGTCCGTTTCCTGCAAGAGCAGCTTTAAACTCACAGCTAATGGTCACTTAACATTCACAAGGACTCAGGGCTGTAAAGGACACCTGCCCTAAAAAATTGTGCTGAAGTAGGGAATGGACAAAAATTTCAAAACAGGCAAATGTTTCCAGAAGAGAGTATGAATATTAACGTTTTACTCACGCTCTTTTAAAAAAAAAGGAAAATGGATAAAAGCTCAACCTCAGGGAGTGTTAGACCCATGAAATCTAATCTACAAAAAGTTTCAACTTACACCAGTCGACTGACCATCAGCAAAAAGTCTACAAACAATAAATGCTGACGGGGTTTTAGAGAACTGTGTACCCTCTACCTGCTGGTGAGACATAAAGGGGTAACGGCCAATAATGAGAACAGAAAGGAGCTGTGTTTAAAAGTAAAAATGGAGGTACCATTCAATCCAGCAGGCGCACCATTGGACCTCTCACCGGAGAAGACAAGAATCGAGAAGACACAGGCCGCAAAAGCTTCAGTGCAGCCTTATTCACAATAGCCAAGACAGTGAAGGAATCAAAATGTCCAACAACAGGTGAATAGATAAAGAAGAAGTGGTCCATGTACACAATGGAATATTAGCCATGGAGAACAATGAACCATTGTTCTTTGAGGCACCACAAATGAGTCTGGAGATAATCACGAAACATGAGGTAAGTCTGAAAGCAAAAGACCTATATTCTATGATATAACTTACAGGCGTTATCTAATAACTGACACAAATGAACATATTTCCAAAGAGAAAGACACTCACAGATTTAGAAAACAAACTATGCTCATCTAAAAGGAAAGGTGGGGGAGTGGATAAATTAAGGTTAGTGTTACTATATGTATACAAACACATATTATATACATATCTCAAAAAGACCTACCATATAGAAGGGAGGTGTGCGGAACCCTCTGTAACATTTGACATGGGAAGGGGATCTGTACTTGAATAGACATATATAATGTACAAATGAACCAGATTGTGTACACCTCGGACAAACAATATTCTAAGCTTTACTCCAATTAAAAAAATTTTTAAAACCAAGAAGAAATAATGAGACATAAACTTATGGGGGTTTCTCCATGCACATTCCAATATAATTTACAACCTAGGAACACGACTTCCAGAAAGGCTCTGCTGCCCTAGTACCCAGATTTGGGAATCGAGGAATGCTGCCTGCTTGAGGCCACTTCCCACAACAGCAGCTTTTAACCCATTACTAAAGGTCACTAAATATGCACCACACTTGCAGTTCGGGAAATGAGACCTGCTCTCTAAAAAAATTCTGGGCTGGAAAATCGACCAAAAAATTTAACAGAGGGCAATCTTCCAAGAAGACAATTTCAAGAATTATATTGTACTCCCAACTCTTTCCTTTTTTTAGCAGAAAAGAAAACGGCAGAGAAAAATGATGAGTTTTATGAATTTTCAAAGACATGAAAACCCAAAGTACAAAAACCTATCAGCTCACACCAGCCAGAAGGGCCATTAGCATAAATGCTGCAAACAATAAATGCTGAAGCGATTGTGGAGAAATGCGTACCCTCGATTCTAAGGGGGACGTGGTAAGAGCCACTAATGAAAACACAAAGAAGGTGCTTTGATAAGGGTAACACGGTGCTACCAGTCAATCAATCACACCCACTGCTGGGCCTATCACCTGAGAAAATGAGAATCAAAAAGTCACAGGCTTGGGGCTTCCCTGGTGGTGCAGTGGTTGAGAGTCTGCCTGCCAATGCAGGGCACACGGGTTCGAGCCCCGGTCTGGGAAGATCACACATGCCGCGGAGCAACTGGGCCCGTGAGCCACAACCACTGAGCCTGCGCGCATGGAGCCTGTGCTCCGCAACAAGAGAGGCCGCGATAGTGAGAGACCCACGCACCGCGATGAAGAGTGGCCCCCGCTCGCCGCAACTACAGAAAGCCCTCGCGCACAAACGAAGATCCAACACAGCCAAAAATAAATAAATAAATAAATAAATAAATAAATAAATAAATATTAAAAAAAAAGTCACAGGCTGGCAATCCTGCACTCCAACAATATTTACCATAGCCAACACTTGGAAGCAATGAAAATGTCCATCAACTGAGGAATGCACAAAGTAGAAGTGGTCCAAGTACACAGTGGAAAATTACTCCAATAAAAAATAAAAATTAAATTTAAAAATTGAACAAAAGTAAAGACACATCAGCTTGTGTGGGTTTGTCCGGGCACACTCCACTCTAATTTATAACTGAGAAACACCACAGGCCGCAAGGGCATTTCCCTAGTTACCAGGGTGGGGAACATAGAAAGGCTGCCACCCTCAGGCAGTTACCTGCAAAAACAGCTTTAAGGCCTGTGCTAATGGTCATTTCATAGGAAGAAGTAATGCAGGACTGTAAATGAAACATGCCCTCAATATGTCTTGAGGGAAGTAATGGCCAAAACATTTCAAAATGTGACACATACTTTAAGAGAACACTTTGAAGAACTAAGGGGTAATCACAGCTTGAAAAATAAAAAGGATATGCCTTAAAGCTCAGTTTCCACGGATTATGAGGCACATGCGAATTCAACCAAAAAGAGGTATCAGCTCACACTTGTCAGAAAAACCATCAGCAAGAAAACTACAAACAATAAATGCTGAAGCTGTTGTGGAGAAATGCATACCCTCAACTTCAAAGGGGACGTAACATGGAAAGGGCCACAAATGAGAACAGAATGGAGGTGCCTTAAAAAGGTAAACATTGAGCTACCATATGATCCAGCAGGCCCACTCCTCGACCTATAATCTAAGAAGAGAGAATTGGAAAGACACAGGCAGGCCAATCTGCATTGCACAGTATTACAATAGCCAAGATATGGAGGTAACCAAAAAGTCCACCAACAGATGGGTGGACAAAGAAGAACTCCTCCATGTATAGATGGAATATTCGCTAGTGAAAAAAATGAAACAATGCCATTTGCAGCACCATAGATGAGTCTAGACGTAATCACACCACCTGTAGTAAGTGAGAAAGTAAAAGACACATATCCTATCATATCCCTTTTAGGAGTTACATAAAAATTGATACTAATGAAGATATTTCCACAGAGAAAGGCAATCACAGATTCATTAAAAAACTTATGGTTCATCAAATAGAAAAGGATGAGGATTGGATAATTTACCATATTGGGGGGGGGGGGTTAACAGAGATATACAAACCATGTGAAATATATAATCACCAAAGACGTACGGAAGACCAGGAGAAGACTACTCAACATTGTGTCATAACCTATATGGGAAAAGGATGCGAGGAAGAATAGATACACGTATATGTGTGAAAGAACCACATTTGCCCACCTAGAACAAACAAACCATTGTAATCAAATTTGCTTGGATAAAAAATAAAAAGTAAATTATAAATATGAACAACAAGTAATGAGACATAAACATAAAGGGCTTTTTCCTGGCACATTCCATTCTAATTTACAACCTAGAACACCACTTCCATTAAGGCTCTGTTTCCCCAGTTACCAAATTTGGTAAAGGAGAAATGATGCCACCTTGTGGCCGTTTCCTGCAAGAGCAGCTTTAAACTCACAGCTAATGGTCACTTAACATTCAGAAGGACTCAGGGCTGTAAAGGACACCTGCCCTAAAAAATTGTGCTGAAGTAGGGAATGGACAAAAATTTCAAAACAGGCAAATGTTTCCAGAAGAGAGTATGAATATTAACGTTTTACTCACGCTCTTTTAAAAAAAAAGGAAAATGGATAAAAGCTCAACCTCAGGGAGTGTTAGACCCATGAAATATAATCTACAAAAAGTTTCAACTTACACCAGTCGACTGACCATCAGCAAAAAGTCTACAAACAATAAATGCTGACAGGGTTTTAGAGAACTGTGTACCCTCTACCTGCTGGTGAGACGTAAAGGGGTAACGGCCAATAATGAGAACAGAATGGAGCTGTGTTTAAAAGTAAAAATGGAGGTACCATTCAATCCAGCAGGCGCACCATTGGACCTCTCACCGGAGAAGACAAGAATCGAGAAGAAACAGGCCGCAAAAGCTTCAGTGCAGCCTTCTTCACAATAGCCAAGACAGTGAAGGAATCAAAATGTCCAACAACAGGTGAATAGATAAAGAAGAAGTGGTCCATGTACACAATGGAATATTAGCCATGGAAAACAATGAACCATTGTTCTTTGAGGCACCACAAATGAGTCTGGAGATAATCACGAAACATGAGGTAAGTCCGAAAGCAAAAGACCTATATTCTATGATATCACTTACAGGCGTTATCTAATAACTGACACAAATGAACATATTTCCAAAGAGAAAGACACTCACAGATTTAGAAAACAAACTATGCTCATCTAAAAGGAAAGGTGGGGGGAGTGGATAAATTAAGGTTAGTGTTACTATATGTATACAAACACATATTATATACATATCTCAAAAAGACCTACCATATAGAAGGGAGGTGTGCGGAACCCTCTGTAACATTTTACATGGGAAGGGGATCTGTACTTGAATAGACATATATAATGTACAAATGAACCAGATTGTGTACACCTCAGACAAACAATATTCTAAGCTTTACTCCAATTAAAAAAATTTTTAAAACCAAGAAGAAATAATGAGACATAAACTTATGGGGGTTTCTCCATGCACATTCCAATATAATTTACAACCTAGGAACACGACTTCCAGAAAGGCTCTGCTGCCCTAGTACCCAGATTTGGGAATCGAGGAATGCTGCCTGCTTGAGGCCACTTCCCACAACAGCAGCTTTTAACCCATTACTAAAGGTCACTAAATATGCACCACACTTGCAATTCGGGAAATGAGACCTGCTCTCTAAAAAAATTCTGGGCTGGAAAATCGACCAAAAAATTTAACAGAGGGCAAGCCTCCAAGAAGACAATTTCAAGAATTATATTGTACTCCCAACTGTTTCCTTTTTTTAGCAGAAAAGAAAACGGCAGAGAAAAATGATGAGTTTTATGAATTTTCAAAGACATGAAAACCCAAAGTACAAAAACCTATCAGCTCACACCAGCCAGAAGGGCCATTAGCATAAATGCTGCAAACAATAAATGCTGAAGCGATTGTGGAGAAATGCGTACCCTCGATTCTAAGGGGGACGTGGTAAGAGCCACTAATGAAAACACAAAGAAGGTGCTTTGATAAGGGTAACACGGTGCTACCAGTCAATCAATCACACCCACTGCTGGGCCTATCACCTGAGAAAATGAGAATCAAAAAGTCACAGGCTTGGGGCTTCCCTGGTGGTGCAGTGGTTGAGAGTCTGCCTGCCAATGCAGGGCACACTGGTTCAAGCCCCGGTCTGGGAAGATCCCACATGCCGCGGAGCAACTGGGCCCGTGAGCCACAACCACTGAGCCTGCGCGCATGGAGCCTGTGCTCCGCAACAAGAGAGGCCGCGATAGTGAGAGACCCACGCACCGCGATGAAGAGTGGCCCCCGCTCGCCGCCACTACAAAAAGCCCTCGCGCACAAACGAAGATCCAACACAGCCAAAAATAAATAAATAAATAAATAAATAAATAAATATTAAAAAAAAAAAGTCACAGGCTGGCAATCCTGCACTCCAACAATATTTACCATAGCCAACACTTGGAAGCAATGAAAATGTCCATCAACTGAGGAATGCACAAAGTAGAAGTGGTCCAAGTACACAGTGGAAAATTACTCCAATAAAAAATAAAAATTAAATTTAAAAATTGAACAAAAGTAAAGACACATCAGCTTGTGTGGGTTTGTCCGGGCACACTCCACTCTAATTTATAACTGAGAAACACCACAGGCCGCAAGGGCATTTCCCTAGTTACCAGGGTGGGGAACATAGAAAGGCTGCCACCCTCAGGCAGTTACCTGCAAAAACAGCTTTAAGGCATGTGCTAATGGTCATTTCATAGGAAGAAGTAATGCAGGACTGTAAATGAAACATGCCCTCAATATGTCTTGAGGGAGGTAATGGCCAAAACATTTCAAAATGTGACACATACTTTAAGAGAACACTTCGAAGAACTAAGGGGTAATCACAGCTTGAAAAATAAAAAGGATATGCCTTAAAGCTCAGTTTCAACGGATTATGAGGCACATGCGAATTCAACCAAAAAGAGGTATCAGCTCACACTTGTCAGAAAAACCATCAGCAAGAAAACTACAAACAATAAATGCAGAAGCTGTTGTGGAGAAATGCATACCCTCAACTTCAAGGGGGACGTAACTTGGAAAGGGCCACAAATGAGAACAGAATGGAGGTGCCTTAAAAAGGTAAACATTGAGCTACCATATGATCCAGCAGGCCCACTCCTCGACCTATAATCTAAGAAGAGAGAATTCGAAAGACACATTCAGGCCAATCTGCATTGCACAGTATTACAATAGCCAAGATATGGAGGTAACCAAAAAGTCCACCAACAGATGGGTGGACAAAGAAGAACTCCTCCATGTATAGATGGAATATTCGCTAGTGAAAAAAATGAAACAATGCCATTTGCAGCACCATAGATGAGTCTAGACGTAATCACACCACCTGTAGTAAGTGAGAAAGTAAAAGACACATATCCTATCATATCACTTTTAGGAGTTACATAAAAATTGATACTAATGAAGATATTTCCACAGAGAAAGGCAATCACAGATTCATTAAAAATCTTATGGTTCATCAAATAGAAAGGGATGAGGATTGGATAATTTACCATATTGGGGTTAACAGAGATATACAAACCATGTGAAATATATAATCACCAAAGACGTAGGGAAGACCAGGAGAAGACTACTCAACATTGTGTCATAACCTATATGGGAAAAGGATGCGAGGAAGAATAGATACACGTATATGTGTGAAAGAACCACATTTGCCCACCTAGAACAAACAAACCATTGTAATCAAATTTGCTTAGATAAAAAATAAAAAGTAAATTATAAATATGAACAACAAGTAATGAGACATAAACATAAAGGGCTTTTTCCTGGCACATTCCATTCTAATTTACAACCTAGAACACCACTTCCATTAAGGCTCTGTTTCCCCAGTTACCAAATTTGGTAAAGGAGAAATGATGCCACGTTGTGGCCGTTTCCTGCAAGAGCAGCTTTAAACTCACAGCTAATGGTCACTTAACATTCACAAGGACTCAGGGCTGTAAAGGACACCTGCCCTAAAAAATTGTGCTGAAGTAGGGAATGGACAAAAATTTCAAAACAGGCAAATGTTTCCAGAAGAGAGTATGAATATTAACGTTTTACTCACGCTCTTTTAAAAAAAAAGGAAAATGGATAAAAGCTCAACCTCAGGGAGTGTTAGACCCATGAAATCTAATCTACAAAAAGTTTCAACTTACACCAGTCGACTGACCATCAGCAAAAAGTCTACAAACAATAAATGCTGACGGGGTTTTAGAGAACTGTGTACCCTCTACCTGCTGGTGAGACGTAAAGGGGTAACGGCCAATAATGAGAACAGAAAGGAGCTGTGTTTAAAAGTAAAAATGGAGGTACCATTCAATCCAGCAGGCGCACCATTGGACCTCTCACCGGAGAAGACAAGAATCGAGAAGACACAGGCCGCAAAAGCTTCAGTGCAGCCTTATTCACAATAGCCAAGACAGTGAAGGAATCAAAATGTCCAACAACAGGTGAATAGATAAAGAAGAAGTGGTCCATGTACACAATGGAATATTAGCCATGGAGAACAATGAACCATTGTTCTTTGAGGCACCACAAATGAGTCTGGAGATAATCACGAAACATGAGGTAAGTCCGAAAGCAAAAGACCTATATTCTATGATATCACTTACAGGCGTTATCTAATAACTGACACAAATGAACATATTTCCAAAGAGAAAGACACTCACAGATTTAGAAAACAAACTATGCTCATCTAAAAGGAAAGGTGGGGGGAGTGGATAAATTAAGGTTAGTGTTACTATATGTATACAAACACATATTATATACATATCTCAAAAAGACCTACCATATAGAAGGGAGGTGTGCGGAACCCTCTGTAACATTTGACATGGGAAGGGGATCTGTACTTGAATAGACATATATAATGTACAAATGAACCAGATTGTGTACACCTCGGACAAACAATATTCTAAGCTTTACTCCAATTAAAAAAATTTTTAAAACCAAGAAGAAATAATGAGACATAAACTTATGGGGGTTTCTCCATGCACATTCCAATATAATTTACAACCTAGGAACACGACTTCCAGAAAGGCTCTGCTGCCCTAGTACCCAGATTTGGGAATCGAGGAATGCTGCCTGCTTGAGGCCACTTCCCACAACAGCAGCTTTTAACCCATTACTAAAGGTCACTAAATATGCACCACACTTGCAGTTCGGGAAATGAGACCTGCTCTCTAAAAAAATTCTGGGCTGGAAAATCGACCAAAAAATTTAACAGAGGGCAAGCTTCCAAGAAGACAATTTCAAGAATTATATTGTACTCCCAACTGTTTCCTTTTTTTAGCAGAAAAGAAAACGGCAGAGAAAAATGATGAGTTTTATGAATTTTCAAAGACATGAAAACCCAAAGTACAAAAACCTATCAGCTCACACCAGCCAGAAGGGCCATTAGCATAAATGCTGCAAACAATAAATGCTGAAGCGATTGTGGAGAAATGCGTACCCTCGATTCTAAGGGGGACGTGGTAAGAGCCACTAATGAAAACACAAAGAAGGTGCTTTGATAAGGGTAACACGGTGCTACCAGTCAATCAATCACACCCACTGCTGGGCCTATCACCTGAGAAAATGAGAATCAAAAAGTCACAGGCTTGGGGCTTCCCTGGTGGTGCAGTGGTTGAGAGTCTGCCTGCCAATGCAGGGCACACGGGTTCGAGCCCCGGTCTGGGAAGATCCCACATGCCGCGGAGCAACTGGGCCCGTGAGCCACAACCACTGAGCCTGCGCGCATGGAGCCTGTGCTCCGCAACAAGAGAGGCCGCGATAGTGAGAGACCCACGCACCGCGATGAAGAGTGGCCCCCGCTCGCCGCAACTACAGAAAGCCCTCGCGCACAAACGAAGATCCAACACAGCCAAAAATAAATAAATAAATAAATAAATAAATAAATAAATAAATATTACAAAAAAAGTCACAGGCTGGCAATCCTGCACTCCAACAATATTTACCATAGCCAACACTTGGAAGCAATGAAAATGTCCATCAACTGAGGAATGCACAAAGTAGAAGTGGTCCAAGTACACAGTGGAAAATTACTCCAATAAAAAATAAAAATTAAATTTAAAAATTGAACAAAAGTAAAGACACATCAGCTTGTGTGGGTTTGTCCGGGCACACTCCACTCTAATTTATAACTGAGAAACACCACAGGCCGCAAGGGCATTTCCCTAGTTACCAGGGTGGGGAACATAGAAAGGCTGCCACCCTCAGGCAGTTACCTGCAAAAACAGCTTTAAGGCCTGTGCTAATGGTCATTTCATAGGAAGAAGTAATGCAGGACTGTAAATGAAACATGCCCTCAATATGTCTTGAGGGAGGTAATGGCCAAAACATTTCAAAACGTGACACATACTTTAAGAGAACACTTTGAAGAACTAAGGGGTAATCACAGCTTGAAAAATAAAAAGGATATGCCTTAAAGCTCAGTTTCAACGGATTATGAGGCACATGCGAATTCAACCAAAAAGAGGTATCAGCTCACACTTGTCAGAAAAACCATCAGCAAGAAAACTACAAACAATAAATGCTGAAGCTGTTGTGGAGAAATGCATACCCTCAACTTCAAGGGGGACGTAACATGGAAAGGGCCACAAATGAGAACAGAATGGAGGTGCCTTAAAAAGGTAAACATTGAGCTACCATATGATCCAGCAGGCCCACTCCTCGACCTATAATCTAAGAAGAGAGAATTGGAAAGACACAGGCAGGCCAATCTGCATTGCACAGTATTACAATAGCCAAGATATGGAGGTAACCAAAAAGTCCACCAACAGATGGGTGGACAAAGAAGAACTCCTCCATGTATAGATGGAGTATTCGCTAGTGAAAAAAATGAAACAATGCCATTTGCAGCACCATAGATGAGTCTAGACGTAATCACACCACCTGTAGTAAGTGAGAAAGTAAAAGACACATATCCTATCATATCCCTTTTAGGAGTTACATAAAAATTGATACTAATGAAGATATTTCCACAGAGAAAGGCAATCACAGATTCATTAAAAAACTTATGGTTCATCAAATAGAAAGGGATGAGGATTGGATAATTTACCATATTGGGGTTAACAGAGATATACAAACCATGTGAAATATATAATCACCAAAGACGTACGGAAGACCAGGAGAAGACTACTCAACATTGTGTCATAACCTATATGGGAAAAGGATGCGAGGAAGAATAGATACACGTATATGTGTGAAAGAACCACATTTGCCCACCTAGAACAAACAAACCATTGTAATCAAATTTGCTTGGATACAAAATAAAAAGTAAATTATAAATATGAACAACAAGTAATGAGACATAAACATAAAGGGCTTTTTCCTGGCACATTCCATTCTAATTTACAACCTAGAACACCACTTCCATTAAGGCTCTGTTTCCCCACTTACCAAATTTGGTAAAGGAGAAATGATGCCACCTTGTGGCCGTTTCCTGCAAGAGCAGCTTTAAACTCACAGCTAATGGTCACTTAACATTCACAAGGACTCAGGGCTGTAAAGGACACCTGCCCTAAAAAATTGTGCTGAAGTAGGGAATGGACAAAAATTTCAAAACAGGCAAATGTTTCCAGAAGAGAGTATGAATATTAACGTTTTACTCACGCTCTTTTAAAAAAAAAGGAAAATGGATAAAAGCTCAACCTCAGGGAGTGTTAGACCCATGAAATCTAATCTACAAAAAGTTTCAACTTACACCAGTCGACTGACCATCAGCAAAAAGTCTACAAACAATAAATGCTGACGGGGTTTTAGAGAACTGTGTACCCTCTACCTGCTGGTGAGACGTAAAGGGGTAACGGCCAATAATGAGAACAGAATGGAGCTGTGTTTAAAAGTAAAAATGGAGGTACCATTCAATCCAGCAGGCGCACCATTGGACCTCTCACCGGAGAAGACAAGAATCGCGAAGACACAGCCCGCAAAAGCTTCAGTGCAGCCTTCTTCACAATAGCCAAGACAGTGAAGGAATCAAAATGTCCAACAACAGGTGAATAGATAAAGAAGAAGTGGTCCATGTACACAATGGAATATTAGCCATGGAAAACAATGAACCATTGTTCTTTGAGGCACCACAAATGAGTCTGGAGATAATCACGAAACATGAGGTAAGTCCGAAAGCAAAAGACCTATATTCTATGATATCACTTACAGGCGTTATCTAATAACTGACACAAATGAACCTATTTCCAAAGAGAAAGACACTCACAGATTTAGAAAACAAACTATGCTCATCTAAAAGGAAAGGTGGGGGGAGTGGATAAATTAAGGTTAGTGTTACTATATGTATACAAACACATATTATATACATATCTCAAAAAGACCTACCATATAGAAGGGAGGTGTGTGGAACCCTCTGTAACATTTGACATGGGAAGGGGATCTGTACTTGAATAGACATATATAATGTACAAATGAACCAGATTGTGTACACCTCGGACAAACAATATTCTAAGCTTTACTCCAATTAAAAAAATTTTTAAAACCAAGAAGAAATAATGAGACATAAACTTATGGGGGTTTCTCCATGCACATTCCAATATAATTTACAACCTAGGAACACGACTTCCAGAAAGGCTCTGCTGCCCTAGTACCCAGATTTGGGAATGGAGGAATGCTGCCTGCTTGAGGCCACTTCCCACAACAGCAGCTTTTAACCCATTACTAAAGGTCACTAAATATGCACCACACTTGCAGTTCGGGAAATGAAACCTGCTCTCTTAAAAAATTCTGGGCTGGAAAATCGACCAAAAAATTTAACAGAGGGCAAGCTTCCAAGAAGACAATTTCAAGAATTATATTGTACTCCCAACTGTTTCCTTTTTTTAGCAGAAAAGAAAACGGCAGAGAAAAATGATGAGTTTTATGAATTTTCAAAGACATGAAAACCCAAAGTACAAAAACCTATCAGCTCACACCAGCCAGAAGGGCCATTAGCATAAATGCTGCAAACAATAAATGCTGAAGCGATTGTGGAGAAATGCGTACCCTCGATTCTAAGGGGGACGTGGTAAGAGCCACTAATGAAAACACAAAGAAGGTGCTTTGATAAGGGTAACATGGTGCTACCAGTCAATCAATCACACCCACTGCTGGGCCTATCACCTGAGAAAATGAGAATCAAAAAGTCACAGGCTTGGGGCTTCCCTGGTGGTGCAGTGGTTGAGAGTCTGCCTGCCAATGCAGGGCACACAGTTTCGAGCCCCGGTCTGGGAAGATCCCACATGCCGCAGAGCAACTGGGCCCGTGAGCCACAACCACTGAGCCTGCGCGCATGGAGCCTGTGCTCCCCAACAAGAGAGGCCACGATAGTGAGAGACCCACGCACCGCGATGAAGAGTGGCCCCCGCTCGCCGCAACTACAGAAAGCCCTCGCGCACAAACGAAGATCCAACACAGCCAAAAATAAATAAATAAATAAATAAATTAATTAATAAATATTAAAAAAAAAAGTCACAGGCTAGCAATCCTGCACTCCAACAATATTTACCATAGCCAACACTTGGAAGCAATGAAAATGTCCATCAACTGAGGAATGCACAAAGTAGAAGTGGTCCAAGTACACAGTGGAAAATTACTCCAATTAAAAATAAAAATTAAATTTAAAAATTGAACAAAAGTAAAGACACATCAGCTTGTGTTGGTTTGTCCGGGCACACTCCACTCTAATTTATAACTGAGAAACACCACAGGCCGCAAGGGCATTTCCCTAGTTACCAGGGTGGGGAACATAGAAAGGCTGCCACCCTCTGGCAGTTACCTGCAAAAACAGCTTTAAGGCCTGTGCTAATGGTCATTTCATAGGAGGAAGTAATGCAGGACTGTAAATGAAACATGCCCTCAATATGTCTTGAGGGAGGTAATGGCCAAAACATTTCAAAATGTGACACATACTTTAAGAGAACACTTTGAAGAACTAAGGGGTAATCACAGCTTGAAAAATAAAAAGGATATGCCTTAAAGCTCAGTTTCAACGGATTATGAGGCACATGCGAATTCAACCAAAAAGAGGTATCAGCTCACACTTGTCAGAAAAACCATCAGCAAGAAAACTACAAACAATAAATGCTGAAGCTGTTGTGGAGAAATGCATACCCTCAACTTCAAGGGGGACGTAACTTGGAAAGGGCCACAAATGAGAACAGAATGGAGGTGCCTTAAAAAGGTATACATTGAGCTACCATATGATCCAGCAGGCCCACTCCTCGACCTATAATCTAAGAAGAGAGAATTGGAAAGACACAGGCAGGCCAATCTGCATTGCACAGTATTACAATAGCCAAGATATGGAGGTAACCAAAAAGTCCACCAACAGATGGGTGGACAAAGAAGAACTCCTCCATGTATAGATGGAATATTCGCTAGTGAAAAAAATGAAACAATGCCATTTGCAGCACCATAGATGAGTCTAGACGTAATCACAGCACCTGTAGTAAGTGAGAAAGTAAAAGACACATATCCTATCATATCACTTTTAGGAGTTACATAAAAATTGATACTAATGAAGATATTTCCACAGAGAAAGGCAATCACAGATTCATTAAAAAACTTATGGTTCATCAAATAGAAAGGGATGAGGATTGGATAATTTACCATATTGGGGTTAACAGAGATATACAAACCATGTGAAATATATAATCACCAAAGACGTACGGAAGACCAGGAGAAGACTACTCAACATTGTGTCATAACCTATATGGGAAAAGGATGCGAGGAAGAATAGATACACGTATATGTGTGAAAGAACCACATTTGCCCACCTAGAACAAACAAACCATTGTAATCAAATTTGCTTGGATAAAAAATAAAAAGTAAATTATAAATATGAACAACAAGTAATGAGACATAAACATAAAGGGCTTTTTCCTGGCACATTCCATTCTAATTTACAACCTAGAACACCACTTCCATTAAGGCTCTGTTTCCCCACTTACCAAATTTGGTAAAGGAGAAATGATGCCACCTTGTGGCCGTTTCCTGCAAGAGCAGCTTTAAACTCACAGCTAATGGTCACTTAACATTCACAAGGACTCAGGGCTGTAAAGGACACCTGCCCTAAAAAATTGTGCTGAAGTAGGGAATGGACAAAAATTTCAAAACAGGCAAATGTCTCCAGAAGAGAGTATGAATATTAACGTTTTACTCACGCTCTTTTAAAAAAAAAGGAAAATGGATAAAAGCTCAACCTCAGGGAGTGTTAGACCCATGAAATCTAATCTACAAAAAGTTTAAACTTACACCAGTCGACTGACCATCAGCAAAAAGTCTACAAACAATAAATGCTGACGGGGTTTTAGAGAACTGTGTACCCTCTCCCTGCTGGTGAGACGTAAAGGGGTAACGGCCAATAATGAGAACAGAAAGGAGCTGTGTTTAAAAGTAAAAATGGAGGTACCATTCAATCCAGCAGGCGCACCATTGGACCTCTCACCGGAGAAGACAAGAATCGAGAAGACACAGGCCGCAAAAGCTTCAGTGCAGCCTTCTTCACAATAGCCAAGACAGTGAAGGAATCAAAATGTCCAACAACAGGTGAATAGATAAAGAAGAAGTGGTCCATGTACACAATGGAATATTAGCCATGGAAAACAATGAACCATTGTTCTTTGAGGCACCACAAATGAGTCTGGAGATAATCATGAAACATGAGGTAAGTCCGAAAGCAAAAGACCTATATTCTATGATATCACTTACAGGCATTATCTAATAACTGACACAAATGAACATATTTCCAAAGAGAAAGACACTCACAGATTTAGAAAACAAACTATGCTCATCTAAAAGGAAAGGTGGGGGGAGTGGATAAATTAAGGTTAGTGTTACTATATGTATACAAACACATATTATATACATATCTCAAAAAGACCTACCATATAGAAGGGAGGTGTGCGGAACCCTCTGTAACATTTTACATGGGAAGGGGATCTGTACTTGAATAGACATATATAATGTACAAATGAACCAGATTGTGTACACCTCGGACAAACAATATTCTAAGCTTTACTCCAATTAAAAAAATTTTTAAAACCAAGAAGAAATAATGAGACATAAACTTATGGGGGTTTCTCCATGCACATTCCAATATAATTTACAACCTAGGAACACGACTTCCAGAAAGGCTCTGCTGCCCTAGTACCCCGATTTGGGAATGGAGGAATGCTGCCTGCTTGAGGCCACTTCCCACAACAGCAGCTTTTAACCCATTACTAAAGGTCACTAAATATGCACCACACTTGCAGTTCGGGAAATGAAACCTGCTCTCTTAAAAAATTCTGGGCTGGAAAATCGACCAAAAAATTTAACAGAGGGCAAGCTTCCAAGAAGACAATTTCAAGAATTATATTGTACTCCCAACTGATTCCTTTTTTTAGCAGAAAAGAAAACGGCAGAGAAAAATGATGAGTTTTATGAATTTTCAAAGACATGAAAACCCAAAGTACAAAAACCTATCAGCTCACACCAGCCAGAAGGGCCATTAGCATAAATGCTGCAAACAATAAATGCTGAAGCGATTGTCGAGAAATGCGTACCCTCGATTCTAAGGGGGACGTGGTAAGAGCCACTAATGAAAACACAAAGAAGGTGCTTTGATAAGGGTAACATGGTGCTACCAGTCAATCAATCACACCCACTGCTGGGCCTATCACCTGAGAAAATGAGAATCAAAAAGTCACAGGCTTGGGGCTTCCCTGGTGGTGCAGTGGTTGAGAGTCTGCCTGCCAATGCAGGGCACACGGTTTCGAGCCCCGGTCTGGGAAGATCCCACATGCCGCAGAGCAACTGGGCCCGTGAGCCACAACCACTGAGCCTGCGCGCATGGAGCCTGTGCTCCCCAACAAGAGAGGCCACGATAGTGAGAGACCCACGCACCGCGATGAAGAGTGGCCCCCGCTCGCCGCAACTACAGAAAGCCCTCGCGCACAAACGAAGATCCAACACAGCCAAAAATAAATAAATAAATAAATAAATTAATTAATAAATATTAAAGAAAAAAGTCACAGGCTAGCAATCCTGCACTCCAACAATATTTACCATAGCCAACACTTGGAAGCAATGAAAATGTCCATCAACTGAGGAATGCACAAAGTAGAAGTGGTCCAAGTACACAGTGGAAAATTACTCCAATAAAAAATAAAAATTAAATTTAAAAATTGAACAAAAGTAAAGACACATCAGCTTGTGTTGGTTTGTCCGGGCACACTCCACTCTAATTTATAACTGAGAAACACCACAGGCCGCAAGGGCATTTCCCTAGTTACCAGGATGGGGAACATAGAAAGGCTGCCACCCTCTGGCAGTTACCTGCAAAAACAGCTTTAAGGCCTGTGCTAATGGTCATTTCATAGGAGGAAGTAATGCAGGACTGTAAATGAAACATGCCCTCAATATGTCTTGAGGGAGGTAATGGCCAAAACATTTCAAAATGTGACACATACTTTAAGAGAACACTTTGAAGAACTAAGGGGTAATCACAGCTTGAAAAATAAAAAGGATATGCCTTAAAGCTCAGTTTCAACGGATTATGAGGCACATGCGAATTCAACCAAAAAGAGGTATCAGCTCACACTTGTCAGAAAAACCATCAGCAAGAAAACTACAAACAATAAATGCTGAAGCTGTTGTGGAGAAATGCATACCCTCAACTTCAAGGGGGACGTAACTTGGAAAGGGCCACAAATGAGAACAGAATGGAGGTGCCTTAAAAAGGTATACATTGAGCTACCATATGATCCAGCAGGCCCACTCCTCGACCTATAATCTAAGAAGAGAGAATTGGAAAGACACAGGCAGGCCAATCTGCATTGCACAGTATTACAATAACCAAGATATGGAGGTAACCAAAAAGTCCACCAACAGATGGGTGGACAAAGAAGAACTCCTCCACGTATAGATGGAATATTCGCTAGTGAAAAAAATGAAACAATGCCATTTGCAGCACCATAGATGAGTCTAGACGTAATCACAGCACCTGTAGTAAGTGAGAAAGTAAAAGACACATATCCTATCATATCACTTTTAGGAGTTACATAAAAATTGATACTAATGAAGATATTTCCACAGAGAAAGGCAATCACAGATTCATTAAAAAACTTATGGTTCATCAAATAGAAAGGGATGAGGATTGGATAATTTACCATATTGGGGTTAACAGAGATATACAAACCATGTGAAATATATAATCACCAAAGACGTACGGAAGACCAGGAGAAGACTACTCAACATTGTGTCATAACCTATATGGGAAAAGGATGCGAGGAAGAATAGATACACGTATATGTGTGAAAGAACCACATTTGCCCACCTAGAACAAACAAACCATTGTAATCAAATTTGCTTGGATAAAAAATAAAAAGTAAATTATAAATATGAACAACAAGTAATGAGACATAAACATAAAGGGCTTTTTCCTGGCACATTCCATTCTAATTTACAACCTAGAACACCACTTCCATTAAGGCTCTGTTTCCCCACTTACCAAATTTGGTAAAGGAGAAATGATGCCACCTTGTGGCCGTTTCCTGCAAGAGCAGCTTTAAACTCACAGCTAATGGTCACTTAACATTCACAAGGACTCAGGGCTGTAAAGGACACCTGCCCTAAAAAATTGTGCTGAAGTAGGGAATGGACAAAAATTTCAAAACAGGCAAATGTTTCCAGAAGAGAGTATGAATATTATCGTTTTACTCACGCTCTTTTAAAAAAAAGGAAAATGGATAAAAGCTCAACCTCAGGGAGTGTTAGACCCATGAAATCTAATCTACAAAAAGTTTCAACTTACACCAGTCGACTGACCATCAGCAAAAAGTCTACAAACAATAAATGCTGATGGGGTTTTAGAGAACTGTGTACCCTCTACCTGCTGGTGAGACGTAAAGGGGTAACGGCCAATAATGAGAACAGAAAGGAGCTGTGTTTAAAAGTAAAAATGGAGGTACCATTCAATCCAGCAGGCGCACCATTGGACCTCTCACCGGAGAAGACAAGAATCGAGAAGACACAGGCCGCAAAAGCTTCAGTGCAGCCTTATTCACAATAGCCAAGACAGTGAAGGAATCAAAATGTCCAACAATAGGTGAATAGATAAAGAAGAAGTGGTCCATGTACACAATGGAATATTAGCCATGGAAAACAATGAACCATTGTTCTTTGAGGCACCACAAATGAGTCTGGAGATAATCACGAAACATGAGGTAAGTCTGAAAGCAAAAGACCTATATTCTATGATATCACTTACAGGCGTTATCTAATAACTGACACAAATGAACATATTTCCAAAGAGAAAGACACTCACAGATTTAGAAAACAAACTATGCTCATCTAAAAGGAAAGGTGGGGGGAGTGGATAAATTAAGGTTAGTGTTACTATATGTATACAAACACATATTATATACATATCTCAAAAAGACCTACCATATAGAAGGGAGGTGTGCGGAACCCTCTGTAACATTTTACATGGGAAGGGGATCTGTACTTGAATAGACATATATAATGTACAAATGAACCAGATTGTGTACACCTCGGACAAACAATATTCTAAGCTTTACTCCAATTAAAAAAATTTTTAAAACCAAGAAGAAATAATGAGACATAAACTTATGGGGGTTTCTCCATGCACATTCCAATATAATTTACAACCTAGGAACACGACTTCCAGAAAGGCTCTGCTGCCCTAGTACCCAGATTTGGGAATGGAGGAATGCTGCCTGCTTGAGGCCACTTCCCACAACAGCAGCTTTTAACCCATTACTAAAGGTCACTAAATATGCACCACACTTGCAGTTCGGGAAATGAGACCTGCTCTCTAAAAAAATTCTGGGCTGGAAAATCGACCAAAAAATTTAACAGAGGGCAAGCTTCCAAGAAGACAATTTCAAGAATTATATTGTACTCCCAACTGTTTCCTTTTCTTAGCAGAAAAGAAAACGGCGGAGAAAAATGATGAGTTTTATGAATTTTCAAAGACATGAAAACCCAAAGTACAAAAACCTATCAGCTCACAAAAGCCAGAAGGGCCATTAGCATAAATGCTGCAAACAATAAATGCTGAAGCGATTGTGGAGAAATGCGTACCCTCGATTCTAAGGGGGACGTGGTAAGAGCCACTAATGAAAACACAAAGAAGGTGCTTTGATAAGGGTAACACGGTGCTACCAGTCAATCAATCACACCCACTGCTGGGCCTATCACCTGAGAAAATGAGAATCAAAAAGTCACAGGCTTGGGGCTTCCCTGGTGGTGCAGTGGTTGAGAGTCTGCCTGCCAATGCAGGGCACACGGGTTCGAGCCCCGGTCTGGGAAGATCCCACATGCCGCGGAGCAACTGGGCCCGTGAGCCACAACCACTGAGCCTGCGCGCATGGAGCCTGTGCTCCGCAACAAGAGAGGCCGCGATAGTGAGAGACCCACGCACCGCGATGAAGAGTGGCCCCCGCTCGCCGCAACTACAGAAAGCCCTCGCGCACAAACGAAGATCCAACACAGCCAAAAATAAATAAATAAATAAATAAATAAATAAATAAATAAATAAATATTAAAAAAAAAAGTCACAGGCTAGCAATCCTGCACTCCAACAATATTTTCCATAGCCAACACTTGGAAGCAATGAAAATGTCCATCAACCGAGGAATGCACAAAGTAGAAGTGGTCAACGTACACAGTTGAAAATTATTCCAATAAAAAATAAAAATTAAATTTAAAAATCCAACAAAAGTAAAGAGACATCAGCTTGTGTGGGTTTGTCCGGGCACACTCCACTCTAATTTATAACCGAGTAACACCACAGGCCGCAAGGGCATTTCCCTAGTTACCAGGGTGGGGAACATAGAAAGGCTGCCACCCTCTGGCAGTTACCTGCAAAAACAGCTTTAAGGCCTGTGCTAATGGTCATTTAATAGGAAGAAGTAATGCAGGACTGTAAATGAAACATGCCCTCAATATGTCTTGAGGGAGGTAATGGCCAAAACATTTCAAAATGTGACACATACTTTAAGAGAATACTTTGAAGAACTAAGGGGTAATCACAGCTTGAAAAATAAAAAGGATATGCTTTAAAGCTCAGTTTCAACGGATTATGAGGCACATGAGAATTCAACCAAAAAGAGGTATCAGCTCACACTTGTCAGAAAAACCATCAGCAAGAAAACTACAAACAATAAATGCTGAAGCTGTTGTGGAGAAATGCATACCCTCAACTTCAAGGGGGACGTAACTTGGAAAGGGCCACAAATGAGAACAGAATGGAGGTGCCTTAAAAAGGTAAACATTGAGCTACCATATGATCCAGCAGGCCCACTCCTCGACCTATAATCTAAGAAGAGAGAATTGGAAAGACACAGGCAGGCAAATCTGCATTGCACAGTATTACAATAGCCAAGATATGGAGGTAACCAAAAAGTCCACCAACAGATGGGTGGACAAAGAAGAACTCCTCCATGTATAGATGGAATATTCGCTAGTGAAAAAAATGAAACAATGCCATTTGCAGCACCATAGATGAGTCTAGACGTAATCACACCACCTGTAGTAAGTGAGAAAGTAAAAGACACATATCCTATCATATCACTTTTAGGAGTTACATAAAAATTGATACTAATGAAGATATTTCCACAGAGAAAGGCAATCACAGATTCATTAAAAAACTTATGGTTCACCAAATAGAAACGGATGAGGATTGGATAATTTACCATATTGGGGTTAACAGAGATATACAAACCATGTGAAATATATAATCACCAAAGACGTACGGAAGACCAGGAGAAGACTACTCAACATTGTGTCATAACCTATATGGGAAAAGGATGCGAGGAAGAATAGATACACGTATATGTGTGAAAGAACCACATTTGCCCACCTAGAACAAACAAACCATTGTAATCAAATTTGCTTGGATAAAAAATAAAAAGTAAATTATAAATATGAACAACAAGTAATGAGACATAAACATAAAGGGCGTTTTCCTCGCACATTCCATTCTAATTTACAACCTAGAACACCACTTCCATTAAGGCTCTGTTTCCCCACTTACCAAATTTGGTAAAGGAGAAATGATGCCACCTTGTGGCCGTTTCCTGCAAGAGCAGCTTTAAACTCACAGCTAATGGTCACTTAACATTCACAAGGACTCAGGGCTGTAAAGGACACCTGCCCTAAAAAATTGTGCTGAAGTAGGGAATGGACAAAAATTTCAAAACAGGCAAATGTTTCCAGAAGAGAGTATGAATATTAACGTTTTACTCACGCTCTTTTAAAAAAAAGGAAAATGGATAAAAGCTCAACCTCAGGGAGTGTTAGACCCATGAAATCTAATCTACAAAAAGTTTCAACTTACACCAGTCGACTGACCATCAGCAAAAAGTCTACAAACAATAAGTGCTGACGGGGTTTTAGAGAACTGTGTACCCTCTACCTGCTGGTGAGACGTAAAGGGGTAACGGCCAATAATGAGAACAGAAAGGAACTGTGTTTAAAAGTAAAAATGGAGGTACCATTCAATGCAGCGGGCGCACCATTGGACCTCTCACCGGAGAAGACAAGAATCGAGAAGACACAGGCCGCAAAAGCTTCAGTGCAGCCTTCTTCACAATAGCCAAGACAGTGAAGGAATCAAAATGTCCAACAACAGGTGAATAGATAAAGAAGAAGTGGTCCATGTACACAATGGAATATTAGCCATGGAAAACAATGAACCATTGTTTTTTGAGGCACCACAAATGAGTCTGGAGACAATCACGAAACAAGAGGTAAGTCCGAAAGCAAAAGACCTATATTCTATGATATCACTTACAGGCGATATCTAATAACTGACACAAATGAACATATTTCCAAAGAGAAAGACACTCACAGATTTAGAAAACAAACTATGCTCATCTAAAAGGAAAGGTGGGGGGAGTGGATAAATTAAGGTTAGTGTTACTATATGTATACAAACACATATTATATACATATCTCAAAAAGACCTACCATATAGAAGGGAGGTGTGCGGAACCCTCTGTAACATTTTACATGGGAAGGGGATCTGTACTTGAATAGACATATATAATGTACAAATGAACCAGATTGTGTACACCTCGGACAAACAATATTCTAAGCTTTACCCCAATTAAAAAAATTTTTAAAACCAAGAAGAAATAATGAGACATAAACTTATGGGGGTTTCTCCATGCACATTCCAATATAATTTACAACCTAGGAACACGACTTCCAGAAAGGCTCTGCTGCCCTAGTACCCAGATTTGGGAATGGAGGAATGCTGCCTGCTTGAGGCCACTTCCCACAACAGCAGCTTTTAACCCATTACTAAAGGTCACTAAATATGCACCACACTTGCAGTTCGGGAAATGAGACCTGCTCTCTAAAAAAATTCTGGGCTGGAAATCGACCAAAAAATTTAACAGAGGGCAAGCTTCCAAGAAGACAATTTCAAGAATTATATTGTACTCCCAACTGTTCCCTTTTTTTAGCAGAAAAGAAAACAGCAGAGGAAAATGATGAGTTTTATGAATTTTCAAAGACATGAAAACCCAAAGTACAAAAACCTATCAGCTCACACCAGCCAGAAGGGCCATTAGCATAAATGCTGAAAACAATAAATGCTTAAGCGATTGTGGAGAAATGCGTACCCTCGATTCTAAGGGGGATGTGGTAAGAGCCACTAATGAAAACACAAAGAAGGTGCTTTGATAAGGGTAACATGGTGCTACCAGTCAATCAATCACACCCACTGCTGGGCCTATCACCTGAGAAAATGAGAATCAAAAAGTCACAGGCTTGGGGCTTCCCTGGTGGTGCAGTGGTTGAGAGTCTGCCTGCCAATGCAGGGCACACGGGTTCGAGCCCCGGTCTGGGAAGATCCCACATGCCGCGGAGCAACTGGGCCCATGAACCACAACCACTGAGCCTGCACGCATGGAGCCTGTGCTCCGCAACAAGAGAGGCCGCGATAGTGAGAGACCCACGCACCGCGATGAAGAGTGGCACCCGCTCGCCGCAACTACAGAAAGCCCTCGCGCACAAACGAAGATCCAACACAGCCAAAAATAAATAAATAAATAAATAAATAAATAAATAAATAAATAAATATTAAAAAAAAAAAGTCACAGGCTGGCAATCCTGCACTCCAACAATATTTTCCATAGCCAACACTTGGAAGCAATGAAAATGTCCATCAACCGAGGAATGCACAAAGTAGAAGTGGTCCACGTACACAGTGGAAAATTATTCCAATAAAAAATAAAAATTAAATTTAAAAATCCAACAAAAGTAAAGAGACATCAGCTTGTGTGCGTTTCTCCGGGCACACTCCACTCTAATTTATAACCGAGTAACACCACAGGCCGCAAGGGCATTTCCCTAGTTACCAGGGTGGGGAACATAGAAAGGCTGCCACCCTCTGGCAGTTACCTGCAAAAACAGCTTTAAGGCCTGTGCTAATGGTCATTTAATAGGAAGAAGTAATGCAGGACTGTAAATGAAACATGCCCTCAATATGTCTTGAGGGAGGTAATGGCCAAAACATTTCAAAATGTGACACATACTTTAAGAGAATACTTTGAAGAACTAAGGGGTAATCACAGCTTGAAAAATAAAAAGGATATGCTTTAAAGCTCAGTTTCAACGGATTATGAGGCACATGAGAATTCAACCAAAAAGAGGTATCAGCTCACACTTGTCAGAAAAACCATCAGCAAGAAAACTACAAACAATAAATGCTGAAGCTGTTGTGGAGAAATGCATACCCTCAACTTCAAGGGGGACGTAACTTGGAAAGGGCCACAAATGAGAACAGAATGGAGGTGCCTTAAAAAGGTAAACATTGAGCTACCATATGATCCAGCAGGCCCACTCCTCGACCTATAATCTAAGAAGAGAGAATTGGAAAGACACAGGCAGGCAAATCTGCATTGCACAGTATTACAATAGCCAAGATATGGAGGTAACCAAAAAGTCCACCAACAGATGGGTGGACAAAGAAGAACTCCTCCATGTATAGATGGAATATTCGCTAGTGAAAAAAATGAAACAATGCCATTTGCAGCACCATAGATGAGTCTAGACGTAATCACACCACCTGTAGTAAGTGAGAAAGTAAAAGACACATATCCTATCATATCACTTTTAGGAGTTACATAAAAATTGATACTAATGAAGATATTTCCACAGAGAAAGGCAATCACAGATTCATTAAAAAACTTATGGTTCACCAAATAGAAATGGATGAGGATTGGATAATTTACCATATTGGGGTTAACAGAGATATACAAACCATGTGAAATATATAATCACCAAAGACGTACGGAAGACCAGGAGAAGACTACTCAACATTGTGTCATAACCTATATGGGAAAAGGATGCGAGGAAGAATAGATACACGTATATGTGTGAAAGAACCACATTTGCCCACCTAGAACAAACAAACCATTGTAATCAAATTTGCTTGGATAAAAAATAAAAAGTAAATTATAAATATGAACAACAAGTAATGAGACATAAACATAAAGGGCGTTTTCCTCGCACATTCCATTCTAATTTACAACCTAGAACACCACTTCCATTAAGGCTCTGTTTCCCCACTTACCAAATTTGGTAAAGGAGAAATGATGCCACCTTGTGGCCGTTTCCTGCAAGAGCAGCTTTAAACTCACAGCTAATGGTCACTTAACATTCACAAGGACTCAGGGCTGTAAAGGACACCTGCCCTAAAAAATTGTGCTGAAGTAGGGAATGGACAAAAATTTCAAAACAGGCAAATGTTTCCAGAAGAGAGTATGAATATTAACGTTTTACTCACGCTCTTTTAAAAAAAAGGAAAATGGATAAAAGCTCAACCTCAGGGAGTGTTAGACCCATGAAATCTAATCTACAAAAAGTTTCAACTTACACCAGTCGACTGACCATCAGCAAAAAGTCTACAAACAATAAGTGCTGACGGGGTTTTAGAGAACTGTGTACCCTCTACCTGCTGGTGAGACGTAAAGGGGTAACGGCCAATAATGAGAACAGAAAGGAACTGTGTTTAAAAGTAAAAATGGAGGTACCATTCAATGCAGCGGGCGCACCATTGGACCTCTCACCGGAGAAGACAAGAATCGAGAAGACACAGGCCACAAAAGCTTCAGTGCAGCCTTCTTCACAATAGCCAAGACAGTGAAGGAATCAAAATGTCCAACAACAGGTGAATAGATAAAGAAGAAGTGGTCCATGTACACAATGGAATATTAGCCATGGAAAACAATGAACCATTGTTTTTTGAGGCACCACAAATGAGTCTGGAGATAATCACGAAACAAGAGGTAAGTCCGAAAGCAAAAGACCTATATTCTATGATATCACTTACAGGCGTTATCTAATAACTGACACAAATGAACATATTTCCAAAGAGAAAGACACTCACAGATTTAGAAAACAAACTATGCTCATCTAAAAGGAAAGGTGGGGGGAGTGGATAAATTAAGGTTAGTGTTACTATATGTATACAAACACATATTATATACATATCTCAAGAAGACCTACCATATAGAAGGGAGGTGTGCGGAACCCTCTGTAACATTTTACATGGGAAGGGGATCTGTACTTGAATAGACATATATAATGTACAAATGAACCAGATTGTGTACACCTCGGACAAACAATATTCTAAGCTTTACCCCAATTAAAAAAATTTTTAAAACCAAGAAGAAATAATGAGACATAAACTTATGAGGGTTTCTCCATGCACATTCCAATATAATTTACAACCTAGGAACACGACTTCCAGAAAGGCTCTGCTGCCCTAGTACCCAGATTTGGGAATGGAGGAATGCTGCCTGCTTGAGGCCACTTCCCACAACAGCAGCTTTTAACCCATTACTAAAGGTCACTAAATATGCACCACACTTGCAGTTCGGGAAATGAGACCTGCTCTCTAAAAAAATTCTGGGCTGGAAATCGACCAAAAAATTTAACAGAGGGCAAGCTTCCAAGAAGACAATTTCAAGAATTATATTGTACTCCCAACTGTTCCCTTTTTTTAGCAGAAAAGAAAACGGCAGAGGAAAATGATGAGTTTTATGAATTTTCAAAGACATGAAAACCCAAAGTACAAAAACCTATCAGCTCACACCAGCCAGAAGGGCCATTAGCATAAATGCTGAAAACAATAAATGCTGAAGCGATTGTGGAGAAATGCGTACCCTCGATTCTAAGGGGGATGTGGTAAGAGCCACTAATGAAAACACAAAGAAGGTGCTTTGATAAGGGTAACATGGTGCTACCAGTCAATCAATCACACCCACTGCTGGGCCTATCACCTGAGAAAATGAGAATCAAAAAGTCACAGGCTTGGGGCTTCCCTGGTGGTACAGTGGTTGAGAGTCTGCCTGCCAATGCAGGGCACACGGGTTCGAGCCCCGGTCTGGGAAGATCCCACATGCCGCGGAGAAACTGGGCCCATGAACCACAACCACTGAGTCTGCGCGCATGGAGCCTGTGCTCCGCAACAAGAGAGGCCGCGATAGTGAGAGACCCATGCACCGCGATGAAGAGTGGCACCCGCTCGCCGCAACTACAGAAAGCCCTCGCGCACAAACGAAGATCCAACACAGCCAAAAATAAATAAATAAATAAATAAATAAATAAATAAATAAATAAATAAATATTAAAAAAAAAAGTCACAGGCTGGCAATCCTGCACTCCAACAATATTTTCCATAGCCAACACTTGGAAGCAATGAAAATGTCCATCAACCGAGGAATGCACAAAGTAGAAGTGGTCCACTTACACAGTGGAAAATTATTCCAATAAAAAATAAAAATTAAATTTAAAAATCCAACAAAAGTAAAGAGACATCAGCTTGTGTGGGTTTGTCCGGGCACACTCCACTCTAATTTATAACCGAGTAACACCACAGGCCGCAGGGCATTTCCCTAGTTACCAGGGTGGGGAACATAGAAAGGCTGCCACCCTCTGGCAGTTACCTGCAAAAACAGCTTTAAGGCCTGTGCTAATGGTCATTTAATAGGAAGAAGTAATGCAGGACTGTAAATGAAACATGCCCTCAATATGTCTTGAGGGAGGTAATGGCCAAAACATTTCAAAATGTGACACATACTTTAAGAGAATACTTTGAAGAACTAAGGGGTAATCACAGCTTGAAAAATAAAAAGGATATGCTTTAAAGCTCAGTTTCAACGGATTATGAGGCACATGAGAATTCAACCAAAAAGAGGTATCAGCTCACACTTGTCAGAAAAACCATCAGCAAGAAAACTACAAACAATAAATGCTGAAGCTGTTGTGGAGAAATGCATACCCTCAACTTCAAGGGGGACGTAACTTGGAAAGGGCCACAAATGAGAACAGAATGGAGGTGCCTTAAAAAGGTAAACATTGAGCTACCATATGATCCAGCAGGCCCACTCCTCGACCTATAATCTAAGAAGAGAGAATTGGAAAGACACAGGCAGGCCAATCTGCATTGCACAGTATTACAATAGCCAAGATATGTAGGTAACCAAAAAGTCCACCAACAGATGGGTGGACAAAGAAGAACTCCTCCATGTATAGATGGAATATTCGCTAGTGAAAAAAATGAAACAATGCCATTTGCAGCACCATAGATGAGTCTAGACGTAAGCGCACCACCTGTAGTAAGTGAGAAAGTAAAAGACACATATACTATCATATCACTTTTAGGAGTTACTTAAAAATTGATACCAATGAAGATATTTCCACAGAGAAAGGCAATCACAGATTCATTAAAATCCTTATGGTTCACCAAATAGAAAGGGATGAGGATTGGATAATTTACCATATTGGGGTTAACAGAGATATACAAACCATGTGAAATATATAATCACCAAAGACGTACGGAAGACCAGGAGAAGACTACTCAACATTGTGTCATAACCTACATGGGAAAAGGATGCGAGGAAGAATAGATACACGTATATGTGTGAAACAACCACATTTGCACACCTAGAACAAACAAACCATTGTAATCAAATTTGCTTGGATAAAAAATAAAAAGTAAATTATAAATATGAACAAGATGTAATGAGACATAAACATAAAGGACATTTTCCTGGCACATTCCATTCTAATTTACAACCTAGAACACCACATCCATTAAGGCTTCGTTTCCCCAGTTACCAAATTTGGTAAAGGAGAAATGATGCCACCTTTTGGCCGTTTCCTGCAAGAGCAGCTTTAAACTCACAGCTAATGGTCAGTTAACATTCTCAAGGACTCAGGGCTGTAAAGGACACCTGCCCTAAAAAATTGTGCTGAAGTAGGGAATGGACAAAAAATTCAAAACAGGCATATGTTTCAAGAAGAGAGTGTGAATATTAACGTTTAACTCACGCTCTTTTAAAAAAAAGGAAAATGGATAAAAGCTCAACCTCACGGAGTGTTAGACCCATGCAATCTAATCTACAAAAAGTTTCAATTTACACCAGTCGACTGAACATCAGCAAAAAGTCTACAAACAATAAATGCTGAAGGGGTATTAGAGAACTGTGTACCCTCTACCTTCTGGTGAGACGTAAAGGGGTAACGGCCAATAATGAGAACAGAAAGGAGCTGTGTTTAAAAGTAAAAATGGAGGTACCATTCAATCCAGCAGGCGCACCATTGGACCTCTCACCGGAGAAGACAAGAATCGAGAAGACACAGGATGCAAAACCTGCAGTGCAGCCTAATTCACAATAGCCAAGACAGTGAAGGAATCAAAATGTCCAACAACAGATAAATGGATAAAGACGAAGTGGTCCATGTATACAATGGAATATTAGCCATGGAAAACAATGAACCATTGCTCTCTGAGGCACCACAAATGAGTCTGGAGATAATCACGAAACATGAGGTAAGTCCGAAAGCAAAAGACGTATATTCTATGATATCACTTATAGGCGTTATCTAATAACTGACACAAAAGAACATATTTCCACAGAGAAAGACACTCACTGACTTACAAAACAAAGTATGCTCATCTAAAAGGAAAGGTGTGGGGAATGGATAAATTAAGATTAGTTTTACTATATGTATACAAACACATATTATATACATATCTCAAAAAGACCGACCATATAGCAAGGGAGGTGTGCGGAACCCTCTGTAACATTTTACATGGGAAGAGGGTCTGTACTTGAATAGACATATATAATGTACAAATGAACCAGATTGTGTACACCTAGGACGAACAATATTCTAAGCTTTACCCCAATTAAAAAAAAAATTTAAAACCAAGAAGAAATAATGAGACATAAACTTATGGGGGTTTCTCCATGCACATTCCAATGTAATTTACAACCTAGGAACACGACTTCCAGAAAGGCTCTGCTGCCCTAGTACCCAGGTTTGGGAATGCAGAAATGCTGCCTGCTTGAGGCCACTTCCCACAACAGCAGCTTTAAACCCATTGCTAAAAGTCACTAAATATGCACCACACTTGCAGTTCGGTAAATGACACCTGCTCTCTAAAAAAATTCTGGGGTGGAAAATCGACCAAAAATTAAACAGAGTGCAAGCTTCCAAGAAGACAATTTCAAGAGTTATATTGTACTCCCAATTGTTTCATTTTTGTAACAGAAAAGAAAATGGCGGAGAAAAATGATGAGTTTTATGAATTTTCAAAGACATGCAAACCCAACGTAAAAAAACCTATCAGCTCACACCAGCCAGAAGGGCCATTAGCATAAATGCTGCAAACAATAAATGCTGAAGCGATTGTGGAGAAATGCGTACCCTCGATGATAAGAGGGACGTGGTAAGTGCCACTAATGAAAACACAAAGAAGGTGCTTTGAAAAGGGAAACACGGTGCTATCAGTCAATCAATCACACCCACTGCTGGGCCTATCACGTGAGAAAATGAGAATCAAAAAGCCACAGGATGGCAATGCTGCACTCCAACAATATTTACCATAGCCAACACATGGAAGCAAAGAAAATGTCCATCAACCATGGAATGCACAATGTAGAAGTGGTCCACGTACACACTGGAAAATTACTCCAATAAAAAAAAAAAATTTAATTTAAAAATCCAACAAAAGTAAAGAGACATCAGCTTGTGTGGGTTTCTCCGGGCACACTCCACTCTAATTTATAACCGAGAAACACCACAGGCCGCAAGGGCTTTTCCCTAGTTTACAGGGTGGGGAACATAGAAAGGCTGCCACCCTCTGGCTTTTACCTGCAAAAGCAGCTTTAAAGCCTGTGCTAATGGTCATTTCATAGGAAGAAGTAATGCAGGACTGTAAATGAAACCTGCCCTCAAAATGTCTTGAGAGAGGTAATGGCCAAAACATTTCAAAATGTGACACATACTTTAAGAGAACACGTTGAAGAAATAAGAGGTAATCTCAGCTTGAAAAATAAAAAGGACATGCCTTAAAGCTCAATTTCAACGGATGATGAAGCACATGCGAATTCAACCACCAAGAGGTATCAGCTCACACTTGTCAGAATAACCATCAGCAAGAAAACTACAAACAATAAATGCTGAAGGTGTTTTGGAGAATTGAATACCTTCATCTTCAAGTGGGACATAACTTGGAAAGGGCCACAAATAAGAACAGAATGGAGGTGCCTTTAAAAGGTAAACATTGAGCTACCATATGATCCAGGAGGCCCACTCCTCGACCTATAATATAAGAAGAGAAAATTGGAAAGACACAGGCAGGCAAATCTGCATGGCACAGTATTACAATAGCCAAGATATGGAAGTAAACAAAAAGTCCACCAACAGATGGGTGGACAAAGAAGAACTCCTCCATGTACAGATGCAATATTCGCTAGTGAAACAAATGAAACAATGCCATTTGCAGCACCATAGATGGGTCTATACGTAATCACGCCACCTGTAGTAAGTGAGAAAGCAAAAGACACATATCCTATCATATCACTTTTAGGAGTTACTTAAAAATTGATACCAATGAAGATATTTCCACAGAGAAAGGCAATCACAGATTCATTAAAAAACTTATGGTTCACCAAATAGAAAGGGATTAGGATTGGATACATTACCATTTTGGGGTTAACAGAGATATACAAACCATGTGAAATATATAATCAGCAAAGACGTATGGAAGACCAGGAGAAGACTACTCAACATTGTGTCATAAACTACATGGGAAAAAGATGCGAGGAATAACAGATACACGTATATGTGTGAAAGAACCACATTTGCACACCTAGAACAAACAAACCATTGTAATCAAATTTGCTTGGATAAAAAATAAAAAGTAAATTATAAATATGAACAGGAAGTAATGAGACATGAACATAAAGGGCTTTTTCCTGGCACATTCCATTTTAATTTACAACCTAGAACACCACTTCCATTAAGGATCTGTTTCCCCAGTTACCAAATATGGTAAAGGAGAAATGATGTCACCTTGTGCCCATTTCCTGCAAGAGCAGATTTAAACTCACAGCTAATGGTCACTTAACATTCACAAGGACTCAGGGCTGTAAAGGACACCTGCCCTAAATAATTGTGCTGATGGAGGGAATGGACAAAAAAATTCAAAACAGGCAAATGTTTCAAGAAGATAGTATGAATAGTTACGTTTTACTCACGCTCTTTAAAAAAAATGCAAAATGGATAAAGGCTCAACCTCAGGGAGTTTTAGACCCATGCAATCTAATCTACAAAAAGTTTCAACTTACACCATTCGACTAACCATCAGCAAAATGTCTACAAACAATAAATGCTGAAGCGGTTTTAGAGAACTCTGTACCCTGTACCTGCTGGTGAGACGTAAAGGGGTAACAGCCAATAATGAGAACAGAAAGGATCTGTGTTTAAAAGTAAAAATGGAGGTACCATTCAATCCAGCAGGCGCACCATTGGACCTCTCACCGGAGAAGACAAGAATCGAGAAGACACAGGCCGCAAAAGCTGCAGTACAGCCTTATTCACAATAGCCAAGACAGTGAAGCAATCAAAATTTCCAACAACAGGTGAATGGATAAAGAAGAAGTGGTCCATGTACACAATGGAATGTTAGCCATGGAAAACAATGAACCATTGCTCTTTGAGGCACCACAAATGAGTTTGGAGGTAGTCACGAAATATGAGATAAGTCCGAAAGCAAAAGACCTATATTCTATGATATCACTTAGAGGCGTTATCTAATAACGGACACAAATGAACATATTTCTACAGAGAAAGACACTCACTGACTTAGAAAACAAATTATGCTCATCTAAAAGGAAAGGTGTGGGGAATGGATAAATTAAGATTAGTGTTACTATATGTATACAAACACATATTATATACATAACTCAAAAAGACCGACCATATAGCAAGGGATGTGTGCGGAACCCTCTGTAACATTTTACATTGGAAGAGGATCTGTACTTGAATAGACATATATAATGTACAAATGAACCAGACTGTGTACAACTAGGATGAACAATATTCTAAGCTTTACCCCAATTAAAAAAAAAAATTAAAACCAAGAAGAAATAATGAGACATAAACTTATGGGGGTTTCTCCATGCACATTCCAATGTAATTTACAACCTAGGGACACGACTTCCAGAAAGGCTCTGCTGCCCTAGTACACAGATTGGGGAATGGAGAAATGCTGCCTGCTTGAGGCCACTTCCTACAAGAGCAGCTTTAAACCCATTGCTAAAGGTCACTAAATATTCACCAAACTTGCAGTTCGGTAAATGACACCTGCTCTCTAAAAAAATTCTGGGCTGGAAAATCGACCAAAAAATTAAACAGAGGGCAACCTTCCAAGAAGACAATTTCAAGAGTTATATTGTACTCCCAATTGTATCCTTTTTTTAACAGAAAAGAAAACGGCGGAAAAAATGATGAGTTTTATGAATTTTCAAAGACATGGAAACCCAAATTACAAAAACCTATCAGCTCACACCAGCCAGAAGGGCCATTAGCATAAATGCTGCAAAGAATAAATGCTGGAGGGATTGTGGAGAAATGCGTACCCTTGATTCTAAGCGGGACGTGGTAGGAACCACTAAGGAAAACACAAAGAAGGTGATTTGAAAAGGGTAACACGGTGCTACCAGTCAATCAATCACACCCACTGCTAGGACTATCGCCTGAGAAAATGAGAATCAAAAAGTCACAGGATGAAAATCCTGCACTCCAACAATATTAACGATAGCGAACACTTGGAGGCAATGAAAATGTCCATCAACCGAGGAATGCACAAAGTAGAAGTGGTCCACGTACACAGTGGAAAATTACTCCAATAAAAAATAAAAATTAAATTTAAAAATCCAACAAAAGTAAAGAGACATCAGCTTGTGTGGGTTTGTCCGGGCACACTCCACTCTAATTTATAACCGAGAAACACTACAGGCCGCAAGGGCATTTCCCTAGTTACCAGGGTGGGGAACATAGAAAGGCTGCCACCCTCTGGCAGTTACCTGCAAAAACAGCTTTAAGGCCTGTGCTAATGGTCATTTCATAGGAAGAAGTAATGCAGGACTGTAAATGAAACATGCCCTCAATATGTCTTGAGGGAGGTAATGGCCAAAACATTTCAAAATGTGACACATACTTTAAGAGAACACTTTGAAAAACTAAGGGGTAATCACAGCTTGAAAAATAAAAAGGATATGCCTTAAAGCTCAGTTTCAAAGGATTATGAGGCACATGCGAATTCAACCTCAAAGGGGTATCAGCTCACACTTGTCAGAAAAACCATCAGCAAGAAAACTACAAACAATAAATGCTGAAGCTGTTGTGGAGAAATGCATACCCTCAACTTCAAGGGGGACGTAACTTGGAAAGGGCCATGAATGAGAACAGAATGGAGGTGCCTTGAAAAGGTAAACATTGAGCTACCATATGATCCAGCAGGCCCACTCCTCGACCAATAATCTAAGAAGAGAGAATTGGAAAGACACAGGCAGGCAAATCTGCATTGCACAGTATTACAATAGCCAAGATATGGAGGTAACCAAAAAGTCCACCAACAGATGGGTGGACAAAGAAGAACTCCTCCATGTATAGATGGAATATTCGCTAGTGAAAAAAATGAAACAATGCCATTTGCAGCACCATAGATGAGTCTAGACATAATCACACCACCTGTTGTTAAGTGAGAAAGTAAAAGACACATATCCTATCATATCACTTTTAGGAGTTACTTAAAAATTGATACCAATGAAGATATTTCCACAGAGAAAGGCAATCACAGATTCATTAAAAAACTTATGGTTCACCAAATAGAAAGGGATGAGGATTGGATACATTACCATATTGGGGTTAACAGAGATATACAAACCATGTGAAATATATAATCACCAAAGACGTACGGAAGACCAGGAGAAGACTATTTAACTTTGTGTCATAACCTACATGGGAAAAGGATGCGAGGAAGAATAGATGCACGTATATGTGTGAAAGAACCACATTTGCATACCTAGAACAAACAAACCATTGTAATCAAATTTGCTTGGATAAAAAATAAAAAGTAAATTATAAATATGAACAACAAGTACTGAGACATAAATATAAAGGGCTTTTTCCTGGCACATTCCATTCTAATTTACAACCTAGAACACCACTTCCATTAAGGCTCTGTTTCCCCTGTTACCAAATTTGGTAAAGGAGAAATGATGCCACCTTGTGGCCATTTCCTGCAAGAGCAGCTTTAAACTCACAGCTAATGGTAACTTAACTTTCACAAGGACTCAGGGCTGTAAAGGACACCTGCCCTAAAAAACTGAGCTGAAGTAGGGAATGGACAAAAAAATTCAAAACAGGCAAATGTTTCAAGAAGAGAGTATGAAGAGTTAAGTTTTACTCACACACTTTTAAACAAAAAGGAAAATGGATAAAAGCTCAACCTCAGGGAGTGTTAGACCCATGAAATCTAATCTACAAAAAGTTTCAACTTACACCAGTCGACTGACCATCAGCAAAAAGTCTACAAACAATAAATGCTGACGGGGTTTTAGAGAACTGTGTACCCTCTACCTGCTGGTGAGACGTAAAGAGGTAAAAGCCAATAATGAGAACAGAAAGGATCTTTGTTTAAAAGTAAAAATGGAGGTACCATTCAATCTAGCAGGCGCACCATTGGACCTCTCACCTGAGAAGATTAGTATCGAGAAGACACAAGCTGCAAAAGCTGCAGTACAGCCTTATTCACAATAGCCAAGACAGTGAAGCAATCAAAATGTCCAACAAGAGGTGAATGGATAAAGAAGAAGTGGTCCATGTACACAATGAAATAATAGCCATGGAAAACAATGAACCATTGCTCTCTGAGGCACCACAAATGAGTCTGGAGATAATCACGAAACATGAGTTAAGTCGGAAAGCAAAAGACCTACATTCTATGATATCACTTATAGGCATTATCTAATAACTGACACAAATGAACATATTTCCACAGAGAAAGACACTCACGCACTTAGAAAACAAACTATGCTCATCTAAAAGGAAAGGTGGGGGGAATGGATAAATTAAGATTAGTGTTACTATATGTATACAAACTCATATTATATACATATCTCAAAAACACCAACCATATAGCAAGGGAGGTCTGCAGAACCCTCAGTAACATTTTACATGGGAAGAGCATCTGTACTTGAGTAGACAAATATAATGTACAAATGAACCAGATTGTGTACACCTCGGACAAACAATATTCTAAGCTTTACTCCAATTAAAAAAATTTTTAAAACCAAGAAGAAATAATGAGACATAAACTTATGGGGGTTTCTCCATGCACATTCCAATAAAATTTACAACCTAGGAACACGACTTCCAGAAAGGCTCTGCTGCCCTAGTACCCAGATTTGGGAATCGAGGAATGCTGCCTGCTTGAGGCCACTTCCCACAACAGCAGCTTTTAACCCATTACTAAAGGTCACTAAATATGCACCACACTTGCAGTTCGGGAAATGAGACCTGCTCTCTAAAAAAATTCTGGGCTGGAAAATCGACCAAAAAATTTAACAGAGGGCAAGCTTCCAAGAAGACAATTTCAAGAATTATATTGTACTCCCAACTGTTTCCTTTTTTTAGCAGAAAAGAAAACGGCAGAGAAAAATGATGAGTTTTATGAATTTTCAAAGACATGAAAACCCAAAGTACAAAAACCTATCAGCTCACACCAGCCAGAAGGGCCATTAGCATAAATGCTGCAAACAATAAATGCTGAAGCGATTGTGGAGAAATGCGTACCCTCGATTCTAAGGGGGACGTGGTAAGAGCCACTAATGAAAACACAAAGAAGGTGCTTTGATAAGGGTAACACGGTGCTACCAGTCAATCAATCACACCCACTGCTGGGCCTATCAACTGAGAAAATGAGAATCAAAAAGTCACAGGCTTGGGGCTTCCCTGGTGGTGCAGTGGTTGAGAGTCTGCCTGCCAATGCAGGGCACACGGGTTCGAGCCCCGGTCTGGGAAGATCCCACATGCCGCGGAGCAACTGGGCCCGTGAGCCACAACCACTGAGCCTGCGCGCATCGAGCCTGTGCTCCGCAACAAGAGAGGCCGCGATAGTGAGAGACCCACGCACCGCGATGAAGAGTGGCCCCCGCTCGCCGCAACTACAGAAAACCCTCGCGCACAAACGAAGATCCAACACAGCCATAAATAAATAAATAAATAAATAAATAAATAAATAAATAAATAAATAAATAAATAAATAAATATTAAAAAAAAAAAGTCACAGGCTGGCAATCCTGCACTCCAACAATATTTACCATAGCCAACACTTGGAAGCAATGAAAATGTCCATCAACTGAGGAATGCACAAAGTAGAAGTGGTCCAAGTACACAGTGGAAAATTACTCCAATAAAAAATAAAAATTAAATTTAAAAATTGAACAAAAGTAAAGACACATCAGCTTGTGTGGGTTTGTCCGGGCACACTCCACTCTAATTTATAACTGAGAAACACCACAGGCCGCAAGGGCATTTCCCTAGTTACCAGGGTGGGGAACATAGAAAGGCTGCCACCCTCTGGCAGTTACCTGCAAAAACAGCTTTAAGGCCTGTGCTAATGGTCATTTCATAGGAAGAAGTAATGCAGGACTGTAAATGAAACATGCCCTCAATATGTCTTGAGGGAGGTAATGGCCAAAACATTTCAAAATGTGACACACACTTTAAGAGAACACTTTGAAGAACTAAGGGGTAATCACAGCTTGAAAAATAAAAAGGATATGCCTTAAAGCTCAGTTTCAACGGATTATGAGGCACATGCGAATTCAACCAAAAAGAGGTATCAGCTCACACTTGTCAGAAAAACCATCAGCAAGAAAACTACAAACAATAAATGCTGAAGCTGTTGTGGAGAAATGCATACCCTCAACTTCAAGGGGGACGTAACTTGGAAAGGGCCACAAATGAGAACAGAATGGAGGTGCCTTAAAAAGGTAAACATTGAGCTACCATATGATCCAGCAGGCCCACTCCTCGACCTATAATCTAAGAGGAGAGAATTGGAAAGACACAGGCAGGCCAATCTGCATTGCACAGTATTACAATAGCCAAGATATGGAGGTAACCAAAAAGTCCACCAACAGATGGGTGGACAAAGAAGAACTCCTCCATGTATAGATGGAATATTCGCTAGTGAAAAAAATGAAACAATGCCATTTGCAGCACCATAGATGAGTCTAGACGTAATCACAGCACCTGTAGTAAGTGAGAAAGTAAAAGACACATATCCTATCATATCACTTTTAGGAGTTACATAAAAATTGATACTAATGAAGATATTTCCACAGAGAAAGGCAATCACAGATTCATTAAAAAACTTATGGTTCATCAAATAGAAAGGGATGAGGATTGGATAATTTACCATATTGGGGTTAACAGAGATATACAAACCATGTGAAATATATAATCACCAAAGACGTACGGAAGACCAGGAGAAGACTACTCAACATTGTGTCATAACCTATATGGGAAAAGGATGCGAGGAAGAATAGATACACGTATATGTGTGAAAGAACCACATTTGCCCACCTAGAACAAACAAACCATTGTAATCAAATTTGCTTGGATAAAAAATAAAAAGTAAATTATAAATATGAACAGGAAGTAATGAGACATGAACATAAAGGGCTTTTTCCTGGCACATTCCATTTTAATTTACAACCTAGAACACCACTTCCATTAAGGATCTGTTTCCCCAGTTACCAAATATGGTAAAGGAGAAATGATGTTACCTTGTGCCCATTTCCTGCAAGAGCAGATTTAAACTCACAGCTAATGGTCACTTAACATTCACAAGGACTCAGGGCTGTAAAGGACACCTGCCCTAAATAATTGTGCTGATGGAGGGAATGGACAAAAAAATTCAAAACAGGCAAATGTTTCAAGAAGATAGTATGAATAGTTACGTTTTACTCACGCTCTTTAAAAAAAATGGAAAATGGATAAAGGCTCAACCTCAGGGAGTTTTAGACCCATGCAATCTAATCTACAAAAAGTTTCAACTTACACCATTCGACTAACCATCAGCAAAATGTCTACAAACAATAAATGCTGAAGCGGTTTTAGAGAACTCTGTACCCTGTACCTGCTGGTGAGACGTAAAGGGGTAAAAGCCAATAATGAGAACAGAAAGGATCTGTGTTTAAAAGTAAAAATGGAGGTACCATTCAATCCAGCAGGCGCACCATTGGACCTCTCACCGGAGAAGACAAGAATCGAGAAGACACAGGCCGCAAAAGCTGCAGTACAGCCTTTTTCACAATAGCCAAGACAGTGAAGCAATCAAAATTTCCAACAACAGGTGAATGGATAAAGAAGAAGTGGTCCATGTACACAATGGAATGTTAGCCATGGAAAACAATGAACCATTGCTCTTTGAGGCACCACAAATGAGTTTGGAGGTAGTCACGAAATATGAGATAAGTCCGAAAGCAAAAGACCTATATTCTATGATATCACTTAGAGGCGTTATCTAATAACGGACACAAATGAACATATTTCCACAGAGAAAGACACTCACTGACTTAGAAAACAAATTATGCTCATCTAAAAGGAAAGGTGTGGGGAATGGATAAATTAAGATTAGTGTTACTATATGTATACAAACACATATTATATACATAACTCAAAAAGACCGACCATATAGCAAGGGATGTGTGCGGAACCCTCTGTAACATTTTACATTGGAAGAGGATCTGTACTTGAATAGACATATATAATGTACAAATGAACCAGACTGTGTACAACTAGGATGAACAGTATTCTAAGCTTTACCCCAATTAAAAAAAAAAAATTAAAACCAAGAAGAAATAATGAGACATAAACTTATGGGGGTTTCTCCATGCACATTCCAATGTAATTTACAACCTAGGGACACGACTTCCTGAAAGGCTCTGCTGCCCTAGTACACAGATTGGGGAATGGAGAAATGCTGCCTGCTTGAGGCCACTTCCTACAAGAGCAGCTTTAAACCCATTGCTAAAGGTCACTAAATATTCACCAAACTTGCAGTTCGGTAAATGACACCTGCTCTCTAAAAAAATTCTGGGCTGGAAAATCGACCAAAAAATTTAACAGAGGGCAACCTTCCAAGAAGACAATTTCAAGAGTTATATTGTACTCCCAATTGTATCCTTTTTTTAACAGAAAAGAAAACGGCGGAAAAAATGATGAGTTTTATGAATTTTCAAAGACATGGAAACCCAAATTACAAAAACCTATCAGCTCACACCAGCCAGAAGGGCCATTAGCATAAATGCTGCAAAGAATAAATGCTGGAGGGATTGTGGAGAAATGCGTACCCTTGATTCTAAGCGGGACGTGGTAGGAACCACTAAGGAAAACACAAAGAAGGTGATTTGAAAAGGGTAACACGGTGCTACCAGTCAATCAATCACACCCACTGCTAGGACTATCGCCTGAGAAAATGAGAATCAAAAAGTCACAGGATGAAAATCCTGCACTCCAACAATATTAACGATAGCGAACACTTGGAGGCAATGAAAATGTCCATCAACCGAGGAATGCACAAAGTAGAAGTGGTCCACGTAGACAGTGGAAAATTACTCCAATAAAAAATAAAAATTAAATTTAAAAATCCAACAAAAGTAAAGAGACATCAGCTTGTGTGGGTTTCTCCGGGCACACTCCACTCTAATTTATAACCGAGAAACACTACAGGCCGCAAGGGCATTTCCCTAGTTACCAGGGTGGGGAACATAGAAAGGCTGCCACCCTCTGGCAGTTACCTGCAAAAACAGCTTTAAGGCCTGTGCTAATGGTCATTTCATAGGAAGAAGTAATGCAGGACTGTAAATGAAACATGCCCTCAATATGTCTTGAGGGAGGTAATGGCCAAAACATTTCAAAATGTGACACATACTTTAAGAGAACACTTTGAAGAACTAAGGGGTAATCACAGCTTGAAAAATAAAAAGGATATGCCTTAAAGCTCAGTTTCAAAGGATTATGAGGCACATGCGAATTCAACCTCAAAGGGGTATCCGCTCACACTTGTCAGAAAAACCATCAGCAAGAAAACTACAAACAATAAATGCTGAAGCTGTTGTGGAGAAATGCATACCCTCAACTTCAAGGGGGACGTAACTTGGAAAGGGCCATGAATGAGAACAGAATGGAGGTGCCTTGAAAAGGTAAACATTGAGCTACCATATGATCCAGCAGGCCCACTCCTCGACCAATAATCTAAGAAGAGAGAATTGGAAAGACACAGGCAGGCAAATCTGCATTGCACAGTATTACAATAGCCAAGATATGGAGGTAACCAAAAAGTCCACCAACAGATGGGTGGACAAAGAAGAACTCCTCCATGTATAGATGGAATATTCGCTAGTGAAAAAAATGAAACAATGCCATTTGCAGCACCATAGATGAGTCTAGACATAATCACACCACCTGTTGTAAGTGAGAAAGTAAAAGACACATATCCTATCATATCACTTTTAGGAGTTACTTAAAAATTGATACCAATGAAGATATTTCCACAGAGAAAGGCAATCACAGATTCATTAAAAAACTTATGGTTCACCAAATAGAAAGGGATGAGGATTGGATACATTACCATATTGGGGTTAACAGAGATATACAAACCATGTGAAATATATAATCACCAAAGACGTACGGAAGACCAGGAGAAGACTATTTAACTTTGTGTCATAACCTACATGGGAAAAGGATGCGAGGAAGAATAGATGCACGTATATGTGTGAAAGAACCACATTTGCATACCTAGAACAAACAAACCATTGTAATCAAATTTGCTTGGATAAAAAATAAAAAGTAAATTATAAATATGAACAACAAGTACTGAGACATAAATATAAAGGGCTTTTTCCTGGCACATTCCATTCTAATTTACAACCTAGAACACCACTTCCATTAAGGCTCTGTTTCCCCTGTTACCAAATTTGGTAAAGGAGAAATGATGCCACCTTGTGGCCATTTCCTGCAAGAGCAGCTTTAAACTCACAGCTAATGGTAACTTAACTTTCACAAGGACTCAGGGCTGTAAAGGACACCTGCCCTAAAAAACTGAGCTGAAGTAGGGAATGGACAAAAAAATTCAAAACAGGCAAATGTTTCAAGAAGAGAGTATGAAGAGTTAAGTTTTACTCACACACTTTTAAACAAAAAGGAAAATGGATAAAAGCTCAACCTCAGGGAGTGTTAGACCCATGAAATCTAATCTACAAAAAGTTTCAACTTACACCAGTCGACTGACCATCAGCAAAAAGTCTACAAACAATAAATGCTGACGGGGTTTTAGAGAACTGTGTACCCTCTACCTGCTGGTGAGACGTAAAGAGGTAAAAGCCAATAATGAGAACAGAAAGGAGCTGTGTTTAAAAGTAAAAATGGAGGTACCATTCAATCTAGCAGGCGCACCATTGGACCTCTCACCTGAGAAGATTAGTATCGAGAAGACACAAGCTGCAAAAGCTGCAGTACAGCCTTATTCACAATAGCCAAGACAGTGAAGCAATCAAAATGTCCAACAAGAGGTGAATGGATAAAGAAGAAGTGGTCCATGTACACAATGAAATAATAGCCATGGAAAACAATGAACCATTGCTCTCTGAGGCACCACAAATGAGTCTGGAGATAATCACGAAACATGAGTTAAGTCGGAAAGCAAAAGACCTACATTCTATGATATCACTTATAGGCATTATCTAATAACTGACACAAATGAACATATTTCCACAGAGAAAGACACTCACGCACTTAGAAAACAAACTATGCTCATCTAAAAGGAAAGGTGGGGGGAATGGATAAATTAAGATTAGTGTTACTATATGTATACAAACTCATATTATATACATATCTCAAAAACACCAACCATATAGCAAGGGAGGTCTGCAGAACCCTCAGTAACATTTTACATGGGAAGAGCATCTGTACTTGAGTAGACAAATATAATGTACAAATGAACCAGATTGTGTACACCTCGGACAAACAATATTCTAAGCTTTACTCCAATTAAAAAAATTTTTAAAACCAAGAAGAAATAATGAGACATAAACTTATGGGTGTTTCTCCATGCACATTCCAATAAAATTTACAACCTAGGAACACGACTTCCAGAAAGGCTCTGCTGCCCTAGTACCCAGATTTGGGAATCGAGGAATGCTGCCTGCTTGAGGCCACTTCCCACAACAGCAGCTTTTAACCCATTACTAAAGGTCACTAAATATGCACCACACTTGCAGTTCGGGAAATGAGACCTGCTCTCTAAAAAAATTCTGGGCTGGAAAATCGACCAAAAAATTTAACAGAGGGCAAGCTTCCAAGAAGACAATTTCAAGAATTATATTGTACTCCCAACTGTTTCCTTTTTTTAGCAGAAAAGAAAACGGCAGAGAAAAATGATGAGTTTTATGAATTTTCAAAGACATGAAAACCCAAAGTACAAAAACCTATCAGCTCACACCAGCCAGAAGGGCCATTAGCATAAATGCTGCAAACAATAAATGCTGAAGCGATTGTGGAGAAATGCGTACCCTCGATTCTAAGGGGGACGTGGTAAGAGCCACTAATGAAAACACAAAGAAGGTGCTTTGATAAGGGTAACACGGTGCTACCAGTCAATCAATCACACCCACTGCTGGGCCTATCAACTGAGAAAATGAGAATCAAAAAGTCACAGGCTTGGGGCTTCCCTGGTGGTGCAGTGGTTGAGAGTCTGCCTGCCAATGCAGGGCACACGGGTTCGAGCCCCGGTCTGGGAAGATCCCACATGCCGCGGAGCAACTGGGCCCGTGAGCCACAACCACTGAGCCTGCGCGCATGGAGCCTGTGCTCCGCAACAAGAGAGGCCGCGATAGTGAGAGACCCACGCACCGCGATGAAGAGTGGCCCCCGCTCGCCGCAACTACAGAAAGCCCTCGCGCACAAACGAAGATCCAACACAGCCATAAATAAATAAATAAATAAATAAATAAATAAATAAATAAATAAATAAATAAATATTAAAAAAAAAAAGTCACAGGCTGGCAATCCTGCACTCCAACAATATTTACCATAGCCAACACTTGGAAGCAATGAAAATGTCCATCAACTGAGGAATGCACAAAGTAGAAGTGGTCCAAGTACACAGTGGAAAATTACTCCAATAAAAAATAAAAATTAAATTTAAAAATTGAACAAAAGTAAAGACACATCAGCTTGTGTGGGTTTGTCCGGGCACACTCCACTCTAATTTATAACTGAGAAACACCACAGGCCGCAAGGGCATTTCCCTAGTTACCAGGGTGGGGAACATAGAAAGGCTGCCACCCTCTGGCAGTTACCTGCAAAAACAGCTTTAAGGCCTGTGCTAATGGTCATTTCATAGGAAGAAGTAATGCAGGACTGTAAATGAAACATGCCCTCAATATGTCTTGAGGGAGGTAATGGCCAAAACATTTCAAAATGTGACACACACTTTAAGAGAACACTTTGAAGAACTAAGGGGTAATCACAGCTTGAAAAATAAAAAGGATATGCCTTAAAGCTCAGTTTCAACGGATTATGAGGCACATGCGAATTCAACCAAAAAGAGGTATCAGCTCACACTTGTCAGAAAAACCATCAGCAAGAAAACTACAAACAATAAATGCTGAAGCTGTTGTGGAGAAATGCATACCCTCAACTTCAAGGGGGACGTAACTTAGAAAGGGCCACAAATGAGAACAGAATGGAGGTGCCTTAAAAAGGTAAACATTGAGCTACCATATGATCCAGCAGGCCCACTCCTCGACCTATAATCTAAGAAGAGAGAATTGGAAAGACACAGGCAGGCCAATCTGCATTGCACAGTATTACAATAGCCAAGATATGGAGGTAACCAAAAAGTCCACCAACAGATGGGTGGACAAAGAAGAACTCCTCCATGTATAGATGGAATATTCGCTAGTGAAAAAAATGAAACAATGCCATTTGCAGCACCATAGATGAGTCTAGACGTAATCACAGCACCTGTAGTAAGTGAGAAAGTAAAAGACACATATCCTATCATATCACTTTTAGGAGTTACATAAAAATTGATACTAATGAAGATATTTCCACAGAGAAAGGCAATCACAGATTCATTAAAAAACTTATGGTTCATCAAATAGAAAGGGATGAGGATTGGATAATTTACCATATTGGGGTTAACAGAGATATACAAACCATGTGAAATATATAATCACCAAAGACGTACGGAAGACCAGGAGAAGACTACTCAACATTGTGTCATAACCTATATGGGAAAAGGATGCGAGGAAGAATAGATACACGTATATGTGTGAAAGAACCACATTTGCATACCTAGAACAAACAAACCATTGTAATCAAATTTGCTTGGATAAAAAATAAAAAGTAAATTATAAATATGAACAACAAGTAATGAGACATAAACATAAAGGGCTTTTTCCTGGCACATTCCATTCTAATTTACAACCTAGAACACCACTTCCATTAAGGCTCTGTTTCCCCACTTACCAAATTTGGTAAAGGAGAAATGATGCCACCTTGTGGCCGTTTCCTGCAAGAGCAGCTTTAAACTCACAGCTAATGGTCACTTAACATTCACAAGGACTCAGGGCTGTAGAGGACACCTGCCCTAAAAAATTGTGCTGAAGTAGGGAATGGACAAAAATTTCAAAACAGGCAAATGTTTCCAGAAGAGAGTATGAATATTAACGTTTTACTCACGCTCTTTTAAAAAAAAGGAAAATGGATAAAAGCTCAACCTCAGGGAGTGTTAGACCCATGAAATCTAATCTACAAAAAGTTTCAACTTACACCAGTCGACTGACCATCAGCAAAAAGTCTACAAACAATAAATGCTGACGGGGTTTAGAGAACTGTGTACCCTCTACCTGCTGGTGAGACGTAAAGGGGTAACGGCCAATAATGAGAACAGAAAGGAGCTGTGTTTAAAAGTAAAAATGGAGGTACCATTCAATCCAGCAGGCGCACCATTGGACCTCTCACCGGAGAAGACAAGAATCGAGAAGACACAGGCCGCAAAAGCTTCAGTGCAGCCTTATTCACAATAGCCAAGACAGTGAAGGAATCAAAATGTCCAACAACAGGTGAATAGATAAAGAAGAAGTGGTCCATGTACACAATGGAATATTAGCCATGGAAAACAATGAACCATTGTTCTTTGAGGCACCACAAATGAGTCTGGAGATAATCACGAAACATGAGGTAAGTCCGAAAGCAAAAGACCTATATTCTATGATATCACTTACAGGCGTTATCTAATAACTGACACAAATGAACATATTTCCAAAGAGAAAGACACTCACAGATTTAGAAAACAAACTATGCTCATCTAAAAGGAAAGGTGGGGGGAGTGGATAAATTAAGGTTAGTGTTACTATATGTATACAAACACATATTATATACATATCTCAAAAAGACCTGCCATATAGAAGGGAGGTGTGCGGAACCCTCTGTAACACTTTACATGGGAAGGGGATCTGTACTTGAATAGACATATATAATGTACAAATGAACCAGATTGTGTACACCTCGGACAAACAATATTCTAAGCTTTACTCCAATTAAAAAAATTTTTAAAACCAAGAAGAAATAATGAGACATAAACTTATGGGGGTTTCTCCATGCACATTCCAATAAAATTTACAACCTAGGAACACGACTTCCAGAAAGGCTCTGCTGCCCTAGTACCCAGATTTGGGAATCGAGGAATGCTGCCTGCTTGAGGCCACTTCCCACAACAGCAGCTTTTAACCCATTACTAAAGGTCACTAAATATGCACCACACTTGCAATTCGGGAAATGAGACCTGCTCTCTAAAAAAATTCTGGGCTGGAAAATCGACCAAAAAATTTAACAGAGGGCAAGCTTCCAAGAAGACAATTTCAAGAATTATATTGTACTCCCAACTGTTTCCTTTTTTTAGCAGAAAAGAAAACGGCAGAGAAAAATGATGAGTTTTATGAATTTTCAAAGACATGCAAACCCAAAGTACAAAAACCTATCAGCTCACACCAGCCAGAAGGGCCATTAGCATAAATGCTGCAAACAATAAATGCTGAAGCGATTGTGGAGAAATGCGTACCCTCGATTCTAAGGGGGACGTGGTAAGAGCCACTAATGAAAACACAAAGAAGGTGCTTTGATAAGGGTAACACGGTGCTACCAGTCAATCAATCACACCCACTGCTGGGCCTATCACCTGAGAAAATGAGAATCAAAAAGTCACAGGCTTGGGGCTTCCCTGGTGGTGCAGTGGTTGAGAGTCTGCCTGCCAATGCAGGGCACACGGGTTCGAGCCCCGGTCTGGGAAGATCCCACATGCCGCGGAGCAACTGGGCCCGTGAGCCACAACCACTGAGCCTGCGCGCATGGAGCCTGTGCTCCGCAACAAGAGAGGCCGCGATAGTGAGAGACCCACGCACCGCGATGAAGAGTGGCCCCCGCTCGCCGCAACTACAGAAAGCCCTCGCGCACAAACGAAGATCCAACACAGCCATAAATAAATAAATAAATAAATAAATAAATAAATAAATAAATAAATAAATAAATAAATAAATATTAAAAAAAAAAAGTCACAGGCTGGCAATCCTGCACTCCAACAATATTTACCATAGCCAACACTTGGAAGCAATGAAAATGTCCATCAACTGAGGAATGCACAAAGTAGAAGTGGTCCAAGTACACAGTGGAAAATTACTCCAATAAAAAATAAAAATTAAATTTAAAAATTGAACAAAAGTAAAGACACATCAGCTTGTGTGGGTTTGTCCGGGCACACTCCACTCTAATTTATAACTGAGAAACACCACAGGCCGCAAGGGCATTTTCCTAGTTACCAGGGTGGGGAACATAGAAAGGCTGCCACCCTCTGGCAGTTACCTGCAAAAACAGCTTTAAGGCCTGTGCTAATGGTCATTTCATAGGAAGAAGTAATGCAGGACTGTAAATGAAACATGCCCTCAATATGTCTTGAGGGAGGTAATGGCCAAAACATTTCAAAATGTGACACATACTTTAAGAGAACACTTTGAAGAACTAAGGGGTAATCACAGCTTGAAAAATAAAAAGGATATGCCTTAAAGCTCAGTTTCAACGGATTATGAGGCACATGCGAATTCAACCAAAAAGAGGTATCAGCTCACACTTGTCAGAAAAACCATCAGCAAGAAAACTACAAACAATAAATGCTGAAGCTGTTGTGGAGAAAGGCATACCCTCAACTTCAAGGGGGACGTAACTTGGAAAGGGCCACAAATGAGAACAGAATGGAGGTGCCTTAAAAAGGTAAACATTGAGCTACCATATGATCCAGCAGGCCCACTCCTCAACCTAAAATCTAAGAGGATAGAATTGGAAAGACACAGGCAGGCCAATCTGCATTGCACAGTATTACAATAGCCAAGATATGGAGGTAACCAAAAAGTCCACCAACAGATGGGTGGACAAAGAAGAACTCCTCCATGTATAGATGGAATATTCGCTAGTGAAAAAAATGAAACAATGCCATTTGCAGCACCATAGATGAGTCTAGACGTAATCACACCACCTGTAGTAAGTGAGAAAGTAAAAGACACATATCCTATCATATCTCTTTTAGGAGTTACATAAAAATTGATACTAATGAAGATATTTCCACAGAGAAAGGCAATCACAGATTCATTAAAAAACTTATGGTTCACCAAAGAGAAAGGGATGAGGATTGGATAATTTACCATATTGGGGTTAACAGAGATATACAAACCATGTGAAATATATAATCACCAAAGACGTACGGAAGACCAGGAGAAGACTACTCAACATTGTGTCATAACCTATATGGGAAAAGGATGCGAGGAAGAATAGATACACGTATATGTGTGAAAGAACCACATTTGCACACCTAGAACAAACAAACCATTGTAATCAAATTTGCTTGGATAAAAAATAAAAAGTAAATTATAAATATGAACAACAAGTAATGAGACATAAACATAAAGGGCTTTTTCCTGGCACATTCCATTCTAATTTACAACCTAGAACACCACTTCCATTAAGGCTCTGTTTCCCCACTTACCAAATTTGGTAAAGGAGAAATGATGCCACCTTGTGGCCGTTTCCTGCAAGAGCAGCTTTAAACTCACAGCTAATGGTCACTTAACATTCACAAGGACTCAGGGCTGTAAAGGACACCTGCCCTAAAAAATTGTGCTGAAGTAGGGAATGGACAAAAATTTCAAAACAGGCAAATGTTTCCAGAAGAGAGTATGAATATTAACGTTTTACTCACGCTCTTTTAAAAAAAAGGAAAATGGATAAAAGCTCAACCTCAGGGAGTGTTAGACCCATGAAATCTAATCTACAAAAAGTTTCAACTTACACCAGTCGACTGACCATCAGCAAAAAGTCTACAAACAATAAATGCTGACGGGGTTTTAGAGAACTGTGTACCCTCTACCTGCTGGTGAGACGTAAAGGGGTAACGGCCAATAATGAGAACAGAAAGGAGCTGTGTTTAAAAGTAAAAATGGAGGTACCATTCAATCCAGCAGGCGCACCATTGGACCTCTCACCGGAGAAGACAAGAATCCAGAAGACACAGGCCGCAAAAGCTTCAGTGCAGCCTTATTCACAATAGCCAAGACAGTGAAGGAATCAAAATGTCCAACAATAGGTGAATAGATAAAGAAGAAGTGGTCCATGTACACAATGGAATATTAGTCATGGAAAACAATGAACCATTGTTCTTTGAGGCACCACAAATGAGTCTGGAGATAATCACGAAACATGAGGTAAGTGCGAAAGCAAAAGACCTATATTCTATGATATCACTTACAGGCGTTATCTAATAACTGACACAAATGAACATATTTCCAAAGAGAAAGACACTCACAGATTTAGAAAACAAACTATGCTCATCTAAAAGGAAAGGTGAGGGGAGTGGATAAATTAAGGTTTGTGTTACTATATGTATACAAACACATATTATATACATATCTCAAAAAGACCTACCATATAGAAGGGAGGTGTGCGGAACCCTCTGTAACATTTTACATGGGAAGGGGATCTGTACTTGAATAGACATATATAATGTACAAATGAACCAGATTGTGTACACCTCGGACAAACAATATTCTAAGCTTTACTCCAATTAAAAAAATTTTTAAAACCAAGAAGAAATAATGAGACATAAACTTATGGGGGTTTCTCCATGCACATTCCAATATAATTTACAACCTAGGAACACGACTTCCAGAAAGGCTCTGCTGCCCTAGTACCCAGATTTGGGAATGGAGGAATGCTGCCTGCTTGAGGCCACTTCCCACAACAGCAGCTTTTAACCCATTACTAAAGGTCACTAAATATGCACCACACTTGCAGTTCGGGAAATGAGACCTGCTCTCTAAAAAAATTCTGGGCTGGAAAATCGACCAAAAAATTTAACAGAGGGCAAGCTTCCAAGAAGACAATTTCAAGAATTATATTGTACTCCCAACTGTTTCCTTTTTTTAGCAGAAAAGAAAACGGCGGAGAAAAATGATGAGTTTTATGAATTTTCAAAGACATGAAAACCCAAAGTACAAAAACCTATCAGCTCACACCAGCCAGAAGGGCCATTAGCATAAATGCAGCAAACAATAAATGCTGAAGCGATTGTGGAGAAATGCGTACCCTCGATTCTGAGGGGGACGTGGTAAGAGCCACTAATGAAAACACAAAGAAGGTGCTTTGATAAGGGTAACACGGTGCTACCAGTCAATCAATCACACCCACTGCTGGGCCTATCACGTGAGAAAATGAGAATCAAAAAGCCACAGGATGGCAATGCTGCACTCCAACAATATTTACCATAGCCAACACATGGAAGCAAAGAAAATGTCCATCAACCATGGAATGCACAATGTAGAAGTGGTCCACGTACACACTGGAAAATTACTCCAATAAAAAATAAAAATTTAATTTAAAAATCCAACAAAAGTAAAGAGACATCAGCTTGTGTGGGTTTCTCCGGGCACACTCCACTCTAATTTATAACCGAGAAACACCACAGGCCGCAAGGGCTTTTCCCTAGTTTACAGGGTGGGGAACATAGAAAGGCTGCCACCCTCTGGCTTTTACCTGCAAAAGCAGCTTTAAAGCCTGTGCTAATGGTCATTTCATAGGAAGAAGTAATGCAGGACTGTAAATGAAACCTGCCCTCAAAATGTCTTGAGAGAGGTAATGGCCAAAACATTTCAAAATGTGACACATACTTTAAGAGAACACTTTGAAGAAATAAGAGGTAATCTCAGCTTGAAAAATAAAATGGACATGCCTTAAAGCTCAATTTCAACGGATGATGAAGCACATGCGAATTCAACCACCAAGAGGTATCAGCTCACACTTGTCAGAATAACCATCAGCAAGAAAACTACAAACAATAAATGCTGAAGGTGTTTTGGAGAATTGAATACCTTCATCTTCAAGTGGGACATAACTTGGAAAGGGCCACGAATAAGAACAGAATGGAGGTGCCTTTAAAAGGTAAATATTGAGCTACCATATGATCCAGGAGGCCCACTCCTCGACCTATAATATAAGAAGAGAAAATTGGAAAGACACAGGCAGGCAAATCTGCATGGCACAGTATTACAATAGCCAAGATATGGAAGTAAACAAAAAGTCCACCAACAGATGGGTGGACAAAGAAGAACTCCTCCATGTACAGATGGAATATTCGCTAGTGAAACAAATGAAACAATGCCATTTGCAGCACCATAGATGGGTCTATACGTAATTACGCCACCTGTAGTAAGTGAGAAAGCAAAAGACACATATCCTATCATATCACTTTTAGGAGTTACTTAAAAATTGATACCAATGAAGATATTTCCACAGAGAAAGGCAATCACAGATTCATTAAAAAACTTATGGTTCACCAAATAGAAAGGGATTAGGATTGGATACATTACCATTTTGGGGTTAACAGAGATATACAAACCATGTGAAATATATAATCAGCAAAGACGTATGGAAGACCAGGAGAAGACTACTCAACATTGTGTCATAAACTACATGGGAAAAAGATGCGAGGAATAACAGATACACGTATATGTGTGAAAGAACCACATTTGCACACCTAGAACAAACAAACCATTGTAATCAAATTTGCTTGGATAAAAAATAAAAAGTAAATTATAAATATGAACAGGAAGTAATGAGACATGAACATAAAGGGCTTTTTCCTGGCACATTCCATTTTAATTTACAACCTAGAACACCACTTCCATTAAGGATCTGTTTCCCCAGTTACCAAATATGGTAAAGGAGAAATGATGTCACCTTGTGCCCATTTCCTGCAAGAGCAGATTTAAACTCACAGCTAATGGTCACTTAACATTCACAAGGACTCAGGGCTGTAAAGGACACCTGCCCTAAATAATTGTGCTGATGGAGGGAATGGACAAAAAAATTCAAAACAGGCAAATGTTTCAAGAAGATAGTATGAATAGTTACGTTTTACTCACGCTCTTTAAAAAAAATGGAAAATGGATAAAGGCTCAACCTCAGGGAGTTTTAGACCCATGCAATCTAATCTACAAAAAGTTTCAACTTACACCATTCGACTAACCATCAGCAAAATGTCTACAAACAATAAATGCTGAAGCGGTTTTAGAGAACTCTGTACCCTGTACCTGCTGGTGAGACGTAAAGGGGTAAAAGCCAATAATGAGAACAGAAAGGATCTGTGTTTAAAAGTAAAAATGGAGGTACCATTCAATCCAGCAGGCGCACCATTGGACCTCTCACCGGAGAAGACAAGAATCGAGAAGACACAGGCCGCAAAAGCTGCAGTACAGCCTTTTTCACAATAGCCAAGACAGTGAAGCAATCAAAATTTCCAACAACAGGTGAATGGATAAAGAAGAAGTGGTCCATGTACACAATGGAATGTTAGCCATGGAAAACAATGAACCATTGCTCTTTGAGGCACCACAAATGAGTTTGGAGGTAGTCACGAAATATGAGATAAGTCCGAAAGCAAAAGACCTATATTCTATGATATCACTTAGAGGCGTTATCTAATAACGGACACAAATGAACATATTTCCACAGAGAAAGACACTCACTGACTTAGAAAACAAATTATGCTCATCTAAAAGGAAAGGTGTGGGGAATGGATAAATTAAGATTAGTGTTACTATATGTATACAAACACATATTATATACATAACTCAAAAAGACCGACCATATAGCAAGGGATGTGTGCGGAACCCTCTGTAACATTTTACATTGGAAGAGGATCTGTACTTGAATAGACATATATAATGTACAAATGAACCAGACTGTGTACAACTAGGATGAACAATATTCTAAGCTTTACCCCAAATAAAAAAAAAATTAAAACCAAGAAGAAATAATGAGACATAAACTTATGGGGGTTTCTCCATGCACATTCCAATGTAATTTACAACCTAGGGACACGACTTCCAGAAAGGCTCTGCTGCCCTAGTACACAGATTGGGGAATGGAGAAATGCTGCCTGCTTGAGGCCACTTCCTACAAGAGCAGCTTTAAACCCATTGCTAAAGGTCACTAAATATTCACCAAACTTGCAGTTCGGTAAATGACACCTGCTCTCTAAAAAAATTCTGGGCTGGAAAATCGACCAAAAAATTAAACAGAGGGCAACCTTCCAAGAAGACAATTTCAAGAGTTATATTGTATTCCCAATTGTATCCTTTTTTTAACAGAAAAGAAAACGGCGGAAAAAATGATGAGTTTTATGAATTTTCAAAGACATGGAAACCCAAATTACAAAAACCTATCAGCTCACACCAGCCAGAAGGGCCATTAGCATAAATGCTGCAAAGAATAAATGCTGGAGGGATTGTGGAGAAATGCGTACCGTTGATTCTAAGCGGGACGTGGTAGGAACCACTAAGGAAAACACAAAGAAGGTGATTTGAAAAGGGTAACACGGTGCTACCAGTCAATCAATCACACCCACTGCTAGGACTATCGCCTGAGAAAATGAGAATCAAAAAGTCACAGGATGAAAATCCTGCACTCCAACAATATTAACGATAGCGAACACTTGGAGGCAATGAAAATGTCCATCAACCGAGGAATGCACAAAGTAGAAGTGGTCCACGTACACAGTGGAAAATTACTCCAATAAAAAATAAAAATTAAATTTAAAAATCCAACAAAAGTAAAGAGACATCAGCTTGTGTGGGTTTGTCCGGGCACACTCCACTCTAATTTATAACCGAGAAACACCACAGGCCGCAAGGGCATTTCCCTAGTTACCAGGGTGGGGAACATAGAAAGGCTGCCACCCTCTGGCAGTTACCTGCAAAAACAGCTTTAAGGCCTGTGCTAATGGTCATTTCATAGGAAGAAGTAATGCAGGACTGTAAATGAAACATGCCCTCAATATGTCTTGAGGGAGGTAATGGCCAAAACATTTCAAAATGTGACACATACTTTAAGAGAACACTTTGAAGAACTAAGGGGTAATCACAGCTTGAAAAATAAAAAGGATATGCCTTAAAGCTCAGTTTCAAAGGATTATGAGGCACATGCGAATTCAACCTCAAAGGGGTATCAGCTCACACTTGTCAGAAAAACCATCAGCAAGAAAACTACAAACAATAAATGCTGAAGCTGTTGTGGAGAAATGCATACCCTCAACTTCAAGGGGGACGTAACTTGGAAAGGGCCATGAATGAGAACAGAATGGAGGTGCCTTGAAAAGGTAAACATTGAGCTACCATATGATCCAGCAGGCCCACTCCTCGACCAATAATCTAAGAAGAGAGAATTGGAAAGACACAGGCAGGCAAATCTGCATTGCACAGTATTACAATAGCCAAGATATGGAGGTAACCAAAAAGTCCACCAACAGATGGGTGGACAAAGAAGAACTCCTCCATGTATAGATGGAATATTCGCTAGTGAAAAAAATGAAACAATGCCATTTGCAGCACCATAGATGAGTCTAGACATAATCACACCACCTGTTGTAAGTGAGAAAGTAAAAGACACATATCCTATCATATAACTTTTAGGAGTTACTTAAAAATTGATACCAATGAAGATATTTCCACAGAGAAAGGCAATCACAGATTCATTAAAAAACTTATGGTTCACCAAATAGAAAGGGATGAGGATTGGATACATTACCATATTGGGGTTAACAGAGATATACAAACCATGTGAAATATATAATCACCAAAGACGTACGGAAGACCAGGAGAAGACTATTTAACTTTGTGTCATAACCTACATGGGAAAAGGATGCGAGGAAGAATAGATGCACGTATATGTGTGAAAGAACCACATTTGCATACCTAGAACAAACAAACCATTGTAATCAAATTTGCTTGGATAAAAAATAAAAAGTAAATTATAAATATGAACAACAAGTACTGAGACATAAATATAAAGGGCTTTTTCCTGGCACATTCCATTCTAATTTACAACCTAGAACACCACTTCCATTAAGGCTCTGTTTCCCCTGTTACCAAATTTGGTAAAGGAGAAATGATGCCACCTTGTGGCCATTTCCTGCAAGAGCAGCTTTAAACTCACAGCTAATGGTAACTTAACTTTCACAAGGACTCAGGGCTGTAAAGGACACCTGCCCTAAAAAACTGAGCTGAAGTAGGGAATGGACAAAAAAATTCAAAACAGGCAAATGTTTCAAGAAGAGAGTATGAAGAGTTAAGTTTTACTCACACACTTTTAAACAAAAAGGAAAATGGATAAAAGCTCAACCTCAGGGAGTGTTAGACCCATGAAATCTAATCTACAAAAAGTTTCAACTTACACCAGTCGACTGACCATCAGCAAAAAGTCTACAAACAATAAATGCTGACGGTGTTTTAGAGAACTGTGTACCCTCTACCTGCTGGTGAGATGTAAAGAGGTAAAAGCCAATAATGAGAACAGAAAGGATCTGTGTTTAAAAGTAAAAATGGAGGTACCATTCAATCTAGCAGGCGCACCATTGGACCTCTCACCTGAGAAGATTAGTATCGAGAAGACACAAGCTGCAAAAGCTGCAGTACAGCCTTATTCACAATAGCCAAGACAGTGAAGCAATCAAAATGTCCAACAAGAGGTGAATGGATAAAGAAGAAGTGGTCCATGTACACAATGAAATAATAGCCATGGAAAACAATGAACCATTGCTCTCTGAGGCACCACAAATGAGTCTGGAGATAATCACGAAACATGAGTTAAGTCGGAAAGCAAAAGACCTACATTCTATGATATCACTTATAGGCATTATCTAATAACTGACACAAATGAACATATTTCCACAGAGAAAGACACTCACGCACTTAGAAAACAAACTATGCTCATCTAAAAGGAAAGGTGGGGGGAATGGATAAATTAAGATTAGTGTTACTATATGTATACAAACTCATATTATATACATATCTCAAAAACACCAACCATATAGCAAGGGAGGTCTGCAGAACCCTCAGTAACATTTTACATGGGAAGAGCATCTGTACTTGAGTAGACAAATATAATGTACAAATGAACCAGATTGTGTACACCTCGGACAAACAATATTCTAAGCTTTACTCCAATTAAAAAAATTTTTAAAACCAAGAAGAAATAATGAGACATAAACTTATGGGGGTTTCTCCATGCACATTCCAATAAAATTTACAACCTAGGAACACGACTTCCAGAAAGGCTCTGCTGCCCTAGTACCCAGATTTGGGAATCGAGGAATGCTGCCTGCTTGAGGCCACTTCCCACAACAGCAGCTTTTAACCCATTACTAAAGGTCACTAAATATGCACCACACTTGCAGTTCGGGAAATGAGACCTGCTCTCTAAAAAAATTCTGGGCTGGAAAATCGACCAAAAAATTTAACAGAGGGCAAGCTTCCAAGAAGACAATTTCAAGAATTATATTGTACTCCCAACTGTTTCCTTTTTTTAGCAGAAAAGAAAACGGCAGAGAAAAATGATGAGTTTTATGAATTTTCAAAGACATGAAAACCCAAAGTACAAAAACCTATCAGCTCACACCAGCCAGAAGGGCCATTAGCATAAATGCTGCAAACAATAAATGCTGAAGCGATTGTGGAGAAATGCGTACCCTCGATTCTAAGGGGGACGTGGTAAGAGCCACTAATGAAAACACAAAGAAGGTGCTTTGATAAGGGTAACACGGTGCTACCAGTCAATCAATCACACCCACTGCTGGGCCTATCAACTGAGAAAATGAGAATCAAAAAGTCACAGGCTTGGGGCTTCCCTGGTGGTGCAGTGGTTGAGAGTCTGCCTGCCAATGCAGGGCACACGGGTTCGAGCCCCGGTCTGGGAAGATCCCACATGCCGCGGAGCAACTGGGCCCGTGAGCCACAACCACTGAGCCTGCGCGCATGGAGCCTGTGCTCCGCAACAAGAGAGGCCGCGATAGTGAGAGACCCACGCACCGCGATGAAGAGTGGCCCCCGCTCGCCGCAACTACAGAAAGCCCTCGCGCACAAACGAAGATCCAACACAGCCATAAATAAATAAATAAATAAATAAATAAATAAATATTAAAAAAAAAAAGTCACAGGCTGGCAATCCTGCACTCCAACAATATTTACCATAGCCAACACTTGGAAGCAATGAAAATGTCCATCAACTGAGGAATGCACAAAGTAGAAGTGGTCCAAGTACACAGTGGAAAATTACTCCAATAAAAAATAAAAATTAAATTTAAAAATTGAACAAAAGTAAAGACACATCAGCTTGTGTGGGTTTGTCCGGGCACACTCCACTCTAATTTATAACTGAGAAACACCACAGGCCACAAGGTCATTTCCCTAGTTACCAGGGTGGGGAACATAGAAAGGCTGCCACCCTCTAGCAGTTACCTGCAAAAACAGCTTTAAGGCCTGTGCTAATGGTCATTTCATAGGAAGAAGTAATGCAGGACTGTAAATGAAACATGCCCTCAATATGTCTTGAGGGAGGTAATGGCCAAAACATTTCAAAATGTGACACATACTTTAAGAGAACACTTTGAAGAACTAAGGGGTAATCACAGCTTGAAAAATAAAAAGGATATGCCTTAAAGCTCAGTTTCAACGGATTATGAGGCACATGCGAATTCAACCAAAAAGAGGTATCAGCTCACACTTGTCAGAAAAACCATCAGCAAGAAAACTACAAACAATAAATGCTGAAGCTGTTGTAGAGAAATGCATACCCTCAACTTCAAGGGGGACGTAACTTGGAAAGGGCCACAAATGAGAACAGAATGGAGGTGCCTTAAAAAAGTAAACATTGAGCTACCATATGATCCAGCAGGCCCACTCCTCGACCTATAATCTAAGAAGAGAGAATTGGAAAGACACAGGCAGGCCAATCTGCATTGCACAGTATTACAATAGCCAAGATATGGAGGTAACCAAAAAGTCCACCAACAGATGGGTGGACAAAGAAGAACTCCTCCATGTATAGATGGAATATTCGCTAGTGAAAAAAATGAAACAATGCAATTTGCAGCACCATAGATGAGTCTAGACGTAATCACAGCACCTGTAGTAAGTGAGAAAGTAAAAGACACATATCCTATCATATCACTTTTAGGAGTTACATAAAAATTGATACTAATGAAGATATTTCCACAGAGAAAGGCAATCACAGATTCATTAAAAAACTTATGGTTCATCAAATAGAAAGGGATGAGGATTGGATAATTTACCATATTGGGGTTAACAGAGATATACAAACCATGTGAAATATATAATCACCAAAGACGTACAGAAGACCAGGAGAAGACTACTCAACATTGTGTCATAACCTATATGGGAAAAGGATGGCGAGGAAGAATAGATACATGTATATGTGTGAAAGAACCACATTTGCCCACCTAGAACAAACAAACCATTGTAATCAAATTTGCTTGGATAAAAAATAAAAAGTAAATTATAAATATGAACAACAAGTAATGAGACATAAACATAAAGGGCTTTTTCCTGGCACATTCCATTCTAATTTACAACCTAGAACACCACTTCCATTAAGGCTCTGTTTCCCCACTTACCAAATTTGGTAAAGGAGAAATGATGCCACCTTGTGGCCGTTTCCTGCAAGAGCAGCTTTAAACTCACAGCTAATGGTCACTTAACATTCACAAGGACTCAGGGCTGTAAAGGACACCTGCCCTAAAAAATTGTGCTGAAGTAGGGAATGGACAAAAATTTCAAAACAGGCAAATGTCTCCAGAAGAGAGTATGAATATTAACGTTTTACTCACGCTCTTTTAAAAAAAAAGGAAAATGGATAAAAGCTCAACCTCAGGGAGTGTTAGACCCATGAAATCTAATCTACAAAAAGTTTCAACTTACACCAGTCGACTGACCATCAGCAAAAAGTCTACAAACAATAAATGCTGACGGGGTTTTAGAGAACTGTGTACCCTCTACCTGCTGGTGAGACGTAAAGGGGTAACGGCCAATAATGAGAACAGAAAGGAGCTGTGTTTAAAAGTAAAAATGGAGGTACCATTCAATCCAGCAGGCGCACCATTGGACCTCTCACCGGAGAAGACAAGAATCGAGAAGACACAGGCCGCAAAAGCTTCAGTGCAGCCTTATTCACAATAGCCAAGACAGTGAAGGAATCAAAATGTCCAACAACAGGTGAATAGATAAAGAAGAAGTGGTCCATGTACACAATGGAATATTAGCCATGGAAAACAATGAACCATTGTTCTTTGAGGCACCACAAATGAGTCTGGAGATAATCACGAAACAAGAGGTAAGTCCGAAAGCAAAAGACCTATATTCTATGATATCACTTACAGGCGATATCTAATAACTGACACAAATGAACATATTTCCAAAGAGAAAGACACTCACAGATTTAGAAAACAAACTATGCTCATCTAAAAGGAAAGGTGGGGGGAGTGGATAAATTAAGGTTAGTGTTACTATATGTATACAAACACATATTATATACATATCTCAAAAAGACCTACCATATAGAAGGGAGGTGTGCGGAACCCTCTGTAACATTTTACATGGGAAGGGGATCTGTACTTGAATAGACATATATAATGTACAAATGAACCAGATTGTGTACACCTCGGACAAACAATATTCTAAGCTTTACTCCAATTAAAAAAATTTTTAAAACCAAGAAGAAATAATGAGACATAAACTTATGGGGGTTTCTCCATGCACATTCCAATATAATTTACAACCTAGGAACACGACTTCCAGAAAGGCTCTGCTGCCCTAGTACCCAGATTTGGGAATGGAGGAATGCTGCCTGCTTGAGGCCACTTCCCACAACAGCAGCTTTTAACCCATTACTAAAGGTCACTAAATATGCACCACACTTGCAGTTCGGGAAATGAGACCTGCTCTCTAAAAAAATTCTGGGCTGGAAAATCGACCAAAAAATTTAACAGAGGGCAAGCTTCCAAGAAGACAATTTCAAGAATTATATTGTACTCCCAACTGTTTCCTTTTTTTAGCAGAAAAGAAAACGGCGGTGAAAAATGATGAGTTTTATGAATTTTCAAAGACATGAAAACCCAAAGTACAAAAACCTATCAGCTCACACCAGCCAGAAGGGCCATTAGCATAAATGCTGCAAACAATAAATGCTGAAGCGATTGTGGAGAAATGCGTACCCTCGATTCTGAGGGGGACGTGGTAAGAGCCACTAATGAAAACACAAAGAAGGTGCTTTGATAAGGGTAACACGGTGCTACCAGTCAATCAATCACACCCACTGCTGGGCCTATCACGTGAGAAAATGAGAATCAAAAAGCCACAGGATGGCAATGCTGCACTCCAACAATATTTACCATAGCCAACACATGGAAGCAAAGAAAATGTCCATCAACCATGGAATGCACAATGTAGAAGTGGTCCACGTACACACTGGAAAATTACTCCAATAAAAAATAAAAATTTAATTTAAAAATCCAACAAAAGTAAAGAGACATCAGCTTGTGTGGGTTTCTCCGGGCACACTCCACTCTAATTTATAACCGAGAAACACCACAGGCCGCAAGGGCTTTTCCCTAGTTTACAGGGTGGGGAACATAGAAAGGCTGCCACCCTCTGGCTTTTACCTGCAAAAGCAGCTTTAAAGCCTGTGCTAATGGTCATTTCATAGGAAGAAGTAATGCAGGACTGTAAATGAAACCTGCCCTCAAAATGTCTTGAGAGAGGTAATGGCCAAAACATTTCAAAATGTGACACATACTTTAAGAGAACACTTTGAAGAAATAAGAGGTAATCTCAGCTTGAAAAATAAAATGGACATGCCTTAAAGCTCAATTTCAACGGATGATGAAGCACATTCGAATTCAACCACCAAGAGGTATCAGCTCACACTTGTCAGAATAACCATCAGCAAGAAAACTACAAACAATAAATGCTGAAGGTGTTTTGGAGAATTGAATACCTTCATCTTCAAGTGGGACATAACTTGGAAAGGGCCACGAATAAGAACAGAATGGAGGTGCCTTTAAAAGGTAAACATTGAGCTACCATATGATCCAGGAGGCCCACTCCTCGACCTATAATATAAGAAGAGAAAATTGGAAAGACACAGGCAGGCAAATCTGCATGGCACAGTATTACAATAGCCAAGATATGGAAGTAAACAAAAAGTCCACCAACAGATGGGTGGACAAAGAAGAACTCCTCCATGTACAGATGGAATATTCGCTAGTGAAACAAATGAAACAATGCCATTTGCAGCACCATAGATGGGTCTATACGTAATCACGCCACCTGTAGTAAGTGAGAAAGCAAAAGACACATATCCTATCATATCACTTTTAGGAGTTACTTAAAAATTGATACCAATGAAGATATTTCCACAGAGAAAGGCAATCACAGATTCATTAAAAAACTTATGGTTCACCAAATAGAAAGGGATTAGGATTGGATACATTACCATTTTGGGGTTAACAGAGATATACAAACCATGTGAAATATATAATCAGCAAAGACGTATGGAAGACCAGGAGAAGACTACTCAACATTGTGTCATAAACTACATGGGAAAAAGATGCGAGGAATAACAGATACACGTATATGTGTGAAAGAACCACATTTGCACACCTAGAACAAACAAACCATTGTAATCAAATTTGCTTGGATAAAAAATAAAAAGTAAATTATAAATATGAACAGGAAGTAATGAGACATGAACATAAAGGGCTTTTTCCTGGCACATTCCATTTTAATTTACAACCTAGAACACCACTTCCATTAAGGATCTGTTTCCCCAGTTACCAAATATGGTAAAGGAGAAATGATGTCACCTTGTGCCCATTTCCTGCAAGAGCAGATTTAAACTCACAGCTAATGGTCACTTAACATTCACAAGGACTCAGGGCTGTAAAGGACACCTGCCCTAAATAATTGTGCTGATGGAGGGAATGGACAAAAAAATTCAAAACAGGCAAATGTTTCAAGAAGATAGTATGAATAGTTACGTTTTACTCACGCTCTTTAAAAAAAATGGAAAATGGATAAAGGCTCAACCTCAGGGAGTTTTAGACCCATGCAATCTAATCTACAAAAAGTTTCAACTTACACCATTCGACTAACCATCAGCAAAATGTCTACAAACAATAAATGCTGAAGCGGTTTTAGAGAACTCTGTACCCTGTACCTGCTGGTGAGACGTAAAGGGGTAAAAGCCAATAATGAGAACAGAAAGGATCTGTGTTTAAAAGTAAAAATGGAGGTACCATTCAATCCAGCAGGCGCACCATTGGACCTCTCACCGGAGAAGACAAGAATCGAGAAGACACAGGCCGCAAAAGCTGCAGTACAGCCTTATTCACAATAGCCAAGACAGTGAAGCAATCAAAATTTCCAACAACAGGTGAATGGATAAAGAAGAAGTGGTCCATGTACACAATGGAATGTTAGCCATGGAAAACAATGAACCATTGCTCTTTGAGGCACCACAAATGAGTTTGGAGGTAGTCACGAAATATGAGATAAGTCCGAAAGCAAAAGACCTATATTCTATGATATCACTTAGAGGCGTTATCTAATAACGGACACAAATGAACATATTTCCACAGAGAAAGACACTCACTGACTTAGAAAACAAATTATGCTCATCTAAAAGGAAAGGTGTGGGGAATGGATAAATTAAGATTAGTGTTACTATATGTATACAAACACATATTATATACATAACTCAAAAAGACCGACCATATAGCAAGGGATGTGTGCGGAACCCTCTGTAACATTTTACATTGGAAGAGGATCTGTACTTGAATAGACATATATAATGTACAAATGAACCAGACTGTGTACAACTAGGATGAACAATATTCTAAGCTTTACCCCAAATAAAAAAAAAAATTAAAACCAAGAAGAAATAATGAGACATAAACTTATGGGGGTTTCTCCATGCACATTCCAATGTAATTTACAACCTAGGGACACGACTTCCAGAAAGGCTCTGCTGCCCTAGTACACAGATTGGGGAATGGAGAAATGCTGCCTGCTTGAGGCCACTTCCTACAAGAGCAGCTTTAAACCCATTGCTAAAGGTCACTAAATATTCACCAAACTTGCAGTTCGGTAAATGACACCTGCTCTCTAAAAAAATTCTGGGCTGGAAAATCGACCAAAAAATTAAACAGAGGGCAACCTTCCAAGAAGACAATTTCAAGAGTTATATTGTATTCCCAATTGTATCCTTTTTTTAACAGAAAAGAAAACGGCGGAAAAAATGATGAGTTTTATGAATTTTCAAAGACATGGAAACCCAAATTACAAAAACCTATCAGCTCACACCAGCCAGAAGGGCCATTAGCATAAATGCTGCAAAGAATAAATGCTGGAGGGATTGTGGAGAAATGCGTACCGTTGATTCTAAGCGGGACGTGGTAGGAACCACTAAGGAAAACACAAAGAAGGTGATTTGAAAAGGGTAACACGGTGCTACCAGTCAATCAATCACACCCACTGCTAGGACTATCGCCTGAGAAAATGAGAATCAAAAAGTCACAGGATGAAAATCCTGCACTCCAACAATATTAACGATAGCGAACACTTGGAGGCAATGAAAATGTCCATCAACCGAGGAATGCACAAAGTAGAAGTGGTCCACGTACACAGTGGAAAATTACTCCAATAAAAAATAAAAATTAAATTTAAAAATCCAACAAAAGTAAAGAGACATCAGCTTGTGTGGGTTTGTCCGGGCACACTCCACTCTAATTTATAACCGAGAAACACCACAGGCCGCAAGGGCATTTCCCTAGTTACCAGGGTGGGGAACATAGAAAGGCTGCCACCCTCTGGCAGTTACCTGCAAAAACAGCTTTAAGGCCTGTGCTAATGGTCATTTCATAGGAAGAAGTAATGCAGGACTGTAAATGAAACATGCCCTCAATATGTCTTGAGGGAGGTAATGGCCAAAACATTTCAAAATGTGACACATACTTTAAGAGAACACTTTGAAGAACTAAGGGGTAATCACAGCTTGAAAAATAAAAAGGATATGCCTTAAAGCTCAGTTTCAAAGGATTATGAGGCACATGCGAATTCAACCTCAAAGGGGTATCAGCTCACACTTGTCAGAAAAACCATCAGCAAGAAAACTACAAACAATAAATGCTGAAGCTGTTGTGGAGAAATGCATACCCTCAACTTCAAGGGGGACGTAACTTGGAAAGGGCCATGAATGAGAACAGAATGGAGGTGCCTTGAAAAGGTAAACATTGAGCTACCATATGATCCAGCAGGCCCACTCCTCGACCAATAATCTAAGAAGAGAGAATTGGAAAGAAACAGGCAGGCAAATCTGCATTGCACAGTATTACAATAGCCAAGATATGGAGGTAACCAAAAAGTCCACCAACAGATGGGTGGACAAAGAAGAACTCCTCCATGTATAGATGGAATATTCGCTAGTGAAAAAAATGAAACAATGCCATTTGCAGCACCATAGATGAGTCTAGACATAATCACACCACCTGTTGTAAGTGAGAAAGTAAAAGACACATATCCTATCATATAACTTTTAGGAGTTACTTAAAAATTGATACCAATGAAGATATTTCCACAGAGAAAGGCAATCACAGATTCATTAAAAAACTTATGGTTCACCAAATAGAAAGGGATGAGGATTGGATACATTACCATATTGGGGTTAACAGAGATATACAAACCATGTGAAATATATAATCACCAAAGACGTACGGAAGACCAGGAGAAGACTATTTAACTTTGTGTCATAACCTACATGGGAAAAGGATGCGAGGAAGAATAGATGCACGTATATGTGTGAAAGAACCACATTTGCATACCTAGAACAAACAAACCATTGTAATCAAATTTGCTTGGATAAAAAATAAAAAGTAAATTATAAATATGAACAACAAGTACTGAGACATAAATATAAAGGGCTTTTTCCTGGCACATTCCATTCTAATTTACAACCTAGAACACCACTTCCATTAAGGCTCTGTTTCCCCTGTTACCAAATTTGGTAAAGGAGAAATGATGCCACCTTGTGGCCATTTCCTGCAAGAGCAGCTTTAAACTCACAGCTAATGGTAACTTAACTTTCACAAGGACTCAGGGCTGTAAAGGACACCTGCCCTAAAAAACTGAGCTGAAGTAGGGAATGGACAAAAAAATTCAAAACAGGCAAATGTTTCAAGAAGAGAGTATGAAGAGTTAAGTTTTACTCACACACTTTTAAACAAAAAGGAAAATGGATAAAAGCTCAACCTCAGGGAGTGTTAGACCCATGAAATCTAATCTACAAAAAGTTTCAACTTACACCAGTCGACTGACCATCAGCAAAAAGTCTACAAACAATAAATGCTGACGGGGTTTTAGAGAACTGTGTACCCTCTACCTGCTGGTGAGACGTAAAGAGGTAAAAACCAATAATGAGAACAGAAAGGATCTGTGTTTAAAAGTAAAAATGGAGGTACCATTCAATCTAGCAGGCGCACCATTGGACCTCTCACCTGAGAAGATTAGTATCGAGAAGACACAAGCTGCAAAAGCTGCAGTACAGCCTTATTCACAATAGCCAAGACAGTGAAGCAATCAAAATGTCCAACAAGAGGTGAATGGATAAAGAAGAAGTGGTCCATGTACACAATGAAATAATAGCCATGGAAAACAATGAACCATTGCTCTCTGAGGCACCACAAATGAGTCTGGAGATAATCACGAAACATGAGTTAAGTCGGAAAGCAAAAGACCTACATTCTATGATATCACTTATAGGCATTATCTAATAACTGACACAAATGAACATATTTCCACAGAGAAAGACACTCACGCACTTAGAAAACAAACTATGCTCATCTAAAAGGAAAGGTGGGGGGAATGGATAAATTAAGATTAGTGTTACTATATGTATACAAACTCATATTATATACATATCTCAAAAACACCAACCATATAGCAAGGGAGGTCTGCAGAACCCTCAGTAACATTTTACATGGGAAGAGCATCTGTACTTGAGTAGACAAATATAATGTACAAATGAACCAGATTGTGTACACCTCGGACAAACAATATTCTAAGCTTTACTCCAATTAAAAAAATTTTTAAAACCAAGAAGAAATAATGAGACATAAACTTATGGGGGTTTCTCCATGCACATTCCAATAAAATTTACAACCTAGGAACACGACTTCCAGAAAGGCTCTGCTGCCCTAGTACCCAGATTTGGGAATCGAGGAATGCTGCCTGCTTGAGGCCACTTCCCACAACAGCAGCTTTTAACCCATTACTAAAGGTCACTAAATATGCACCACACTTGCAGTTCGGGAAATGAGACCTGCTCTCTAAAAAAATTCTGGGCTGGAAAATCGACCAAAAAATTTAACAGAGGGCAAGCTTCCAAGAAGACAATTTCAAGAATTATATTGTACTCCCAACTGTTTCCTTTTTTTAGCAGAAAAGAAAACGGCAGAGAAAAATGATGAGTTTTATGAATTTTCAAAGACATGAAAACCCAAAGTACAAAAACCTATCAGCTCACACCAGCCAGAAGGGCCATTAGCATAAATGCTGCAAACAATAAATGCTGAAGCGATTGTGGAGAAATGCGTACCCTCGATTCTAAGGGGGACGTGGTAAGAGCCACTAATGAAAACACAAAGAAGGTGCTTTGATAAGGGTAACACGGTGCTACCAGTCAATCAATCACACCCACTGCTGGGCCTATCAACTGAGAAAATGAGAATCAAAAAGTCACAGGCTTGGGGCTTCCCTGGTGGTGCAGTGGTTGAGAGTCTGCCTGCCAATGCAGGGCACACGGGTTCGAGCCCCGGTCTGGGAAGATCCCACATGCCGCGGAGCAACTGGGCCCGTGAGCCACAACCACTGAGCCTGCGCGCATGGAGCCTGTGCTCCGCAACAAGAGAGGCCGCGATAGTGAGAGACCCACGCACCGCGATGAAGAGTGGCCCCCGCTCGCCGCAACTACAGAAAGCCCTCGCGCACAAACGAAGATCCAACACAGCCATAAATAAATAAATAAATAAATAAATAAATAAATAAATAAATAAATAAATATTAAAAAAAAAAAGTCACAGGCTGGCAATCCTGCACTCCAACAATATTTACCATAGCCAACACTTGGAAGCAATGAAAATGTCCATCAACTGAGGAATGCACAAAGTAGAAGTGGTCCAAGTACACAGTGGAAAATTACTCCAATAAAAAATAAAAATTAAATTTAAAAATTGAACAAAAGTAAAGACACATCAGCTTGTGTGGGTTTGTCCGGGCACACTCCACTCTAATTTATAACTGAGAAACACCACAGGCCACAAGGTCATTTCCCTAGTTACCAGGGTGGGGAACATAGAAAGGCTGCCACCCTCTAGCAGTTACCTGCAAAAACAGCTTTAAGGCCTGTGCTAATGGTCATTTCATAGGAAGAAGTAATGCAGGACTGTAAATGAAACATGCCCTCAATATGTCTTGAGGGAGGTAATGGCCAAAACATTTCAAAATGTGACACATACTTTAAGAGAACACTTTGAAGAACTAAGGGGTAATCACAGCTTGAAAAATAAAAAGGATATGCCTTAAAGCTCAGTTTCAACGGATTATGAGGCACATGCGAATTCAACCAAAAAGAGGTATCAGCTCACACTTGTCAGAAAAACCATCAGCAAGAAAACTACAAACAATAAATGCTGAAGCTGTTGTAGAGAAATGCATACCCTCAACTTCAAGGGGGACGTAACTTGGAAAGGGCCACAAATGAGAACAGAATGGAGGTGCCTTAAAAAAGTAAACATTGAGCTACCATATGATCCAGCAGGCCCACTCCTCGACCTATAATCTAAGAAGAGAGAATTGGAAAGACACAGGCAGGCCAATCTGCATTGCACAGTATTACAATAGCCAAGATATGGAGGTAACCAAAAAGTCCACCAACAGATGGGTGGACAAAGAAGAACTCCTCCATGTATAGGTGGAATATTCGCTAGTGAAAAAAATGAAACAATGCAATTTGCAGCACCATAGATGAGTCTAGACGTAATCACAGCACCTGTAGTAAGTGAGAAAGTAAAAGACACATATCCTATCATATCACTTTTAGGAGTTACATAAAAATTGATACTAATGAAGATATTTCCACAGAGAAAGGCAATCACAGATTCATTAAAAAACTTATGGTTCATCAAATAGAAAGGGATGAGGATTGGATAATTTACCATATTGGGGTTAACAGAGATATACAAACCATGTGAAATATATAATCACCAAAGACGTACAGAAGACCAGGAGAAGACTACTCAACATTGTGTCATAACCTATATGGGAAAAGGATGGCGAGGAAGAATAGATACACGTATATGTGTGAAAGAACCACATTTGCCCACCTAGAACAAACAAACCATTGTAATCAAATTTGCTTGGATAAAAAATAAAAAGTAAATTATAAATATGAACAACAAGTAATGAGACATAAACATAAAGGGCTTTTTCCTGGCACATTCCATTCTAATTTACAACCTAGAACACCACTTCCATTAAGGCTCTGTTTCCCCACTTACCAAATTTGGTAAAGGAGAAATGATGCCACCTTGTGGCCGTTTCCTGCAAGAGCAGCTTTAAACTCACAGCTAATGGTCACTTAACATTCACAAGGACTCAGGGCTGTAAAGGACACCTGCCCTAAAAAATTGTGCTGAAGTAGGGAATGGACAAAAATTTCAAAACAGGCAAATGTCTCCAGAAGAGAGTATGAATATTAACGTTTTACTCACGCTCTTTTAAAAAAAAAGGAAAATGGATAAAAGCTCAACCTCAGGGAGTGTTAGACCCATGAAATCTAATCTACAAAAAGTTTCAACTTACACCAGTCGACTGACCATCAGCAAAAAGTCTACAAACAATAAATGCTGACGGGGTTTTAGAGAACTGTGTACCCTCTACCTGCTGGTGAGACGTAAAGGGGTAACGGCCAATAATGAGAACAGAAAGGAGCTGTGTTTAAAAGTAAAAATGGAGGTACCATTCAATCCAGCAGGCGCACCATTGGACCTCTCACCGGAGAAGACAAGAATCGAGAAGACAAAGGCCGCAAAAGCTTCAGTGCAGCCTTATTCACAATAGCCAAGACAGTGAAGGAATCAAAATGTCCAACAACAGGTGAATAGATAAAGAAGAAGTGGTCCATGTACACAATGGAATATTAGCCATGGAAAACAATGAACCATTGTTCTTTGAGGCACCACAAATGAGTCTGGAGATAATCACGAAACAAGAGGTAAGTCCGAAAGCAAAAGACCTATATTCTATGATATCACTTACAGGCGATATCTAATAACTGACACAAATGAACATATTTCCAAAGAGAAAGACACTCACAGATTTAGAAAACAAACTATGCTCATCTAAAAGGAAAGGTGGGGGGAGTGGATAAATTAAGGTTAGTGTTACTATATGTATACAAACACATATTATATACATATCTCAAAAAGACCTACCATATAGAAGGGAGGTGTGCGGAACCCTCTGTAACATTTTACATGGGAAGGGGATCTGTACTTGAATAGACATATATAATGTACAAATGAACCAGATTGTGTACACCTCGGACAAACAATATTCTAAGCTTTACTCCAATTAAAAAAATTTTTAAAACCAAGAAGAAATAATGAGACATAAACTTATGGGGGTTTCTCCATGCACATTCCAATATAATTTACAACCTAGGAACACGACTTCCAGAAAGGCTCTGCTGCCCTAGTACCCAGATTTGGGAATGGAGGAATGCTGCCTGCTTGAGGCCACTTCCCACAACAGCAGCTTTTAACCCATTACTAAAGGTCACTAAATATGCACCACACTTGCAGTTCGGGAAATGAGACCTGCTCTCTAAAAAAATTCTGGGCTGGAAAATCGACCAAAAAATTTAACAGAGGGCAAGCTTCCAAGAAGACAATTTCAAGAATTATATTGTACTCCCAACTGTTTCCTTTTTTTAGCAGAAAAGAAAACGGCGGAGAAAAATGATGAGTTTTATGAATTTTCAAAGACATGAAAACCCAAAGTACAAAAACCTATCAGCTCACACCAGCCAGAAGGGCCATTAGCATAAATGCTGCAAACAATAAATGCTGAAGCGATTGTGGAGAAATGCGTACCCTCGATTCTGAGGGGGACGTGGTAAGAGCCACTAATGAAAACACAAAGAAGGTGCTTTGATAAGGGTAACACGGTGCTACCAGTCAATCAATCACACCCACTGCTGGGCCTATCACGTGAGAAAATGAGAATCAAAAAGCCACAGGATGGCAATGCTGCACTCCAACAATATTTACCATAGCCAACACATGGAAGCAAAGAAAATGTCCATCAACCATGGAATGCACAATGTAGAAGTGGTCCACGTACACACTGGAAAATTACTCCAATAAAAAATAAAAATTTAATTTAAAAATCCAACAAAAGTAAAGAGACATCAGCTTGTGTGGGTTTCTCCGGGCACACTCCACTCTAATTTATAACCGAGAAACACCACAGGCCGCAAGGGCTTTTCCCTAGTTTACAGGGTGGGGAACATAGAAAGGCTGCCACCCTCTGGCTTTTACCTGCAAAAGCAGCTTTAAAGCCTGTGCTAATGGTCATTTCATAGGAAGAAGTAATGCAGGACTGTAAATGAAACCTGCCCTCAAAATGTCTTGAGAGAGGTAATGGCCAAAACATTTCAAAATGTGACACATACTTTAAGAGAACACTTTGAAGAAATAAGAGGTAATCTCAGCTTGAAAAATAAAATGGACATGCCTTAAAGCTCAATTTCAACGGATGATGAAGCACATTCGAATTCAACCACCAAGAGGTATCAGCTCACACTTGTCAGAATAACCATCAGCAAGAAAACTACAAACAATAAATGCTGAAGGTGTTTTGGAGAATTGAATACCTTCATCTTCAAGTGGGACATAACTTGGAAAGGGCCACGAATAAGAACAGAATGGAGGTGCCTTTAAAAGGTAAACATTGAGCTACCATATGATCCAGGAGGCCCACTCCTCGACCTATAATATAAGAAGAGAAAATTGGAAAGACACAGGCAGGCAAATCTGCATGGCACAGTATTACAATAGCCAAGATATGGAAGTAAACAAAAAGTCCACCAACAGATGGGTGGACAAAGAAGAACTCCTCCATGTACAGATGGAATATTCGCTAGTGAAACAAATGAAACAATGCCATTTGCAGCACCATAGATGGGTCTATACGTAATCACGCCACCTGTAGTAAGTGAGAAAGCAAAAGACACATATCCTATCATATCACTTTTAGGAGTTACTTAAAAATTGATACCAATGAAGATATTTCCACAGAGAAAGGCAATCACAGATTCATTAAAAAACTTATGGTTCACCAAATAGAAAGGGATTAGGATTGGATACATTACCATTTTGGGGTTAACAGAGATATACAAACCATGTGAAATATATAATCAGCAAAGACGTATGGAAGACCAGGAGAAGACTACTCAACATTGTGTCATAAACTACATGGGAAAAAGATGCGAGGAATAACAGATACACGTATATGTGTGAAAGAACCACATTTGCACACCTAGAACAAACAAACCATTGTAATCAAATTTGCTTGGATAAAAAATAAAAAGTAAATTATAAATATGAACAGGAAGTAATGAGACATGAACATAAAGGGCTTTTTCCTGGCACATTCCATTTTAATTTACAACCTAGAACACCACTTCCATTAAGGATCTGTTTCCCCAGTTACCAAATATGGTAAAGGAGAAATGATGTCACCTTGTGCCCATTTCCTGCAAGAGCAGATTTAAACTCACAGCTAATGGTCACTTAACATTCACAAGGACTCAGGGCTGTAAAGGACACCTGCCCTAAATAATTGTGCTGATGGAGGGAATGGACAAAAAAATTCAAAACAGGCAAATGTTTCAAGAAGATAGTATGAATAGTTACGTTTTACTCACGCTCTTTAAAAAAAATGGAAAATGGATAAAGGCTCAACCTCAGGGAGTTTTAGACCCATGCAATCTAATCTACAAAAAGTTTCAACTTACACCATTCGACTAACCATCAGCAAAATGTCTACAAACAATAAATGCTGAAGCGGTTTTAGAGAACTCTGTACCCTGTACCTGCTGGTGAGACGTAAAGGGGTAAAAGCCAATAATGAGAACAGAAAGGATCTGTGTTTAAAAGTAAAAATGGAGGTACCATTCAATCCAGCAGGCGCACCATTGGACCTCTCACCGGAGAAGACAAGAATCGAGAAGACACAGGCCGCAAAAGCTGCAGTACAGCCTTATTCACAATAGCCAAGACAGTGAAGCAATCAAAATTTCCAACAACAGGTGAATGGATAAAGAAGAAGTGGTCCATGTACACAATGGAATGTTAGCCATGGAAAACAATGAACCATTGCTCTTTGAGGCACCACAAATGAGTTTGGAGGTAGTCACGAAATATGAGATAAGTCCGAAAGCAAAAGACCTATATTCTATGATATCACTTAGAGGCGTTATCTAATAACGGACACAAATGAACATATTTCCACAGAGAAAGACACTCACTGACTTAGAAAACAAATTATGCTCATCTAAAAGGAAAGGTGTGGGGAATGGATAAATTAAGATTAGTGTTACTATATGTATACAAACACATATTATATACATAACTCAAAAAGACCGACCATATAGCAAGGGATGTGTGCGGAACCCTCTGTAACATTTTACATTGGAAGAGGATCTGTACTTGAATAGACATATATAATGTACAAATGAACCAGACTGTGTACAACTAGGATGAACAATATTCTAAGCTTTACCCCAAATAAAAAAAAAAATTAAAACCAAGAAGAAATAATGAGACATAAACTTATGGGGGTTTCTCCATGCACATTCCAATGTAATTTACAACCTAGGGACACGACTTCCAGAAAGGCTCTGCTGCCCTAGTACACAGATTGGGGAATGGAGAAATGCTGCCTGCTTGAGGCCACTTCCTACAAGAGCAGCTTTAAACCCATTGCTAAAGGTCACTAAATATTCACCAAACTTGCAGTTCGGTAAATGACACCTGCTCTCTAAAAAAATTCTGGGCTGGAAAATCGACCAAAAAATTAAACAGAGGGCAACCTTCCAAGAAGACAATTTCAAGAGTTATATTGTATTCCCAATTGTATCCTTTTTTTAACAGAAAAGAAAACGGCGGAAAAAATGATGAGTTTTATGAATTTTCAAAGACATGGAAACCCAAATTACAAAAACCTATCAGCTCACACCAGCCAGAAGGGCCATTAGCATAAATGCTGCAAAGAATAAATGCTGGAGGGATTGTGGAGAAATGCGTACCGTTGATTCTAAGCGGGACGTGGTAGGAACCACTAAGGAAAACACAAAGAAGGTGATTTGAAAAGGGTAACACGGTGCTACCAGTCAATCAATCACACCCACTGCTAGGACTATCGCCTGAGAAAATGAGAATCAAAAAGTCACAGGATGAAAATCCTGCACTCCAACAATATTAACGATAGCGAACACTTGGAGGCAATGAAAATGTCCATCAACCGAGGAATGCACAAAGTAGAAGTGGTCCACGTACACAGTGGAAAATTACTCCAATAAAAAATAAAAATTAAATTTAAAAATCCAACAAAAGTAAAGAGACATCAGCTTGTGTGGGTTTGTCCGGGCACACTCCACTCTAATTTATAACCGAGAAACACCACAGGCCGCAAGGGCATTTCCCTAGTTACCAGGGTGGGGAACATAGAAAGGCTGCCACCCTCTGGCAGTTACCTGCAAAAACAGCTTTAAGGCCTGTGCTAATGGTCATTTCATAGGAAGAAGTAATGCAGGACTGTAAATGAAACATGCCCTCAATATGTCTTGAGGGAGGTAATGGCCAAAACATTTCAAAATGTGACACATACTTTAAGAGAACACTTTGAAGAACTAAGGGGTAATCACAGCTTGAAAAATAAAAAGGATATGCCTTAAAGCTCAGTTTCAAAGGATTATGAGGCACATGCGAATTCAACCTCAAAGGGGTATCAGCTCACACTTGTCAGAAAAACCATCAGCAAGAAAACTACAAACAATAAATGCTGAAGCTGTTGTGGAGAAATGCATACCCTCAACTTCAAGGGGGACGTAACTTGGAAAGGGCCATGAATGAGAACAGAATGGAGGTGCCTTGAAAAGGTAAACATTGAGCTACCATATGATCCAGCAGGCCCACTCCTCGACCAATAATCTAAGAAGAGAGAATTGGAAAGACACAGGCAGGCAAATCTGCATTGCACAGTATTACAATAGCCAAGATATGGAGGTAACCAAAAAGTCCACCAACAGATGGGTGGACAAAGAAGAACTCCTCCATGTATAGATGGAATATTCGCTAGTGAAAAAAATGAAACAATGCCATTTGCAGCACCATAGATGAGTCTAGACATAATCACACCACCTGTTGTAAGTGAGAAAGTAAAAGACACATATCCTATCATATAACTTTTAGGAGTTACTTAAAAATTGATACCAATGAAGATATTTCCACAGAGAAAGGCAATCACAGATTCATTAAAAAACTTATGGTTCACCAAATAGAAAGGGATGAGGATTGGATACATTACCATATTGGGGTTAACAGAGATATACAAACCATGTGAAATATATAATCACCAAAGACGTACGGAAGACCAGGAGAAGACTATTTAACTTTGTGTCATAACCTACATGGGAAAAGGATGCGAGGAAGAATAGATGCACGTATATGTGTGAAAGAACCACATTTGCATACCTAGAACAAACAAACCATTGTAATCAAATTTGCTTGGATAAAAAATAAAAAGTAAATTATAAATATGAACAACAAGTACTGAGACATAAATATAAAGGGCTTTTTCCTGGCACATTCCATTCTAATTTACAACCTAGAACACCACTTCCATTAAGGCTCTGTTTCCCCTGTTACCAAATTTGGTAAAGGAGAAATGATGCCACCTTGTGGCCATTTCCTGCAAGAGCAGCTTTAAACTCACAGCTAATGGTAACTTAACTTTCACAAGGACTCAGGGCTGTAAAGGACACCTGCCCTAAAAAACTGAGCTGAAGTAGGGAATGGACAAAAAAATTCAAAACAGGCAAATGTTTCAAGAAGAGAGTATGAAGAGTTAAGTTTTACTCACACACTTTTAAACAAAAAGGAAAATGGATAAAAGCTCAACCTCAGGGAGTGTTAGACCCATGAAATCTAATCTACAAAAAGTTTCAACTTACACCAGTCGACTGACCATCAGCAAAAAGTCTACAAACAATAAATGCTGACGGGGTTTTAGAGAACTGTGTACCCTCTACCTGCTGGTGAGATGTAAAGAGGTAAAAGCCAATAATGAGAACAGAAAGGATCTGTGTTTAAAAGTAAAAATGGAGGTACCATTCAATCTAGCAGGCGCACCATTGGACCTCTCACCTGAGAAGATTAGTATCGAGAAGACACAAGCTGCAAAAGCTGCAGTACAGCCTTATTCACAATAGCCAAGACAGTGAAGCAATCAAAATGTCCAACAAGAGGTGAATGGATAAAGAAGAAGTGGTCCATGTACACAATGAAATAATAGCCATGGAAAACAATGAACCATTGCTCTCTGAGGCACCACAAATGAGTCTGGAGATAATCACGAAACATGAGTTAAGTCGGAAAGCAAAAGACCTACATTCTATGATATCACTTATAGGCATTATCTAATAACTGACACAAATGAACATATTTCCACAGAGAAAGACACTCACGCACTTAGAAAACAAACTATGCTCATCTAAAAGGAAAGGTGGGGGGAATGGATAAATTAAGATTAGTGTTACTATATGTATACAAACTCATATTATATACATATCTCAAAAACACCAACCATATAGCAAGGGAGGTCTGCAGAACCCTCAGTAACATTTTACATGGGAAGAGCATCTGTACTTGAGTAGACAAATATAATGTACAAATGAACCAGATTGTGTACACCTCGGACAAACAATATTCTAAGCTTTACTCCAATTAAAAAAATTTTTAAAACCAAGAAGAAATAATGAGACATAAACTTATGGGGGTTTCTCCATGCACATTCCAATAAAATTTACAACCTAGGAACACGACTTCCAGAAAGGCTCTGCTGCCCTAGTACCCAGATTTGGGAATGGAGGAATGCTGCCTGCTTGAGGCCACTTCCCACAACAGCAGCTTTTAACCCATTACTAAAGGTCACTAAATATGCACCACACTTGCAGTTCGGGAAATGAGACCTGCTCTCTAAAAAAATTCTGGGCTGGAAAATCGACCAAAAAATTTAACAGAGGGCAAGCTTCCAAGAAGACAATTTCAAGAATTATATTGTACTCCCAACTGTTTCCTTTTTTTAGCAGAAAAGAAAACGGCAGAGAAAAATGATGAGTTTTATGAATTTTCAAAGACATGAAAACCCAAAGTACAAAAACCTATCAGCTCACACCAGCCAGAAGGGCCATTAGCATAAATGCTGCAAACAATAAATGCTGAAGCGATTGTGGAGAAATGCGTACCCTCGATTCTAAGGGGGACGTGGTAAGAGCCACTAATGAAAACACAAAGAAGGTGCTTTGATAAGGGTAACACGGTGCTACCAGTCAATCAATCACACCCACTGCTGGGCCTATCAACTGAGAAAATGAGAATCAAAAAGTCACAGGCTTGGGGCTTCCCTGGTGGTGCAGTGGTTGAGAGTCTGCCTGCCAATGCAGGGCACACGGGTTCGAGCCCCGGTCTGGGAAGATCCCACATGCCGCGGAGCAACTGGGCCCGTGAGCCACAACCACTGAGCCTGCGCGCATGGAGCCTGTGCTCCGCAACAAGAGAGGCCGCGATAGTGAGAGACCCACGCACCGCGATGAAGAGTGGCCCCCGCTCGCCGCAACTACAGAAAGCCCTCGCGCACAAACGAAGATCCAACACAGCCATAAATAAATAAATAAATAAATAAATAAATAAATAAATAAATATTAAAAAAAAAAAGTCACAGGCTGGCAATCCTGCACTCCAACAATATTTACCATAGCCAACACTTGGAAGCAATGAAAATGTCCATCAACTGAGGAATGCACAAAGTAGAAGTGGTCCAAGTACACAGTGGAAAATTACTCCAATAAAAAATAAAAATTAAATTTAAAAATTGAACAAAAGTAAAGACACATCAGCTTGTGTGGGTTTGTCCGGGCACACTCCACTCTAATTTATAACTGAGAAACACCACAGGCCACAAGGTCATTTCCCTAGTTACCAGGGTGGGGAACATAGAAAGGCTGCCACCCTCTAGCAGTTACCTGCAAAAACAGCTTTAAGGCCTGTGCTAATGGTCATTTCATAGGAAGAAGTAATGCAGGACTGTAAATGAAACATGCCCTCAATATGTCTTGAGGGAGGTAATGGCCAAAACATTTCAAAATGTGACACATACTTTAAGAGAACACTTTGAAGAACTAAGGGGTAATCACAGCTTGAAAAATAAAAAGGATATGCCTTAAAGCTCAGTTTCAACGGATTATGAGGCACATGCGAATTCAACCAAAAAGAGGTATCAGCTCACACTTGTCAGAAAAACCATCAGCAAGAAAACTACAAACAATAAATGCTGAAGCTGTTGTAGAGAAATGCATACCCTCAACTTCAAGGGGGACGTAACTTGGAAAGGGCCACAAATGAGAACAGAATGGAGGTGCCTTAAAAAAGTAAACATTGAGCTACCATATGATCCAGCAGGCCCACTCCTCGACCTATAATCTAAGAAGAGAGAATTGGAAAGACACAGGCAGGCCAATCTGCATTGCACAGTATTACAATAGCCAAGATATGGAGGTAACCAAAAAGTCCACCAACAGATGGGTGGACAAAGAAGAACTCCTCCATGTATAGATGGAATATTCGCTAGTGAAAAAAATGAAACAATGCAATTTGCAGCACCATAGATGAGTCTAGACGTAATCACAGCACCTGTAGTAAGTGAGAAAGTAAAAGACACATATCCTATCATATCACTTTTAGGAGTTACATAAAAATTGATACTAATGAAGATATTTCCACAGAGAAAGGCAATCACAGATTCATTAAAAAACTTATGGTTCATCAAATAGAAAGGGATGAGGATTGGATAATTTACCATATTGGGGTTAACAGAGATATACAAACCATGTGAAATATATAATCACCAAAGACGTACAGAAGACCAGGAGAAGACTACTCAACATTGTGTCATAACCTATATGGGAAAAGGATGGCGAGGAAGAATAGATACACGTATATGTGTGAAAGAACCACATTTGCCCACCTAGAACAAACAAACCATTGTAATCAAATTTGCTTGGATAAAAAATAAAAAGTAAATTATAAATATGAACAACAAGTAATGAGACATAAACATAAAGGGCTTTTTCCTGGCACATTCCATTCTAATTTACAACCTAGAACACCACTTCCATTAAGGCTCTGTTTCCCCACTTACCAAATTTGGTAAAGGAGAAATGATGCCACCTTGTGGCCGTTTCCTGCAAGAGCAGCTTTAAACTCACAGCTAATGGTCACTTAACATTCACAAGGACTCAGGGCTGTAAAGGACACCTGCCCTAAAAAATTGTGCTGAAGTAAGGAATGGACAAAAATTTCAAAACAGGCAAATGTCTCCAGAAGAGAGTATGAATATTAACGTTTTACTCACGCTCTTTTAAAAAAAAAGGAAAATGGATAAAAGCTCAACCTCAGGGAGTGTTAGACCCATGAAATCTAATCTACAAAAAGTTTCAACTTACACCAGTCGACTGACCATCAGCAAAAAGTCTACAAACAATAAATGCTGACGGGGTTTTAGAGAACTGTGTACCCTCTACCTGCTGGTGAGACGTAAAGGGGTAACGGCCAATAATGAGAACAGAAAGGAGCTGTGTTTAAAAGTAAAAATGGAGGTACCATTCAATCCAGCAGGCGCACCATTGGACCTCTCACCGGAGAAGACAAGAATCGAGAAGACACAGGCCGCAAAAGCTTCAGTGCAGCCTTATTCACAATAGCCAAGACAGTGAAGGAATCAAAATGTCCAACAACAGGTGAATAGATAAAGAAGAAGTGGTCCATGTACACAATGGAATATTAGCCATGGAAAACAATGAACCATTGTTCTTTGAGGCACCACAAATGAGTCTGGAGATAATCACGAAACAAGAGGTAAGTCCGAAAGCAAAAGACCTATATTCTATGATATCACTTACAGGCGATATCTAATAACTGACACAAATGAACATATTTCCAAAGAGAAAGACACTCACAGATTTAGAAAACAAACTATGCTCATCTAAAAGGAAAGGTGGGGGGAGTGGATAAATTAAGGTTAGTGTTACTATATGTATACAAACACATATTATATACATATCTCAAAAAGACCTACCATATAGAAGGGAGGTGTGCGGAACCCTCTGTAACATTTTACATGGGAAGGGGATCTGTACTTGAATAGACATATATAATGTACAAATGAACCAGATTGTGTACACCTCGGACAAACAATATTCTAAGCTTTACTCCAATTAAAAAAATTTTTAAAACCAAGAAGAAATAATGAGACATAAACTTATGGGGGTTTCTCCATGCACATTCCAATATAATTTACAACCTAGGAACACGACTTCCAGAAAGGCTCTGCTGCCCTAGTACCCAGATTTGGGAATGGAGGAATGCTGCCTGCTTGAGGCCACTTCCCACAACAGCAGCTTTTAACCCATTACTAAAGGTCACTAAATATGCACCACACTTGCAGTTCGGGAAATGAGACCTGCTCTCTAAAAAAATTCTGGGCTGGAAAATCGACCAAAAAATTTAACAGAGGGCAAGCTTCCAAGAAGACAATTTCAAGAATTATATTGTACTCCCAACTGTTTCCTTTTTTTAGCAGAAAAGAAAACGGCGGAGAAAAATGATGAGTTTTATGAATTTTCAAAGACATGAAAACCCAAAGTACAAAAACCTATCAGCTCACACCAGCCAGAAGGGCCATTAGCATAAATGCTGCAAACAATAAATGCTGAAGCGATTGTGGAGAAATGCGTACCCTCGATTCTGAGGGGGACGTGGTAAGAGCCACTAATGAAAACACAAAGAAGGTGCTTTGATAAGGGTAACACGGTGCTACCAGTCAATCAATCACACCCACTGCTGGGCCTATCACGTGAGAAAATGAGAATCAAAAAGCCACAGGATGGCAATGCTGCACTCCAACAATATTTACCATAGCCAACACATGGAAGCAAAGAAAATGTCCATCAACCATGGAATGCACAATGTAGAAGTGGTCCACGTACACACTGGAAAATTACTCCAATAAAAAATAAAAATTTAATTTAAAAATCCAACAAAAGTAAAGAGACATCAGCTTGTGTGGGTTTCTCCGGGCACACTCCACTCTAATTTATAACCGAGAAACACCACAGGCCGCAAGGGCTTTTCCCTAGTTTACAGGGTGGGGAACATAGAAAGGCTGCCACCCTCTGGCTTTTACCTGCAAAAGCAGCTTTAAAGCCTGTGCTAATGGTCATTTCATAGGAAGAAGTAATGCAGGACTGTAAATGAAACCTGCCCTCAAAATGTCTTGAGAGAGGTAATGGCCAAAACATTTCAAAATGTGACACATACTTTAAGAGAACACTTTGAAGAAATAAGAGGTAATCTCAGCTTGAAAAATAAAATGGACATGCCTTAAAGCTCAATTTCAACGGATGATGAAGCACATTCGAATTCAACCACCAAGAGGTATCAGCTCACACTTGTCAGAATAACCATCAGCAAGAAAACTACAAACAATAAATGCTGAAGGTGTTTTGGAGAATTGAATACCTTCATCTTCAAGTGGGACATAACTTGGAAAGGGCCACGAATAAGAACAGAATGGAGGTGCCTTTAAAAGGTAAACATTGAGCTACCATATGATCCAGGAGGCCCACTCCTCGACCTATAATATAAGAAGAGAAAATTGGAAAGACACAGGCAGGCAAATCTGCATGGCACAGTATTACAATAGCCAAGATATGGAAGTAAACAAAAAGTCCACCAACAGATGGGTGGACAAAGAAGAACTCCTCCATGTACAGATGGAATATTCGCTAGTGAAACAAATGAAACAATGCCATTTGCAGCACCATAGATGGGTCTATACGTAATCACGCCACCTGTAGTAAGTGAGAAAGCAAAAGACACATATCCTATCATATCACTTTTAGGAGTTACTTAAAAATTGATACCAATGAAGATATTTCCACAGAGAAAGGCAATCACAGATTCATTAAAAAACTTATGGTTCACCAAATAGAAAGGGATTAGGATTGGATACATTACCATTTTGGGGTTAACAGAGATATACAAACCATGTGAAATATATAATCAGCAAAGACGTATGGAAGACCAGGAGAAGACTACTCAACATTGTGTCATAAACTACATGGGAAAAAGATGCGAGGAATAACAGATACACGTATATGTGTGAAAGAACCACATTTGCACACCTAGAACAAACAAACCATTGTAATCAAATTTGCTTGGATAAAAAATAAAAAGTAAATTATAAATATGAACAGGAAGTAATGAGACATGAACATAAAGGGCTTTTTCCTGGCACATTCCATTTTAATTTACAACCTAGAACACCACTTCCATTAAGGATCTGTTTCCCCAGTTACCAAATATGGTAAAGGAGAAATGATGTCACCTTGTGCCCATTTCCTGCAAGAGCAGATTTAAACTCACAGCTAATGGTCACTTAACATTCACAAGGACTCAGGGCTGTAAAGGACACCTGCCCTAAATAATTGTGCTGATGGAGGGAATGGACAAAAAAATTCAAAACAGGCAAATGTTTCAAGAAGATAGTATGAATAGTTACGTTTTACTCACGCTCTTTAAAAAAAATGGAAAATGGATAAAGGCTCAACCTCAGGGAGTTTTAGACCCATGCAATCTAATCTACAAAAAGTTTCAACTTACACCATTCGACTAACCATCAGCAAAATGTCTACAAACAATAAATGCTGAAGCGGTTTTAGAGAACTCTGTACCCTGTACCTGCTGGTGAGACGTAAAGGGGTAAAAGCCAATAATGAGAACAGAAAGGATCTGTGTTTAAAAGTAAAAATGGGGGTACCATTCAATCCAGCAGGCGCACCATTGGACCTCTCACCGGAGAAGACAAGAATCGAGAAGACACAGGCCGCAAAAGCTGCAGTACAGCCTTATTCACAATAGCCAAGACAGTGAAGCAATCAAAATTTCCAACAACAGGTGAATGGATAAAGAAGAAGTGGTCCATGTACACAATGGAATGTTAGCCATGGAAAACAATGAACCATTGCTCTTTGAGGCACCACAAATGAGTTTGGAGGTAGTCACGAAATATGAGATAAGTCCGAAAGCAAAAGACCTATATTCTATGATATCACTTAGAGGCGTTATCTAATAACGGACACAAATGAACATATTTCCACAGAGAAAGACACTCACTGACTTAGAAAACAAATTATGCTCATCTAAAAGGAAAGGTGTGGGGAATGGATAAATTAAGATTAGTGTTACTATATGTATACAAACACATATTATATACATAACTCAAAAAGACCGACCATATAGCAAGGGATGTGTGCGGAACTCTCTGTAACATTTTACATTGGAAGAGGATCTGTACTTGAATAGACATATATAATGTACAAATGAACCAGACTGTGTACAACTAGGATGAACAATATTCTAAGCTTTACCCCAAATAAAAAAAAAAATTAAAACCAAGAAGAAATAATGAGACATAAACTTATGGGGGTTTCTCCATGCACATTCCAATGTAATTTACAACCTAGGGACACGACTTCCAGAAAGGCTGTGCTGCCCTAGTACACAGATTGGGGAATGGAGAAATGCTGCCTGCTTGAGGCCACTTCCTACAAGAGCAGCTTTAAACCCATTGCTAAAGGTCACTAAATATTCACCAAACTTGCAGTTCGGTAAATGACACCTGCTCTCTAAAAAAATTCTGGGCTGGAAAATCGACCAAAAAATTAAACAGAGGGCAACCTTCCAAGAAGACAATTTCAAGAGTTATATTGTATTCCCAATTGTATCCTTTTTTTAACAGAAAAGAAAACGGCGGAAAAAATGATGAGTTTTATGAATTTTCAAAGACATGGAAACCCAAATTACAAAAACCTATCAGCTCACACCAGCCAGAAGGGCCATTAGCATAAATGCTGCAAAGAATAAATGCTGGAGGGATTGTGGAGAAATGCGTACCGTTGATTCTAAGCGGGACGTGGTAGGAACCACTAAGGAAAACACAAAGAAGGTGATTTGAAAAGGGTAACACGGTGCTACCAGTCAATCAATCACACCCACTGCTAGGACTATCGCCTGAGAAAATGAGAATCAAAAAGTCACAGGATGAAAATCCTGCACTCCAACAATATTAACGATAGTGAACACTTGGAGGCAATGAAAATGTCCATCAACCGAGGAATGCACAAAGTAGAAGTGGTCCACGTACACAGTGGAAAATTACTCCAATAAAAAATAAAAATTAAATTTAAAAATCCAACAAAAGTAAAGAGACATCAGCTTGTGTGGGTTTGTCCGGGCACACTCCACTCTAATTTATAACCGAGAAACACCACAGGCCGCAAGGGCATTTCCCTAGTTACCAGGGTGGGGAACATAGAAAGGCTGCCACCCTCTGGCAGTTACCTGCAAAAACAGCTTTAAGGCCTGTGCTAATGGTCATTTCATAGGAAGAAGTAATGCAGGACTGTAAATGAAACATGCCCTCAATATGTCTTGAGGGAGGTAATGGCCAAAACATTTCAAAATGTGACACATACTTTAAGAGAACACTTTGAAGAACTAAGGGGTAATCACAGCTTGAAAAATAAAAAGGATATGCCTTAAAGCTCAGTTTCAAAGGATTATGAGGCACATGCGAATTCAACCTCAAAGGGGTATCAGCTCACACTTGTCAGAAAAACCATCAGCAAGAAAACTACAAACAATAAATGCTGAAGCTGTTGTGGAGAAATGCATACCCTCAACTTCAAGGGGGACGTAACTTGGAAAGGGCCATGAATGAGAACAGAATGGAGGTGCCTTGAAAAGGTAAACATTGAGCTACCATATGATCCAGCAGGCCCACTCCTCGACCAATAATCTAAGAAGAGAGAATTGGAAAGACACAGGCAGGCAAATCTGCATTGCACAGTATTACAATAGCCAAGATATGGAGGTAACCAAAAAGTCCACCAACAGATGGGTGGACAAAGAAGAACTCCTCCATGTATAGATGGAATATTCGCTAGTGAAAAAAATGAAACAATGCCATTTGCAGCACCATAGATGAGTCTAGACATAATCACACCACCTGTTGTAAGTGAGAAAGTAAAAGACACATATCCTATCATATAACTTTTAGGAGTTACTTAAAAATTGATACCAATGAAGATATTTCCACAGAGAAAGGCAATCACAGATTCATTAAAAAACTTATGGTTCACCAAATAGAAAGGGATGAGGATTGGATACATTACCATATTGGGGTTAACAGAGATATACAAACCATGTGAAATATATAATCACCAAAGACGTACGGAAGACCAGGAGAAGACTATTTAACTTTGTGTCATAACCTACATGGGAAAAGGATGCGAGGAAGAATAGATGCACGTATATGTGTGAAAGAACCACATTTGCATACCTAGAACAAACAAACCATTGTAATCAAATTTGCTTGGATAAAAAATAAAAAGTAAATTATAAATATGAACAACAAGTACTGAGACATAAATATAAAGGGCTTTTTCCTGGCACATTCCATTCTAATTTACAACCTAGAACACCACTTCCATTAAGGCTCTGTTTCCCCTGTTACCAAATTTGGTAAAGGAGAAATGATGCCACCTTGTGGCCATTTCCTGCAAGAGCAGCTTTAAACTCACAGCTAATGGTAACTTAACTTTCACAAGGACTCAGGGCTGTAAAGGACACCTGCCCTAAAAAACTGAGCTGAAGTAGGGAATGGACAAAAAAATTCAAAACAGGCAAATGTTTCAAGAAGCGAGTATGAAGAGTTAAGTTTTACTCACACACTTTTAAACAAAAAGGAAAATGGATAAAAGCTCAACCTCAGGGAGTGTTAGACCCATGAAATCTAATCTACAAAAAGTTTCAACTTACACCAGTCGACTGACCATCAGCAAAAAGTCTACAAACAATAAATGCTGACGGGGTTTTAGAGAACTGTGTACCCTCTACCTGCTGGTGAGATGTAAAGAGGTAAAAGCCAATAATGAGAACAGAAAGGATCTGTGTTTAAAAGTAAAAATGGAGGTACCATTCAATCTAGCAGGCGCACCATTGGACCTCTCACCTGAGAAGATTAGTATCGAGAAGACACAAGCTGCAAAAGCTGCAGTACAGCCTTATTCACAATAGCCAAGACAGTGAAGCAATCAAAATGTCCAACAAGAGGTGAATGGATAAAGAAGAAGTGGTCCATGTACACAATGAAATAATAGCCATGGAAAACAATGAACCATTGCTCTCTGAGGCACCACAAATGAGTCTGGAGATAATCACGAAACATGAGTTAAGTCGGAAAGCAAAAGACCTACATTCTATGATATCACTTATAGGCATTATCTAATAACTGACACAAATGAACATATTTCCACAGAGAAAGACACTCACGCACTTAGAAAACAAACTATGCTCATCTAAAAGGAAAGGTGGGGGGAATGGATAAATTAAGATTAGTGTTACTATATGTATACAAACTCATATTATATACATATCTCAAAAACACCAACCATATAGCAAGGGAGGTCTGCAGAACCCTCAGTAACATTTTACATGGGAAGAGCATCTGTACTTGAGTAGACAAATATAATGTACAAATGAACCAGATTGTGTACACCTCGGACAAACAATATTCTAAGCTTTACTCCAATTAAAAAAATTTTTAAAACCAAGAAGAAATAATGAGACATAAACTTATGGGGGTTTCTCCATGCACATTCCAATAAAATTTACAACCTAGGAACACGACTTCCAGAAAGGCTCTGCTGCCCTAGTACCCAGATTTGGGAATCGAGGAATGCTGCCTGCTTGAGGCCACTTCCCACAACAGCAGCTTTTAACCCATTACTAAAGGTCACTAAATAGGCACCACACTTGCAGTTCGGGAAATGAGACCTGCTCTCTAAAAAAATTCTGGGCTGGAAAATCGACCAAAAAATTTAACAGAGGGCAAGCTTCCAAGAAGACAATTTCAAGAATTATATTGTACTCCCAACTGTTTCCTTTTTTTAGCAGAAAAGAAAACGGCAGAGAAAAATGATGAGTTTTATGAATTTTCAAAGACATGAAAACCCAAAGTACAAAAACCTATCAGCTCACACCAGCCAGAAGGGCCATTAGCATAAATGCTGCAAACAATAAATGCTGAAGCGATTGTGGAGAAATGCGTACCCTCGATTCTAAGGGGGACGTGGTAAGAGCCACTAATGAAAACACAAAGAAGGTGCTTTGATAAGGGTAACACGGTGCTACCAGTCAATCAATCACACCCACTGCTGGGCCTATCAACTGAGAAAATGAGAATCAAAAAGTCACAGGCTTGGGGCTTCCCTGGTGGTGCAGTGGTTGAGAGTCTGCCTGCCAATGCAGGGCACACGGGTTCGAGCCCCGGTCTGGGAAGATCCCACATGCCGCGGAGCAACTGGGCCCGTGAGCCACAACCACTGAGCCTGCGCGCATGGAGCCTGTGCTCCGCAACAAGAGAGGCCGCGATAGTGAGAGACCCACGCACCGCGATGAAGAGTGGCCCCCGCTCGCCGCAACTACAGAAAGCCCTCGCGCACAAACGAAGATCCAACACAGCCATAAATAAATAAATAAATAAATAAATAAATAAATAAATAAATAAATATTAAAAAAAAAAAGTCACAGGCTGGCAATCCTGCACTCCAACAATATTTACCATAGCCAACACTTGGAAGCAATGAAAATGTCCATCAACTGAGGAATGCACAAAGTAGAAGTGGTCCAAGTACACAGTGGAAAATTACTCCAATAAAAAATAAAAATTAAATTTAAAAATTGAACAAAAGTAAAGACACATCAGCTTGTGTGGGTTTGTCCGGGCACACTCCACTCTAATTTATAACTGAGAAACACCACAGGCCACAAGGTCATTTCCCTAGTTACCAGGGTGGGGAACATAGAAAGGCTGCCACCCTCTAGCAGTTACCTGCAAAAACAGCTTTAAGGCCTGTGCTAATGGTCATTTCATAGGAAGAAGTAATGCAGGACTGTAAATGAAACATGCCCTCAATATGTCTTGAGGGAGGTAATGGCCAAAACATTTCAAAATGTGACACATACTTTAAGAGAACACTTTGAAGAACTAAGGGGTAATCACAGCTTGAAAAATAAAAAGGATATGCCTTAAAGCTCAGTTTCAACGGATTATGAGGCACATGCGAATTCAACCAAAAAGAGGTATCAGCTCACACTTGTCAGAAAAACCATCAGCAAGAAAACTACAAACAATAAATGCTGAAGCTGTTGTAGAGAAATGCATACCCTCAACTTCAAGGGGGACGTAACTTGGAAAGGGCCACAAATGAGAACAGAATGGAGGTGCCTTAAAAAAGTAAACATTGAGCTACCATATGATCCAGCAGGCCCACTCCTCGACCTATAATCTAAGAAGAGAGAATTGGAAAGACACAGGCAGGCCAATCTGCATTGCACAGTATTACAATAGCCAAGATATGGAGGTAACCAAAAAGTCCACCAACAGATGGGTGGACAAAGAAGAACTCCTCCATGTATAGATGGAATATTCGCTAGTGAAAAAAATGAAACAATGCAATTTGCAGCACCATAGATGAGTCTAGACGTAATCACAGCACCTGTAGTAAGTGAGAAAGTAAAAGACACATATCCTATCATATCACTTTTAGGAGTTACATAAAAATTGATACTAATGAAGATATTTCCACAGAGAAAGGCAATCACAGATTCATTAAAAAACTTATGGTTCATCAAATAGAAAGGGATGAGGATTGGATAATTTACCATATTGGGGTTAACAGAGATATACAAACCATGTGAAATATATAATCACCAAAGACGTACAGAAGACCAGGAGAAGACTACTCAACATTGTGTCATAACCTATATGGGAAAAGGATGGCGAGGAAGAATAGATACACGTATATGTGTGAAAGAACCACATTTGCCCACCTAGAACAAACAAACCATTGTAATCAAATTTGCTTGGATAAAAAATAAAAAGTAAATTATAAATATGAACAACAAGTAATGAGACATAAACATAAAGGGCTTTTTCCTGGCACATTCCATTCTAATTTACAACCTAGAACACCACTTCCATTAAGGCTCTGTTTCCCCACTTACCAAATTTGGTAAAGGAGAAATGATGCCACCTTGTGGCCGTTTCCTGCAAGAGCAGCTTTAAACTCACAGCTAATGGTCACTTAACATTCACAAGGACTCAGGGCTGTAAAGGACACCTGCCCTAAAAAATTGTGCTGAAGTAGGGAATGGACAAAAATTTCAAAACAGGCAAATGTCTCCAGAAGAGAGTATGAATATTAACGTTTTACTCACGCTCTTTTAAAAAAAAAGGAAAATGGATAAAAGCTCAACCTCAGGGAGTGTTAGACCCATGAAATCTAATCTACAAAAAGTTTCAACTTACACCAGTCGACTGACCATCAGCAAAAAGTCTACAAACAATAAATGCTGACGGGGTTTTAGAGAACTGTGTACCCTCTACCTGCTGGTGAGACGTAAAGGGGTAACGGCCAATAATGAGAACAGAAAGGAGCTGTGTTTAAAAGTAAAAATGGAGGTACCATTCAATCCAGCAGGCGCACCATTGGACCTCTCACCGGAGAAGACAAGAATCGAGAAGACACAGGCCGCAAAAGCTTCAGTGCAGCCTTATTCACAATAGCCAAGACAGTGAAGGAATCAAAATGTCCAACAACAGGTGAATAGATAAAGAAGAAGTGGTCCATGTACACAATGGAATATTAGCCATGGAAAACAATGAACCATTGTTCTTTGAGGCACCACAAATGAGTCTGGAGATAATCACGAAACATGAGGTAAGTCCGAAAGCAAAAGACCTATATTCTATGATATCACTTACAGGCGTTATCTAATAACTGACACAAATGAACATATTTCCAAAGAGAAAGACACTCACAGATTTAGAAAACAAACTATGCTCATCTAAAAGGAAAGGTGGGGGGAGTGGATAAATTAAGGTTAGTGTTACTATATGTATACAAACACATATTATATACATATCTCAAAAAGACCTACCATATAGAAGGGAGGTGTGCGGAACCCTCTGTAACATTTTACATGGGAAGGGGATCTGTACTTGAATAGACATATATAATGTACAAATGAACCAGATTGTGTACACCTCGGACAAACAATATTCTAAGCTTTACTCCAATTAAAAAAATTTTTAAAACCAAGAAGAAATAATGAGACATAAACTTATGGGGGTTTCTCCATGCACATTCCAATATAATTTACAACCTAGGAACACGACTTCCAGAAAGGCTCTGCTGCCCTAGTACCCAGATTTGGGAATGGAGGAATGCTGCCTGCTTGAGGCCACTTCCCACAACAGCAGCTTTTAACCCATTACTAAAGGTCACTAAATATGCACCACACTTGCAGTTCGGGAAATGAGACCTGCTCTCTAAAAAAATTCTGGGCTGGAAAATCGACCAAAAAATTTAACAGAGGGCAAGCTTCCAAGAAGACAATTTCAAGAATTATATTGTACTCCCAACTGTTTCCTTTTTTTAGCAGAAAAGAAAACGGCGGAGAAAAATGATGAGTTTTATGAATTTTCAAAGACATGAAAACCCAAAGTACAAAAACCTATCAGCTCACACCAGCCAGAAGGGCCATTAGCATAAATGCTGAAAACAATAAATGCTGAAGCGATTGTGGAGAAATGCGTACCCTCGATTCTGAGGGGGACGTGGTAAGAGCCACTAATGAAAACACAAAGAAGGTGCTTTGATAAGGGTAACACGGTGCTACCAGTCAATCAATCACACCCACTGCTGGGCCTATCACCTGAGAAAATGAGAATCAAAAAGTCAGTCTTGGGGCTTCCCTGGTGGTGCAGTGGTTGAGAGTCTGCCTGCCAATGCAGGGCACACGGGTTCGAGCCCCGGTCTGGGAAGATCCCACATGCCGCGGAGCAACTGGGCCCGTGAGCCACAACCACTGAGCCTGCGCGCATGGAGCCTGTGCTCCGCAACAAGAGAGGCCGCGATAGTGAGAGACCCACGCACCGCGATGAAGAGTGGCCCCCGCTCGCCGCAACTACAGAAAGCCCTCGCGCACAAACGAAGATCCAAAACAGCCAAAAATAAATAAATAAATAAATAAATAAATAAATAAATAAATATTAAAAAAAAAAGTCACAGGCTAGCAATCCTGCACTCCAACAATATTTACCATAGCCAACACTTGGAAGCAATGAAAATGTCCATCAACTGAGGAATGCACAAAGTAGAAGTGGTCCAAGTACACAGTGGAAAATTACTCCAATAAAAAATAAAAATTAAATTTAAAAATTGAACAAAAGTAAAGACACATCAGCTTGTGTTGGTTTGTCCGGGCACACTCCACTCTAATTTATAACTGAGAAACACCACAGGCCGCAAGGGCATTTCCCTAGTTACCAGGGTGGGGAACATAGAAAGGCTGCCACCCTCTGGCAGTTACCTGCAAAAACAGCTTTAAGGCCTGTGCTAATGGTCATTTCATAGGAAGAAGTAATGCAGGACTGTAAATGAAACATGCCCTCAATATGTCTTGAGGGAGGTAATGGCCAAAACATTTCAAAATGTGACACATACTTTAAGAGAACACTTTGAAGAACTAAGGGGTAATCACAGCTTGAAAAATAAAAAGGATATGCCTTAAAGCTCAGTTTCAACGGATTATGAGGCACATGCGAATTCAACCAAAAAGAGGTATCAGCTCACACTTGTCAGAAAAACCATCAGCAAGAAAACTACAAACAATAAATGCTGAAGCTGTTGTGGAGAAATGCATACCCTCAACTTCAAGGGGGACGTAACTTGGAAAGGGCCACAAATGAGAACAGAATGGAGGTGCCTTAAAAAGGTATACATTGAGCTACCATATGATCCAGCAGGCCCACTCCTCGACCTATAATCTAAGAAGAGAGAATTGGAAAGACACAGGCAGGCCAATCTGCATTGCACAGTATTACAATAGCCAAGATATGGAGGTAACCAAAAAGTCCACCAACAGATGGGTGGACAAAGAAGAACTCCTCCATGTATAGATGGAATATTCGCTAGTGAAAAAAATGAAACAATGCCATTTGCAGCACCATAGATGAATCTAGACGTAATCACAGCACCTGTAGTAAGTGAGAAAGTAAAAGACACATATCCTATCATATCCCTTTTAGGAGTTACATAAAAATTGATACTAATGAAGATATTTCCACAGAGAAAGGCAATCACAGATTCATTAAAAAACTTATGGTTCATCAAATAGAAAGGGATGAGGATTGGATAATTTACCATATTGGGGTTAACAGAGATATACAAACCATGTGAAATATATAATCACCAAAGACGTACGGAAGACCAGGAGAAGACTACTCAACATTGTGTCATAACCTATATGGGAAAAGGATGCGAGGAAGAATAGATACACGTATATGTGTGAAAGAACCACATTTGCCCACCTAGAACAAACAAACCATTGTAATCAAATTTGCTTGGATAAAAAATAAAAAGTAAATTATAAATATGAACAACAAGTAATGAGACATAAACATAAAGGGCTTTTTCCTGGCACATTCCATTCTAATTTACAACCTAGAACACCACTTCCATTAAGGCTCTGTTTCCCCAGTTACCAAATTTGGTAAAGGAGAAATGATGCCACCTTGTGGCCGTTTCCTGCAAGAGCAGCTTTAAACTCACAGCTAATGGTCACTTAACATTCACAAGGACTCAGGGCTGTAAAGGACACCTGTCCTAAAAAATTGTGCTGAAGTAGGGAATGGACAAAAATTTCAAAACAGGCAAATGTCTCCAGAAGAGAGTATGAATATTAACGTTTTACTCACGCTCTTTTAAAAAAAAAAGGAAAATGGATAAAAGCTCAACCTCAGGGAGTGTTAGACCCATGAAATCTAATCTACAAAAAGTTTCAACTTACACCAGTCGACTGACCATCAGCAAAAAGTCTACAAACAATAAATGCTGACGGGGTTTTAGAGAACTGTGTACCCTCTACCTGCTGGTGAGACGTAAAGGGGTAACGGCCAATAATGAGAACAGAAAGGAGCTGTGTTTAAAAGTAAAAATGGAGGTACCATTCAATCCAGCAGGCGCACCATTGGACCTCTCACCGGAGAAGACAAGAATCGAGAAGACACAGGCCGCAAAAGCTTCAGTGCAGCCTTATTCACAATAGCCAAGACAGTGAAGGAATCAAAATGTCCAACAACAGGTGAATAGATAAAGAAGAAGTGGTCCATGTACACAATGGAATATTAGCCATGGAAAACAATGAACCATTGTTCTTTGAGGCACCACAAATGAGTCTGGAGATAATCACGAAACATGAGCTAAGTCCGAAAGCAAAAGACCTATATTCTATGATATCACTTACAGGCGTTATCTAATAACTGACACAAATGAACATATTTCCAAAGAGAAAGACACTCACAGATTTAGAAAACAAACTATGCTCATCTAAAAGGAAAGGTGGGGGGAGTGGATAAATTAAGGTTAGTGTTACTATATGTATACAAACACATATTATATACATATCTCATAAAGACCTACCATATAGAAGGGAGGTGTGCGGAACCCTCTGTAACATTTTACATGGGAAGGGGATCTGTACTTGAATAGACATATATAATGTACAAATGAACCAGATTGTGTACACCTCGGACAAACAATATTCTAAGCTTTACTCCAATTAAAAAAATTTTTAAAACCAAGAAGAAATAATGAGACATAAACTTATGGGGGTTTCTCCATGCACATTCCAATATAATTTACAACCTAGGAACACGACTTCCAGAAAGGCTCTGCTGCCCTAGTACCCAGATTTGGGAATGGAGGAATGCTGCCTGCTTGAGGCCACTTCCCACAACAGCAGCTTTTAACCCATTACTAAAGGTCACTAAATATGCACCACACTTGCAGTTCGGGAAATGAGACCTGCTCTCTAAAAAAATTCTGGGCTGGAAAATCGACCAAAAAATTTAACAGAGGGCAAGCTTCCAAGAAGACAATTTCAAGAATTATATTGTACTCCCAACTGTTTCCTTTTTTTAGCAGAAAAGAAAACGGCAGAGAAAAATGATGAGTTTTATGAATTTTCAAAGACATGAAAACCCAAAGTACAAAAACCTATCAGCTCACACCAGCCAGAAGGGCCATTAGCATAAATGCTGCAAACAATAAATGCTGAAGCGATTGTGGAGAAATGCGTACCCTCGATTCTAAGGGGGACGTGGTAAGAGCCACTAATGAAAACACAAAGAAGGTGCTTTGATAAGGGTAACACGGTGCTACCAGTCAATCAATCACACCCACTGCTGGGCCTATCAACTGAGAAAATGAGAATCAAAAAGTCACAGGCTTGGGGCTTCCCTGGTGGTGCAGTGGTTGAGAGTCTGCCTGCCAATGCAGGGCACACGGGTTCGAGCCCCGGTCTGGGAAGATCCCACATGCCGCGGAGCAACTGGGCCCGTGAGCCACAACCACTGAGCCTGCGCGCATGGAGCCTGTGCTCCGCAACAAGAGAGGCCGCGATAGTGAGAGACCCACGCACCGCGATGAAGAGTGGCCCCCGCTCGCCGCAACAACAGAAAGCCCTCGCGCACAAACGAAGATCCAACACAGCCATAAATAAATAAATAAATAAATAAATAAATAAATAAATAAATATTAAAAAAAAAAAGTCACAGGCTGGCAATCCTGCACTCCAACAATATTTACCATAGCCAACACTTGGAAGCAATGAAAATGTCCATCAACTGAGGAATGCACAAAGTAGAAGTGGTCCAAGTACACAGTGGAAAATTACTCCAATAAAAAATAAAAATTAAATTTAAAAATTGAACAAAAGTAAAGACACATCAGCTTGTGTGGGTTTGTCCGGGCACACTCCACTCTAATTTATAACTGAGAAACACCACAGGCCGCAAGGGCATTTCCCTAGTTACCAGGGTGGGGAACATAGAAAGGCTGCCACCCTCTGGCAGTTACCTGCAAAAACAGCTTTAAGGCCTGTGCTAATGGTCATTTCATAGGAAGAAGTAATGCAGGACTGTAAATGAAACATGCCCTCAATATGTCTTGAGGGAGGTAATGGCCAAAACATTTCAAAATGTGACACATACTTTAAGAGAACACTTTGAAGAACTAAGGGGTAATCACAGCTTGAAAAATAAAAAGGATATGCCTTAAAGCTCAGTTTCAACGGATTATGAGGCACATGCGAATTCAACCAAAAAGAGGTATCAGCTCACACTTGTCAGAAAAACCATCAGCAAGAAAACTACAAACAATAAATGCTGAAGCTGTTGTGGAGAAATGCATACCCTCAACTTCAAGGGGGACGTAACTTGGAAAGGGCCACAAATGAGAACAGAATGGAGGTGCCTTAAAAAGGTATACATTGGGCTACCATATGATCCAGCAGTCCCACTCCTCGACCTATAATCTAAGAAGAGAGAATTGGAAAGACACAGGCAGGCCAATCTGCATTGCACAGTATTACAATAGCCAAGATATGGAGGTAACCAAAAAGTCCACCAACAGATGGGTGGACAAAGAAGAATTCCTCCATGTATAGATGGAATATTCGCTAGTGAAAAAAATGAAACAATGCCATTTGCAGCACCATAGATGAATCTAGACGTAATCACAGCACCTGTAGTAAGTGAGAAAGTAAAAGACACATATCCTATCATATCACTTTTAGGAGTTACATAAAAATTGATACTAATGAAGATATTTCCACAGAGAAAGGCAATCACAGATTCATTAAAAAACTTATGGTTCATCAAATAGAAAGGGATGAGGATTGGATAATTTACCATATTGGGGTTAACAGAGATATACAAACCATGTGAAATATATAATCACCAAAGACGTACGGAAGACCAGGAGAAGACTACTCAACATTGTGTCATAACCTATATGGGAAAAGGATGCGAGGAAGAATAGATACACGTATATGTGTGAAAGAACCACATTTGCCCACCTAGAACAAACAAACCATTGTAATCAAATTTGCTTGGAACAAAAATAAAAAGTAAATTATAAATATGAACAACAAGTAATGAGACATAAACATAAAGGGCTTTTTCCTGGCACATTCCATTCTAATTTACAACCTAGAACACCACTTCCATTAAGGCTCTGTTTCCCCACTTACCAAATTTGGTAAAGGAGAAATGATGCCACCTTGTGGCCGTTTCCTGCAAGAGCAGCTTTAAACTCACAGCTAATGGTCACTTAACATTCACAAGGACTCAGAGCTGTAAAGGACACCTGCCCTAAAAAATTGTGCTGAAGTAGGGAATGGACAAAAATTTCAAAACAGGCAAATGTTTCCAGAAGAGAGTATGAATATTAACGTTTTACTCACGCTCTTTTAAAAAAAAAGGAAAATGGATAAAAGCTCAACCTCAGGGAGTGTTAGACCCATGAAATCTAATCTACAAAAAGTTTCAACTTACACCAGTCGACTGACCATCAGCAAAAAGTCTACAAACAATAAATGCTGACGGGGTTTTAGAGAACTGTGTACCCTCTACCTGCTGGTGAGACGTAAAGGGGTAACGGCCAATAATGAGAACAGAAAGGAGCTGTGTTTAAAAGTAAAAATGGAGGTACCATTCAATCCAGCAGGCGCACCATTGGACCTCTCACCGGAGAAGACAAGAATCGAGAAGACACAGGCCGCAAAAGCTTCAGTGCAGCCTTATTCACAATAGCCAAGACAGTGAAGGAATCAAAATGTCCAACAATAGGTGAATAGATAAAGAAGAAGTGGTCCATGTACACAATGGAATATTAGCCATGGAAAACAATGAACCATTGTTCTTTGAGGCACCACAAATGAGTCTGGAGATAATCACGAAACATGAGGTAAGTCTGAAAGCAAAAGACCTATATTCTATGATATCACTTACAGGCGTTATCTAATAACTGACACAAATGAACATATTTCCAAAGAGAAAGACACTCACAGATTTAGAAAACAAACTATGCTCATCTAAAAGGAAAGGTGGGGGGAGTGGATAAATTAAGGTTAGTGTTACTATATGTATACAAACACATATTATATACATATCTCAAAAAGACCTACCATATAGAAGGGAGGTGTGCGGAACCCTCTGTAACATTTTACATGGGAAGGGGATCTGTACTTGAATAGACATATATAATGTACAAATGAACCAGATTGTGTACACCTCGGACAAACAATATTCTAAGCTTTACTCCAATTAAAAAAATTTTAAAAACCAAGAAGAAATAATGAGACATAAACTTATGGGGGTTTCTCCATGCACATTCCAGTAAAATTTACAACCTAGGAACACGACTTCCAGAAAGGCTCTGCTGCCCTAGTACCCAGATTTGGGAATCGAGGAATGCTGCCTGCTTGAGGCCACTTCCCACAACAGCAGCTTTTAACCCATTACTAAAGGTCACTAAATATGCACCACACTTGCAGTTCGGGAAATGAGACCTGCTGTCTAAAAAAATTCTGGGCTGGAAAATCGACCAAAAAATTTAACAGAGGGCAAGCTTCCAAGAAGACAATTTCAAGAATTATATTGTACTCCCAACTGTTTCCTTTTTTTAGCAGAAAAGAAAACGGCAGAGAAAAATGATGAGTTTTATGAATTTTCAAAGACATGAAAACCCAAAGTACAAAAACCTATCAGCTCACACCAGCCAGAAGGGCCATTAGCAAAAATGCTGCAAACAATAAATGCTGAAGCGATTGTGGAGAAATGCGTACCCTCGATTCTAAGGGGGACGTGGTAAGAGCCACTAATGAAAACACAAAGAAGGTGCTTTGATAAGGGTAACACGGTGCTACCAGTCAATCAATCACATCCACTGCTGGGCCTATCTCCTGAGAAAATGAGAATCAAAAAGTCACAGGCTTGGGGCTTCCCTGGTGGTGCAGTGGTTGAGAGTCTGCCTGCCAATGCAGGGCACACGGGTTCGAGCCCCGGTCTCGGAAGATCCCACATGCCGCCGAGCAACTGGGCCCGTGAGCCACAACCACTGAGCCTGCGCGCATGGAGCCTGTGCTCCGCAACAAGAGAGGCCGCGATAGTGAGAGACCCACGCACCGCGATGAAGAGTGGCCCCCGCTCGCCGCAACTACAGAAAGCCCTCGCGCACAAACGAAGATCCAACACAGCCAAAAATAAATAAATAAATAAATAAATAAATAAATAAATAAATAAATATTTAAAAAAAAAGTCACAGGCTAGCAATCCTGCACTCCAACAATATTTACCATAGCCAACACTTGGAAGCAATGAAAATGTCCATCAACTGAGGAATGCACAAAGTAGAAGTGGTCCAAGTACACAGTGGAAAATTACTCCAATAAAAAATAAAAATTAAATTTAAAAATTGAACAAAAGTAAATACACATCAGCTTGTGTTGGTTTGTCCGGGCACACTCCACTCTAATTTATAACTGAGAAACACCACAGGCCGCAAGGGCATTTCCCTAATTACCAGGGTGGGGAACATAGAAAGGCTGCCACCCTCTGGCAGTTACCTGCAAAAACAGCTTTAAGGCCTGTGCTAATGGTCATTTCATAGGAAGAAGTAATGCAGGACTGTAAATGAAACATGCCCTCAATATGTCTTGAGGGAGGTAATGGCCAAAACATTTCAAAATGTGACACATACTTTAAGAGAACACTTTGAAGAACTAAGGGGTAATCACAGCTTGAAAAATAAAAAGGATATGCCTTAAAGCTCAGTTTCAACGGATTATGAGGCACATGCGAATTCAACCAAAAAGAGGTATCAGCTCACACTTGTCAGAAAAACCATCAGCAAGAAAACTACAAACAATAAATGCTGAAGCTGTTGTGGAGAAATGCATACCCTCAACTTCAAGGGGGACGTAACTTGGAAAGGGCCACAAATGAGAACAGAATGGAGGTGCCTTAAAAAGGTATACATTGAGCTACCATATGATCCAGCAGGCCCACTCCTCGACCTATAATCTAAGAAGAGAGAATTGGAAAGACACAGGCAGGCCAATCTGCATTGCACAGTATTACAATAGCCAAGATATGGAGGTAACCAAAAAGTCCACCAACAGATGGGTGGACAAAGAAGAACTCCTCCATGTATAGATGGAATATTCGCTAGTGAAAAAAATGAAACAATGCCATTTGCAGCACCATAGATGAATCTAGACGTAATCACAGCACCTGTAGTAAGTGAGAAAGTAAAAGACACATATCCTATCATATCCCTTTTAGGAGTTACATAAAAATTGATACTAATGAAGATATTTCCACAGAGAAAGGCAATCACAGATTCATTAAAAAACTTATGGTTCATCAAATAGAAAGGGATGAGGATTGGATAATTTACCATATTGGGGTTAACAGAGATATACAAACCATGTGAAATATATAATCACCAAAGACGTACGGAAGACCAGGAGAAGACTACTCAACATTGTGTCATAACCTATATGGGAAAAGGATGCGAGGAAGAATAGATACACGTATATGTGTGAAAGAACCACATTTGCCCACCTAGAACAAACAAACCATTGTAATCAAATTTGCTTGGATAAAAAATAAAAAGTAAATTATAAATATGAACAACAAGTAATGAGACATAAACATAAAGGGCTTTTTCCTGGCACATTCCATTCTAATTTACAACCTAGAACACCACTTCCATTAAGGCTCTGTTTCCCCAGTTACCAAATTTGGTAAAGGAGAAATGATGCCACCTTGTGGCCGTTTCCTGCAAGAGCAGCTTTAAACTCACAGCTAATGGTCACTTAACATTCACAAGGACTCAGGGCTGTAAAGGACACCTGTCCTAAAAAATTGTGCTGAAGTAGGGAATGGACAAAAATTTCAAAACAGGCAAATGTCTCCAGAAGAGAGTATGAATATTAACGTTTTACTCACGCTCTTTTAAAAAAAAAAGGAAAATGGATAAAAGCTCAACCTCAGGGAGTGTTAGACCCATGAAATCTAATCTACAAAAAGTTTCAACTTACACCAGTCGACTGACCATCAGCAAAAAGTCTACAAACAATAAATGCTGACGGGGTTTTAGAGAACTGTGTACCCTCTACCTGCTGGTGAGACGTAAAGGGGTAACGGCCAATAATGAGAACAGAAAGGAGCTGTGTTTAAAAGTAAAAATGGAGGTACCATTCAATCCAGCAGGCGCACCATTGGACCTCTCACCGGAGAAGACAAGAATCGAGAAGACACAGGCCGCAAAAGCTTCAGTGCAGCCTTATTCACAATAGCCAAGACAGTGAAGGAATCAAAATGTCCAACAACAGGTGAATAGATAAAGAAGAAGTGGTCCATGTACACAATGGAATATTAGCCATGGAAAACAATGAACCATTGTTCTTTGAGGCACCACAAATGAGTCTGGAGATAATCACGAAACATGAGCTAAGTCCGAAAGCAAAAGACCTATATTCTATGATATCACTTACAGGCGTTATCTAATAACTGACACAAATGAACATATTTCCAAAGAGAAAGACACTCACAGATTTAGAAAACAAACTATGCTCATCTAAAAGGAAAGGTGGGGGGAGTGGATAAATTAAGGTTAGTGTTACTATATGTATACAAACACATATTATATACATATCTCAAAAAGACCTACCATATAGAAGGGAGGTGTGCGGAACCCTCTGTAACATTTTACATGGGAAGGGGATCTGTACTTGAATAGACATATATAATGTACAAATGAACCAGATTGTGTACACCTCGGACAAACAATATTCTAAGCTTTACTCCAATTAAAAAAATTTTAAAAACCAAGAAGAAATAATGAGACATAAACTTATGGGGGTTTCTCCATGCACATTCCAATATAATTTACAACCTAGGAACACGACTTCCAGAAAGGCTCTGCTGCCCTAGTACCCAGATTTGGGAATGGAGGAATGCTGCCTGCTTGAGGCCACTTCCCACAACAGCAGCTTTTAACCCATTACTAAAGGTCACTAAATATGCACCACACTTGCAGTTCGGGAAATGAGACCTGCTCTCTAAAAAAATTCTGGGCTGGAAAATCGACCAAAAAATTTAACAGAGGGCAAGCTTCCAAGAAGACAATTTCAAGAATTATATTGTACTCCCAACTGTTTCCTTTTTTTAGCAGAAAAGAAAACGGCAGAGAAAAATGATGAGTTTTATGAATTTTCAAAGACATGCAAACCCAAAGTACAAAAACCTATCAGCTCACACCAGCCAGAAGGGCCATTAGCATAAATGCTGCAAACAATAAATGCTGAAGCGATTGTGGAGAAATGCGTTCCCTCGATTCTAAGGGGTACGTGGTAAGAGCCACTAATGAAAACACAAAGAAGGTGCTTTGATAAGGGTAACACGGTGCTACCAGTCAATCAATCACACCCACTGCTGGGCCTATCACCTGAGAAAATGAGAATCAAAAAGTCACAGGCTTGGGGCTTCCCTGGTGGTGCAGTGGTTGAGAGTCTGCCTGCCAATGCAGGGCACACGGGTTCGAGCCCCGGTCTGGGAAGATCCCACATGCCGCCGAGCAACTGGGCCCGTGAGCCACAACCACTGAGCCTGCGCGCATGGAGCCTGTGCTCCGCAACAAGAGAGGCCGCGATAGTGAGAGACCCACGCACCGAGATGAAGAGTGGCCCCCGCTCGCCGCAACTACAGAAAGCCCTCGCGCACAAACGAAGATCCAACACTGCCAGAAATAAATAAATAAATAAATAAATAAATAAATAAATAAATAAATAATAAATAAATATTAAAAAAAAAAGTCACAGGCTGGCAATCCTGCACTCCAACAATATTTACCATAGCCAACTCTTGGAAGCAATGAAAATGTCCATCAACTGAGGAATGCACAAAGTAGAAGTGGTCCAAGTACACAGTGGAAAATTACTCCAATAAAAAATAAAAATTAAATTTAAAAATTGAACAAAAGTAAAGACACATCAGCTTGTGTGGGTTTGTCCGGGCACACTCCACTCTAATTTATAACTGAGAAACACCACAGGCCGCAAGGGCATTTCCCTAGTTACCAGGGTGGGGAACATAGAAAGGCTGCCACCCTCTGGCAGTTACCTGCAAAAACAGCTTTAAGGCCTGTGCTAATGGTCATTTCATAGGAAGAAGTAATGCAGGACTGTAAATGAAACATGCCCTCAATATGTCTTGAGGGAGGTAATGGCCAAAACATTTCAAAATGTGACACATACTTTAAGAGAACACTTTGAAGAACTAAGGGGTAATCACAGCTTGAAAAATAAAAAGGATATGCCTTAAAGCTCAGTTTCAACGGATTATGAGGCACATGCGAATTCAACCAAAAAGAGGTATCAGCTCACACTTGTCAGAAAAACCATCAGCAAGAAAACTACAAACAATAAATGCTGAAGCTGTTGTGGAGAAATGCATACCCTCAACTTCAAGGGGGACGTAACTTGGAAAGGGCCACAAATGAGAACAGAATGGAGGTGCCTTAAAAAGGTATACATTGAGCTACCATATGATCCAGCAGGCCCACTCCTCGACCTATAATCTAAGAAGAGAGAATTGGAAAGACACAGGCAGGCCAATCTGCATTGCACAGTATTACAATAGCCAAGATATGGAGGTAACCAAAAAGTCCACCAACAGATGGGTGGACAAAGAAGAACTCCTCCATGTATAGATGGAATATTCGCTAGTGAAAAAAATGAAACAATGCCATTTGCAGCACCATAGATGAATCTAGACGTAATCACAGCACCTGTAGTAAGTGAGAAAGTAAAAGACACATATCCTATCATATCACTTTTAGGAGTTACATAAAAATTGATACTAATGAAGATATTTCCACAGAGAAAGGCAATCACAGATTCATTAAAAAACTTATGGTTCATCAAATAGAAAGGGATGAGGATTGGATAATTTACCATATTGGGGTTAACAGAGATATACAAACCATGTGAAATATATAATCACCAAAGACGTACGGAAGACCAGGAGAAGACTACTCAACATTGTGTCATAACCTATATGGGAAAAGGATGCGAGGAAGAATAGATACACGTATATGTGTGAAAGAACCACATTTGCCCACCTAGAACAAACAAACCATTGTAATCAAATTTGCTTGGATAAAAAATAAAAAGTAAATTATAAATATGAACAACAAGTAATGAGACATAAACATAAAGGGCTTTTTCCTGGCACATTCCATTCTAATTTACAACCTAGAACACCACTTCCATTAAGGCTCTGTTTCCCCAGTTACCAAATTTGGTAAAGGAGAAATGATGCCACCTTGTGGCCGTTTCCTGCAAGAGCAGCTTTAAACTCACAGCTAATGGTCACTTAACATTCACAAGGACTCAGGGCTGTAAAGGACACCTGTCCTAAAAAATTGTGCTGAAGTAGGGAATGGACAAAAATTTCAAAACAGGCAAATGTCTCCAGAAGAGAGTATGAATATTAACGTTTTACTCACGCTCTTTTAAAAAAAAAAGGAAAATGGATAAAAGCTCAACCTCAGGGAGTGTTAGACCCATGAAATCTAATCTACAAAAAGTTTCAACTTACACCAGTCGACTGACCATCAGCAAAAAGTCTACAAACAATAAATGCTGACGGGGTTTTAGAGAACTGTGTACCCTCTACCTGCTGGTGAGACGTAAAGGGGTAACGGCCAATAATGAGAACAGAAAGGAGCTGTGTTTAAAAGTAAAAATGGAGGTACCATTCAATCCAGCAGGCGCACCATTGGACCTCTCACCGGAGAAGACAAGAATCGAGAAGACACAGGCCGCAAAAGCTTCAGTGCAGCCTTATTCACAATAGCCAAGACAGTGAAGGAATCAAAATGTCCAACAACAGGTGAATAGATAAAGAAGAAGTGGTCCATGTACACAATGGAATATTAGCCATGGAAAACAATGAACCATTGTTCTTTGAGGCACCACAAATGAGTCTGGAGATAATCACGAAACATGAGCTAAGTCCGAAAGCAAAAGACCTATATTCTATGATATCACTTACAGGCGTTATCTAATAACTGACACAAATGAACATATTTCCAAAGAGAAAGACACTCACAGATTTAGAAAACAAACTATGCTCATCTAAAAGGAAAGGTGGGGGGAGTGGATAAATTAAGGTTAGTGTTACTATATGTATACAAACACATATTATATACATATCTCAAAAAGACCTACCATATAGAAGGGAGGTGTGCGGAACCCTCTGTAACATTTTACATGGGAAGGGGATCTGTACTTGAATAGACATATATAATGTACAAATGAACCAGATTGTGTACACCTCGGACAAACAATATTCTAAGCTTTACTCCAATTAAAAAAATTTTAAAAACCAAGAAGAAATAATGAGACATAAACTTATGGGGGTTTCTCCATGCACATTCCAATATAATTTACAACCTAGGAACACGACTTCCAGAAAGGCTCTGCTGCCCTAGTACCCAGATTTGGGAATGGAGGAATGCTGCCTGCTTGAGGCCACTTCCCACAACAGCAGCTTTTAACCCATTACTAAAGGTCACTAAATATGCACCACACTTGCAGTTCGGGAAATGAGACCTGCTCTCTAAAAAAATTCTGGGCTGGAAAATCGACCAAAAAATTTAACAGAGGGCAAGCTTCCAAGAAGACAATTTCAAGAATTATATTGTACTCCCAACTGTTTCCTTTTTTTAGCAGAAAAGAAAACGGCAGAGAAAAATGATGAGTTTTATGAATTTTCAAAGACATGCAAACCCAAAGTACAAAAACCTATCAGCTCACACCAGCCAGAAGGGCCATTAGCATAAATGCTGCAAACAATAAATGCTGAAGCGATTGTGGAGAAATGCGTTCCCTCGATTCTAAGGGGTACGTGGTAAGAGCCACTAATGAAAACACAAAGAAGGTGCTTTGATAAGGGTAACACGGTGCTACCAGTCAATCAATCACACCCACTGCTGGGCCTATCACCTGAGAAAATGAGAATCAAAAAGTCACAGGCTTGGGGCTTCCCTGGTGGTGCAGTGGTTGAGAGTCTGCCTGCCAATGCAGGGCACACGGGTTCGAGCCCCGGTCTGGGAAGATCCCACATGCCGCCGAGCAACTGGGCCCGTGAGCCACAACCACTGAGCCTGCGCGCATGGAGCCTGTGCTCCGCAACAAGAGAGGCCGCGATAGTGAGAGACCCACGCACCGAGATGAAGAGTGGCCCCCGCTCGCCGCAACTACAGAAAGCCCTCGCGCACAAACGAAGATCCAACACTGCCAGAAATAAATAAATAAATAAATAAATAAATAAATAAATAAATAAATAATAAATAAATATTAAAAAAAAAAGTCACAGGCTGGCAATCCTGCACTCCAACAATATTTACCATAGCCAACTCTTGGAAGCAATGAAAATGTCCATCAACTGAGGAATGCACAAAGTAGAAGTGGTCCAAGTACACAGTGGAAAATTACTCCAATAAAAAATAAAAATTAAATTTAAAAATTGAACAAAAGTAAAGACACATCAGCTTGTGTGGGTTTGTCCGGGCACACTCCACTCTAATTTATAACTGAGAAACACCACAGGCCGCAAGGGCATTTCCCTAGTTACCAGGGTGGGGAACATAGAAAGGCTGCCACCCTCTGGCAGTTACCTGCAAAAACAGCTTTAAGGCCTGTGCTAATGGTCATTTCATAGGAAGAAGTAATGCAGGACTGTAAATGAAACATGCCCTCAATATGTCTTGAGGGAGGTAATGGCCAAAACATTTCAAAATGTGACACATACTTTAAGAGAACACTTTGAAGAACTAAGGGGTAATCACAGCTTGAAAAATAAAAAGGATATGCCTTAAAGCTCAGTTTCAACGGATTATGAGGCACATGCGAATTCAACCAAAAAGAGGTATCAGCTCACACTTGTCAGAAAAACCATCAGCAAGAAAACTACAAACAATAAATGCTGAAGCTGTTGTGGAGAAATGCATACCCTCAACTTCAAGGGGGACGTAACTTGGAAAGGGCCACAAATGAGAACAGAATGGAGGTGCCTTAAAAAGGTATACATTGAGCTACCATATGATCCAGCAGGCCCACTCCTCGACCTATAATCTAAGAAGAGAGAATTGGAAAGACACAGGCAGGCCAATCTGCATTGCACAGTATTACAATAGCCAAGATATGGAGGTAACCAAAAAGTCCACCAACAGATGGGTGGACAAAGAAGAACTCCTCCATGTATAGATGGAATATTCGCTAGTGAAAAAAATGAAACAATGCCATTTGCAGCACCATAGATGAATCTAGACGTAATCACAGCACCTGTAGTAAGTGAGAAAGTAAAAGACACATATCCTATCATATCACTTTTAGGAGTTACATAAAAATTGATACTAATGAAGATATTTCCACAGAGAAAGGCAATCACAGATTCATTAAAAAACTTATGGTTCATCAAAGAGAAAGGGATGAGGATTGGATAATTTACCATATTGGGGTTAACAGAGATATACAAACCATGTGAAATATATAATCACCAAAGACGTACGGAAGACCAGGAGAAGACTACTCAACATTGTGTCATAACCTATATGGGAAAAGGATGCGAGGAAGAATAGATACACGTATATGTGTGAAAGAACCACATTTGCCCACCTAGAACAAACAAACCATTGTAATCAAATTTGCTTGGATAAAAAATAAAAAGTAAATTATAAATATGAACAACAAGTAATGAGACATAAACATAAAGGGCTTTTTCCTGGCACATTCCATTCTAATTTACAACCTAGAACACCACTTCCATTAAGGCTCTGTTTCCCCAGTTACCAAATTTGGTAAAGGAGAAATGATGCCACCTTGTGGCCGTTTCCTGCAAGAGCAGCTTTAAACTCACAGCTAATGGTCACTTAACATTCACAAGGACTCAGGGCTGTAAAGGACACCTGTCCTAAAAAATTGTGCTGAAGTAGGGAATGGACAAAAATTTCAAAACAGGCAAATGTCTCCAGAAGAGAGTATGAATATTAACGTTTTACTCACGCTCTTTTAAAAAAAAAAGGAAAATGGATAAAAGCTCAACCTCAGGGAGTGTTAGACCCATGAAATCTAATCTACAAAAAGTTTCAACTTACACCAGTCGACTGACCATCAGCAAAAAGTCTACAAACAATAAATGCTGACGGGGTTTTAGAGAACTGTGTACCCTCTACCTGCTGGTGAGACGTAAAGGGGTAACGGCCAATAATGAGAACAGAAAGGAGCTGTGTTTAAAAGTAAAAATGGAGGTACCATTCAATCCAGCAGGCGCACCATTGGACCTCTCACCGGAGAAGACAAGAATCGAGAAGACACAGGCCGCAAAAGCTTCAGTGCAGCCTTATTCACAATAGCCAAGACAGTGAAGGAATCAAAATGTCCAACAACAGGTGAATAGATAAAGAAGAAGTGGTCCATGTACACAATGGAATATTAGCCATGGAAAACAATGAACCATTGTTCTTTGAGGCACCACAAATGAGTCTGGAGATAATCACGAAACATGAGCTAAGTCCGAAAGCAAAAGACCTATATTCTATGATATCACTTACAGGCGTTATCTAATAACTGACACAAATGAACATATTTCCAAAGAGAAAGACACTCACAGATTTAGAAAACAAACTATGCTCATCTAAAAGGAAAGGTGGGGGGAGTGGATAAATTAAGGTTAGTGTTACTATATGTATACAAACACATATTATATACATATCTCAAAAAGACCTACCATATAGAAGGGAGGTGTGCGGAACCCTCTGTAACATTTTACATGGGAAGGGGATCTGTACTTGAATAGACATATATAATGTACAAATGAACCAGATTGTGTACACCTCGGACAAACAATATTCTAAGCTTTACCCCAATTAAAAAAATTTTTAAAACCAAGAAGAAATAATGAGACATAAACTTATGGGGGTTTCCCCATGCACATTCCAATATAATTTACAACCTAGGAACACGACTTCCAGAAAGGCTCTGCTGCCCTAGTACCCAGATTTGGGAATGGAGGAATGCTGCCTGCTTGAGGCCACTTCCCACAACAGCAGCTTTTAACCCATTACTAAAGGTCACTAAATATGCACCACACTTGCAGTTCGGGAAATGAGACCTGCTCTCTAAAAAAATTCTGGGCTGGAAAATCGACCAAAAAATTTAACAGAGGGCAAGCTTCCAAGAAGACAATTTCAAGAATTATATTGTACTCCCAACTGTTTCCTTTTTTTAGCAGAAAAGAAAACGGCAGAGAAAAATGATGAGTTTTATGAATTTTCAAAGACATGCAAACCCAAAGTACAAAAACCTATCAGCTCACACCAGCCAGAAGGGCCATTAGCATAAATGCTGCAAACAATAAATGCTGAAGCGATTGTGGAGAAATGCGTACCCTCGATTCTAAGGGGTACGTGGTAAGAGCCACTAATGAAAACACAAAGAAGGTGCTTTGATAAGGGTAACACGGTGCTACCAGTCAATCAATCACACCCACTGCTGGGCCTATCACCTGAGAAAATGAGAATCAAAAATTCACAGGCTTGGGGCTTCCCTGGTGGTGCAGTGGTTGAGAGTCTGCCTGCCAATGCAGGGCACACGGGTTCGAGCCCCGGTCTGGGAAGATCCCACATGCCGCCGAGCAACTGGGCCCGTGAGCCACAACCACTGAGCCTGCGCGCATGGAGCCTGTGCTCCGCAACAAGAGAGGCCGCGATAGTGAGAGACCCACGCACCGAGATGAAGAGTGGCCCCCGCTCGCCGCAACTACAGAAAGCCCTCGCGCACAAACGAAGATCCAACACTGCCAAAAATAAATAAATAAATAAATAAATAAATAAATAAATAAATAAATAAATAAATATTAAAAAAAAAGTCACAGGCTGGCAATCCTGCACTCCAACAATATTTACCATAGCCAACTCTTGGAAGCAATGAAAATGTCCATCAACTGAGGAATGCACAAAGTAGAAGTGGTCCAAGTACACCCAAGTACACAGTGGAAAATTACTCCAATAAAAAATAAAAATTAAATTTAAAAATTGAACAAAAGTAAAGACACATCAGCTTGTGTGGGTTTGTCCGGGCACACTCCACTCTAATTTATAACTGAGAAACACCACAGGCCGCAAGGGCATTTCCCTAGTTACCAGGGTGGGGAACATAGAAAGGCTGCCACCCTCTGGCAGTTACCTGCAAAAACAGCTTTAAGGCCTGTGCTAATGGTCATTTCATAGGAAGAAGTAATGCAGGACTGTAAATGAAACATGCCCTCAATATGTCTTGAGGGAGGTAATGGCCAAAACATTTCAAAATGTGACACATACTTTAAGAGAACACTTTGAAGAACTAAGGGGTAATCACAGCTTGAAAAATAAAAAGGATATGCCTTAAAGCTCAGTTTCAACGGATTATGAGGCACATGCGAATTCAACCAAAAAGAGGTATGAGCTCACACTTGTCAGAAAAACCATCAGCAAGAAAACTACAAACAATAAATGCTGAAGCTGTTGTGGAGAAATGCATACCCTCAACTTCAAGGGGGACGTAACTTGGAAAGGGCCACAAATGAGAACAGAATGGAGGTGCCTTAAAAAGGTATACATTGAGCTACCATATGATCCAGCAGGCCCACTCCTCGACCTATAATCTAAGAAGAGAGAATTGGAAAGACACAGGCAGGCCAATCTGCATTGCACAGTATTACAATAGCCAAGATATGGAGGTAACCAAAAAGTCCACCAACAGATGGGTGGACAAAGAAGAACTCCTCCATGTATAGATGGAATATTCGCTAGTGAAAAAAATGAAACAATGCCATTTGCAGCACCATAGATGAATCTAGACGTAATCACAGCACCTGTAGTAAGTGAGAAAGTAAAAGACACATATCCTATCATATCACTTTTAGGAGTTACATAAAAATTGATACTAATGAAGATATTTCCACAGAGAAAGGCAATCACAGATTCATTAAAAAACTTATGGTTCATCAAATAGAAAGGGATGAGGATTGGATAATTTACCATATTGGGGTTAACAGAGATATACAAACCATGTGAAATATATAATCACCAAAGACGTACGGAAGACCAGGAGAAGACTACTCAACATTGTGTCATAACCTATATGGGAAAAGGATGCGAGGAAGAATAGATACACGTATATGTGTGAAAGAACCACATTTGCCCACCTAGAACAAACAAACCATTGTAATCAAATTTGCTTGGATAAAAAATAAAAAGTAAATTATAAATATGAACAACAAGTAATGAGACATAAACATAAAGGGCTTTTTCCTGGCACATTCCATTCTAATTTACAACCTAGAACACCACTTCCATTAAGGCTCTGTTTCCCCAGTTACCAAATTTGGTAAAGGAGAAATGATGCCACCTTGTGGCCGTTTCCTGCAAGAGCAGCTTTAAACTCACAGCTAATGGTCACTTAACATTCACAAGGACTCAGGGCTGTAAAGGACACCTGTCCTAAAAAATTGTGCTGAAGTAGGGAATGGACAAAAATTTCAAAACAGGCAAATGTCTCCAGAAGAGAGTATGAATATTAACGTTTTACTCACGCTCTTTTAAAAAAAAAAGGAAAATGGATAAAAGCTCAACCTCAGGGAGTGTTAGACCCATGAAATCTAATCTACAAAAAGTTTCAACTTACACCAGTCGACTGACCATCAGCAAAAAGTCTACAAACAATAAATGCTGACGGGGTTTTAGAGAACTGTGTACCCTCTACCTGCTGGTGAGACGTAAAGGGGTAACGGCCAATAATGAGAACAGAAAGGAGCTGTGTTTAAAAGTAAAAATGGAGGTACCATTCAATCCAGCAGGCGCACCATTGGACCTCTCACCGGAGAAGACAAGAATCGAGAAGACACAGGCCGCAAAAGCTTCAGTGCAGCCTTATTCACAATAGCCAAGACAGTGAAGGAATCAAAATGTCCAACAACAGGTGAATAGATAAAGAAGAAGTGGTCCATGTACACAATGGAATATTAGCCATGGAAAACAATGAACCATTGTTCTTTGAGGCACCACAAATGAGTCTGGAGATAATCACGAAACATGAGCTAAGTCCGAAAGCAAAAGACCTATATTCTATGATATCACTTACAGGCGTTATCTAATAACTGACACAAATGAACATATTTCCAAAGAGAAAGACACTCACAGATTTAGAAAACAAACTATGCTCATCTAAAAGGAAAGGTGGGGGGAGTGGATAAATTAAGGTTAGTGTTACTATATGTATACAAACACATATTATATACATATCTCAAAAAGACCTACCATATAGAAGGGAGGTGTGCGGAACCCTCTGTAACATTTTACATGGGAAGGGGATCTGTACTTGAATAGACATATATAATGTACAAATGAACCAGATTGTGTACACCTCGGACAAACAATATTCTAAGCTTTACCCCAATTAAAAAAATTTTTAAAACCAAGAAGAAATAATGAGACATAAACTTATGGGGGTTTCCCCATGCACATTCCAATATAATTTACAACCTAGGAACACGACTTCCAGAAAGGCTCTGCTGCCCTAGTACCCAGATTTGGGAATGGAGGAATGCTGCCTGCTTGAGGCCACTTCCCACAACAGCAGCTTTTAACCCATTACTAAAGGTCACTAAATATGCACCACACTTGCAGTTCGGGAAATGAGACCTGCTCTCTAAAAAAATTCTGGGCTGGAAAATCGACCAAAAAATTTAACAGAGGGCAAGCTTCCAAGAAGACAATTTCAAGAATTATATTGTACTCCCAACTGTTTCCTTTTTTTAGCAGAAAAGAAAACGGCAGAGAAAAATGATGAGTTTTATGAATTTTCAAAGACATGCAAACCCAAAGTACAAAAACCTATCAGCTCACACCAGCCAGAAGGGCCATTAGCATAAATGCTGCAAACAATAAATGCTGAAGCGATTGTGGAGAAATGCGTACCCTCGATTCTAAGGGGTACGTGGTAAGAGCCACTAATGAAAACACAAAGAAGGTGCTTTGATAAGGGTAACACGGTGCTACCAGTCAATCAATCACACCCACTGCTGGGCCTATCACCTGAGAAAATGAGAATCAAAAATTCACAGGCTTGGGGCTTCCCTGGTGGTGCAGTGGTTGAGAGTCTGCCTGCCAATGCAGGGCACACGGGTTCGAGCCCCGGTCTGGGAAGATCCCACATGCCGCCGAGCAACTGGGCCCGTGAGCCACAACCACTGAGCCTGCGCGCATGGAGCCTGTGCTCCGCAACAAGAGAGGCCGCGATAGTGAGAGACCCACGCACCGAGATGAAGAGTGGCCCCCGCTCGCCGCAACTACAGAAAGCCCTCGCGCACAAACGAAGATCCAACACTGCCAAAAATAAATAAATAAATAAATAAATAAATAAATAAATAAATAAATAAATAAATATTAAAAAAAAAGTCACAGGCTGGCAATCCTGCACTCCAACAATATTTACCATAGCCAACTCTTGGAAGCAATGAAAATGTCCATCAACTGAGGAATGCACAAAGTAGAAGTGGTCCAAGTACACCCAAGTACACAGTGGAAAATTACTCCAATAAAAAATAAAAATTAAATTTAAAAATTGAACAAAAGTAAAGACACATCAGCTTGTGTGGGTTTGTCCGGGCACACTCCACTCTAATTTATAACTGAGAAACACCACAGGCCGCAAGGGCATTTCCCTAGTTACCAGGGTGGGGAACATAGAAAGGCTGCCACCCTCTGGCAGTTACCTGCAAAAACAGCTTTAAGGCCTGTGCTAATGGTCATTTCATAGGAAGAAGTAATGCAGGACTGTAAATGAAACATGCCCTCAATATGTCTTGAGGGAGGTAATGGCCAAAACATTTCAAAATGTGACACATACTTTAAGAGAACACTTTGAAGAACTAAGGGGTAATCACAGCTTGAAAAATAAAAAGGATATGCCTTAAAGCTCAGTTTCAACGGATTATGAGGCACATGCGAATTCAACCAAAAAGAGGTATGAGCTCACACTTGTCAGAAAAACCATCAGCAAGAAAACTACAAACAATAAATGCTGAAGCTGTTGTGGAGAAATGCATACCCTCAACTTCAAGGGGGACGTAACTTGGAAAGGGCCACAAATGAGAACAGAATGGAGGTGCCTTAAAAAGGTATACATTGAGCTACCATATGATCCAGCAGGCCCACTCCTCGACCTATAATCTAAGAAGAGAGAATTGGAAAGACACAGGCAGGCCAATCTGCATTGCACAGTATTACAATAGCCAAGATATGGAGGTAACCAAAAAGTCCACCAACAGATGGGTGGACAAAGAAGAACTCCTCCATGTATAGATGGAATATTCGCTAGTGAAAAAAATGAAACAATGCCATTTGCAGCACCATAGATGAATCTAGACGTAATCACAGCACCTGTAGTAAGTGAGAAAGTAAAAGACACATATCCTATCATATCACTTTTAGGAGTTACATAAAAATTGATACTAATGAAGATATTTCCACAGAGAAAGGCAATCACAGATTCATTAAAAAACTTATGGTTCATCAAATAGAAAGGGATGAGGATTGGATAATTTACCATATTGGGGTTAACAGAGATATACAAACCATGTGAAATATATAATCACCAAAGACGTACGGAAGACCAGGAGAAGACTACTCAACATTGTGTCATAACCTATATGGGAAAAGGATGCGAGGAAGAATAGATACACGTATATGTGTGAAAGAACCACATTTGCCCACCTAGAACAAACAAACCATTGTAATCAAATTTGCTTGGATAAAAAATAAAAAGTAAATTATAAATATGAACAACAAGTAATGAGACATAAACATAAAGGGCTTTTTCCTGGCACATTCCATTCTAATTTACAACCTAGAACACCACTTCCATTAAGGCTCTGTTTCCCCAGTTACCAAATTTGGTAAAGGAGAAATGATGCCACCTTGTGGCCGTTTCCTGCAAGAGCAGCTTTAAACTCACAGCTAATGGTCACTTAACATTCACAAGGACTCAGGGCTGTAAAGGACACCTGTCCTAAAAAATTGTGCTGAAGTAGGGAATGGACAAAAATTTCAAAACAGGCAAATGTCTCCAGAAGAGAGTATGAATATTAACGTTTTACTCACGCTCTTTTAAAAAAAAAAGGAAAATGGATAAAAGCTCAACCTCAGGGAGTGTTAGACCCATGAAATCTAATCTACAAAAAGTTTCAACTTACACCAGTCGACTGACCATCAGCAAAAAGTCTACAAACAATAAATGCTGACGGGGTTTTAGAGAACTGTGTACCCTCTACCTGCTGGTGAGACGTAAAGGGGTAACGGCCAATAATGAGAACAGAAAGGAGCTGTGTTTAAAAGTAAAAATGGAGGTACCATTCAATCCAGCAGGCGCACCATTGGACCTCTCACCGGAGAAGACAAGAATCGAGAAGACACAGGCCGCAAAAGCTTCAGTGCAGCCTTATTCACAATAGCCAAGACAGTGAAGGAATCAAAATGTCCAACAACAGGTGAATAGATAAAGAAGAAGTGGTCCATGTACACAATGGAATATTAGCCATGGAAAACAATGAACCATTGTTCTTTGAGGCACCACAAATGAGTCTGGAGATAATCACGAAACATGAGCTAAGTCCGAAAGCAAAAGACCTATATTCTATGATATCACTTACAGGCGTTATCTAATAACTGACACAAATGAACATATTTCCAAAGAGAAAGACACTCACAGATTTAGAAAACAAACTATGCTCATCTAAAAGGAAAGGTGGGGGGAGTGGATAAATTAAGGTTAGTGTTACTATATGTATACAAACACATATTATATACATATCTCAAAAAGACCTACCATATAGAAGGGAGGTGTGCGGAACCCTCTGTAACATTTTACATGGGAAGGGGATCTGTACTTGAATAGACATATATAATGTACAAATGAACCAGATTGTGTACACCTCGGACAAACAATATTCTAAGCTTTACTCCAATTAAAAAAATTTTTAAAACCAAGAAGAAATAATGAGACATAAACTTATGGGGGTTTCTCCATGCACATTCCAATATAATTTACAACCTAGGAACACGACTTCCAGAAAGGCTCTGCTGCCCTAGTACCCAGATTTGGGAATGGAGGAATGCTGCCTGCTTGAGGCCACTTCCCACAACAGCAGCTTTTAACCCATTACTAAAGGTCACTAAATATGCACCACACTTGCAGTTCGGGAAATGAGACCTGCTCTCTAAAAAAATTCTGGGCTGGAAAATCGACCAAAAAATTTAACAGAGGGCAAGCTTCCAAGAAGACAATTTCAAGAATTATATTGTACTCCCAACTGTTTCCTTTTTTTAGCAGAAAATAAAACGGCAGAGAAAAATGATGAGTTTTATGAATTTTCAAAGACATGCAAACCCAAAGTACAAAAACCTATCAGCTCACACCAGCCAGAAGGGCCATTAGCATAAATGCTGCAAACAATAAATGCTGAAGCGATTGTGGAGAAATGCGTTCCCTCGATTCTAAGGGGTACGTGGTAAGAGCCACTAATGAAAACACAAAGAAGGTGCTTTGATAAGGGTAACACGGTGCTACCAGTCAATCAATCACACCCACTGCTGGGCCTATCACCTGAGAAAATGAGAATCAAAAAGTCACAGGCTTGGGGCTTCCCTGGTGGTGCAGTGGTTGAGAGTCTGCCTGCCAATGCAGGGCACACGGGTTCGAGCCCCGGTCTGGGAAGATCCCACATGCCGCCGAGCAACTGGGCCCGTGAGCCACAACCACTGAGCCTGCGCGCATGGAGCCTGTGCTCCGCAACAAGAGAGGCCGCGATAGTGAGAGACCCACGCACCGAGATGAAGAGTGGCCCCCGCTCGCCGCAACTACAGAAAGCCCTCGCGCACAAACGAAGATCCAACACTGCCAGAAATAAATAAATAAATAAATAAATAAATAAATAAATAAATAAATAAATAAATATTAAAAAAAAAAGTCACAGGCTGGCAATCCTGCACTCCAACAATATTTACCATAGCCAACTCTTGGAAGCAATGAAAATGTCCATCAACTGAGGAATGCACAAAGTAGAAGTGGTCCAAGTACACAGTGGAAAATTACTCCAATAAAAAATAAAAATTAAATTTAAAAATTGAACAAAAGTAAAGACACATCAGCTTGTGTGGGTTTGTCCGGGCACACTCCACTCTAATTTATAACTGAGAAACACCACAGGCCGCAAGGGCATTTCCCTAGTTACCAGGGTGGGGAACATAGAAAGGCTGCCACCCTCTGGCAGTTACCTGCAAAAACAGCTTTAAGGCCTGTGCTAATGGTCATTTCATAGGAAGAAGTAATGCAGGACTGTAAATGAAACATGCCCTCAATATGTCTTGAGGGAGGTAATGGCCAAAACATTTCAAAATGTGACACATACTTTAAGAGAACACTTTGAAGAACTAAGGGGTAATCACAGCTTGAAAAATAAAAAGGATATGCCTTAAAGCTCAGTTTCAACGGATTATGAGGCACATGCGAATTCAACCAAAAAGAGGTATCAGCTCACACTTGTCAGAAAAACCATCAGCAAGAAAACTACAAACAATAAATGCTGAAGCTGTTGTGGAGAAATGCATACCCTCAACTTCAAGGGGGACGTAACTTGGAAAGGGCCACAAATGAGAACAGAATGGAGGTGCCTTAAAAAGGTATACATTGAGCTACCATATGATCCAGCAGGCCCACTCCTCGATCTATAATCTAAGAAGAGAGAATTGGAAAGACACAGGCAGGCCAATCTGCATTGCACAGTATTACAATAGCCAAGATATGGAGGTAACCAAAAAGTCCACCAACAGATGGGTGGACAAAGAAGAACTCCTCCATGTATAGATGGAATATTCGCTAGTGAAAAAAATGAAACAATGCCATTTGCAGCACCATAGATGAATCTAGACGTAATCACAGCACCTGTAGTAAGTGAGAAAGTAAAAGACACATATCCTATCATATCACTTTTAGGAGTTACATAAAAATTGATACTAATGAAGATATTTCCACAGAGAAAGGCAATCACAGATTCATTAAAAAACTTATGGTTCATCAAATAGAAAGGGATGAGGATTGGATAATTTACCATATTGGGGTTAACAGAGATATACAAACCATGTGAAATATATAATCACCAAAGACGTACGGAAGACCAGGAGAAGACTACTCAACATTGTGTCATAACCTATATGGGAAAAGGATGCGAGGAAGAATAGATACACGTATATGTGTGAAAGAACCACATTTGCCCACCTAGAACAAACAAACCATTGTAATCAAATTTGCTTGGATAAAAAATAAAAAGTAAATTATAAATATGAACAACAAGTAATGAGACATAAACATAAAGGGCTTTTTCCTGGCACATTCCATTCTAATTTACAACCTAGAACACCACTTCCATTAAGGCTCTGTTTCCCCAGTTACCAAATTTGGTAAAGGAGAAATGATGCCACCTTGTGGCCGTTTCCTGCAAGAGCAGCTTTAAACTCACAGCTAATGGTCACTTAACATTCACAAGGACTCAGGGCTGTAAAGGACACCTGTCCTAAAAAATTGTGCTGAAGTAGGGAATGGACAAAAATTTCAAAACAGGCAAATGTCTCCAGAAGAGAGTATGAATATTAACGTTTTACTCACGCTCTTTTAAAAAAAAAAGGAAAATGGATAAAAGCTCAACCTCAGGGAGTGTTAGACCCATGAAATCTAATCTACAAAAAGTTTCAACTTACACCAGTCGACTGACCATCAGCAAAAAGTCTACAAACAATAAATGCTGACGGGGTTTTAGAGAACTGTGTACCCTCTACCTGCTGGTGAGACGTAAAGGGGTAACGGCCAATAATGAGAACAGAAAGGAGCTGTGTTTAAAAGTAAAAATGGAGGTACCATTCAATCCAGCAGGCGCACCATTGGACCTCTCACCGGAGAAGACAAGAATCGAGAAGACACAGGCCGCAAAAGCTTCAGTGCAGCCTTATTCACAATAGCCAAGACAGTGAAGGAATCAAAATGTCCAACAACAGGTGAATAGATAAAGAAGAAGTGGTCCATGTACACAATGGAATATTAGCCATGGAAAACAATGAACCATTGTTCTTTGAGGCACCACAAATGAGTCTGGAGATAATCACGAAACATGAGCTAAGTCCGAAAGCAAAAGACCTATATTCTATGATATCACTTACAGGCGTTATCTAATAACTGACACAAATGAACATATTTCCAAAGAGAAAGACACTCACAGATTTAGAAAACAAACTATGCTCATCTAAAAGGAAAGGTGGGGGGAGTGGATAAATTAAGGTTAGTGTTACTATATGTATACAAACACATATTATATACATATCTCAAAAAGACCTACCATATAGAAGGGAGGTGTGCGGAACCCTCTGTAACATTTTACATGGGAAGGGGATCTGTACTTGAATAGACATATATAATGTACAAATGAACCAGATTGTGTACACCTCGGACAAACAATATTCTAAGCTTTACCCCAATTAAAAAAATTTTTAAAACCAAGAAGAAATAATGAGACATAAACTTATGGGGGTTTCCCCATGCACATTCCAATATAATTTACAACCTAGGAACACGACTTCCAGAAAGGCTCTGCTGCCCTAGTACCCAGATTTGGGAATGGAGGAATGCTGCCTGCTTGAGGCCACTTCCCACAACAGCAGCTTTTAACCCATTACTAAAGGTCACTAAATATGCACCACACTTGCAGTTCGGGAAATGAGACCTGCTCTCTAAAAAAATTCTGGGCTGGAAAATCGACCAAAAAATTTAACAGAGGGCAAGCTTCCAAGAAGACAATTTCAAGAATTATATTGTACTCCCAACTGTTTCCTTTTTTTAGCAGAAAAGAAAACGGCAGAGAAAAATGATGAGTTTTATGAATTTTCAAAGACATGCAAACCCAAAGTACAAAAACCTATCAGCTCACACCAGCCAGAAGGGCCATTAGCATAAATGCTGCAAACAATAAATGCTGAAGCGATTGTGGAGAAATGCGTACCCTCGATTCTAAGGGGTACGTGGTAAGAGCCACTAATGAAAACACAAAGAAGGTGCTTTGATAAGGGTAACACGGTGCTACCAGTCAATCAATCACACCCACTGCTGGGCCTATCACCTGAGAAAATGAGAATCAAAAATTCACAGGCTTGGGGCTTCCCTGGTGGTGCAGTGGTTGAGAGTCTGCCTGCCAATGCAGGGCACACGGGTTCGAGCCCCGGTCTGGGAAGATCCCACATGCCGCCGAGCAACTGGGCCCGTGAGCCACAACCACTGAGCCTGCGCGCATGGAGCCTGTGCTCCGCAACAAGAGAGGCCGCGATAGTGAGAGACCCACGCACCGAGATGAAGAGTGGCCCCCGCTCGCCGCAACTACAGAAAGCCCTCGCGCACAAACGAAGATCCAACACTGCCAAAAATAAATAAATAAATAAATAAATAAATAAATAAATAAATAAATAAATAAATATTAAAAAAAAAGTCACAGGCTGGCAATCCTGCACTCCAACAATATTTACCATAGCCAACTCTTGGAAGCAATGAAAATGTCCATCAACTGAGGAATGCACAAAGTAGAAGTGGTCCAAGTACACCCAAGTACACAGTGGAAAATTACTCCAATAAAAAATAAAAATTAAATTTAAAAATTGAACAAAAGTAAAGACACATCAGCTTGTGTGGGTTTGTCCGGGCACACTCCACTCTAATTTATAACTGAGAAACACCACAGGCCGCAAGGGCATTTCCCTAGTTACCAGGGTGGGGAACATAGAAAGGCTGCCACCCTCTGGCAGTTACCTGCAAAAACAGCTTTAAGGCCTGTGCTAATGGTCATTTCATAGGAAGAAGTAATGCAGGACTGTAAATGAAACATGCCCTCAATATGTCTTGAGGGAGGTAATGGCCAAAACATTTCAAAATGTGACACATACTTTAAGAGAACACTTTGAAGAACTAAGGGGTAATCACAGCTTGAAAAATAAAAAGGATATGCCTTAAAGCTCAGTTTCAACGGATTATGAGGCACATGCGAATTCAACCAAAAAGAGGTATGAGCTCACACTTGTCAGAAAAACCATCAGCAAGAAAACTACAAACAATAAATGCTGAAGCTGTTGTGGAGAAATGCATACCCTCAACTTCAAGGGGGACGTAACTTGGAAAGGGCCACAAATGAGAACAGAATGGAGGTGCCTTAAAAAGGTATACATTGAGCTACCATATGATCCAGCAGGCCCACTCCTCGACCTATAATCTAAGAAGAGAGAATTGGAAAGACACAGGCAGGCCAATCTGCATTGCACAGTATTACAATAGCCAAGATATGGAGGTAACCAAAAAGTCCACCAACAGATGGGTGGACAAAGAAGAACTCCTCCATGTATAGATGGAATATTCGCTAGTGAAAAAAATGAAACAATGCCATTTGCAGCACCATAGATGAATCTAGACGTAATCACAGCACCTGTAGTAAGTGAGAAAGTAAAAGACACATATCCTATCATATCACTTTTAGGAGTTACATAAAAATTGATACTAATGAAGATATTTCCACAGAGAAAGGCAATCACAGATTCATTAAAAAACTTATGGTTCATCAAATAGAAAGGGATGAGGATTGGATAATTTACCATATTGGGGTTAACAGAGATATACAAACCATGTGAAATATATAATCACCAAAGACGTACGGAAGACCAGGAGAAGACTACTCAACATTGTGTCATAACCTATATGGGAAAAGGATGCGAGGAAGAATAGATACACGTATATGTGTGAAAGAACCACATTTGCCCACCTAGAACAAACAAACCATTGTAATCAAATTTGCTTGGATAAAAAATAAAAAGTAAATTATAAATATGAACAACAAGTAATGAGACATAAACATAAAGGGCTTTTTCCTGGCACATTCCATTCTAATTTACAACCTAGAACACCACTTCCATTAAGGCTCTGTTTCCCCAGTTACCAAATTTGGTAAAGGAGAAATGATGCCACCTTGTGGCCGTTTCCTGCAAGAGCAGCTTTAAACTCACAGCTAATGGTCACTTAACATTCACAAGGACTCAGGGCTGTAAAGGACACCTGTCCTAAAAAATTGTGCTGAAGTAGGGAATGGACAAAAATTTCAAAACAGGCAAATGTCTCCAGAAGAGAGTATGAATATTAACGTTTTACTCACGCTCTTTTAAAAAAAAAAGGAAAATGGATAAAAGCTCAACCTCAGGGAGTGTTAGACCCATGAAATCTAATCTACAAAAAGTTTCAACTTACACCAGTCGACTGACCATCAGCAAAAAGTCTACAAACAATAAATGCTGACGGGGTTTTAGAGAACTGTGTACCCTCTACCTGCTGGTGAGACGTAAAGGGGTAACGGCCAATAATGAGAACAGAAAGGAGCTGTGTTTAAAAGTAAAAATGGAGGTACCATTCAATCCAGCAGGCGCACCATTGGACCTCTCACCGGAGAAGACAAGAATCGAGAAGACACAGGCCGCAAAAGCTTCAGTGCAGCCTTATTCACAATAGCCAAGACAGTGAAGGAATCAAAATGTCCAACAACAGGTGAATAGATAAAGAAGAAGTGGTCCATGTACACAATGGAATATTAGCCATGGAAAACAATGAACCATTGTTCTTTGAGGCACCACAAATGAGTCTGGAGATAATCACGAAACATGAGCTAAGTCCGAAAGCAAAAGACCTATATTCTATGATATCACTTACAGGCGTTATCTAATAACTGACACAAATGAACATATTTCCAAAGAGAAAGACACTCACAGATTTAGAAAACAAACTATGCTCATCTAAAAGGAAAGGTGGGGGGAGTGGATAAATTAAGGTTAGTGTTACTATATGTATACAAACACATATTATATACATATCTCAAAAAGACCTACCATATAGAAGGGAGGTGTGCGGAACCCTCTGTAACATTTTACATGGGAAGGGGATCTGTACTTGAATAGACATATATAATGTACAAATGAACCAGATTGTGTACACCTCGGACAAACAATATTCTAAGCTTTACCCCAATTAAAAAAATTTTTAAAACCAAGAAGAAATAATGAGACATAAACTTATGGGGGTTTCCCCATGCACATTCCAATATAATTTACAACCTAGGAACACGACTTCCAGAAAGGCTCTGCTGCCCTAGTACCCAGATTTGGGAATGGAGGAATGCTGCCTGCTTGAGGCCACTTCCCACAACAGCAGCTTTTAACCCATTACTAAAGGTCACTAAATATGCACCACACTTGCAGTTCGGGAAATGAGACCTGCTCTCTAAAAAAATTCTGGGCTGGAAAATCGACCAAAAAATTTAACAGAGGGCAAGCTTCCAAGAAGACAATTTCAAGAATTATATTGTACTCCCAACTGTTTCCTTTTTTTAGCAGAAAAGAAAACGGCAGAGAAAAATGATGAGTTTTATGAATTTTCAAAGACATGCAAACCCAAAGTACAAAAACCTATCAGCTCACACCAGCCAGAAGGGCCATTAGCATAAATGCTGCAAACAATAAATGCTGAAGCGATTGTGGAGAAATGCGTACCCTCGATTCTAAGGGGTACGTGGTAAGAGCCACTAATGAAAACACAAAGAAGGTGCTTTGATAAGGGTAACACGGTGCTACCAGTCAATCAATCACACCCACTGCTGGGCCTATCACCTGAGAAAATGAGAATCAAAAATTCACAGGCTTGGGGCTTCCCTGGTGGTGCAGTGGTTGAGAGTCTGCCTGCCAATGCAGGGCACACGGGTTCGAGCCCCGGTCTGGGAAGATCCCACATGCCGCCGAGCAACTGGGCCCGTGAGCCACAACCACTGAGCCTGCGCGCATGGAGCCTGTGCTCCGCAACAAGAGAGGCCGCGATAGTGAGAGACCCACGCACCGAGATGAAGAGTGGCCCCCGCTCGCCGCAACTACAGAAAGCCCTCGCGCACAAACGAAGATCCAACACTGCCAAAAATAAATAAATAAATAAATAAATAAATAAATAAATAAATAAATAAATAAATATTAAAAAAAAAGTCACAGGCTGGCAATCCTGCACTCCAACAATATTTACCATAGCCAACTCTTGGAAGCAATGAAAATGTCCATCAACTGAGGAATGCACAAAGTAGAAGTGGTCCAAGTACACCCAAGTACACAGTGGAAAATTACTCCAATAAAAAATAAAAATTAAATTTAAAAATTGAACAAAAGTAAAGACACATCAGCTTGTGTGGGTTTGTCCGGGCACACTCCACTCTAATTTATAACTGAGAAACACCACAGGCCGCAAGGGCATTTCCCTAGTTACCAGGGTGGGGAACATAGAAAGGCTGCCACCCTCTGGCAGTTACCTGCAAAAACAGCTTTAAGGCCTGTGCTAATGGTCATTTCATAGGAAGAAGTAATGCAGGACTGTAAATGAAACATGCCCTCAATATGTCTTGAGGGAGGTAATGGCCAAAACATTTCAAAATGTGACACATACTTTAAGAGAACACTTTGAAGAACTAAGGGGTAATCACAGCTTGAAAAATAAAAAGGATATGCCTTAAAGCTCAGTTTCAACGGATTATGAGGCACATGCGAATTCAACCAAAAAGAGGTATGAGCTCACACTTGTCAGAAAAACCATCAGCAAGAAAACTACAAACAATAAATGCTGAAGCTGTTGTGGAGAAATGCATACCCTCAACTTCAAGGGGGACGTAACTTGGAAAGGGCCACAAATGAGAACAGAATGGAGGTGCCTTAAAAAGGTATACATTGAGCTACCATATGATCCAGCAGGCCCACTCCTCGACCTATAATCTAAGAAGAGAGAATTGGAAAGACACAGGCAGGCCAATCTGCATTGCACAGTATTACAATAGCCAAGATATGGAGGTAACCAAAAAGTCCACCAACAGATGGGTGGACAAAGAAGAACTCCTCCATGTATAGATGGAATATTCGCTAGTGAAAAAAATGAAACAATGCCATTTGCAGCACCATAGATGAATCTAGACGTAATCACAGCACCTGTAGTAAGTGAGAAAGTAAAAGACACATATCCTATCATATCACTTTTAGGAGTTACATAAAAATTGATACTAATGAAGATATTTCCACAGAGAAAGGCAATCACAGATTCATTAAAAAACTTATGGTTCATCAAATAGAAAGGGATGAGGATTGGATAATTTACCATATTGGGGTTAACAGAGATATACAAACCATGTGAAATATATAATCACCAAAGACGTACGGAAGACCAGGAGAAGACTACTCAACATTGTGTCATAACCTATATGGGAAAAGGATGCGAGGAAGAATAGATACACGTATATGTGTGAAAGAACCACATTTGCCCACCTAGAACAAACAAACCATTGTAATCAAATTTGCTTGGATAAAAAATAAAAAGTAAATTATAAATATGAACAACAAGTAATGAGACATAAACATAAAGGGCTTTTTCCTGGCACATTCCATTCTAATTTACAACCTAGAACACCACTTCCATTAAGGCTCTGTTTCCCCAGTTACCAAATTTGGTAAAGGAGAAATGATGCCACCTTGTGGCCGTTTCCTGCAAGAGCAGCATTAAACTCACAGCTAATGGTCACTTAACATTCACAAGGACTCAGGGCTGTAAAGGACACCTGTCCTAAAAAATTGTGCTGAAGTAGGGAATGGACAAAAATTTCAAAACAGGCAAATGTCTCCAGAAGAGAGTATGAATATTAACGTTTTACTCACGCTCTTTTAAAAAAAAAAGGAAAATGGATAAAAGCTCAACCTCAGGGAGTGTTAGACCCATGAAATCTAATCTACAAAAAGTTTCAACTTACACCAGTCGACTGACCATCAGCAAAAAGTCTACAAACAATAAATGCTGACGGGGTTTTAGAGAACTGTGTACCCTCTACCTGCTGGTGAGACGTAAAGGGGTAACGGCCAATAATGAGAACAGAAAGGAGCTGTGTTTAAAAGTAAAAATGGAGGTACCATTCAATCCAGCAGGCGCACCATTGGACCTCTCACCGGAGAAGACAAGAATCGAGAAGACACAGGCCGCAAAAGCTTCAGTGCAGCCTTATTCACAATAGCCAAGACAGTGAAGGAATCAAAATGTCCAACAACAGGTGAATAGATAAAGAAGAAGTGGTCCATGTACACAATGGAATATTAGCCATGGAAAACAATGAACCATTGTTCTTTGAGGCACCACAAATGAGTCTGGAGATAATCACGAAACATGAGCTAAGTCCGAAAGCAAAAGACCTATATTCTATGATATCACTTACAGGCGTTATCTAATAACTGACACAAATGAACATATTTCCAAAGAGAAAGACACTCACAGATTTAGAAAACAAACTATGCTCATCTAAAAGGAAAGGTGGGGGGAGTGGATAAATTAAGGTTAGTGTTACTATATGTATACAAACACATATTATATACATATCTCAAAAAGACCTACCATATAGAAGGGAGGTGTGCGGAACCCTCTGTAACATTTTACATGGGAAGGGGATCTGTACTTGAATAGACATATATAATGTACAAATGAACCAGATTGTGTACACCTCGGACAAACAATATTCTAAGCTTTACTCCAATTAAAAAAATTTTAAAAACCAAGAAGAAATAATGAGACATAAACTTATGGGGGTTTCTCCATGCACATTCCAATAAAATTTACAACCTAGGAACACGACTTCCAGAAAGGCTCTGCTGCCCTAGTACCCAGATTTGGGAATCGAGGAATGCTGCCTGCTTGAGGCCACTTCCCACAACAGCAGCTTTTAACCCATTACTAAAGGTCACTAAATATGCACCACACTTGCAGTTCGGGAAATGAGACCTGCTCTCTAAAAAAATTCTGGGCTGGAAAATCGACCAAAAAATTTAACAGAGGGCAAGCTTCCAAGAAGACAATTTCAAGAATAATATTGTACTCCCAACTGTTTCCTTTTTTTAGCAGAAAAGAAAACGGCAGAGAAAAATGATGAGTTTTATGAATTTTCAAAGACATGAAAACCCAAAGTACAAAAACCTATCAGCTCACACCAGCCAGAAGGGCCATTAGCAAAAATGCTGCAAACAATAAATGCTGAAGCGATTGTGGAGAAATGCGTACCCTCGATTCTAAGGGGGACGTGGTAAGAGCCACTAATGAAAACACAAAGAAGGTGCTTTGATAAGGGTAACACGGTGCTACCAGTCAATCAATCACATCCACTGCTGGGCCTATCTCCTGAGAAAATGAGAATCAAAAAGTCACAGGCTTGGGGCTTCCCTGGTGGTGCAGTGGTTGAGAGTCTGCCTGCCAATGCAGGGCACACGGGTTCGAGCCCCGGTCTGGGAAGATCCCACATGCCGCCGAGCAACTGGGCCCGTGAGCCACAACCACTGAGCCTGCGCGCATGGAGCCTGTGCTCCGCAACAAGAGAGGCCGCGATAGTGAGAGACCCACGCACCGCGATGAAGAGTGGCCCCCGCTCGCCGCAACTACAGAAAGCCCTCGCGCACAAACGAAGATCCAACACAGCCAAAAATAAATAAATAAATAAATAAATAAATAAATAAATAAATAAATAAATATTAAAAAAAAAAGTCACAGGCTAGCAATCCTGCACTCCAACAATATTTACCATAGCCAACACTTGGAAGCAATGAAAATGTCCATCAACTGAGGAATGCACAAAGTAGAAGTGGTCCAAGTACACAGTGGAAAATTACTCCAATAAAAAATAAAAATTAAATTTAAAAATTGAACAAAAGTAAAGACACATCAGCTTGTGTTGGTTTGTCCGGGCACACTCCACTCTAATTTATAACTGAGAAACACCACAGGCCGCAAGGGCATTTTCCTAGTTACCAGGGTGGGGAACATAGAAAGGCTGCCACCCTCTGGCAGTTACCTGCAAAAACAGCTTTAAGGCCTGTGCTAATGGTCATTTCATAGGAAGAAGTAATGCAGGACTGTAAATGAAACATGCCCTCAATATGTCTTGAGGGAGGTAATGGCCAAAACATTTCAAAATGTGACACATACTTTAAGAGAACACTTTGAAGAACTAAGGGGTAATCACAGCTTGAAAAATAAAAAGGATATGCCTTAAAGCTCAGTTTCAACGGATTATGAGGCACATGCGAATTCAACCAAAAAGAGGTATGAGCTCACACTTGTCAGAAAAACCATCAGCAAGAAAACTACAAACAATAAATGCTGAAGCTGTTGTGGAGAAATGCATACCCTCAACTTCAAGGGGGACGTAACTTGGAAAGGGCCACAAATGAGAACAGAATGGAGGTGCCTTAAAAAGGTATACATTGAGCTACCATATGATCCAGCAGGCCCACTCCTCGATCTATAATCTAAGAAGAGAGAATTGGAAAGACACAGGCAGGCCAATCTGCATTGCACAGTATTACAATAGCCAAGATATGGAGGTAACCAAAAAGTCCACCAACAGATGGGTGGACAAAGAAGAACTCCTCCATGTATAGATGGAATATTCGCTAGTGAAAAAAATGAAACAATGCCATTTGCAGCACCATAGATGAATCTAGACGTAATCACAGCACCTGTAGTAAGTGAGAAAGTAAAAGACACATATCCTATCATATCACTTTTAGGAGTTACATAAAAATTGATACTAATGAAGATATTTCCACAGAGAAAGGCAATCACAGATTCATTAAAAAACTTATGGTTCATCAAAGAGAAAGGGATGAGGATTGGATAATTTACCATATTGGGGTTAACAGAGATATACAAACCATGTGAAATATATAATCACCAAAGACGTACGGAAGACCAGGAGAAGACTACTCAACATTGTGTCATAACCTATATGGGAAAAGGATGCGAGGAAGAATAGATACACGTATATGTGTGAAAGAACCACATTTGCCCACCTAGAACAAACAAACCATTGTAATCAAATTTGCTTGGATAAAAAATAAAAAGTAAATTATAAATATGAACAACAAGTAATGAGACATAAACATAAAGGGCTTTTTCCTGGCACATTCCATTCTAATTTACAACCTAGAACACCACTTCCATTAAGGCTCTGTTTCCCCAGTTACCAAATTTGGTAAAGGAGAAATGATGCCACCTTGTGGCCGTTTCCTGCAAGAGCAGCTTTAAACTCACAGCTAATGGTCACTTAACATTCACAAGGACTCAGGGCTGTAAAGGACACCTGTCCTAAAAAATTGTGCTGAAGTAGGGAATGGACAAAAATTTCAAAACAGGCAAATGTCTCCAGAAGAGAGTATGAATATTAACGTTTTACTCACGCTCTTTTAAAAAAAAAAGGAAAATGGATAAAAGCTCAACCTCAGGGAGTGTTAGACCCATGAAATCTAATCTACAAAAAGTTTCAACTTACACCAGTCGACTGACCATCAGCAAAAAGTCTACAAACAATAAATGCTGACGGGGTTTTAGAGAACTGTGTACCCTCTACCTGCTGGTGAGACGTAAAGGGGTAACGGCCAATAATGAGAACAGAAAGGAGCTGTGTTTAAAAGTAAAAATGGAGGTACCATTCAATCCAGCAGGCGCACCATTGGACCTCTCACCGGAGAAGACAAGAATCGAGAAGACACAGGCCGCAAAAGCTTCAGTGCAGCCTTATTCACAATAGCCAAGACAGTGAAGGAATCAAAATGTCCAACAACAGGTGAATAGATAAAGAAGAAGTGGTCCATGTACACAATGGAATATTAGCCATGGAAAACAATGAACCATTGTTCTTTGAGGCACCACAAATGAGTCTGGAGATAATCACGAAACATGAGCTAAGTCCGAAAGCAAAAGACCTATATTCTATGATATCACTTACAGGCGTTATCTAATAACTGACACAAATGAACATATTTCCAAAGAGAAAGACACTCACAGATTTAGAAAACAAACTATGCTCATCTAAAAGGAAAGGTGGGGGGAGTGGATAAATTAAGGTTAGTGTTACTATATGTATACAAACACATATTATATACATATCTCAAAAAGACCTACCATATAGAAGGGAGGTGTGCGGAACCCTCTGTAACATTTTACATGGGAAGGGGATCTGTACTTGAATAGACATATATAATGTACAAATGAACCAGATTGTGTACACCTCGGACAAACAATATTCTAAGCTTTACTCCAATTAAAAAAATATTTAAAACCAAGAAGAAATAATGAGACATAAACTTATGGGGGTTTCTCCATGCACATTCCAATATAATTTACAACCTAGGAACACGACTTCCAGAAAGGCTCTGCTGCCCTAGTACCCAGATTTGGGAATGGAGGAATGCTGCCTGCTTGAGGCCACTTCCCACAACAGCAGCTTTTAACCCATTACTAAAGGTCACTAAATATGCACCACACTTGCAGTTCGGGAAATGAGACCTGCTCTCTAAAAAAATTCTGGGCTGGAAAATCGACCAAAAAATTTAACAGAGGGCAAGCTTCCAAGAAGACAATTTCAAGAATTATATTGTACTCCCAACTGTTTCCTTTTTTTAGCAGAAAAGAAAACGGCAGAGAAAAATGATGAGTTTTATGAATTTTCAAAGACATGCAAACCCAAAGTACAAAAACCTATCAGCTCACACCAGCCAGAAGGGCCATTAGCATAAATGCTGCAAACAATAAATGCTGAAGCGATTGTGGAGAAATGCGTTCCCTCGATTCTAAGGGGTACGTGGTAAGAGCCACTAATGAAAACACAAAGAAGGTGCTTTGATAAGGGTAACACGGTGCTACCAGTCAATCAATCACACCCACTGCTGGGCCTATCACCTGAGAAAATGAGAATCAAAAAGTCACAGGCTTGGGGCTTCCCTGGTGGTGCAGTGGTTGAGAGTCTGCCTGCCAATGCAGGGCACACGGGTTCGAGCCCCGGTCTGGGAAGATCCCACATGCCGCCGAGCAACTGGGCCCGTGAGCCACAACCACTGAGCCTGCGCGCATGGAGCCTGTGCTCCGCAACAAGAGAGGCCGCGATAGTGAGAGACCCACGCACCGAGATGAAGAGTGGCCCCCGCTCGCCGCAACTACAGAAAGCCCTCGCGCACAAACGAAGATCCAACACTGCCAGAAATAAATAAATAAATAAATAAATAAATAAATAAATAAATAAATATTAAAAAAAAAAGTCACAGGCTGGCAATCCTGCACTCCAACAATATTTACCATAGCCAACTCTTGGAAGCAATGAAAATGTCCATCAACTGAGGAATGCACAAAGTAGAAGTGGTCCAAGTACACAGTGGATAATTACTCCAATAAAAAATAAAAATTAAATTTAAAAATTGAACAAAAGTAAAGACACATCAGCTTGTGTGGGTTTCTCCGGGCACACTCCACTCTAATTTATAACTGAGAAACACCACAGGCCGCAAGGGCATTTCCCTAGTTACCAGGGTGGGGAACATAGAAAGGCTGCCACCCTCTGGCAGTTACCTGCAAAAACAGCTTTAAGGCCTGTGCTAATGGTCATTTCATAGGAAGAAGTAATGCAGGACTGTAAATGAAACATGCCCTCAATATGTCTTGAGGGAGGTAATGGCCAAAACATTTCAAAATGTGACACATACTTTAAGAGAACACTTTGAAGAACTAAGGGGTAATCACAGCTTGAAAAATAAAAAGGATATGCCTTAAAGCTCAGTTTCAACGGATTATGAGGCACATGCGAATTCAACCAAAAAGAGGTATGAGCTCACACTTGTCAGAAAAACCATCAGCAAGAAAACTACAAACAATAAATGCTGAAGCTGTTGTGGAGAAATGCATACCCTCAACTTCAAGGGGGACGTAACTTGGAAAGGGCCACAAATGAGAACAGAATGGAGGTGCCTTAAAAAGGTATACATTGAGCTACCATATGATCCAGCAGGCCCACTCCTCGATCTATAATCTAAGAAGAGAGAATTGGAAAGACACAGGCAGGCCAATCTGCATTGCACAGTATTACAATAGCCAAGATATGGAGGTAACCAAAAAGTCCACCAACAGATGGGTGGACAAAGAAGAACTCCTCCATGTATACATGGAATATTCGCTAGTGAAAAAAATGAAACAATGCCATTTGCAGCACCATAGATGAATCTAGACGTAATCACAGCACCTGTAGTAAGTGAGAAAGTAAAAGACACATATCCTATCATATCACTTTTAGGAGTTACATAAAAATTGATACTAATGAAGATATTTCCACAGAGAAAGGCAATCACAGATTCATTAAAAAACTTATGGTTCATCAAAGAGAAAGGGATGAGGATTGGATAATTTACCATATTGGGGTTAACAGAGATATACAAACCATGTGAAATATATAATCACCAAAGACGTACGGAAGACCAGGAGAAGACTACTCAACATTGTGTCATAACCTATATGGGAAAAGGATGCGAGGAAGAATAGATACACGTATATGTGTGAAAGAACCACATTTGCCCACCTAGAACAAACAAACCATTGTAATCAAATTTGCTTGGATAAAAAATAAAAAGTAAATTATAAATATGAACAACAAGTAATGAGACATAAACATAAAGGGCTTTTTCCTGGCACATTCCATTCTAATTTACAACCTAGAACACCACTTCCATTAAGGCTCTGTTTCCCCAGTTACCAAATTTGGTAAAGGAGAAATGATGCCACCTTGTGGCCGTTTCCTGCAAGAGCAGCTTTAAACTCACAGCTAATGGTCACTTAACATTCACAAGGACTCAGGGCTGTAAAGGACACCTGTCCTAAAAAATTGTGCTGAAGTAGGGAATGGACAAAAATTTCAAAACAGGCAAATGTCTCCAGAAGAGAGTATGAATATTAACGTTTTACTCACGCTCTTTTAAAAAAAAAAGGAAAATGGATAAAAGCTCAACCTCAGGGAGTGTTAGACCCATGAAATCTAATCTACAAAAAGTTTCAACTTACACCAGTCGACTGACCATCAGCAAAAAGTCTACAAACAATAAATGCTGACGGGGTTTTAGAGAACTGTGTACCCTCTACCTGCTGGTGAGACGTAAAGGGGTAACGGCCAATAATGAGAACAGAAAGGAGCTGTGTTTAAAAGTAAAAATGGAGGTACCATTCAATCCAGCAGGCGCACCATTGGACCTCTCACCGGAGAAGACAAGAATCGAGAAGACACAGGCCGCAAAAGCTTCAGTGCAGCCTTATTCACAATAGCCAAGACAGTGAAGGAATCAAAATGTCCAACAACAGGTGAATAGATAAAGAAGAAGTGGTCCATGTACACAATGGAATATTAGCCATGGAAAACAATGAACCATTGTTCTTTGAGGCACCACAAATGAGTCTGGAGATAATCACGAAACATGAGCTAAGTCCGAAAGCAAAAGACCTATATTCTATGATATCACTTACAGGCGTTATCTAATAACTGACACAAATGAACATATTTCCAAAGAGAAAGACACTCACAGATTTAGAAAACAAACTATGCTCATCTAAAAGGAAAGGTGGGGGGAGTGGATAAATTAAGGTTAGTGTTACTATATGTATACAAACACATATTATATACATATCTCAAAAAGACCTACCATATAGAAGGGAGGTGTGCGGAACCCTCTGTAACATTTTACATGGGAAGGGGATCTGTACTTGAATAGACATATATAATGTACAAATGAACCAGATTGTGTACACCTCGGACAAACAATATTCTAAGCTTTACTCCAATTAAAAAAATTTTTAAAACCAAGAAGAAATAATGAGACATAAACTTATGGGGGTTTCTCCATGCACATTCCAATATAATTTACAACCTAGGAACACGACTTCCAGAAAGGCTCTGCTGCCCTAGTACCCAGATTTGGGAATGGAGGAATGCTGCCTGCTTGAGGCCACTTCCCACAACAGCAGCTTTTAACCCATTACTAAAGGTCACTAAATATGCACCACACTTGCAGTTCGGGAAATGAGACCTGCTCTCTAAAAAAATTCTGGGCTGGAAAATCGACCAAAAAATTTAACAGAGGGCAAGCTTCCAAGAAGACAATTTCAAGAATTATATTGTACTCCCAACTGTTTCCTTTTTTTAGCAGAAAAGAAAACGGCAGAGAAAAATGATGAGTTTTATGAATTTTCAAAGACATGCAAACCCAAAGTACAAAAACCTATCAGCTCACACCAGCCAGAAGGGCCATTAGCATAAATGCTGCAAACAATAAATGCTGAAGCGATTGTGGAGAAATGCGTTCCCTCGATTCTAAGGGGTACGTGGTAAGAGCCACTAATGAAAACACAAAGAAGGTGCTTTGATAAGGGTAACACGGTGCTACCAGTCAATCAATCACACCCACTGCTGGGCCTATCACCTGAGAAAATGAGAATCAAAAAGTCACAGGCTTGGGGCTTCCCTGGTGGTGCAGTGGTTGAGAGTCTGCCTGCCAATGCAGGGCACACGGGTTCGAGCCCCGGTCTGGGAAGATCCCACATGCCGCCGAGCAACTGGGCCCGTGAGCCACAACCACTGAGCCTGCGCGCATGGAGCCTGTGCTCCGCAACAAGAGAGGCCGCGATAGTGAGAGACCCACGCACCGAGATGAAGAGTGGCCCCCGCTCGCCGCAACTACAGAAAGCCCTCGCGCACAAACGAAGATCCAACACTGCCAGAAATAAATAAATAAATAAATAAATAAATAAATAAATAAATAAATAAATAAATATTAAAAAAAAAAGTCACAGGCTGGCAATCCTGCACTCCAACAATATTTACCATAGCCAACTCTTGGAAGCAATGAAAATGTCCATCAACTGAGGAATGCACAAAGTAGAAGTGGTCCAAGTACACAGTGGAAAATTACTCCAATAAAAAATAAAAATTAAATTTAAAAATTGAACAAAAGTAAAGACACATCAGCTTGTGTGGGTTTGTCCGGGCACACTCCACTCTAATTTATAACTGAGAAACACCACAGGCCGCAAGGGCATTTCCCTAGTTACCAGGGTGGGGAACATAGAAAGGCTGCCACCCTCTGGCAGTTACCTGCAAAAACAGCTTTAAGGCCTGTGCTAATGGTCATTTCATAGGAAGAAGTAATGCAGGACTGTAAATGAAACATGCCCTCAATATGTCTTGAGGGAGGTAATGGCCAAAACATTTCAAAATGTGACACATACTTTAAGAGAACACTTTGAAGAACTAAGGGGTAATCACAGCTTGAAAAATAAAAAGGATATGCCTTAAAGCTCAGTTTCAACGGATTATGAGGCACATGCGAATTCAACCAAAAAGAGGTATCAGCTCACACTTGTCAGAAAAACCATCAGCAAGAAAACTACAAACAATAAATGCTGAAGCTGTTGTGGAGAAATGCATACCCTCAACTTCAAGGGGGACGTAACTTGGAAAGGGCCACAAATGAGAACAGAATGGAGGTGCCTTAAAAAGGTATACATTGAGCTACCATATGATCCAGCAGGCCCACTCCTCGACCTATAATCTAAGAAGAGAGAATTGGAAAGACACAGGCAGGCCAATCTGCATTGCACAGTATTACAATAGCCAAGATATGGAGGTAACCAAAAAGTCCACCAACAGATGGGTGGACAAAGAAGAACTCCTCCATGTATAGATGGAATATTCGCTAGTGAAAAAAATGAAACAATGCCATTTGCAGCACCATAGATGAATCTAGACGTAATCACAGCACCTGTAGTAAGTGAGAAAGTAAAAGACACATATCCTATCATATCACTTTTAGGAGTTACATAAAAATTGATACTAATGAAGATATTTCCACAGAGAAAGGCAATCACAGATTCATTAAAAAACTTATGGTTCATCAAATAGAAAGGGATGAGGATTGGATAATTTACCATATTGGGGTTAACAGAGATATACAAACCATGTGAAATATATAATCACCAAAGACGTACGGAAGACCAGGAGAAGACTACTCAACATTGTGTCATAACCTATATGGGAAAAGGATGCGAGGAAGAATAGATACACGTATATGTGTGAAAGAACCACATTTGCCCACCTAGAACAAACAAACCATTGTAATCAAATTTGCTTGGAACAAAAATAAAAAGTAAATTATAAATATGAACAACAAGTAATGAGACATAAACATAAAGGGCTTTTTCCTGGCACATTCCATTCTAATTTACAACCTAGAACACCACTTCCATTAAGGCTCTGTTTCCCCAGTTACCAAATTTGGTAAAGGAGAAATGATGCCACCTTGTGGCCGTTTCCTGCAAGAGCAGCTTTAAACTCACAGCTAATGGTCACTTAACATTCACAAGGACTCAGGGCTGTAAAGGACACCTGCCCTAAAAAATTGTGCTGAAGTAGGGAATGGACAAAAATTTCAAAACAGGCAAATGTTTCCAGAAGAGAGTATGAATATTAACGTTTTACTCACGCTCTTTTAAAAAAAAAGGAAAATGGATAAAAGCTCAACCTCAGGGAGTGTTAGACCCATGAAATCTAATCTACAAAAAGTTTCAACTTACACCAGTCGACTGACCATCAGCAAAAAGTCTACAAACAATAAATGCTGACGGGGTTTTAGAGAACTGTGTACCCTCTACCTGCTGGTGAGACGTAAAGGGGTAACGGCCAATAATGAGAACAGAAAGGAGCTGTGTTTAAAAGTAAAAATGGAGGTACCATTCAATCCAGCAGGCGCACCATTGGACCTCTCACCGGAGAAGACAAGAATCGAGAAGACACAGGCCGCAAAAGCTTCAGTGCAGCCTTATTCACAATAGCCAAGACAGTGAAGGAATCAAAATGTCCAACAATAGGTGAATAGATAAAGAAGAAGTGGTCCATGTACACAATGGAATATTAGCCATGGAAAACAATGAACCATTGTTCTTTGAGGCACCACAAATGAGTCTGGAGATAATCACGAAACATGAGGTAAGTCTGAAAGCAAAAGACCTATATTCTATGATATCACTTACAGGCGTTATCTAATAACTGACACAAATGAACATATTTCCAAAGAGAAAGACACTCACAGATTTAGAAAACAAACTATGCTCATCTAAAAGGAAAGGTGGGGGGAGTGGATAAATTAAGGTTAGTGTTACTATATGTATACAAACACATATTATATACATATCTCAAAAAGACCTACCATATAGAAGGGAGGTGTGCGGAACCCTCTGTAACATTTTACATGGGAAGGGGATCTGTACTTGAATAGACATATATAATGTACAAATGAACCAGATTGTGTACACCTCGGACAAACAATATTCTAAGCTTTACTCCAATTAAAAAAATTTTAAAAACCAAGAAGAAATAATGAGACATAAACTTATGGGGGTTTCTCCATGCACATTCCAATAAAATTTACAACCTAGGAACACGACTTCCAGAAAGGCTCTGCTGCCCTAGTACCCAGATTTGGGAATCGAGGAATGCTGCCTGCTTGAGGCCACTTCCCACAACAGCAGCTTTTAACCCATTACTAAAGGTCACTAAATATGCACCACACTTGCAGTTCGGGAAATGAGACCTGCTCTCTAAAAAAATTCTGGGCTGGAAAATCGACCAAAAAATTTAACAGAGGGCAAGCTTCCAAGAAGACAATTTCAAGAATTATATTGTACTCCCAACTGTTTCCTTTTTTTAGCAGAAAAGAAAACGGCAGAGAAAAATGATGAGTTTTATGAATTTTCAAAGACATGAAAACCCAAAGTACAAAAACCTATCAGCTCACACCAGCCAGAAGGGCCATTAGCAAAAATGCTGCAAACAATAAATGCTGAAGCGATTGTGGAGAAATGCGTACCCTCGATTCTAAGGGGGACGTGGTAAGAGCCACTAATGAAAACACAAAGAAGGTGCTTTGATAAGGGTAACACGGTGCTACCAGTCAATCAATCACATCCACTGCTGGGCCTATCTCCTGAGAAAATGAGAATCAAAAAGTCACAGGCTTGGGGCTTCCCTGGTGGTGCAGTGGTTGAGAGTCTGCCTGCCAATGCAGGGCACACGGGTTCGAGCCCCGGTCTGGGAAGATCCCACATGCCGCCGAGCAACTGGGCCCGTGAGCCACAACCACTGAGCCTGCGCGCATGGAGCCTGTGCTCCGCAACAAGAGAGGCCGCGATAGTGAGAGACCCACGCACCGCGATGAAGAGTGGCCCCCGCTCGCCGCAACTACAGAAAGCCCTCGCGCACAAACGAAGATCCAACACAGCCAAAAATAAATAAATAAATAAATAAATAAATAAATAAATAAATAAATAAATATTAAAAAAAAAAGTCACAGGCTAGCAATCCTGCACTCCAACAATATTTACCATAGCCAACACTTGGAAGCAATGAAAATGTCCATCAACTGAGGAATGCACAAAGTAGAAGTGGTCCAAGTACACAGTGGAAAATTACTCCAATAAAAAATAAAAATTAAATTTAAAAATTGAACAAAAGTAAAGACACATCAGCTTGTGTTGGTTTGTCCGGGCACACTCCACTCTAATTTATAACTGAGAAACACCACAGGCCGCAAGGGCATTTCCCTAGTTACCAGGGTGGGGAACATAGAAAGGCTGCCACCCTCTGGCAGTTACCTGCAAAAACAGCTTTAAGGCCTGTGCTAATGGTCATTTCATAGGAAGAAGTAATGCAGGACTGTAAATGAAACATGCCCTCAATATGTCTTGAGGGAGGTAATGGCCAAAACATTTCAAAATGTGACACATACTTTAAGAGAACACTTTGAAGAACTAAGGGGTAATCACAGCTTGAAAAATAAAAAGGATATGCCTTAAAGCTCAGTTTCAACGGATTATGAGGCACATGCGAATTCAACCAAAAAGAGGTATCAGCTCACACTTGTCAGAAAAACCATCAGCAAGAAAACTACAAACAATAAATGCTGAAGCTGTTGTGGAGAAATGCATACCCTCAACTTCAAGGGGGACGTAACTTGGAAAGGGCCACAAATGAGAACAGAATGGAGGTGCCTTAAAAAGGTATACATTGAGCTACCATATGATCCAGCAGGCCCACTCCTCGACCTATAATCTAAGAAGAGAGAATTGGAAAGACACAGGCAGGCCAATCTGCATTGCACAGTATTACAATAGCCAAGATATGGAGGTAACCAAAAAGTCCACCAACAGATGGGTGGACAAAGAAGAACTCCTCCATGTATAGATGGAATATTCGCTAGTGAAAAAAATGAAACAATGCCATTTGCAGCACCATAGATGAATCTAGACGTAATCACAGCACCTGTAGTAAGTGAGAAAGTAAAAGACACATATCCTATCATATCACTTTTAGGAGTTACATAAAAATTGATACTAATGAAGATATTTCCACAGAGAAAGGCAATCACAGATTCATTAAAAAACTTATGGTTCATCAAATAGAAAGGGATGAGGATTGGATAATTTACCATATTGGGGTTAACAGAGATATACAAACCATGTGAAATATATAATCACCAAAGACGTACGGAAGACCAGGAGAAGACTACTCAACATTGTGTCATAACCTATATGGGAAAAGGATGCGAGGAAGAATAGATACACGTATATGTGTGAAAGAACCACATTTGCCCACCTAGAACAAACAAACCATTGTAATCAAATTTGCTTGGATAAAAAATAAAAAGTAAATTATAAATATGAACAACAAGTAATGAGACATAAACATAAAGGGCTTTTTCCTGGCACATTCCATTCTAATTTACAACCTAGAACACCACTTCCATTAAGGCTCTGTTTCCCCAGTTACCAAATTTGGTAAAGGAGAAATGATGCCACCTTGTGGCCGTTTCCTGCAAGAGCAGCTTTAAACTCACAGCTAATGGTCACTTAACATTCACAAGGACTCAGGGCTGTAAAGGACACCTGTCCTAAAAAATTGTGCTGAAGTAGGGAATGGACAAAAATTTCAAAACAGGCAAATGTCTCCAGAAGAGAGTATGAATATTAACGTTTTACTCACGCTCTTTTAAAAAAAAAAGGAAAATGGATAAAAGCTCAACCTCAGGGAGTGTTAGACCCATGAAATCTAATCTACAAAAAGTTTCAACTTACACCAGTCGACTGACCATCAGCAAAAAGTCTACAAACAATAAATGCTGACGGGGTTTTAGAGAACTGTGTACCCTCTACCTGCTGGTGAGACGTAAAGGGGTAACGGCCAATAATGAGAACAGAAAGGAGCTGTGTTTAAAAGTAAAAATGGAGGTACCATTCAATCCAGCAGGCGCACCATTGGACCTCTCACCGGAGAAGACAAGAATCGAGAAGACACAGGCCGCAAAAGCTTCAGTGCAGCCTTATTCACAATAGCCAAGACAGTGAAGGAATCAAAATGTCCAACAACAGGTGAATAGATAAAGAAGAAGTGGTCCATGTACACAATGGAATATTAGCCATGGAAAACAATGAACCATTGTTCTTTGAGGCACCACAAATGAGTCTGGAGATAATCACGAAACATGAGCTAAGTCCGAAAGCAAAAGACCTATATTCTATGATATCACTTACAGGCGTTATCTAATAACTGACACAAATGAACATATTTCCAAAGAGAAAGACACTCACAGATTTAGAAAACAAACTATGCTCATCTAAAAGGAAAGGTGGGGGGAGTGGATAAATTAAGGTTAGTGTTACTATATGTATACAAACACATATTATATACATATCTCAAAAAGACCTACCATATAGAAGGGAGGTGTGCGGAACCCTCTGTAACATTTTACATGGGAAGGGGATCTGTACTTGAATAGACATATATAATGTACAAATGAACCAGATTGTGTACACCTCGGACAAACAATATTCTAAGCTTTACTCCAATTAAAAAAATTTTTAAAACCAAGAAGAAATAATGAGACATAAACTTATGGGGGTTTCTCCATGCACATTCCAATATAATTTACAACCTAGGAACACGACTTCCAGAAAGGCTCTGCTGCCCTAGTACCCAGATTTGGGAATGGAGGAATGCTGCCTGCTTGAGGCCACTTCCCACAACAGCAGCTTTTAACCCATTACTAAAGGTCACTAAATATGCACCACACTTGCAGTTCGGGAAATGAGACCTGCTCTCTAAAAAAATTCTGGGCTGGAAAATCGACCAAAAAATTTAACAGAGGGCAAGCTTCCAAGAAGACAATTTCAAGAATTATATTGTACTCCCAACTGTTTCCTTTTTTTAGCAGAAAAGAAAACGGCAGAGAAAAATGATGAGTTTTATGAATTTTCAAAGACATGCAAACCCAAAGTACAAAAACCTATCAGCTCACACCAGCCAGAAGGGCCATTAGCATAAATGCTGCAAACAATAAATGCTGAAGCGATTGTGGAGAAATGCGTTCCCTCGATTCTAAGGGGTACGTGGTAAGAGCCACTAATGAAAACACAAAGAAGGTGCTTTGATAAGGGTAACACGGTGCTACCAGTCAATCAATCACACCCACTGCTGGGCCTATCACCTGAGAAAATGAGAATCAAAAAGTCACAGGCTTGGGGCTTCCCTGGTGGTGCAGTGGTTGAGAGTCTGCCTGCCAATGCAGGGCACACGGGTTCGAGCCCCGGTCTGGGAAGATCCCACATGCCGCCGAGCAACTGGGCCCGTGAGCCACAACCACTGAGCCTGCGCGCATGGAGCCTGTGCTCCGCAACAAGAGAGGCCGCGATAGTGAGAGACCCACGCATCGAGATGAAGAGTGGCCCCCGCTCGCCGCAACTACAGAAAGCCCTCGCGCACAAACGAAGATCCAACACTGCCAGAAATAAATAAATAAATAAATAAATAAATAAATAAATAAATAAATATTAAAAAAAAAAGTCACAGGCTGGCAATCCTGCACTCCAACAATATTTACCATAGCCAACTCTTGGAAGCAATGAAAATGTCCATCAACTGAGGAATGCACAAAGTAGAAGTGGTCCAAGTACACAGTGGAAAATTACTCCAATAAAAAATAAAAATTAAATTTAAAAATTGAACAAAAGTAAAGACACATCAGCTTGTGTGGGTTTCTCCGGGCACACTCCACTCTAATTTATAACTGAGAAACACCACAGGCCGCAAGGGCATTTCCCTAGTTACCAGGGTGGGGAACATAGAAAGGCTGCCACCCTCTGGCAGTTACCTGCAAAAACAGCTTTAAGGCCTGTGCTAATGGTCATTTCATAGGAAGAAGTAATGCAGGACTGTAAATGAAACATGCCCTCAATATGTCTTGAGGGAGGTAATGGCCAAAACATTTCAAAATGTGACACATACTTTAAGAGAACACTTTGAAGAACTAAGGGGTAATCACAGCTTGAAAAATAAAAAGGATATGCCTTAAAGCTCAGTTTCAACGGATTATGAGGCACATGCGAATTCAACCAAAAAGAGGTATGAGCTCACACTTGTCAGAAAAACCATCAGCAAGAAAACTACAAACAATAAATGCTGAAGCTGTTGTGGAGAAATGCATACCCTCAACTTCAAGGGGGACGTAACTTGGAAAGGGCCACAAATGAGAACAGAATGGAGGTGCCTTAAAAAGGTATACATTGAGCTACCATATGATCCAGCAGGCCCACTCCTCGATCTATAATCTAAGAAGAGAGAATTGGAAAGACACAGGCAGGCCAATCTGCATTGCACAGTATTACAATAGCCAAGATATGGAGGTAACCAAAAAGTCCACCAACAGATGGGTGGACAAAGAAGAACTCCTCCATGTATAGATGGAATATTCGCTAGTGAAAAAAATGAAACAATGCCATTTGCAGCACCATAGATGAATCTAGACGTAATCACAGCACCTGTAGTAAGTGAGAAAGTAAAAGACACATATCCTATCATATCACTTTTAGGAGTTACATAAAAATTGATACTAATGAAGATATTTCCACAGAGAAAGGCAATCACAGATTCATTAAAAAACTTATGGTTCATCAAAGAGAAAGGGATGAGGATTGGATAATTTACCATATTGGGGTTAACAGAGATATACAAACCATGTGAAATATATAATCACCAAAGACGTACGGAAGACCAGGAGAAGACTACTCAACATTGTGTCATAACCTATATGGGAAAAGGATGCGAGGAAGAATAGATACACGTATATGTGTGAAAGAACCACATTTGCCCACCTAGAACAAACAAACCATTGTAATCAAATTTGCTTGGATAAAAAATAAAAAGTAAATTATAAATATGAACAACAAGTAATGAGACATAAACATAAAGGGCTTTTTCCTGGCACATTCCATTCTAATTTACAACCTAGAACACCACTTCCATTAAGGCTCTGTTTCCCCAGTTACCAAATTTGGTAAAGGAGAAATGATGCCACCTTGTGGCCGTTTCCTGCAAGAGCAGCTTTAAACTCACAGCTAATGGTCACTTAACATTCACAAGGACTCAGGGCTGTAAAGGACACCTGTCCTAAAAAATTGTGCTGAAGTAGGGAATGGACAAAAATTTCAAAACAGGCAAATGTCTCCAGAAGAGAGTATGAATATTAACGTTTTACTCACGCTCTTTTAAAAAAAAAAGGAAAATGGATAAAAGCTCAACCTCAGGGAGTGTTAGACCCATGAAATCTAATCTACAAAAAGTTTCAACTTACACCAGTCGACTGACCATCAGCAAAAAGTCTACAAACAATAAATGCTGACGGGGTTTTAGAGAACTGTGTACCCTCTACCTGCTGGTGAGACGTAAAGGGGTAACGGCCAATAATGAGAACAGAAAGGAGCTGTGTTTAAAAGTAAAAATGGAGGTACCATTCAATCCAGCAGGCGCACCATTGGACCTCTCACCGGAGAAGACAAGAATCGAGAAGACACAGGCCGCAAAAGCTTCAGTGCAGCCTTATTCACAATAGCCAAGACAGTGAAGGAATCAAAATGTCCAACAACAGGTGAATAGATAAAGAAGAAGTGGTCCATGTACACAATGGAATATTAGCCATGGAAAACAATGAACCATTGTTCTTTGAGGCACCACAAATGAGTCTGGAGATAATCACGAAACATGAGCTAAGTCCGAAAGCAAAAGACCTATATTCTATGATATCACTTACAGGCGTTATCTAATAACTGACACAAATGAACATATTTCCAAAGAGAAAGACACTCACAGATTTAGAAAACAAACTATGCTCATCTAAAAGGAAAGGTGGGGGGAGTGGATAAATTAAGGTTAGTGTTACTATATGTATACAAACACATATTATATACATATCTCAAAAAGACCTACCATATAGAAGGGAGGTGTGCGGAACCCTCTGTAACATTTTACATGGGAAGGGGATCTGTACTTGAATAGACATATATAATGTACAAATGAACCAGATTGTGTACACCTCGGACAAACAATATTCTAAGCTTTACTCCAATTAAAAAAATTTTTAAAACCAAGAAGAAATAATGAGACATAAACTTATGGGGGTTTCTCCATGCACATTCCAATATAATTTACAACCTAGGAACACGACTTCCAGAAAGGCTCTGCTGCCCTAGTACCCAGATTTGGGAATGGAGGAATGCTGCCTGCTTGAGGCCACTTCCCACAACAGCAGCTTTTAACCCATTACTAAAGGTCACTAAATATGCACCACACTTGCAGTTCGGGAAATGAGACCTGCTCTCTAAAAAAATTCTGGGCTGGAAAATCGACCAAAAAATTTAACAGAGGGCAAGCTTCCAAGAAGACAATTTCAAGAATTATATTGTACTCCCAACTGTTTCCTTTTTTTAGCAGAAAAGAAAACGGCAGAGAAAAATGATGAGTTTTATGAATTTTCAAAGACATGAAAACCCAAAGTACAAAAACCTATCAGCTCACACCAGCCAGAAGGGCCATTAGCATAAATGCTGCAAACAATAAATGCTGAAGCGATTGTGGAGAAATGCGTACCCTCGATTCTAAGGGGTACGTGGTAAGAGCCACTAATGAAAACACAAAGAAGGTGCTTTGATAAGGGTAACACGGTGCTACCAGTCAATCAATCACACCCACTGCTGGGCCTATCACCTGAGAAAATGAGAATCAAAAAGTCACAGGCTTGAGGCTTCCCTGGTGGTGCAGTGGTTGAGAGTCTGCCTGCCAATGCAGGGCACACGGGTTCGAGCCCCGGTCTGGGAAGATCCCACATGCCGCCGAGCAACTGGGCCCGTGAGCCACAACCACTGAGCCTGCGCGCATGGAGCCTGTGCTCCGCAACAAGAGAGGCCGCGATAGTGAGAGACCCACGCACCGAGATGAAGAGTGGCCCCCGCTCGCCGCAACTACAGAAAGCCCTCGCGCACAAACGAAGATCCAACACTGCCAGAAATAAATAAATAAATAAATAAATAAATAAATAAATAAATAAATAAATAAATGATAAAAAAAATGTCACAGGCTGGCAATCCTGCACTCCAACAATATTTACCATAGCCAACTCTTGGAAGCAATGAAAATGTCCATCAACTGAGGAATGCACAAAGTAGAAGTGGTCCAAGTACACAGTGGAAAATTACTCCAATAAAAAATAAAAATTAAATTTAAAAATTGAACAAAAGTAAAGACACATCAGCTTGTGTGGGTTTGTCCGGGCACACTCCACTCTAATTTATAACTGAGAAACACCACAGGCCGCAAGGGCATTTCCCTAGTTACCAGGGTGGGGAACATAGAAAGGCTGCCACCCTCTGGCAGTTACCTGCAAAAACAGCTTTAAGGCCTGTGCTAATGGTCATTTCATAGGAAGAAGTAATGCAGGACTGTAAATGAAACATGCCCTCAATATGTCTTGAGGGAGGTAATGGCCAAAACATTTCAAAATGTGACACATACTTTAAGAGAACACTTTGAAGAACTAAGGGGTAATCACAGCTTGAAAAATAAAAAGGATATGCCTTAAAGCTCAGTTTCAACGGATTATGAGGCACATGCGAATTCAACCAAAAAGAGGTATGAGCTCACACTTGTCAGAAAAACCATCAGCAAGAAAACTACAAACAATAAATGCTGAAGCTGTTGTGGAGAAATGCATACCCTCAACTTCAAGGGGGACGTAACTTGGAAAGGGCCACAAATGAGAACAGAATGGAGGTGCCTTAAAAAGGTATACATTGAGCTACCATATGATCCAGCAGGCCCACTCCTCGACCTATAATCTAAGAAGAGAGAATTGGAAAGACACAGGCAGGCCAATCTGCATTGCACAGTATTACAATAGCCAAGATATGGAGGTAACCAAAAAGTCCACCAACAGATGGGTGGACAAAGAAGAACTCCTCCATGTATAGATGGAATATTCGCTAGTGAAAAAAATGAAACAATGCCATTTGCAGCACCATAGATGAATCTAGACGTAATCACAGCACCTGTAGTAAGTGAGAAAGTAAAAGACACATATCCTATCATATCACTTTTAGGAGTTACATAAAAATTGATACTAATGAAGATATTTCCACAGAGAAAGGCAATCACAGATTCATTAAAAAACTTATGGTTCATCAAATAGAAAGGGATGAGGATTGGATAATTTACCATATTGGGGTTAACAGAGATATACAAACCATGTGAAATATATAATCACCAAAGACGTACGGAAGACCAGGAGAAGACTACTCAACATTGTGTCATAACCTATATGGGAAAAGGATGCGAGGAAGAATAGATACACGTATATGTGTGAAAGAACCACATTTGCCCACCTAGAACAAACAAACCATTGTAATCAAATTTGCTTGGATAAAAAATAAAAAGTAAATTATAAATATGAACAACAAGTAATGAGACATAAACATAAAGGGCTTTTTCCTGGCACATTCCATTCTAATTTACAACCTAGAACACCACTTCCATTAAGGCTCTGTTTCCCCAGTTACCAAATTTGGTAAAGGAGAAATGATGCCACCTTGTGGCCGTTTCCTGCAAGAGCAGCTTTAAACTCACAGCTAATGGTCACTTAACATTCACAAGGACTCAGGGCTGTAAAGGACACCTGTCCTAAAAAATTGTGCTGAAGTAGGGAATGGACAAAAATTTCAAAACAGGCAAATGTCTCCAGAAGAGAGTATGAATATTAACGTTTTACTCACGCTCTTTTAAAAAAAAAAGGAAAATGGATAAAAGCTCAACCTCAGGGAGTGTTAGACCCATGAAATCTAATCTACAAAAAGTTTCAACTTACACCAGTCGACTGACCATCAGCAAAAAGTCTACAAACAATAAATGCTGACGGGGTTTTAGAGAACTGTGTACCCTCTACCTGCTGGTGAGACGTAAAGGGGTAACGGCCAATAATGAGAACAGAAAGGAGCTGTGTTTAAAAGTAAAAATGGAGGTACCATTCAATCCAGCAGGCGCACCATTGGACCTCTCACCGGAGAAGACAAGAATCGAGAAGACACAGGCCGCAAAAGCTTCAGTGCAGCCTTATTCACAATAGCCAAGACAGTGAAGGAATCAAAATGTCCAACAACAGGTGAATAGATAAAGAAGAAGTGGTCCATGTACACAATGGAATATTAGCCATGGAAAACAATGAACCATTGTTCTTTGAGGCACCACAAATGAGTCTGGAGATAATCACGAAACATGAGCTAAGTCCGAAAGCAAAAGACCTATATTCTATGATATCACTTACAGGCGTTATCTAATAACTGACACAAATGAACATATTTCCAAAGAGAAAGACACTCACAGATTTAGAAAACAAACTATGCTCATCTAAAAGGAAAGGTGGGGGGAGTGGATAAATTAAGGTTAGTGTTACTATATGTATACAAACACATATTATATACATATCTCAAAAAGACCTACCATATAGAAGGGAGGTGTGCGGAACCCTCTGTAACATTTTACATGGGAAGGGGATCTGTACTTGAATAGACATATATAATGTACAAATGAACCAGATTGTGTACACCTCGGACAAACAATATTCTAAGCTTTACTCCAATTAAAAAAATTTTTAAAACCAAGAAGAAATAATGAGACATAAACTTATGGGGGTTTCTCCATGCACATTCCAATATAATTTACAACCTAGGAACACGACTTCCAGAAAGGCTCTGCTGCCCTAGTACCCAGATTTGGGAATGGAGGAATGCTGCCTGCTTGAGGCCACTTCCCACAACAGCAGCTTTTAACCCATTACTAAAGGTCACTAAATATGCACCACACTTGCAGTTCGGGAAATGAGACCTGCTCTCTAAAAAAATTCTGGGCTGGAAAATCGACCAAAAAATTTAACAGAGGGCAAGCTTCCAAGAAGACAATTTCAAGAATTATATTGTACTCCCAACTGTTTCCTTTTTTTAGCAGAAAAGAAAACGGCAGAGAAAAATGATGAGTTTTATGAATTTTCAAAGACATGAAAACCCAAAGTACAAAAACCTATCAGCTCACACCAGCCAGAAGGGCCATTAGCATAAATGCTGCAAACAATAAATGCTGAAGCGATTGTGGAGAAATGCGTACCCTCGATTCTAAGGGGTACGTGGTAAGAGCCACTAATGAAAACACAAAGAAGGTGCTTTGATAAGGGTAACACGGTGCTACCAGTCAATCAATCACACCCACTGCTGGGCCTATCACCTGAGAAAATGAGAATCAAAAAGTCACAGGCTTGAGGCTTCCCTGGTGGTGCAGTGGTTGAGAGTCTGCCTGCCAATGCAGGGCACACGGGTTCGAGCCCCGGTCTGGGAAGATCCCACATGCCGCCGAGCAACTGGGCCCGTGAGCCACAACCACTGAGCCTGCGCGCATGGAGCCTGTGCTCCGCAACAAGAGAGGCCGCGATAGTGAGAGACCCACGCACCGAGATGAAGAGTGGCCCCCGCTCGCCGCAACTACAGAAAGCCCTCGCGCACAAACGAAGATCCAACACTGCCAGAAATAAATAAATAAATAAATAAATAAATAAATAAATAAATAAATAAATAAATGATAAAAAAAATGTCACAGGCTGGCAATCCTGCACTCCAACAATATTTACCATAGCCAACTCTTGGAAGCAATGAAAATGTCCATCAACTGAGGAATGCACAAAGTAGAAGTGGTCCAAGTACACAGTGGAAAATTACTCCAATAAAAAATAAAAATTAAATTTAAAAATTGAACAAAAGTAAAGACACATCAGCTTGTGTGGGTTTGTCCGGGCACACTCCACTCTAATTTATAACTGAGAAACACCACAGGCCGCAAGGGCATTTCCCTAGTTACCAGGGTGGGGAACATAGAAAGGCTGCCACCCTCTGGCAGTTACCTGCAAAAACAGCTTTAAGGCCTGTGCTAATGGTCATTTCATAGGAAGAAGTAATGCAGGACTGTAAATGAAACATGCCCTCAATATGTCTTGAGGGAGGTAATGGCCAAAACATTTCAAAATGTGACACATACTTTAAGAGAACACTTTGAAGAACTAAGGGGTAATCACAGCTTGAAAAATAAAAAGGATATGCCTTAAAGCTCAGTTTCAACGGATTATGAGGCACATGCGAATTCAACCAAAAAGAGGTATGAGCTCACACTTGTCAGAAAAACCATCAGCAAGAAAACTACAAACAATAAATGCTGAAGCTGTTGTGGAGAAATGCATACCCTCAACTTCAAGGGGGACGTAACTTGGAAAGGGCCACAAATGAGAACAGAATGGAGGTGCCTTAAAAAGGTATACATTGAGCTACCATATGATCCAGCAGGCCCACTCCTCGACCTATAATCTAAGAAGAGAGAATTGGAAAGACACAGGCAGGCCAATCTGCATTGCACAGTATTACAATAGCCAAGATATGGAGGTAACCAAAAAGTCCACCAACAGATGGGTGGACAAAGAAGAACTCCTCCATGTATAGATGGAATATTCGCTAGTGAAAAAAATGAAACAATGCCATTTGCAGCACCATAGATGAATCTAGACGTAATCACAGCACCTGTAGTAAGTGAGAAAGTAAAAGACACATATCCTATCATATCACTTTTAGGAGTTACATAAAAATTGATACTAATGAAGATATTTCCACAGAGAAAGGCAATCACAGATTCATTAAAAAACTTATGGTTCATCAAATAGAAAGGGATGAGGATTGGATAATTTACCATATTGGGGTTAACAGAGATATACAAACCATGTGAAATATATAATCACCAAAGACGTACGGAAGACCAGGAGAAGACTACTCAACATTGTGTCATAACCTATATGGGAAAAGGATGCGAGGAAGAATAGATACACGTATATGTGTGAAAGAACCACATTTGCCCACCTAGAACAAACAAACCATTGTAATCAAATTTGCTTGGATAAAAAATAAAAAGTAAATTATAAATATGAACAACAAGTAATGAGACATAAACATAAAGGGCTTTTTCCTGGCACATTCCATTCTAATTTACAACCTAGAACACCACTTCCATTAAGGCTCTGTTTCCCCAGTTACCAAATTTGGTAAAGGAGAAATGATGCCACCTTGTGGCCGTTTCCTGCAAGAGCAGCTTTAAACTCACAGCTAATGGTCACTTAACATTCACAAGGACTCAGGGCTGTAAAGGACACCTGTCCTAAAAAATTGTGCTGAAGTAGGGAATGGACAAAAATTTCAAAACAGGCAAATGTCTCCAGAAGAGAGTATGAATATTAACGTTTTACTCACGCTCTTTTAAAAAAAAAAGGAAAATGGATAAAAGCTCAACCTCAGGGAGTGTTAGACCCATGAAATCTAATCTACAAAAAGTTTCAACTTACACCAGTCGACTGACCATCAGCAAAAAGTCTACAAACAATAAATGCTGACGGGGTTTTAGAGAACTGTGTACCCTCTACCTGCTGGTGAGACGTAAAGGGGTAACGGCCAATAATGAGAACAGAAAGGAGCTGTGTTTAAAAGTAAAAATGGAGGTACCATTCAATCCAGCAGGCGCACCATTGGACCTCTCACCGGAGAAGACAAGAATCGAGAAGACACAGGCCGCAAAAGCTTCAGTGCAGCCTTATTCACAATAGCCAAGACAGTGAAGGAATCAAAATGTCCAACAACAGGTGAATAGATAAAGAAGAAGTGGTCCATGTACACAATGGAATATTAGCCATGGAAAACAATGAACCATTGTTCTTTGAGGCACCACAAATGAGTCTGGAGATAATCACGAAACATGAGCTAAGTCCGAAAGCAAAAGACCTATATTCTATGATATCACTTACAGGCGTTATCTAATAACTGACACAAATGAACATATTTCCAAAGAGAAAGACACTCACAGATTTAGAAAACAAACTATGCTCATCTAAAAGGAAAGGTGGGGGGAGTGGATAAATTAAGGTTAGTGTTACTATATGTATACAAACACATATTATATACATATCTCAAAAAGACCTACCATATAGAAGGGAGGTGTGCGGAACCCTCTGTAACATTTTACATGGGAAGGGGATCTGTACTTGAATAGACATATATAATGTACAAATGAACCAGATTGTGTACACCTCGGACAAACAATATTCTAAGCTTTACTCCAATTAAAAAAATTTTTAAAACCAAGAAGAAATAATGAGACATAAACTTATGGGGGTTTCTCCATGCACATTCCAATATAATTTACAACCTAGGAACACGACTTCCAGAAAGGCTCTGCTGCCCTAGTACCCAGATTTGGGAATGGAGGAATGCTGCCTGCTTGAGGCCACTTCCCACAACAGCAGCTTTTAACCCATTACTAAAGGTCACTAAATATGCACCACACTTGCAGTTCGGGAAATGAGACCTGCTCTCTAAAAAAATTCTGGGCTGGAAAATCGACCAAAAAATTTAACAGAGGGCAAGCTTCCAAGAAGACAATTTCAAGAATTATATTGTACTCTCAACTGTTTCCTTTTTTTAGCAGAAAAGAAAACGGCAGAGAAAAATGATGAGTTTTATGAATTTTCAAAGACATGCAAACCCAAAGTACAAAAACCTATCAGCTCACACCAGCCAGAAGGGCCATTAGCATAAATGCTGCAAACAATAAATGCTGAAGCGATTGTGGAGAAATGCGTTCCCTCGATTCTAAGGGGTACGTGGTAAGAGCCACTAATGAAAACAGAAAGAAGGTGCTTTGATAAGGGTAACACGGTGCTACCAGTCAATCAATCACACCCACTGCTGGGCCTATCACCTGAGAAAATGAGAATCAAAAAGTCACAGGCTTGGGGCTTCCCTGGTGGTGCAGTGGTTGAGAGTCTGCCTGCCAATGCAGGGCACACGGGTTCGAGCCCCGGTCTGGGAAGATCCCACATGCCGCCGAGCAACTGGGCCCGTGAGCCACAACCACTGAGCCTGCGCGCATGGAGCCTGTGCTCCGCAACAAGAGAGGCCGCGATAGTGAGAGACCCACGCACCGAGATGAAGAGTGGCCCCCGCTCGCCGCAACTACAGAAAGCCCTCGCGCACAAACGAAGATCCAACACTGCCAGAAAGAAATAAATAAATAAATAAATAAATAAATAAATAAATAAATAAATAAATAAATATTAAAAAAAAAGTCACAGGCTGGCAATCCTGCACTCCAACAATATTTACCATAGCCAACTCTTGGAAGCAATGAAAATGTCCATCAACTGAGGAATGCACAAAGTAGAAGTGGTCCAAGTACACAGTGGAAAATTACTCCAATAAAAAATAAAAATTAAATTTAAAAATTGAACAAAAGTAAAGACACATCAGCTTGTGTGGGTTTGTCCGGGCACACTCCACTCTAATTTATAACTGAGAAACACCACAGGCCGCAAGGGCATTTCCCTAGTTACCAGGGTGGGGAACATAGAAAGGCTGCCACCCTCTGGCAGTTACCTGCAAAAACAGCTTTAAGGCCTGTGCTAATGGTCATTTCATAGGAAGAAGTAATGCAGGACTGTAAATGAAACATGCCCTCAATATGTCTTGAGGGAGGTAATGGCCAAAACATTTCAAAATGTGACACATACTTTAAGAGAACACTTTGAAGAACTAAGGGGTAATCACAGCTTGAAAAATAAAAAGGATATGCCTTAAAGCTCAGTTTCAACGGATTATGAGGCACATGCGAATTCAACCAAAAAGAGGTATGAGCTCACACTTGTCAGAAAAACCATCAGCAAGAAAACTACAAACAATAAATGCTGAAGCTGTTGTGGAGAAATGCATACCCTCAACTTCAAGGGGGACGTAACTTGGAAAGGGCCACAAATGAGAACAGAATGGAGGTGCCTTAAAAAGGTATACATTGAGCTACCATATGATCCAGCAGGCCCAGTCCTCGATCTATAATCTAAGAAGAGAGAATTGGAAAGACACAGGCAGGCCAATCTGCATTGCACAGTATTACAATAGCCAAGATATGGAGGTAACCAAAAAGTCCACCAACAGATGGGTGGACAAAGAAGAACTCCTCCATGTATAGATGGAATATTCGCTAGTGAAAAAAATGAAACAATGCCATTTGCAGCACCATAGATGAATCTAGACGTAATCACAGCACCTGTAGTAAGTGAGAAAGTAAAAGACACATATCCTATCATATCACTTTTAGGAGTTACATAAAAATTGATACTAATGAAGATATTTCCACAGAGAAAGGCAATCACAGATTCATTAAAAAACTTATGGTTCATCAAATAGAAAGGGATGAGGATTGGATAATTTACCATATTGGGGTTAACAGAGATATACAAACCATGTGAAATATATAATCACCAAAGACGTACGGAAGACCAGGAGAAGACTACTCAACATTGTGTCATAACCTATATGGGAAAAGGATGCGAGGAAGAATAGATACACGTATATGTGTGAAAGAACCACATTTGCCCACCTAGAACAAACAAACCATTGTAATCAAATTTGCTTGGATAAAAAATAAAAAGTAAATTATAAATATGAACAACAAGTAATGAGACATAAACATAAAGGGCTTTTTCCTGGCACATTCCATTCTAATTTACAACCTAGAACACCACTTCCATTAAGGCTCTGTTTCCCCAGTTACCAAATTTGGTAAAGGAGAAATGATGCCACCTTGTGGCCGTTTCCTGCAAGAGCAGCTTTAAACTCACAGCTAATGGTCACTTAACATTCACAAGGACTCAGGGCTGTAAAGGACACCTGTCCTAAAAAATTGTGCTGAAGTAGGGAATGGACAAAAATTTCAAAACAGGCAAATGTCTCCAGAAGAGAGTATGAATATTAACGTTTTACTCACGCTCTTTTAAAAAAAAAAGGAAAATGGATAAAAGCTCAACCTCAGGGAGTGTTAGACCCATGAAATCTAATCTACAAAAAGTTTCAACTTACACCAGTCGACTGACCATCAGCAAAAAGTCTACAAACAATAAATGCTGACGGGGTTTTAGAGAACTGTGTACCCTCTACCTGCTGGTGAGACGTAAAGGGGTAACGGCCAATAATGAGAACAGAAAGGAGCTGTGTTTAAAAGTAAAAATGGAGGTACCATTCAATCCAGCAGGCGCACCATTGGACCTCTCACCGGAGAAGACAAGAATCGAGAAGACACAGGCCGCAAAAGCTTCAGTGCAGCCTTATTCACAATAGCCAAGACAGTGAAGGAATCAAAATGTCCAACAACAGGTGAATAGATAAAGAAGAAGTGGTCCATGTACACAATGGAATATTAGCCATGGAAAACAATGAACCATTGTTCTTTGAGGCACCACAAATGAGTCTGGAGATAATCACGAAACATGAGGTAAGTCCGAAAGCAAAAGACCTATATTCTATGATATCACTTACAGGCGTTATCTAATAACTGACACAAATGAACATATTTCCAAAGAGAAAGACACTCACAGATTTAGAAAACAAACTATGCTCATCTAAAAGGAAAGGTGGGGGGAGTGGATAAATTAAGGTTAGTGTTACTATATGTATACAAACACATATTATATACATATCTCAAAAAGACCTACCATATAGAAGGGAGGTGTGCGGAACCCTCTGTAACATTTTACATGGGAAGGGGATCTGTACTTGAATAGACATATATAATGTACAAATGAACCAGATTGTGTACACCTCGGACAAACAATATTCTAAGCTTTACTCCAATTAAAAAAATTTTAAAAACCAAGAAGAAATAATGAGACATAAACTTATGGGGGTTTCTCCATGCACATTCCAATATAATTTACAACCTAGGAACACGACTTCCAGAAAGGCTCTGCTGCCCTAGTACCCAGATTTGGGAATGGAGGAATGCTGCCTGCTTGAGGCCACTTCCCACAACAGCAGCTTTTAACCCATTACTAAAGGTCACTAAATATGCACCACACTTGCAGTTCGGGAAATGAGACCTGCTCTCTAAAAAAATTCTGGGCTGGAAAATCGACCAAAAAATTTAACAGAGGGCAAGCTTCCAAGAAGACAATTTCAAGAATTATATTGTACTCCCAACTGTTTCCTTTTTTTAGCAGAAAAGAAAACGGCAGAGAAAAATGATGAGTTTTATGAATTTTCAAAGACATGAAAACCCAAAGTACAAAAACCTATCAGCTCACACCAGCCAGAAGGGCCATTAGCATAAATGCTGCAAACAATAAATGCTGAAGCGATTGTGGAGAAATGCGTACCCTCGATTCTAAGGGGTACGTGGTAAGAGCCACTAATGAAAACACAAAGAAGGTGCTTTGATAAGGGTAACACGGTGCTACCAGTCAATCAATCACACCCACTGCTGGGCCTATCACCTGAGAAAATGAGAATCAAAAAGTCACAGGCTTGGGGCTTCCCTGGTGGTGCAGTGGTTGAGAGTCTGCCTGCCAATGCAGGGCACACGGGTTCGAGCCCCGGTCTGGGAAGATCCCACATGCCGCCGAGCAACTGGGCCCGTGAGCCACAACCACTGAGCCTGCGCGCATGGAGCCTGTGCTCCGCAACAAGAGAGGCCGCGATAGTGAGAGACCCACGCACCGAGATGAAGAGTGGCCCCCGCTCGCCGCAACTACAGAAAGCCCTCGCGCACAAATGAAGATCCAACACTGCCAAAAATAAATAAATAAATAAATAAATAAATAAATAAATAAATAAATAAATAAATATTAAAAAAAAAGTCACAGGCTGGCAATCCTGCACTCCAACAATATTTACCATAGCCAAATCTTGGAAGCAATGAAAATGTCCATCAACTGAGGAATGCACAAAGTAGAAGTGGTCCAAGTACACCCAAGTACACAGTGGAAAATTACTCCAATAAAAAATAAAAATTAAATTTAAAAATTGAACAAAAGTAAAGACACATCAGCTTGTGTGGGTTTGTCCGGGCACACTCCACTCTAATTTATAACTGAGAAACACCACAGGCCGCAAGGGCATTTCCCTAGTTACCAGGGTGGGGAACATAGAAAGGCTGCCACCCTCTGGCAGTTACCTGCAAAAACAGCTTTAAGGCCTGTGCTAATGGTCATTTCATAGGAAGAAGTAATGCAGGACTGTAAATGAAACATGCCCTCAATATGTCTTGAGGGAGGTAATGGCCAAAACATTTCAAAATGTGACACATACTTTAAGAGAACACTTTGAAGAACTAAGGGGTAATCACAGCTTGAAAAATAAAAAGGATATGCCTTAAAGCTCAGTTTCAACGGATTATGAGGCACATGCGAATTCAACCAAAAAGAGGTATCAGCTCACACTTGTCAGAAAAACCATCAGCAAGAAAACTACAAACAATAAATGCTGAAGCTGTTGTGGAGAAATGCATACCCTCAACTTCAAGGGGGACGTAACTTGGAAAGGGCCACAAATGAGAACAGAATGGAGGTGCCTTAAAAAGGTATACATTGAGCTACCATATGATCCAGCAGGCCCACTCCTCGACCTATAATCTAAGAAGAGAGAATTGGAAAGACACAGGCAGGCCAATCTGCATTGCACAGTATTACAATAGCCAAGATATGGAGGTAACCAAAAAGTCCACCAACAGATGGGTGGACAAAGAAGAACTCCTCCATGTATAGATGGAATATTCGCTAGTGAAAAAAATGAAACAATGCCATTTGCAGCACCATAGATGAATCTAGACGTAATCACAGCACCTGTAGTAAGTGAGAAAGTAAAAGACACATATCCTATCATATCACTTTTAGGAGTTACATAAAAATTGATACTAATGAAGATATTTCCACAGAGAAAGGCAATCACAGATTCATTAAAAAACTTATGGTTCATCAAATAGAAAGGGATGAGGATTGGATAATTTACCATATTGGGGTTAACAGAGATATACAAACCATGTGAAATATATAATCACCAAAGACGTACGGAAGACCAGGAGAAGACTACTCAACATTGTGTCATAACCTATATGGGAAAAGGATGCGAGGAAGAATAGATACACGTATATGTGTGAAAGAACCACATTTGCCCACCTAGAACAAACAAACCATTGTAATCAAATTTGCTTGGATAAAAAATAAAAAGTAAATTATAAATATGAACAACAAGTAATGAGACATAAACATAAAGGGCTTTTTCCTGGCACATTCCATTCTAATTTACAACCTAGAACACCACTTCCATTAAGGCTCTGTTTCCCCAGTTACCAAATTTGGTAAAGGAGAAATGATGCCACCTTGTGGCCGTTTCCTGCAAGAGCAGCTTTAAACTCACAGCTAATGGTCACTTAACATTCACAAGGACTCAGGGCTGTAAAGGACACCTGTCCTAAAAAATTGTGCTGAAGTAGGGAATGGACAAAAATTTCAAAACAGGCAAATGTCTCCAGAAGAGAGTATGAATATTAACGTTTTACTCACGCTCTTTTAAAAAAAAAAGGAAAATGGATAAAAGCTCAACCTCAGGGAGTGTTAGACCCATGAAATCTAATCTACAAAAAGTTTCAACTTACACCAGTCGACTGACCATCAGCAAAAAGTCTACAAACAATAAATGCTGACGGGGTTTTAGAGAACTGTGTACCCTCTACCTGCTGGTGAGACGTAAAGGGGTAACGGCCAATAATGAGAACAGAAAGGAGCTGTGTTTAAAAGTAAAAATGGAGGTACCATTCAATCCAGCAGGCGCACCATTGGACCTCTCACCGGAGAAGACAAGAATCGAGAAGACACAGGCCGCAAAAGCTTCAGTGCAGCCTTATTCACAATAGCCAAGACAGTGAAGGAATCAAAATGTCCAACAACAGGTGAATAGATAAAGAAGAAGTGGTCCATGTACACAATGGAATATTAGCCATGGAAAACAATGAACCATTGTTCTTTGAGGCACCACAAATGAGTCTGGAGATAATCACGAAACATGAGGTAAGTCCGAAAGCAAAAGACCTATATTCTATGATATCACTTATAGACGTTATCTAATAACTGACACAAATGAACATATTTCCAAAGAGAAAGACACTCACAGATTTAGAAAACAAACTATGCTCCTCTAAAAGGAAAGGTGGGGGGAGTGGATAAATTAAGGTTAGTGTTACTATATGTATACAAACACATATTATATACATATCTCAAAAAGACCTACCATATAGAAGGGAGGTGTGCGGAACCCTCTGTAACATTTTACATGGGAAGGGGATCTGTACTTGAATAGACATATATAATGTACAAATGAACCAGATTGTGTACACCTCGGACAAACAATATTCTAAGCTTTACCCCAATTAAAAAAATTTTTAAAACCAAGAAGAAATAATGAGACATAAACTTATGGGGGTATCCCCATGCACATTCCAATATAATTTACAACCTAGGAACACGACTTCCAGAAAGGCTCTGCTGCCCTAGTACCCAGATTTGGGAATGAAGGAATGCTGCCTGCTTGAGGCCACTTCCCACAACAGCAGCTTTTAACCCATTGCTAAAGGTCACTAAATATGCACCACACTTGCAGTTCGGGAAATGAGACCTGCTCTCTAAAAAAATTCTGGGCTGGAACATCGACCAAAAAATTTAACAGAGGGCAAGCTTCCAAGAAGACAATTTCAAGAGTTATATTGTACTCCCAACTGTTTCCTTTTTTTAGCAGAAAAGAAAACGGCGGAGAAAAATGATGAGTTTTATGAATTTTCAAATACATGCAAACCCAAAGGAAAAAAACCTATCAGCTCACACCAGCCAGAAGGGCCATTAGGATAAATGCTGCAAACAATAAATGCTGAAGCGATTGTGGAGAAATGCGTACCCTCGATTCTAAGGGGGACGTGGTAAGAGCCACTAATGAAAACACAAAGAAGGTGCTTTGAAAAGGGTAACACGGTGCTACCAGTCAATCAATCACACCCACTGCTGGGCCTATAACCTGAGAAAATGAGAATCAAAAAGTCACAGGCTTGGGGCTTCCCTGGTGGTGCAGTGGTTGAGAGTCTGCCTGCCAATGCAGGGCACACGGGTTCGAGCCCCGGTCTGGGAAGATCCCACAAGCCGCGGAGCAACTGGGCCCGTGAGCCACAACCACTGAGCCTGCGCGCATGGAGCCTGTGCTCCGCAACAAGAGAGGCCGCGATAGTGAGAGACCCACGCACCACGATGAAGAGTGGCCCCCGCTCGCCGCAACTACAGAAAGCCCTCGCGCACAAACGAAGATCCAACACAGCCAAAAATAAATAAATAAATAAATAAATAAATAAATAAATAAATAAATATTTAAAAAAAAAATCACAGGCTGGCAATCCTGCACTCCAACAATATTTACCATAGCCAACACTTGGAAGCAATGAAAATGTCCATCAACTGAGGAATGCACAAAGTAGAAGTGGTCCACGTACACAGTGGAAAATTACTCCAATAAAAAATAAAAATTAAATTTAAAAATCCAACAAAAGTAAAGAGACATCAGCTTGTGTGGGTTTGTCCGGGCACACTCCACTCTAATTTATAACCGAGAAACACCACAGGCCGCAAGGGCTTTTCCCTAGTTACCAGGGAGGGGAACATAGAAAGGCTGCCACCCTCTGGCAGTTACCTGCAAAAGCAGCTTTAAGGCCTGTGCTAATGATCATTTCATAGGAAGAAGTAATGCAGGACCGTAAATGAAACCTGCCCTCAAAATGTCTTGAGGGAGGTAATGGCCAAAACATTTCAAAATGTGACACATACTTTAAGAGAACACTTTGAAGAACTAAGGGGTAATCACAGCTTGAAAAATAAAAAGGATATGCCTTAAAGCTCAATTTCAACGGATTATGAGGCACATGTGAATTCAACCAAAAAGAGTTGTCAGCTCACACTAGTCAGAAAAACCATCAGCAAGAAAACTACAAACAATAAATGCTGAAGCTGTTGTGGAGAAATGCATACCCTCAACTTCAAGGGGGACGTAACTTGGAAAGGGCCACGAATGAGAACAGAATGGAGGTGCCTTAAAAAGGTAAACATTGAGCTACCATATGATCCAGCAGGCCCACTCCTCGACCTATAATCTAAGAAGAGAGAATTGGAAAGACACAGGCAGGCCAATCTGCATTGCACAGTATTACAATAGCCAAGATATGTAGGTAACCAAAAAGTCCACCAACAGATGGGTGGACAAAGAAGAACTCCTCCATGTATAGATGGAATATTCGCTAGTGAAAAAAATGAAACAATGCCATTTGCAGCACCATAGATGAGTCTAGACGTAAGCACACCACCTGTAGTAAGTGAGAAAGTAAAAGACACATATACTATCATATCACTTTTAGGAGTTACTTAAAAATTGATACCAATTAAGATATTTCCACAGAGAAAGGCAATCACAGATTCATTAAAATCCTTATGGTTCACCAAATAGAAAGGGATGAGGATTGGATAATTTACCATATTGGGGTTAACAGAGATATACAAACCATGTGAAATATATAATCACCAAAGACGTACGGAAGACCAGGAGAAGACTACTCAACATTGTGTCATAACCTACATGGGAAAAGGATGCGAGGAAGAATAGATACACGTATATGTGTGAAACAACCACATTTGCACACCTAGAACAAACAAACCATTGTAATCAAATTTGCTTGGATAAAAAATAAAAAGTAAATTATAAATATGAACAAGATGTAATGAGACATAAACATAAAGGACATTTTCCTGGCACATTCCATTCTAATTTACAACCTAGAACACCACTTCCATTAAGGCTTCGTTTCCCCAGTTACCAAATTTGGTAAAGGAGAAATGATGCCACCTTTTGGCCGTTTCCTGCAAGAGCAGCTTTAAACTCACAGCTAATGGTCAGTTAACATTCTCAAAGACTCAGGGCTGTAAAGGACACCTGCCCTAACAAATTGTGCTGAAGTAGGGAATGGACAAAAAATTCAAAACAGGCAAATGTTTCAAGAAGAGAGTGTGAATATTAATGTTTAACTCACGCTCTTTTAAAAAAAAGGAAAATGGATAAAAGCTCAACCTCACGGAGTGTTAGACCCATGAAATCTAATCTACAAAAAGTTTCAATTTACACCAGTCGACTGAACATCAGCAAAAAGTCTACAAACAATAAATGCTGAAGGGGTATTAGAGAACTGTGTACCCTCTACCTTCTGGTGAGACGTAAAGGGGTAACGGCCAATAATGAGAACAGAAAGGAGCTGTGTTTAAAAGTAAAAATGGAGGTACCATTCAATCCAGCAGGCGCACCATTGGACCTCTCACCGTCTGACAAGAATCGAGAAGACACAGGATGCAAAACCTGCAGTGCAGCCTAATTCACAATAGCCAAGACAGTGAAGGAATCAAAATGTCCAACAACAGATAAATGGATAAAGACGAAGTGGTCCATGTATACAATGGAATATTAGCCATGGAAAACAATGAACCATTGCTCTCTGAGGCACCACAAATGAGTCTGGAGATAATCACGAAACATGAGGTAAGTCCGAAAGCAAAAGACCTATATTCTATGATATCACTTACAGGCGTTATCTAATAACTGACACAAAAGAACATATTTCCACAGAGAAAGACACTCACTGACTTACAAAACAAAGTATGCTCATCTAAAAGGAAAGGTGTGGGGAATGGATAAATTAAGATTAGTGTTACTATATGTATACAAACACATATTATATACATATCTCAAAAAGACCGACCATATAGCAAGGGAGGTGTGCGGAACCCTCTGTAACATTTTACATGGGAAGAGGGTCTGTACTTGAATAGACATATATAATGTACAAATGAACCAGATTGTGTACACCTAGGACGAACAATATTCTAAGCTTTACCCCAATTAAAAAAAAAATTTAAAACCAAGAAGAAATAATGAGACATAAACTTATGGGGGTTTCTCCATGCACATTCCAATGTAATTTACAACCTAGGAACACGACTTCCAGAAAGGCTCTGCTGCCCTAGTACCCAGGTTTGGGAATGCAGAAATGCTGCCTGCTTGAGGCCACTTCCCACAACAGCAGCTTTAAACCCATTGCTAAAAGTCACTAAATATGCACCACACTTGCAGTTCGGTAAATGACACCTGCTCTCTAAAAAAATTCTGGGGTGGAAAATCGACCAAAAATTAAACAGAGGGCAAGCTTCCAAGAAGACAATTTCAAGAGTTATATTGTACTCCCAATTGTTTCATTTTTGTAACAGAAAAGAAAACGGCGGAGAAAAATGATGAGTTTTATGAATTTTCAAAGACATGCAAACCCAACGTAAAAAAACCTATCAGCTCACACCAGCCAGAAGGGCCATTAGCATAAATGCTGCAAACAATAAATGCTGAAGCGATTGTGGAGAAATGCGTACCCTCGATGATAAGAGGGACGTGGTAAGAGCCACTAATGAAAACACAAAGAAGGTGCTTTGAAAAGGGAAACACGGTGCTATCAGTCAATCAATCACACCCACTGCTGGGCCTATCACGTGAGAAAATGAGAATCAAAAAGCCACAGGATGGCAATGCTGCACTCCAACAATATTTACCATAGCCAACACTTGGAAGCAAAGAAAATGTCCATCAACCATGGAATGCACAATGTAGAAGTGGTCCACGTACACACTGGAAAATTACTCCAATAAAAAATAAAAATTTAATTTAAAAATCCAACAAAAGTAAAGAGACATCAGCTTGTGTGGGTTTGTCCGGGCACACTCCACTCTAATTTATAACCGAGAAACACCACAGGCCGCAAGGGCATTTCCCTAGTTACCAGGGTGGGGAACATAGAAAGGCTGCCACCCTCTGGCAGTTACCTGCAAAAACAGCTTTAAGGCCTGTGCTAATGGTCATTTCATAGGAAGAAGTAATGCAGGACTGTAAATGAAACATGCCCTCAATATGTCTTGAGGGAGGTAATGGCCAAAACATTTCAAAATGTGACACATACTTTAAGAGAACACTTTGAAGAACTAAGGGGTAATCACAGCTTGAAAAATAAAAAGGATATGCCTTAAAGCTCAGTTTCAAAGGATTATGAGGCACATGCGAATTCAACCACAAAGGGGTATCAGCTCACACTTGTCAGAAAAACCATCAGCAAGAAAACTACAAACAATAAATGCTGAAGCTGTTGTGGAGAAATGCATACCCTCAACTTCAAGGGGGACATAACTTGGAAAGGGCCATGAATGAGAACAGAATGGAGGTGCCTTGAAAAGGTAAACATTGAGCTACCATATGATCCAGCAGGCCCACTCCTCGACCAATAATCTAAGAAGAGAGAATTGGAAAGACACAGGCAGGCAAATCTGCATTGCACAGTATTACAATAGCCAAGATATGGAGGTAACCAAAAAGTCCACCAACAGATGGGTGGACAAAGAAGAACTCCTCCATGTATAGATGGAATATTCGCTAGTGAAAAAAATGAAACAATGCCATTTGCAGCACCATAGATGAGTCTAGACATAATCACACCACCTGTAGTAAGTGAGAAAGTAAAAGACACATATCCTATCATATCACTTTTAGGAGTTACTTAAAAATTGATACCAATGAAGATATTTCCACAGAGAAAGGCAATCACAGATTCATTAAAAAACTTATGGTTCACCAAAGAGAAAGGCATGAGGATTGGATACATTACCATATTGGGGTTAACAGAGATATACAAACCATGTGAAATATATAATCACCAAAGACGTACGGAAGACCAGGAGAAGACTACTTAACTTTGTGTCATAACCTACATGGGAAAAGGATGCGAGGAAGAATAGATACACGTATATGTGTGAAAGAACCACATTTGCATACCTAGAACAAACAAACCATTGTAATCAAATTTGCTTGTATAAAAAATAAAAAGTAAATTATAAATATGAACAACAAGTACTGAGACATAAATATAAAGGGCTTTTTCCTGGCACATTCCATTCTAATTTACAACCTAGAACACCACTTCCATTAAGGCTCTGTTTCCCCTGTTACCAAATTTGGTAAAGGAGAAATGATGCCACCTTGTGGCCATTTCCTGCAAGAGCAGCTTTAAACTCACAGCTAATGGTAACTTAACTTTCACAAGGACTCAGGGCTGTAAAGGACACCTGCCCTAAAAAACTGAGCTGAAGTAGGGAATGGACAAAAAAATTCAAAACAGGCAAATGTTTCAAGAAGAGAGTATGAAGAGTTAAGTTTTACTCACACACTTTTAAACAAAAAGGAAAATGGATAAAAGCTCAACCTCAGGGAGTGTTAGACCCATGAAATCTAATCTACAAAAAGTTTCAACTTACACCAGTCGACTGATCATCAGCAAAAAGTCTACAAACAATAAATGCTGATGGGGTTTTAGAGAACTGTGTACCCTCTACCTGCTGGTGAGACGTAAAGAGGTAAAAGCCAATAATGAGAACAGAAAGGATCTTTGTTTAAAAGTAAAAATGGAGGTACCATTCAATCTAGCAGGCGCACCATTGGACCTCTCACCTGAGAAGATTAGTATCGAGAAGACACAAGCTGCAAAAGCTGCAGTACAGCCTTATTAACAATAGCCAAGACAGTGAAGCAATCAAAATGTCCAACAAGAGGTGAATGGATAAAGAAGAAGTGGTCCATGTACACAATGAAATAATAGCCATGGAAAACAATGAACCATTGCTCTCTGAGGCACCACAAAGGAGTCTGGAGATAATCACGAAACATGAGTTAAGTCGGAAAGCAAAAGACCTACATTCTATGATATCACTTATAGGCATTATCTAATAACTGACACAAATGAACATATTTCCACAGAGAAAGACACTCACGCACTTAGAAAACAAACTATGCTCATCTAAAAGGAAAGGTGGGGGGAATGGATAAATTAAGATTAGTGTTACTATATGTATACAAACACATATTATATACATATCTCAAAAACACCAACCATATAGCAAGGGAGGTCTGCAGAACCCTCAGTAACATTTTACATGGGAAGAGCATCTGTACTTGAGTAGACAAATATAATGTACAAATGAACCAGATTGTGTACACCTCGGACAAACAATATTCTAAGCTTTACCCCAATTAAAAAAAAATTTAAAACCAAGAAGAAATAATGAGACATACACTTATGGGGGTTTCTCCATGCACATTCCAATGTAATTTACAAACTAGAAACACGACTTCCAGAAAGGCTCTGCTGCCCTAGTACCCAGATATGGGAATGGAGATATGTTGCCTGCCTGAGGCCAATTCCCACAACAGCAGCTTTAAACCCATTGCTAAAGGTCACTAAATATTCACCAAACTTGCAGTTCGGTAAAAGACACCTGCTTTCTAAAAAAATTCTGGGGTGGAAAATCGACCAAAAATTTCAAAAGAGGGCATCCTTCCAAGAACACAATTTTAAGAGTTATATTGTACTCCCAATTGTTTCCTTCTTTTTAACAGAAAAGAAAACGGTGGAGAAAAATGATGAGTTTTATGAATTTTCAAAGACATGCAAACCCAAATTACGACAACCTATCAGCTCACAGCAGCCAGAAGGGCCATTAGCATAAATGCTGCAAACAATAAATGCTGAAGCGATTGTGGAGAAATGTGCACCCTGGATTCTAAGGGGGACGTGGTAAGAGCCACTAATGAAAACACAAAGAAGGTGCTTTGAAAAGGGAAACACGGTGCTACCAGTCAATGAATCACACCCACTGCTGGGCCTATCACCTGAGAAAATGAGAATCAAAAAGCCACAGGCTGGCAATCCTGCACTCCAACAATATTTACCACAGCCAACACTTGGAAGCAATGAAAATGTCCATCAACCGAGGAATGCACAAAGTAGAAGTGGTCCACGTACACAGTGGAAAATTACTCCAATAAAAAATAAAAATTAAATTTAAAAAAGCAACAAAAGTAAGGAGCCATCAGCTTGTGTGTGTTTGTCCGGGCACACTCCACTCTAATTTATAACCGAGAAACACCACAGGACACAAGGGTTTTTCCATAAGTACCAGGGTGGGGAACATAGAAAGGCTGCCACCCTCTGGCAGTTACCTGTAAAAGCACCTTTAAAGCCTGTGCTAATGGTCATTTCCTAGGAACAAGTACTGCAGGACTGTAAATGAAACCTGCCCTCAAAATGTCTTGAGGGAGGTAATGGCCAAAACATTTCAAAATGTGACACATACTTTAAGAGAACACTTTGAAGAACTAAGGGGTAATCACAGCTTGAAAAATAAAAAGGACATGCCTTAACGCTCAATTTCAACGGATTATGAGGCACATGTGAATTCAACCACAAAGAGGTAGCAGCTCACACTTGTCAAAATAACCGTCAGCAAGAAAACTACAAACATTAAATGCTGAAGGTGTTGTGGAGGAATGCATACCCTGAACTTTAAGTGGGATGTAACTTGGAAAGAGCCACTAAAGAGAACAGAATGGAGGTGCCTTAAAAATGTGAACATTGAGCTACCATATGACCCAGCAATCCCACTACTGGTTATACACCCACAGAAAACCATAATTCAAAAATACACATGCACCCGAATGTTTATTACAGCACTCTTTACAATAGCCTGGTTATGGAAGCAACCTAAATGCCCATCAACAGACGAATGGATAAAGAAGTTGTGGTACATATATAGAATGGAATATTTCTCAGCCACAAAAAGGAACCAAATTGAGTCATTTGTTGTGACGTGGATGGATCTAGAGACTGTCATACAGAGTGAAGTAAGTCAGAAAGAGAAAAACAAATATCGTTTATTAACGCAGGTACGTGGAACCTAGAAAATTGGTACAGATGAGCCAGTTTGCAGGGCAGAAGTTGAGACACAGATGTAGAGCGCAGACACATGGACACCACGGGGGGCAAAATGTGGTGGGGTGGGGATGGTGTCGTCCTGAATTGGGCGATTGGGATTGACATGTATACACTGATGTGTATAAAATTGATGACTGATAAGAACCTGCAGTATACAAAAACAAACAAAACAACTAATACTAAACTTTCATTCGTTTTTTTGTATGGAAATATGTTAATATAAATGTTTCAGACATTACATGAAATTTCTAAAAATCTTATATGTTCTGGTATAATGTTATAATTCATAATCCTAGTTATTACTTTAAAATGTATATCTCAGAAATAACTAATTTTCTTGTCAACTGCATTATTATAAACTTTCATCAAATCTTTAACCATGGTCATTTTTAAGTCTTGTCATTTACAGACAGTTCTGGGTGTACTCTGATGCTTTTGCAAATATGTTCCTATAAAAGGGTTTCATCTTTATGAAATTCATGGAAAAGACTCTGACAAGTACAGGTTTCTGGTAACTCTACTGTACTGCTGAACTGAATAAATAAGCATTTTCAGAACTCTAATGATAAAACTAATGAACTCATAAAAGTGCTAACAAAAGATCAAGATGAAAAAAAAAATTAATTACATGGGACTGAGTGAACTGATGACGATAAGTATAATTTTTGTTACTTTCTGTTTGAATTAAAAAAAAATCCCACAAGGACTCAGAGGCAAAGAATATACAAATCAATTTTCACTGCAAAGTAAAGCAGCTGCTACAGTGAAGGATTACTGGACTGAATGTCAATATTTTGACATAGTCTGAGTGTGTTTCATGTTTCGTAATTGCAATCATTGTTGCTTTTGTTGTGATCATCCATGTACAATGCTTGATGTCAGTCTATTTATCTCTTATAAAAATAAAATACAGTGTGTGTGTTTGGAAAAAAAAACGAATAAGAACTAATGAGACATAAACTTATGGGGATTTCACCTGGCAAACTCCATTCTAATTTACAACCTAAGACAACGACTTCCAGAAAGGCTCTGCTGCCTTAGTACCTAGATTGGGGAATGGCTGCCTCCTTTTGGCCGTTTCCCACAACAGCAGCTTTAAACCCATTGCAAACGGTCACTAAATATTCACCAACTGGCAGTTCTGTAAATGACACCTGCCCTCCAAAAAAATTCTGGGGTCAAAAATCGAACAAAAAATTCAAAAGAGGGCAAACTTAGAAGAAGATAATTTCAAGAGGTATATTGTGCTCACAGATTTTTCTTTTGATAAAAGAAAAATATGTGGAAAAATGATGAATCTTAGGAATTTTGAAAGATATGCAAACCCAAATTACAAATACCTATCAGATCACAGCAGTCAGAATGGCCATCAGCAAAAATGGTGCAAACAATAAATGCTGAAGCGATTTTGGAGAAATGCGTACCCTCGGTTCTAAGGGGGACGTTGTAAAAGCCACTAATAAAAACACATTGGAGGTGCTTTGAAAAAGTAAACACTGAGTGACCAGTCCATCAATCACACCCACTGCTGGGCCTATCACCAGAGAAAATGAGAATCAAAAAGTCACAGGCTGGCAATCCTGCACTCCAGCAATATTCACCATAGGCAACACTTGGAAGCAATGAAAATGTCCATCAACAGAGGAATGCACCAAGAAGTGGTCCATGTACAAAATAGAATATTAACTCCAATAATAAATATAAATTAAATTTAAAAATCCAACAAAAGTAAGGAGACATCAGCTTTTGTGTGTTTATCTGGGCACATTCTACTCTAATTTACAACCGAGGAACACCACTGGCCGTAAAGTCTGTTTGCCTAGTATCAGCGTGGGGAATGTAGAAAGGTAGCAGCCCTGTGGCCGTTACCTGCAAAAGCAGTTTAAAGCCTGTGCTAATGATCACTTCATATGAACAAGTACTGTAGGGCTGAAAATGAAACCTGCCCTCAAAATGTCTTGAGGGAGGTAATGGCCAAAACATTTCAAAATTTGACACATACTTTAAGAAACCACTTTGAAGAACTAAGCTGTAATTACAGCTTGAAAAATAAAAATGACTTGCCTTAAAGCTCAATTGCAACGGAATATGAGACACATGCAAATTCAACCGTAAAGAGGTGTCAGCTCACACCCGTCAGAATAATCATCAGCAAAAACTACAAACAATAAATGCTGAAGGTGCTGTGGAGAAATGCATACCCTCAACTTTAAGTGGGACGTAACCTGGAAAGAGCCACTAATGATAACAGAATGGAGGTACCTTTAAAAGGTAAACACTGAGCTACCATATGACCTAGCAGACCTATTCCTGGACCTATAACCGACGAAGACAGAATTGGAAGGACACAGGCAGGCAAATCTGCAATGCATACTATTACAATAGCCAAGATATGGAAGTAACCAAAAAGTCCACTGACAAATGGGTGGACAAAGAAGAACTGCTACATGTACAGATGGAATATGAGCTAGTGAAAAAATGAAACAATGCCATTTGCAGCACCATAGATGAGTCTAGAGGTAATCACACAACTTGTAGTAAGTGAGAAAGTGAAAGATACATATCCTATCATATCAGATATAGGTGTTACCTAAAAATTGATACAAACGAAGATATTTCCACAGAGAAAGGCAATCACAGATTCATTAAAAAACTTATGGTTCACCAGATGGAAAGGTGTGAGGATTGGATACATTACCATATTGAGGTTAACAGAGACATACAAACACATGTGAAATATATAATCACCAAAGACCTACAGAATACCAAGAGAAGACTACTCTACATTGTGTCATAACCTACATGGGAAAAGGATCCGAAGAAGAATAGATATATGTATATGTGTGAAAGAACCACATCTTGCACACCTAGAACAAACAAAACATTGTAATCAAGTTTGCTGTGACAAAAAATAAAAATTAACTTAAAAATACGAACAAGAAGTAATGAGACATAAACTTAAAGGGCTTTTTCCTCGCACATTCCATTCTAATTTGCAACCTAGACCACCACTTCCAGTAAGGCTCTGTTGCCATAGTAACCAGATTTGGTAAAGGAGAAATGCTGCTGCCTTGTGGCCGTTTCCCACAAGAGAAACCCACAGCTAATGGTCACTTAAAATTCACAAGGACTCAGGGCTGTAAAGGACACCTGCCGTCAAAAATTGTGCTGAGGTAGGGAACGGACAAAAAAATTTAATACAGGCAAATTTTTCAATAAAATACTACGAAGAGGTAAGTATTACTCACTGTCTTTAAAAAAAAGGAGAAAGGATTAAGGCTCAACCTCAGGAATTATTAGACTCATGCAATCTAATCAACAAAAGGGTTTCCAATCACACCAGTTGACTGACCATCAGCAAAAAGTCTACAAACCATAAATGCTGATACAGTTGTAGAGAATTGTGTATCCTCTAGCTGCTGGTGAGATGCAAAGTGGTTAACAGCCAGTAATGAGAACAGAAAAGAGCTGCGTTTAAAAGTAAAAATTTAGGTACCATTCAATCCAGCAGGTGCACCATTGGACCTCTCACCTGAGAAGACAAGTATCGAGAAGACACAGGTTGCAAAAGCTGCAGTGCAGCATTATTCACAATAGCCAAGGCAGTGAAGCGATAAAAATGTCCATCAACAAGTGAATGGATATAGAATAAGTGGTCCAGGTACACAATGGAATATTAGCCATGGAAAAGAATGAAACCCTGCTCTTTGAGGCACCACAAATGAGGCTGGAGATAATCACAAATCATGAGGTAAGTTGGAAAGCAAAAGACTTATATCCTATGATATCACTTATAGGCGTTATCTAATAACTGACACAAATGAACACAATTCACAGAGAAATACACTCACAAACTTAGAAAACCAACTTTGCTCATCTAAAGGGAAAGGTGGGGGGAATGGATAAATGAAGATTCGTGTTACTATATGATATGTATATGATCCAAATACATATTATATACATATTACAAAAAGACCGACCATATAACAAGGGAGGTCTACAGAACACTCCGTAATAATTTACATGGGAAGAGGATCTCTACATAAATAGATATAAATAATCTGTAAATGAACCAGAGTGTGTACACCTTGGACAAACAACATTCTAACGATTACCCTGATTTCAAAAATTAAAACAATGAAAAAGAAGTAATCAGACATAAACTTATGGGGCGTTTTCCAGCCCATTCCATTGAAATTTACAACCTAGGAAAACGACTTCCAGAACGGCTCTGCTGCCCTAGTAACCAGATTTGGTAATGGAGAAATGCTGCTGCTTTGTGGCCGTTTCGAACAACAGCAGGTTAAACCTAGTGCTAATGGTCCCTAAATATTCACACTCATTGCTGGCCTGTAAATGACACCTACATTTCAAAACAATCCTGGGGTTGAAAATTGACCAAAAAATTCAAAAGAGGGCAACGTTCCAGGAAGACACTTTCAAGACGAATATTGTACTCACACTTTTTTTTTCTTTTTTCTTTTAACAGAAAAGAAAAAGGCGTGGAAAAATGATAAATTTTAGAATATTTAACGACATGCATACCCATATTACAAATACCTATCAGCTCACAGCAGTCTGAATGGCCATTAGCAAAAATGCTGCAAAAAATAAATGCTGAAGGGAATGTGGAGAAATGCGTACCCTCGGTTGTAAGGGGGGGCATGTAAAGAGTCACTAATGAAAACACAATGTAGGTGCTTTGAAAAGGGAAACATTGAGCTACCAGTCAATCAATCAAAACCACTGCTGGACCTATCACCTGAGAAAATGAGAATCAAAAAGTCACAGGCTGGCAATCCTTCACTCCAGCAATATTTACCATAGCCAACACTTGGAAGCAATGAAAATGTCCATCAACCGAGGAATGCACCAAGAAGAAGTGGTCCATGTACACAATGGAATATTACTCCAATACTAAATATAAATTAAATTTAAAAAAAAAACAAACAAAAGTAAGGAGACATCAGCATTTGTGGGTTTATCCGGGCACATTGCACTCTAATTTATAACCGAGGAACACCACAGGCCGGAAGGTCTGTTTCCCTAGTTACAAGAGTGGGGAACGTAGAAAGGCTGCCGCCCTCTGGCCATTACGTGCAAAAGCAGCTTTAAAGCCTGTGCTAATGGTCACTTCATATGAACAAGTAATGCAGGGCTGTAAATGAAAACTGCCCTCAAAATGTCTCGAGGGAGGTAATGGCCAAAAATTTTCAAAATGTGACACATACTTTAAGAAAACACCTTGAAGAACTAAGCTGTAATCACTGTTTGATAAATAAAAAGGACATGCTTTCAAGCTCAATTTCAACAGCTTATGGGATACATGCAAATTCAACCACAAAGGGTATCAGCTCACACCTATCAGAATAACCCTCAGCAAGAAAAGTACAAACAATAAATACTGAAGGTGTTTTGGAGAAATGCATACCCTCAACTTTAAGTTGGACGTAACCTGGAAAGAGCCACTAATGAGAACTGAATGGTGGTGCCTTTAAAACGTACACACTGACTTACCATATGATACAGCAAGCCCACTCCTTGGACTATAACATAAGAAGATAGAACTGGAAAGACACAGGCAAGCAAATGTGTATTGCAGCAGTATTACAATAGCCAAGACATGGATGCAACCAAAAAGTCCATCAAGAGTTGCATGGCCAAAGAGGAACTGGCACACGTACAGATGGAATATTAGCCAGGGAAAAAAATAAAACAATGCCATTTGCAGCACCATGTATGATTCTTGAGGCAATCAGGCAAATTGTACTAAGTCAGAAAGCAAAAGACACATATCCTATAATATCACTTATAGATCTTAGCTAAAAATTGATACCAATGAAGATATTTCCACAGAGAAATGCAATCACAGATTCACTAAACTAACTTATGGTTCACCAAATGGAAAGGTGTGAGGATTGGATACATTAGGATATTGGGGTTAACATAGATATAGAAACAAATGTGAAATGTGTAATCACCAAAGACCTACATAATACCGAAAGAAGATTACTCAACATTGTATCATAACCTACTTGGGAAAATGATCCAAAGAAGAATAGATATATGTATATGTGTGAAAGAACCACATCTTGCACACCTAGAACAAACAAAACATTGTAATCAAATTTGCTCTGATAAAAAATAAAAATTAAATTAAAAAAAGAACAAGAAGTAATGAGAAATAAACTTAAGGGGCTTTTTGCTGGCACATTGCATTCTAATTTACAACCAGAACATGACTTCCATTAAGGCTCTGTCATCACTAATAAAGCAGCTTTATAATCAATGTTGAAGGTAGCTTAAAAGAAGTCTCACTAATTATTGATAGTAACAAGAAAACAAAGAAAAGTAAAAATCTCACTGCAAAAAGTATACATAGAGTAAGTCAAGGTAGATCAAACACTTATTAAACTTCTGTAAAGAATAAAAGACAACAGTAGTATGTTTTTTTAAAAAGAGAGGGCCCAAATAAATCTGAAATGAAAGAGATGATGTTACAACAGACCCCACAGAAATACAAAGTATCCTAAGATACACACAGGGTAACTCAGGGCTCAGATTGGACAGAGCCCACTCTCCAGTCCCCTGTACATGACTTACAGGAGCCTCAGGAACTGAGGAGGGGGTCCCTGAGGAGAGGCTCAAGATAGAATATGGTAGGCATTAACATGGCTCCATTCATCTTAAACATGCCTGAAGTACATTCACACGAGATGATTTTGTCCTGTATGTACATCAGCACCTCTAGTCGGAACTGCAGATCTTTGGCTTCACCACCTCAACTGACAGCAATAGCTTCACCTGCTGTGGACCGTCTCCTATAGGATTTCTAGAACCACAAAGCATCGAAGCTTCACAGGACCCAGAGTCTGTGCGACTCCACGCAGAGTCTCAGAGTCTCAACTCCACTTAGATACTCCACTCTTGGAGGGCACACACAAAGTAGTGAGCACATCAGAACCCAGGGGAAGGAGCAGTGACCCCATAGGAGAATGACCAGAACTACCTGATAGTTTTAGAGGGTCTCCTGCAGAGGCAGGTGGTAGCTGTGGCTGTGGCTCACCGTGAGGACAACGACACTGGCAGCAGAAGTTCTGGGAAATACTCCTTGGTGTGAGCCCTCCCAGAGTCCGCCATTAACCCCACCAAGAGCAAGGTAGGCTCCAGTGCTGGGTCACCTCAGGCGAAACTACCAACAGGGAGGGAACCCAGCCCCATGCATCAGCAGATAAGTGGATTAAACTTTTTATTAAAGTTTTATTTAATCTGCAGACAAGCAGATTAAAGCTTTGCCCACCAAAGCAACACCCAGCTCTACCAACCACCAGTCCCTCCCATCAGGAAGCTTGCACAAGCCTCTAAGATAGACTCATCCACTGGAGAGCAGACAGCAGAAGCAAGAAGAACTACAATTCTGCAGCCTGTGGAAGGAAAACCACATTCACAGAAAGATAGACAAAATGAAAAGGCAGAGGACTTTATACCAGATTAAGGAACAAGATAAAACCCTAGGAAAAAAAAAAACGAAATGAGGTGGAGATACGGAACCTTCCAGAAAAAGAATTCAGAATAATGATAGTGAACATGATCCAAGACCTTGGCAAAAGAATGGAGGCAAAGATCGAGAAGATGCAAGAAATGCTTAACAAAGACCTAGAAGAATTAAGGAGCAAACACCTAGAAGAATTAAAGAACAAACAAACAGAGGTGAACCATATAATAACTGAAATGAAAAATACACCAGAAGGAATCAGTAGCAGAATAACTGTGGCAGAAGAACGGATAAGTGACCTGGAAGACAGAAAGGTGGAAATCACTGCCATGGAACAGAATAAAGAAAAAAAATGAAAATAAATGAAGACACCCTAAGAGTCCTCTGGGACAACATTAAACGCAACAACATTCACATCATAGGGGTCCCAGAAGGAGAAGAGAGAGAGAAAGGACCCAAGAATACATTTGAAGAGATTATAGTCGAAAACTTCCCTAGCATGGGAAAAGAAATAGCCACCCAAGTCCAGGAAGTGCAGAGAGTCCCAGTCAGGATAAATCAAAGGAGAAAAATGCCAAGACACATAGTAACCAAATTGACAAAAATTGAAGACAAAGAAAAATTATTGAAAACAACAAGGGAAAAATGACAAATAACATACAAGGGAAATCCCTTAAGGATAACAGCTGATTTCTCAGCAGAAAATCTACAAGCCAGAAGGGAGTGGCATAAATTTAAAGTGATGAAAGGGAAGAACCTACAACCAAGAGTACTCCAACCAGCAAGGATCTCATTCAGATTTGACAGAGAAATCATAAGCCCTACAGACAAGCAAAAGCTAAGAGAATTCAGCACCATGAAACCAGCTCTACACCAAATGCTAAAGGAACTTCTCTAAGTGGGAAACACAAGAGAAGAAAAGGACCCACCAAGACAAACCCATAACAATTAAGAAAATAGTAATAGGAACATACATATCAATAATTACCTTAAACGTGAATGGACTAAATGTTCCAACCAAAAGACACAGGCTCCCTGAATGGATCCAAAAAGAAGACCCATATATATGCTGTCTACAAGAGACCCATTTCAGACCTAGGGACACATACAGACTGAAAGTGAGGCGATGGAAAAATATATTCTATGCAAATGAAAATCAAAAGAAAGCTGGAGTAGCAATACTCATAGCAGATAAAATAGACTTTAAAATAAAGAATGTTACAAGAGACAAGGAAAGACACTACATAATGGTCAAGGGATCAATCCAAGAAGAAGATATAACAATTATAAATATATATGTGCCCAACATAGGAGCACCTCAATACATAAGGCAACTGCTAACAGCTATAAAAGAGGAAATCAACAGTAACACAATAATAGCAGGGGACTTTAACAGCTCACTTACACCAGTGGAGATCATCCAGACAGAAAATTAATAAGGAAACACAAGCTTTAAATGACACAATAGACCAGATATAGTTAATTGATATTTATAGGACATTCCATCCAAAAACAGCAGATTACACGTTCTTCTCAACTGCACATGGAACATTCTCCAGGATAGATCACATCTTGGGTCACAAATAAAGCCTCAGTAAATTTAAGAAAACTGAAATCATATCAAGCAGCTGTTCCGACCACAATGCTATGAGATTAGAAATCAATAACAGGGACAAAACTGTAAACAACACAAACACATGGAGGCTAAACAATACGTTACTAAATAACCAAGAGATCACTGAAGAAATAAAAGAGGAAATCAAAAACTACCTAGAGACAAATGACAAGAAACACACGATGATCCAAAACCTATGGGATGCAGCAAAAGCAGTTCTAAGAGGGAAGTTTATAGCAATACGAGCCTACCTCAAGAAACAGGAAAAATCTCAAATAAACAATCTAACCTTACACCTAGAGGAACTAGAGAAAGAAGAACAAAACCAAAAGTTAGTAGAATGAAAGAAATCATAAAGATCAAAGCAGAAATAAATGAAATAGAAGCAAAGAAAATGAAAGCAAAGATCAATAAAACTAAAAGCTGGTTCTTTGAGAAGATAAACAAAAATGATAAACCTTTAGCCAGACTCAAGAAAAAGAGGGAGAGGAATCAAATCAACAAAATTAGAAGTGAAAAAGGAGAAGTTACAACAGACACCACAGGAATACAAAGCATCCTAAGAGACTACTACAAGCAACTCTATGCCAATAAAATGGACAACCTGGAAGAAATGGGCAAATTCTTAGAAAGGGATAACCTTCCAAGACTGAACCAGGAAGAAATAGAAAATATGAACAAACCTATCACAAGCAATGAAATTGAAACTGTGATTAAAAATCTTCCAACAAACAAAAGTCCAGAACCAGATGGCATCACAGGTGAATTCTGTCAAACATTTAGAGAAGAGCTAACACCCAACCTTCTCAAATTCTTCAAAACAATTGCAGGGGAAGGAACACTCCCAAACTCATTCTATGAGACCACCGTCACCCTGATACCAAAACCAGACAAAGATACTACAAGGAAAGAAAATTATACACCAATATCACTGATGAATATAGTTGTAAAAATCCTCAACAAAATACTAGCAAACAGAATCGAACAACACATTAAAAGGATCAAACACCATGATCAAGTGGGTTTTATCCCAGGGATGCAAGGATTCTTCAATATACACAAATCAATGTGATACACCATATTAACAAATTGTAGAATAAAACCATATGATCATCTCAATAGATGCAGGAAAAGATTTTGAGAAAATTCAACACCCATTTACGATAAAAACTCTGCAGATTGTGGGCATAGAGGGAAACTACCTCAACATAATAAAGGCCATATATGACAAACCCACAGCAAACATCATTCTCAACGGTGAAAAACTGAAAACGTTTCCTCTCAGATCAGGAACAAGACGAGGATGTCCACTCTCACCACTACTATTCAACATAGTTTTGGAAGTCCTAGCCATGGCAATCAGAGAAGAAAAAGAAATAAAAGAAATACAAAAAGGAAAAGAAGAAGTAAAATTGTCATTGTTTGCAAATGACATCATATCATAGATAGAGAATCCTAAAGATGCCACCAGAAAACCACTGGAGCTAATCAATGAATTTGGTAAAGTTGCAGGATACAAAATTAATGCACAGAAATTGCTTGCATTCCTATACACTAACAATGAAAGAACAGAAAGAGAAATTAAGGAAACAATCCCATTACCACTGCAACAAAAATAAAACACCTAGGAATAAACCTACTTAAGGAAGTAAAAGACCTGTACTCAGAAAACTATAAGACACTGATGAAAGAAATCAAAGTTGATATAAACAGATGGAGACATATACCATGTTCTTGGATTAGAAGAATCAATATTGTGAAAATGACTATACTACCCAAAGCAATCTACAGATTCAATGCAATCCCTATCAAATTACCAATGGTATTTTCTACAGAACTAGAAAAAAAAATCTTAAAATTTGTAGGGAGACACAAAAGACCCCGGATAGCCAAAGCAGTCTTGAGGGGAAAAAAAAAGAGCTGGAGGAATCAGACTTCCAGACTTCAGACTATATTACAAAGCTACAGTAATCAAGATAATATGGTAGTGGCACAAAAACAGAAATATAGATCAATAGAACAGGATAGAAAGCACAGAGATAAACCCACGTACCTATGGTCCACTAATCTATGACAAAGGAGGCAAGGGTATACAATGGAGAAAAGACAGTGTCTTCAGTAAGTGGTGCTGGAAAAACTGGACAACTACATGTAAAAGAATGAAATTAGAACACTCCCTAACACCATAGACAAAAATAAACTCAAAATGGATTAGAGACCTAAATGTAAGACCAGCCACTATAAAACTCTTAGAGGAAAACATAAGCAGAACAGTCTATGACATAAATCACAGCAAGATCCTTTTTGACCCACCTCCTAGAGAAATGGAAATATAAACAGAAATAAAAAAAATGGGACTTAATGAAATTTAAAATCTTTTGCACAGCAAAGGAAAACAAAAGCAAGATGAAAAGACAACCATCAGAATGGGAGAAAATATTTTCAAATGAAGCAAATGGCAAAGGATTAACCTCCAAAAAGCAGCTCCTGTAGCTCAATATCACAAAACCAAACAACCCAATCCAAAAATGGGCAGAAGACCTAAATAGACATTTCTCCAAAGAAGATATACAGGTTGCCAACAAACACATGAAAGGATGTTGAACATCACTAATTATTAGAGAAATGCAAATCAAAACTACAATGAGGTATCACCTCACACCAGTCAGAATGGCCATCATCAAAAAATCTACAAACAATAAATGCTGGAGAGGCATTTATTGGAGAAAAGGGAACCCTCTTGCACTGTTGGTGGGAATGTAAATTGATATAGCCACTAGGGAGAACGGTATGGGGGTTCCTTGAAAACTAAAAATAGAACAACCGTACAACCCAGCAATCCCACTACTGGACATTTACCCTGAGAAAACCATAATTCAAAAAGAGTCATGTACCACAATGTTCATTGTAGCTCTATTTACAATAGCCAGGACATGGAAGCAACCTAAGTGTCCATCAACAGATAACTGGATAAAGAAGATGTGGCACATATATACAATGGAACATTATTCAGCCATAAAAAGAAACAAAACTGAGTTATTTGTAGTGAGGTGGATGGATCTAGAGTCTGTCCTACAGAGTGAAGTAAGTCAGAAAGAGAAAAACAAATACCGTATGCTAACACATATATATGGAATCTAAAAGAAAAAAAGTTTATGAAAAACCTAGGGGCAGGAAAGGATTAAGGACACCGACGTAGAGAAAGGACTTGAGGACACGGGGAGGGGGAAGTGTAAGCTGGGACAAAGTGAGAGAGTGGTATGGACATATATACACTACCAAATGTAAAATTGATAGCTACTGGGAAGCAGCCACATAGCACAGGGAGATCAGCTCGGTGCTTTGTGACCACCTAAAGGGGTGGGATAAGGGAGTGAGAGGGAGGTGCAAGAGGGAGTGGATATGTTGTTATATGTATACATATAGCTGATTCACTTTTTTATACAGCAGAAACTAACACACAATTGTAAAGTAATGATACTCCAATAAAGATGTAAAAGGAAAAAAAAAGAAAGCCCAGAGATAAACCTACACACCTATGGTCCACTAATCTATGACAAAGGAGGCAAGGATATACAATGGAGAAAAGACAGTCTCTTCCATAAGTGGTGCTGGGAAAAATGGACAACTACATGTAAAAGAATGAAATTAGAACACTCCCTAACACCATACACAAAAAATAAACACAAAATGGATTAGAGACCAAAATGTAAGACCGGACACTATAAAACTCTTAGAGGAAAACATAGGAAGAATACTCTTTGACAAAAATCACAACAAGATCTTTTTTGATCCACCTACTAGAGTAATGGAATAAAAAACAAAAATAAACAAATGGGAGCAAATGAAACCTAAAAGCTTTTGCAAAGCAAAGGAAACTACAAACAAGACGAAAAGACAACCTCAGAATGGGAGAAAATATTTGCAAACGAATCAATGGACAAAGGATTAATATCCAATATATATAAACAGCACATGCAGCTCAACAGTAAAAAAACAAACAACCCAATCCAAAAATGGGCAGATGAGGTAAATAGACATTTGTCCCGAGAAGACATACAGATGGCCAAGAAGCCCATGAAAAGCTGCTCAACATCACTAATTATTAGAGAAATATAAACCAAAACTACAATGAGGTATCACCTCACACAAGTTAGAATGGGCATCATCAGAAAATCTACAAACAACAAATGCTGGAGAGGGTGTGGAGAAAAGGGAACCCTCTTACACTATTTGTGGGAATGTAAATTGATACAGTCACTATGGAGAACAGTATGGAGGTTCCTTAAAAAACTAAAAATAGAATTACCATATGACTCAGCAATCCCACTACTGGGCATATACCCAGAGAAAACCATAATTCAAAAAGACACATTCACCACAATGTTCATTGCAGTACTATTTACAATAGCCAGGTCATGGAAGCAACCTAAATGCCCATAGATAGACAAATGGAAAATATGTGGTACATATATAAAATGGAATATTACTCAGTCATAAAAAGGAATGAAATTGGGTCACTTGTAAAGACATGGATAGATCTAGAGACTGTCATACAGAGTGAAGTAAGTCAGAAAAAGAAAAACAAATATCGTATATTAACGCATACATGTGGAACCTAGAAAAATGGTACAGATGAACCGGTTTGCAAGGCAGAAATAGAGACACAGATGTAGAGAACAAATGTATGGTCACCAAGGGGGGAAAGTGGCAGGGTGGAGGTGGTGGGATGAATTGCGAGCCTGGGATTGACATATATACACTTATATGTATAAAATAGATAACCAATAAGAGCCTGCTGTATAAAAAAATGAATAAAATAAAATTTAAAAATTAAAAAATAATATTTAAAAACATAAAACACAAAAAAAAGTTCTGTCCTTCCCATAGACGTATTTATATGAATGAATTATTCCCATGCTTATATCTATAAATACAAAAAGAGGAATAAAACCTACCTTGAACCAAAAAAGAAAAAAAAAAACAGAACCCACTGGTCATACAGAGGAAAACCCTATCAGGGCACTTGCTCCAGTGGTAAACAATTCTGAAGTTGGTCAGAGGTGGGGAATCGTCTCCCATGCAGCCAGCAGCTCCCCTGCAAGGAGCGTCCTCATTGCAAAGCTGGGGGACCGTGAGGAGGCGTCTCTGAGTAAACCTGAGCTGAGCCTCAGGGCAGCTGCTGCTGAACTTTTCCCACCCTTCCCAGGTAAAACACCTGAATGTGTGCAAAGACTTTAAAGCCTAGAGGAAAGGGCTTGGAGTCACACCAGCGACAGCACGCAGGCCGACTTGGTGCCTGCAGGCCAGCCAGGATGGTCCTGGCCCCGGGCGCTCTTCTGGAAGCTTTCCATTTCCCTGACTGAGGTACCCCTCCTGTCCCGGTCCCCACTGCTTTTTTCCTTCCTCACCTCTGCCCGGGGAGAAATTCCAGCAGCAGGTATGGGTGACACATCGTCTTCTTTAGCAGGTGGCAGCCCGGCAACTCCTGCAGAAAGTCCAGCAGAGCCCCACTCACACGGGGCCACTCATAGAGCCCTGGGCCCTACTCCCTCCCACCAGCACAACCCCGAGACTGCTGACGGGGCAGAGAATATGGCGTCAGGCACAGCTGCAGAGGCTTTTGCTGCCTGGAGGGGTGTTTATATTGACCTCAACCCAGGCACACCTGGGAAGGGCTGGCCGGCCAGGTCAGGCTGCCCAGGTCAGCCAATCCTCGCCCCTCAGGGGCTCAGAGTTGCAGAGAATGGGCCTTGCTGCACCGGCCAGATCCAAGGAACAGGTGTAGGGTCCCGAGAGTCAGGATAGACAAGGGGTGGCAGCCCTGGCTTGTTTTCTAATCATTTTATCTGGTCCATGAGTGGAAGACAACTTCAAGAAGACCCTCTCCTAATGAGAGGCACCCAGGAGTCAGGGAGAGGAGGGTTGGTGGGTGGAGACAGATGCCTGGTGCCCCGGCTGCAGTGGAAGCCCCTGGAAGACCAGGTGGAGGGAGGCTGCACAGAGTGAAGCCTAGGGTCACAGACATGTCGGAGCTGCTGTTTGTTAGTTCAAGCCCTGCTCTGAGGTGCTCTGTGTCAGCTCTGAGCGACAGGTGTGCTGGCGGTGCTCTGCAATGAGGGCTATGTGCACGGTTCCTGTGTGCCCAGCTCTGCCGGGGTACCTGTCCAAGGGAGCTCCATATCCAGGGAGGGGCCTGCCCACGAGAGCCCCGTGAGCTGCTGGGTACCTGCCCAGGTGAGCTCCATATCCTGGTAGGGGCCTGCCCACGATAGCCCCGTGAGCTGCTGGGTACCTGCCCAGGTGAGCTCCATATCCTGGGAGGGGCCTGACAATGAGAGCCCCATGGGCTGCTGGGTACCTGCACAGGTGAGCTCCATATCCTGGGAGGGGCCTAACCACGAGAGCCCCGTGGGCTGCTGGGTACCTGCCCAGGTGAGCTCCATATCCTGGGAGGGGCCTGACAATGAGAGCCCCATGGGCTGCTGGGTACCTGCACAGGTGAGCTCCATATCCTGGGAGGGGCCTAACCACGAGAGCCCCGTGGGCTGCTGGCTACCTGCACAGGTGAGCTCCATATCCTGGGAGGGGCCTGACCATGAGAGCCCCGTGGGCTGCTGGGGACCTGGTAAAGGACGCCAGGACAGTCAGTGAAGCCACAGAGGATATACATCCAGTAGTTCCTAATTCCTACACCCTGCTGGCCATTCTACCATCCACCAGGACATGGTATTCTGTATTAGACTTCAATGATGCCTTTTTCTGTATTCCATTAGTCCCAGAGTCACAAGAAATTTTGGCTGTGAGTGGCAGGACTCAACATACAACAAAAACAATACTGCTTGGCCGTCCTGCCCCAGGGGTTCAAAAATTCCCACACCATCTTTGGGGGAACGTTAGCTAAAACCCTAAAAGATCTACCTCTGGAGAAGTGAACCCTCCTTCAATATGCAGACGACATTCTGGGCTTCCCTGGTGGCGCAGTGGTTGAGAATCTGCCTGCCAATGCAGGGGACACAGGTTCGAGCCCTGGTCTGAGAAGATCCCATATGCCGCGGAGCAACTAGGCCCATGAGCCACAATTACTGAGCCTGCGCTTCTGGAGCCTGTGCTCCACAATAAGAGAGGCTGCGATAGTGAGAGGCCCGCGCACCGCGATGAAGAGTGGCCCCCGCTTGCCGCAACTAGAGAAAGCCCTCGCACAGAAACGAAGACACAACACAGCCATAAATAATAAATAAATAACTTTTAAAAAAATATGCAGACGACATTCTGATCGCCAGCCCTACTAAGGAGGCCTCTGGACTACCTAGCCAATAAAAGATAGAAGGTGTCCAAGAAAAAGGCTCAAATATCACAGACTAAGGTGACCTGCCTGGGCTTCATTCTCACAGAAGATCGGAGAAGCCCATCCCAGGAAAGGGAAGAAGCCATTTGCAGCCTCACCCTTCCTAAAACTAGAAGACAGCTTAGGGGTTCCTGGGGAGACTGGGGTTTGCTGCATCTGGATCCCTAACTACAGTCTAATACCTGGGTCTCTATATGAAACACTGAAAGGAAAAGATGATGATCCTTTTGAATAGAATCCAGAAGCGGCCTTTCAAGAATGGAAAGAGCAGTCAATTCAGACCCTTGCCCTGGACCTCCCTAATTTAGCTAAACCCTTTGACCTTTACATTCCTGGTCGAAGGCGAATCGCCCTTGGAGTTTTAGTGTCAAAACTGGGACCACTTGAAATGGAACAACGCAAGAATGCCCTCCAGGCATTGGCCAGCCACCCCATCCGACCAGGATACTGGGGGTATCTAAAAACCTGGAAATGAGCAGCCCGCAAGGCCAGCTCCCTCCTAAGGGTAAAGGACGCCACTTGGTGATCCTAAACACCCACCATGCCCTGAAGTTGCAGGGATCGCTCCGTGGGCACAATGACCTCGAGTGAGGAGGCCCTCCAACTCCAACCTCCAGAGAGACAACCTGGGACAAAAGGCCCCCATGACGACTCATGTGACCATCACTTGACCTGGAGCTTCTCTCAGAAAACCACAAGAGTGTGCCCCAAAAGAACAGACTATTGCTTGCAGGACTTACTGCACCCAGAGCGGAGCTAATAAACCTGGCAGGGGACCCGTAAATAACGCTGCCACCATAGAAAAGCCTACAGACACCACGGTGACGGCAGCCAATGAGACCAGATGTACTCCTGGTTACTTCAAAAGGGCGGTGACTGAGTGGCCATCATGGTCCTGGATCACCACCGGCCCTGGACTGTCTGGGAGTTGAGCAGGCAGGGCTCTGAAACCTGGTGCTGTTTGTACGTTAATTCAGTGGCCTAACTGAAGAAAGCACAGACTACTGGTCAGAGCATCTAGGCTGGCAGAAACCGTCAGCCTAAGGGGGCCGAACCAATGTGGAGCAGGGTAAAACCGGCCCCCCCAGCGTCCCTGTGCATCTCTTTCCTGGACCCTTAAAGGTCATTAGAATCTATAAAACTTCCAACGCTGGTGCTCAGGCAGACGAGCAGTGAGGGAGGAGGCCTCGGGACAATCAACCTCACCTGGAGGCTGCTGGGGAGAAGTCCTGCCCCTCCCCCCGGGTATGAGGATACCCAACTCAGCACGAAGCATTTACAGAAGAGGTGTCTGCACCCTCAGCACCCCAAGAATGTGGAATGGGACAAGAGGCAGAGGAGGGGTTTGTCACCGGCAAAGCCCATTAAAAATTCCTGGGAGATAAAAATAGAATCTGGGCAATAAAATAAAGTCTAACCTTTTTTTCCTTTGTGCTTTTTCTAATTTCACTTGTTCCTAGGTTTCCACAGGCAGAGGTCCCACACCTGGCACTTCAGACCCGATTTCCTAGTGCAAAATGGCTGGGCCGACACCTCAGCTCTCGGGGCCCTGTGCAGACTCCGCCACATAGAGCCTGAGCTCCAGCCAACCCAGACCTCGAGAGCTCCGCCCCATCCCTCCTGCTGACGCTGACGGGATCCCTACACAGCAGCCCGGCCCACAGCCCGCGGGGGAGCGCACGCTCTCACCTCTCCATTCTCTGATCAAAATATAAAGTTTTCCTTTGCTTCTGAACCAAACTCAGTCTCGATCTGTTGGCTCCAATGACACTGGGCAGGGGGACCCTTGTTGGGGCCGACTCTGCAGGATCAGTAACAGAATTTGAGAACATTGTAACTTCAATGAACAGATGTGTGAGCCAAATATTGTAACTTCAATGAACATATGTGTGAGCCAAATATTGTAACTTCAATGAACAGATGTGTGAGCCAAACTGTAGTTAACATAGAGCAGTGTATAAGGCTCGTGTAAAATAAGGTATTTCTAACACTTCCATTTGATATTTCCATCACTTTATTATAAGCAAGTTCAGTGGAGGGGTTTGTCGTATTTGTCAGGTCAACATTAGAGAAATGCAGTGATTTCTTTCCAAGGATGTGGATCTACTAATCTTGGCTGAAGTTTCAATCTTGTTTTGAATGATTTTCCATTGAAAATGATACCTCTCTTTCAGCTCCTAGATTTCTGAGAAGTATAAAATCTTGTATTTTTTTATTACCAAAGGGGAAAGGTGGGAGGAGGGATAAATTAACAGTTTCGGATTAACATATACACACTGCTATGTATAAAATATATCATCAACAAGGAACTGCTGTATAGCACAGGGTACTATACTCAATATTTTGTAATAACCCCTAAGGGGAAATAATCTGAAAAACAATAGATATCTATATCGACATCATCTATCAACTACAGATAAAATGGAAACTAAAGGAGGCCGATGGTGAGCGTTTCTGACCATGAAGACTTCAATCCTCTAAAGTTCGGACTCTGCCTACAGCCCAGTCCCTTAATGAACATACATGTACCAGTAGCTTAAAAATTCCCAAGATTGGGGTTCGGGGAGACACTGATTTGAAAAAATCCCTGGTGTTCTCCTTACATACATGGGAGCTTTCCTACAGCTAAAACATGCCTGTGACACCCAGAAGATGGTACACGGTTGGATCAGGAAGATTTTGGAAAAGGCACCTCATCTCCTAATCCCCTGGTTGTCGGGTTAACCCCTCCAGCCTCTTTCCTAACATTCTCCACACTTGAGAATGTCAGCACCTTCAACATCCTGTTGCACAGACTTTGGAATTTGTCCAGAGGATGAAGGGGAAGGAGGAGAAACAATGAGAGACAAGCCCTAGATGTTCAGACAGGCACAGGTCACTCTAATTTCAAATCAAAAAGAAGAATTAACCACAGGCTCAGCCTGCCCCACGGAACCAGTATAAGGCCTAAAGGAATCCTGCGGTTTTGCAGCCAGCTCACAAAAAAGCGAGTTTAAAAATGGAGCTCAGGGGCACTGCAATTCACAAACATGCAGAATTATAAATGATCACTCTCGTCCAAAAATATATTGAGGGAAGGCAACGAAGACGATTTGAAAGCAAGGCAGAATTGCAGGAAACAAATTTCAGGAGGTAGATTCGAATCGCCTTTAAAGCACATGAAAAGCGGTAAAACGTCGACAATGATGCCCTTGGCCAAAGAGGGCGAACACCTTTTTTCCTGAATATATTCAGGAAAAAAGGCATACGCCTTTTTTCACCAACCAAGCAAGCCAGAAATGCAAATGAGCACTACAAAGAAGTCTCATTTCCCAGGGGTCAAAAGGGCCATTCTAAAAGAGTGTAAAACCCAGAAATGCAGGAAAGGCCAGGGAGAAAAGGGAGCCTTGTTAGGCTGATGGGCGGGATGTAATTTGCCAACGGCCACTCTGGAGAAGTGTATGGTGTTTCCTAAAACATCTAAAAAACACAGCTAGAGAGCATAGGGCACTTCCACTCATGGGCGTATAAACTGGGAAAAATAAAAATCAAAAAGACACAGGTACCCCAAAGTTTAGGGCTGCTCTGTTTTCAAGAACCTCCACTTCAGTACACCATTAATATGCCAGGATAGAGAAAAATGGATAAAGAAGTTGTGCTAATATGTACAATGGAATACCACTCAGCCATGAAATCAATGTCATATGGCTAATAGCAGCATGATGAGTGGATTCAAGTACAATATTTCTAAGTGAAATAAGTCACACAGAAAAAGATACTTATCATAAGATATCACTTATACAGGGAATGTAAAAACAGCTACACTTGAACTGAATTACAAAACAGAACAGAGTCACATGTTTAGAAAACACACTATGGCTGCTTAACGGGAAAGGTGAGGTGGGGTGATGAATAAAACAAGGGTTTCAAATTAGCTCAGACATGGTTCCATATACCCAATATGTAATAGACAAGACCTACCCCTTGCTCAGAGAACTGGACTCAACACTCCCTATTCACGGCACAAAAATATATCTGACTAGTAAGAATCTTAAAACCTATGTATTGATATCTCTCTGTAAGTGAGTCAAGTGGGTGTAAAGCAGCATAAACACAGCAGTGAAAATCAGCTAAACCCCAATCTAAAAATAAATTACAAAAAAAACCCCAACAAATAAAATGAAATAGAGAGAAATTAGTAAAAATTTCGTTCAGGGGCAGTGAAGCAACCTGGATTGACCATATCTAGACCCACGACTGGGTTACACATAAGGCTGGACACTCTTGGGGCAGAGAGGATTGGTGAGGTTGGGTGAGCAGACGCAGACCCTTTAAAGTAATACTGCGTGGTACCCATCCCACGGGTCCCAAATCTCCAGGTTCAAGGGCATCTTCCTACATCGAAAACATGCATGAGAAACCCAGAAGATGGAACACCGTGTGATCGGGAAAGGTTTCTAAAACGCAACTCATTTCTCATCTCCTTGTGCTCGGGTTCGCCATTCCAGCCGCTTTACTAGCAATCTCCCTCCTTGGAGAATCAGCACCTTTAACCTCCTGTTCCGTACAGGTTGCAATTTGTCCTGAGGATGAACGGGAAGAGGGGGAACCAATGAGAGACTAGCTCTAGGTGTTGGGACAGGCACAGGTCACTCTATTTTCCCATCATTAAGAAGAATTAACCACAGGCTCAGCCTGCCGCCCAGAACCAGAATAGGGCCTGAAGCATTCCTGCGCTTTTGCGGCCAGCTCCCAAGAAAGCGAGTTGAAAAATGGAGCTCAGGGGCACTGCAATTCACAAACCTGCAGACTTATAAATGATAACTCTCGTCCACAAGTATATTGAGGGAAGGCAACGAAGAGGATTTGAAAGCAAGGCAGAATTGCAGGAAACAGATTTCAGGAGGGAGATGCGAATCGCCTTTAATGCACAGGCAAAGCGGCAAAATCTTGACTATGATGCCCTTGGCCAAAAAGCGCGTATGCGTTTTTTCCTGAATATATTGAGGAAAAAACGCATACGCCCTTTTTGGCCAACCAAGCAACCTGGAAAGGCAAATCAGCGCTACAAAGAAGTCTCGCTTCCCATCGGTCAAAAGGGCCATGCTGAATAAAGTGTCAAAACCAGAAATGCAAGACAGGCCATGGAGAAACGGGAGCCTGGCTACGCTGATGGGCGGGATGTAAATTGCCAACAGCCACTCTGGAGAAGTGCACGGTGTGTCCTGAAACATCTAAAAAACTCAGCTTAGGGAGCATAGGGCACTTCCACTCATGGGCGTATAAATTGGGAAAACTAAAAATCAGCAAGACAGAGGCACCCCAAAGTTTAGGGCTGCTCTGTTGACAAGAACCTCCACTTCGTTACACCTTAAATATTCCAGGAAAGAGAAAAATGGATAAAGAAGTTGTGGTCCTTATGTACAATGCAATATCACTCAGCCATGAAATCAACGTCATAAGGCTAGTAGCAGCATGATGAGTGGATTTAGGTACGACGATTCTAAGTGAAATAAGTCACACAGAAAAAGACACTTATCATAAGATATCACGTATAGAGGGAATGTAAAAACCGCTACCCTTGAACTGAATTACAAAACAGAATAGAGTCACACGTTTAGAAAACACACTATGGCTGCTTAACGGGAAAGGTGAGGCGGGGTGATGCTAAAACAAGGGATTCAAATTAGCTCAGATACCGTTCCATAAACCCAATATGTAATAGACAAGACCTACTCCTTGCTCAATGAATTGGACTCAACACCCCCTATTCACCGCCCAAGAATATATCTGACTAGTAAAATCTTGAAACCTATGCATTGATATCTCTCTGTAAGTGAGTCAAGTGGGTGTAAAGCGGCAAAATCACAGCAGTGAAAAGCAGGTAAACCCCATTATAAAAATCAATTACTTTTAAAAACCCGTGAAACAAAGACAGTGAAAGAGAGAGAAATTCTTGCAAAATTCGTTCAGAGTCTGTGATTCCACCTGGACTGACCATAACTAGACCCACAGCTGATTGAGACATAAGGGTGGACACTCTTGGGGCTGAGAGGTTTGGTGAGGTTGGGTGAGCAAACGCAGACCCTTTAAAGTAATAGTGCGTGGTACCCATCCCATGGGTCCCAAATCTCCAGGTTCAAGGGCATCTTCCTACATCGAAAACATGCATGAGAAACCCAGAAGATGGTACACCGTGTGATCGGGAAAGGTTTCTAAAACGCACCTCAATTCTCATCTCCTTGTGCTCGGGTTCGCCATTCCAGCCGCTTTACTAGCAATCTCCCTCCTTGGAGAATCAGCACCTTTAACCTCCTGTTCCGTACAGGTTGCAATTTGTCCTGAGGATGAACGGGAAGAGGGGGAACCAATGAGAGACTAGCTCTAGGTGTTGGGACAGGCACAGGTCACTCTATTTTCCCATCAGGAAGAAGAATTAACCACAGGCTCAGCCTGCCGACTGGGACCAGAATAGGGCCTGAAGCAATCCTGCGCTTTTGCGGCCAGCTCCCAAGAAAGCGAGTTGAAAAATGGAGCTCAGGGGCACTGCAATTCACAAACCTGCAGACTTATAAAGGATGACTCTCGTCCACAAATATATTGAGGGAAGGCAACGAAGAGGATTTGAAAGCAAGGCAGAATTGCAGGAAACAGATTTCAGGAGGGAGATTCGAATCGCCTTTAAAGCACAGGAAAAGCGGCAAAACCTCGACAATGATGCCCTTGGCCAAAAAGGGCGTATGCGTTTTTTCCTGAATATATTCAGGAAAAAACGCATACGCCCTTTTGCCCAACCAAGCAACCTGGAAAGGCAAATCAGCGCTACAAAGAAGTCTCGCTTCCCATCGGTCAACAGGGCCATGCTGAATAAAGTGTCAAAACCAGAAATGCAGGACAGGCCATGGAGAAACTGGAGCCTGGCTACGCTGATGGGCGGGATGTAAATTGCCAGCAGCCACTTTGGAGAAGTGCACGGTGTGTCCTAAAACATCTAAAAAACTCAGCTTAGGGAGCATAGGGCACTTCCACTCATGGGCGTATAAATTGGGAAAACTAAAAATCAGCAAGACACAGGCACCCCAAAGTTTAGGGCTGCTCTGTTGACAAGAACCTCCACTTCGTTACACCTCAAATATCCCAGGAAAGAGAAAAATGGATAAAGAAGTTGTGGTCCTTATGTACAATGGAATATCACTCAGCCATGAAATCAACGTCATAAGGCTAGTAGCAGCATGATGAGTGGATTTAGATACGATGATTCTAAGTGAAATAAGTCACACAGAAAAAGACACTTATCATAAGATATCACTTATAGAGGGAATGTAAAAACCGCTACCCTTGAACTGAATTACAAAACAGAATAGAGTCACACGTTTAGAAAACACACTATGGCTGCTTAACGGGAAAGGTGAGGAGGGTTGATGCATAAAACAAGGGTTTCAAATTATCTCAGATACCGTTCCACAAACCCAATATGTAATAGACAAGTCCTACTACTTGCTCAATGAATTGGACTCAACACCCCCTATTCACCGCCCAAGAATATATCTGACTAGTAAGAATCTTGAAACCTATGCATTGATATCTCTCTGTAAGTGAGTCAAGTGGGTGTAAAGCGGCAAAATCACAGCAGTGAAAAGCAGGTAAACCCCATTATAAAAATCAATTACTTTTAAAAACCCGTGAAACAAAGACAGTGAAAGAGAGAGAAATTCTTACAAAATTCGTTCAGGAGATGTGATGCCACCTGGATTGACCATATCTAGACCCACAGCTGATTGAGACATAAGGGTGGACACTCTTGGGGCTGAGAGGTTTGGTGAGGTTGGGTGAGCAAACGCAGACCCTTTAAAGGAATACTGCGTGGTACCCATCCCATGGGTCCCAAATCTCCAGGTTCAAGGGCATCTTCCTACATCGAAAACATGCATGAGAAACCCAGAAGATGGTAAACCGTGTGATCGGGAAAGGTTTCTAAAACGCACCTCATTTCTCATCTCCTTGTGCTCGGGTTCGCCATTCCAGCCGCTTTACTAGCAATCTCCCTCCTTGGAGAATCAGCACCTTTAACCTCCTGTTCCGTACAGGTTGCAATTTGTCCTGAGGATGAACGGGAAGAGGGGGAAACAATGAGAGACTAGCTCTAGGTGTTGGGACAGGCACAGGTCACTCTATTTTCCCATCAGGAAGAAGAATTAACCACAGGCTCAGCCTGCCGCCTGGGACCAGAATAGGGCCTGAAGCAATCCTGCGCTTTTGCGGCCAGCTCCCAAGAAAGCGAGTTGAAAAATGGAGCTCAGGGGCACTGCAATTCACAAACCTGCAGACTTAGAAATGATGACTCTCGTCCACAAATATATAGAGGGAAGGCAACGAAGAGGATTTGAAAGCAAGGCAGAATTGCAGGAAACAGATTTCAGGAGGGAGATTCGAATCGCCTTTAAAGCACAGGAAAAGCGGCAAAACCTCGACAATGATGCCCTTGGCCAAAAAGGGCGTATGCGTTTTTTCCTGAATATATTCAGGAAAAAACGCATACGCCCTTTATGGCCAACCAAGCAACCTGGAAAGGCAAATCAGCGCTACAAAGAAGTCTCGCTTCCCATCGGTCAAAAGGGCCATGCTGAATAAAGTGTCAAAACCAGAAATGCAGGACAGGCCATGGAGAAACGGGAGCCTGGCTACGCTGATGGGCGAGATGTAAATTGCCAACAGCCACTCTGGAGAAGTGCACGGTGTGTCCTGAAACATCTAAAAAACTCAGCTTAGGGAGCATAGGGCACTTCCACTCATGGGCGTATAAATTGGGAAAACTAAAAATCAGCAAGACACAGGCACCCCAAAGTTTAGGACTGCTCTGTTGACAAGAACCTCCACTTGGTTACACCTTAAATATTCCAGGAAAGAGAAAAATGGATAAAGAAGTTGTGGTCCTTATGTAGAATTGAATATCACTGAGCCATGAAATCAACATCATAAGGCTAGTAGCAGCATGATGAGTGGATTTAGGTACGACGATTCTAAGTGAAATAAGTCACACAGAAAAAGACACTTATCATAAGATATCACTTATAGAGGGAATGTAAAAACCGCTACCCTTGAACTGAATTACAAAACAGAATAGAGTCACACGTTTAGAAAACACACTATGGCTGCTTAACGGGAAAGGTGAGGTGGGGTGATGCATAAAACAAGGGTTTCAAATTATCTCAGATACCGTTCCATAAACCCAATATGTAATAGACAAGACCTACTACTTGCTCAATGAATTGGACTCAACACCCCCTATTCAACGCCCAAGAATATATCTGACTAGTAAGAATCTTGAAACCTATGCATTGATATCTCTCTGTAAGTGAGTCAAGTGGGTGTAAAGTGGCAAAATCACAGCAGTGAAAAGCAGGTAAACCCCATTATAAAAATCAATTACTTTTAAAAACCCGTGAAACAAAGACAGTGAAAGAGAGAGAAATTCTTACAAAATTCGTTCAGGGGCTGTGATGCCACCTGTATTGACCATATCTACAGCCACAGCTGATTGAGACATAAGGGTGGACACTCTTGGGGCTGAGAGGTTTGGTGAGGTTGGGTGAGCAAACGCAGACCCTTTAAATTAATACTGCGTGGTACCCATCGCATGGGTCCCAAATCTCCAGGTTCAAGGGCATCTTCCTACATCGAAAACATGCATGAGAAACCCAGAAGATGGTACACCGTGTGATCGGGAAAGGTTTCTAAAACGCACCTCATTTCTCATCTCCTTGTGCTCGGGTTCGCCATTCCAGCCGCTTTACTAGCAATCTCCCTCCTTGGAGAATCAGCACCTTTAACCTCCTGTTCCGTACAGGTTGCAATTTGTCCGGAGGATGAACAGGAAGAGGGGGAAGCAATGAGAGACTAGCTCTAGGTTTTGGGACAGGCAGAGGTCACTCTATTTTCCCATCAGGAAGAAGAATTAACCACAGGCTCAGCCTGCCACCTGGGACGAGAATAGTGCCTGAAGCAATCCTGCGCTTTTGCGGCCAGCTCCCAAGAAAGCGAGTTGAAAAATGGAGCTCAGGGGCACTGCAATTCACAAACCTGCAGACTTAGAAATGATGACTCTCGTCCACAAATATATTGAGGGAAGGCAACGAAGAGGATTTGAAAGCAAGGCAGAATTGCAGGAAACAGATTTCAGGAGGGAGATTCGAATCGCATTTAAAGCACAGGAAAAGCGGCAAAACCTCGACAATGATGCCCTTGGCCAAAAAGGGCGTATGCATTTTTTCCTGAATATATTCAGGAAAAAACGCATACGCCCTTTTCGGCCAACCAAGCAACCTGGAAAGGCAAATCAGCGCTACAAAGAAGTCTCGCTTCCCATCGGTCAAAAGGGCCATGCTGAATAAAGTGTCAAAACCAGAAATGCAGGACAGGCCATGGAGAACGGGAGCCTGGCTACGCTGATGGGCGGGATGTAAATTGCCAACAGCCACTTTGGAGACGTGCACGGTGTGACCTAAAACATCTAAAAAACTCAGCTTAGGGAGCATAGGGCACTTCCACTCATGGGCGTATAAATTGGGAAAACTAAAAATCAGCAAGACACAGGCACCCCAAAGTTTAGGGCTGCTCTGTTGACAAAAACCTCCACTTCGTTACACCTCAAATATCCCAGGAAACAGAAAATGGATAAAGAAGTTGTGGTCCTTATGTACAATGGAATATCACTCAGCCATGAAATCAACGTGATAAGGCTAGTAGCAGCAAGATGAGTGGATTTAGGTAGGACGATTCTAAGTGAAATAATTCACACAGAAAAAGACACTTATCATAAGATATCACTTATAGAGGGAATATAAAAACCGCTACCCTTGAACTGAATTACGAATTAGAGCAGGGTCACACGTTTAGAAAATACACTATGGCTGCTTAACGGGAAAGGTGAGGTGGGGTGATGCATAAAACAAGGGTTTCAAATTAGCTCAGATACCATTCCATAAACCCAATAGGTAATAGACAAGACCTACTCCTTGCTCAATGAATTGGACACAACACCCACTATTCACCGCCCAAGAATATATCTGACTAGTCAGAATCTTAAAACCTATGCATTGATATCTCTCTGTAAGTGAGTCAAGTGGGTGTAAAGCGGCAATATCACAGCAGTGAAAAGCAGGTAAACCCCATTATAAAAATCAATTACTTTTAAAAACCCGTGAAACAAAGACAGTGAAAGAGAGAGAAATTCTTACAAAATTCGTTCAGAGGCTGTGATGCCACCTGGACTGACCATATCTAGACCCACAGCTGATTGAGACATAAGGGTGGACACTCTTGGGGCTGAGAGGTTTGGTTAGGTTGGGTGAGCAAACGCAGACCCTTTAAAATAATACTGCGTGGTACCCATCCCATGGGTCCCAAATCTCCAGGTTCAAGGGCATCTTCCTACATCGAAAACATGCATGAGAAACCCAGAAGATGGTACACCGTGTGATCGGGAAAGGTTTCTAAAACGCACCTCATTTCTCATCTCCTTGTGCTCGGGTTCGCCATTCCAGCCGCTTTACTAGCAATCTCCCTCCTTGGAGAATCAGCACCTTTAACCTCCTGTTCCGTACAGGTTGCAATTTGTCCGGAGGATGAACAGGAAGAGGGGGAAGCAATGAGAGACTAGCTCTAGGTTTTGGGACAGGCAGAGGTCACTCTATTTTCCCATCAGGAAGAAGAATTAACCACAGGCTCAGCCTGCCACCTGGGACGAGAATAGGGCCTGAAGCAATCCTGCGCTTTTGCGGCCAGCTCCCAAGAAAGCGAGTTGAAAAATGGAGCTCAGGGGCACTGCAATTCACAAACCTGCAGACTTAGAAATGATGACTCTCGTCCACAAATATATTGAGGGAAGGCAACGAAGAGGATTTGAAAGCAAGGCAGAATTGCAGGAAACAGATTTCAGGAGGGAGATTCGAATCGCATTTAAAGCACAGGAAAAGCGGCAAAACCTCGACAATGATGCCCTTGGCCAAAAAGGGCGTATGCATTTTTTCCTGAATATATTCAGGAAAAAACGCATACGCCCTTTTCGGCCAACCAAGCAACCTGGAAAGGCAAATCAGCGCTACAAAGAAGTCTCGCTTCCCATCGGTCAAAAGGGCCATGCTGAATAAAGTGTCAAAACCAGAAATGCAGGACAGGCCATGGAGAACGGGAGCCTGGCTACGCTGATGGGCGGGATGTAAATTGCCAACAGCCACTTTGGAGACGTGCACGGTGTGACCTAAAACATCTAAAAAACTCAGCTTAGGGAGCATAGGGCACTTCCACTCATGGGCGTATAAATTGGGAAAACTAAAAATCAGCAAGACACAGGCACCCCAAAGTTTAGGGCTGCTCTGTTGACAAAAACCTCCACTTCGTTACACCTCAAATATCCCAGGAAACAGAAAATGGATAAAGAAGTTGTGGTCCTTATGTACAATGGAATATCACTCAGCCATGAAATCAACGTGATAAGGCTAGTAGCAGCAAGATGAGTGGATTTAGGTAGGACGATTCTAAGTGAAATAATTCACACAGAAAAAGACACTTATCATAAGATATCACTTATAGAGGGAATATAAAAACCGCTACCCTTGAACTGAATTACGAATTAGAGCAGGGTCACACGTTTAGAAAATACACTATGGCTGCTTAACGGGAAAGGTGAGGTGGGGTGATGCATAAAACAAGGGTTTCAAATTAGCTCAGATACCATTCCATAAACCCAATAGGTAATAGACAAGACCTACTCCTTGCTCAATGAATTGGACACAACACCCACTATTCACCGCCCAAGAATATATCTGACTAGTCAGAATCTTAAAACCTATGCATTGATATCTCTCTGTAAGTGAGTCAAGTGGGTGTAAAGCGGCAATATCACAGCAGTGAAAAGCAGGTAAACCCCATTATAAAAATCAATTACTTTTAAAAACCCGTGAAACAAAGACAGTGAAAGAGAGAGAAATTCTTACAAAATTCGTTCAGGAGCTGTGATGCCACCTGGATTGACCATATCTAGACCCACAGCTGATTGAGACATAAGGGTGGACACTCTTGGGGCTGAGAGGTTTGGTGAGGTTGGGTGAGCAAACGCAGACCCTTTAAAGTAATACTGCGTGGTACCCATCCCATGCGTCCCAAATCTCCAGGTTCAAGGGCATCTTCCTACATCGAAAACAGGCATGAGAAACCCAGAAGATGGTACACCGTGTGATCCGGAAAGGTTTCTAAATCGAACCTCATTTCTCATCTCCATGTGCTCGGGTTCGCCATTCCAGCCGCTTTACTAGCAATCTCCCTCCTTGGAGAATCAGCACCTTTAACCTCCTGTTCCGTACAGGTTGCAATTTGTCCTGAGGATGAACGGGAAGAGGGGGAACCAATGAGAGACTAGCTCTAGGTGTTGGGACAGGCACAGGTCACTCTATTTTCCCATCAGGAAGAAGAATTAACCACAGGCTCAGCCTGCCGCCTGGGACCAGAATAGGGCCTGAAGCAATCCTGCGCTTTTGCGGCCAGCTCCCAAGAAAGCGAGTTGAAAAATGGAGCTCAGGGGCACTGCAATTCACAAACCTGCAGACTTAGAAATGATGACTCTCGTCCACAAATATATTGAGGGAAGGCAACGAAGAGGATTTGAAAGCAAGGCAGAATTGCAGGAAACAGATTTCAGGAGGGAGATTCGAATCGCCTTTAAAGCACAGGAAAAGCGGCAAAACCTCGACAATGATGCCCTTGGCCAAAAAGGGCGTATGCGTTTTTTCCTGAATATATTCAGGAAAAAACGCATACGCCCTTTTTGGCCAACCAAGCAACCTGGAAAGGCAAATCAGCGCTACAAAGAAGTCTCGCTTCCCATCGGTCAAAAGGGCCATGCTGAATAAAGTGTCAAAACCAGAAATGCAGGACAGGCCATGGAGAAACTGGAGCCTGGCTACGCTGATGGGCGGGATGTAAATTGCCAACAGTCACTTTGGAGAAGTGCACGGTGTGTCCTAAAACATCTAAAAAACTCAGCTTAGGGAGCATAGGGCACTTCCACTCATGGGCGTATAAATTGGGAAAACTAAAAATCAGCAAGACACAGGCACCCCAAAGTTTAGGGCTGCTCTGTCGACAAGAACCTCCACTTCGTTACACCTCAAATATCCCAGGAAAGAGAAAAATGGATAAAGAAGTTGTGGTCCTTATGTACAATGGAATATCACTCAGCCATGAAATCAACGTCATAAGGCTAGTAGCAGCATGATGACTGGATTTAGATACGATGATTCTAAGTGAAATAAGTCACACAGAAAAAGACACTTATCATAAGATATCACTTATAGAGGGAATGTAAAAACCGCTACCCTTGAACTGAATTACAAATTAGAGCAGGGTCACACGTTTAGAAAATACACTATGGCTGCTTAACGGGAAAGGTGAGGTGGGGTGATGCATAAAACAAGGGTTTCAAATTAGCTCAGATACCATTCCATAAACCCAATAGGTAATAGACAAGACCTACTCCTTGCTCAATGAATTGGACACAACACCCACTATTCACCGCCCAAGAATATATCTGACTAGTCAGAATCTTAAAACCTATGCATTGATATCTCTCTGTAAGTGAGTCAAGTGGGTGTAAAGCGGCAATATCACAGCAGTGAAAAGCAGGTAAACCCCATTATAAAAATCAATTACTTTTAAAAACCCGTGAAACAAAGACAGTGAAAGAGAGAGAAATTCTTACAAAATTCGTTCAGGAGCTGTGATGCCAACTGGATTGACCATATCTAGACCCACAGCTGATTGAGACATAAGGGTGGACACTCTTGGGGCTGAGAGGTTTGGTGAGGTTGGGTGAGCAAACGCAGACCCTTTAAAGTAATACTGCGTGGTACCCATCCCATGCGTCCCAAATCTCCAGGTTCAAGGGCATCTTCCTACATCGAAAACAGGCATGAGAAACCCAGAAGATGGTACACCGTGTGATCCGGAAAGGTTTCTAAATCGAACCTCATTTCTCATCTCCATGTGCTCGGGTTCGCCATTCCAGCCGCTTTACTAGCAATCTCCCTCCTTGGAGAATCAGCACCTTTAACCTCCTGTTCCGTACAGGTTGCAATTTGTCCTGAGGATGAACGGGAAGAGGGGGAACCAATGAGAGACTAGCTCTAGGTGTTGGGACAGGCACAGGTCACTCTATTTTCCCATCAGGAAGAAGAATTAACCACAGGCTCAGCCTGCCGCCTGGGACCAGAATAGGGCCTGAAGCAATCCTGCGCTTTTGCGGCCAGCTCCCAAGAAAGCGAGTTGAAAAATGGAGCTCAGGGGCACTGCAATTCACAAACCTGCAGACTTAGAAATGATGACTCTCGTCCACAAATATATTGAGGGAAGGCAACGAAGAGGATTTGAAAGCAAGGCAGAATTGCAGGAAACAGATTTCAGGAGGGAGATTCGAATCGCCTTTAAAGCACAGGAAAAGCGGCAAAACCTCGACAATGATGCCCTTGGCCAAAAAGGGCGTATGCGTTTTTTCCTGAATATATTCAGGAAAAAACGCATACGCCCTTTTTGGCCAACCAAGCAACCTGGAAAGGCAAATCAGCGCTACAAAGAAGTCTCGCTTCCCATCGGTCAAAAGGGCCATGCTGAATAAAGTGTCAAAACCAGAAATGCAGGACAGGCCATGGAGAAACTGGAGCCTGGCTACGCTGATGGGCGGGATGTAAATTGCCAACAGTCACTTTGGAGAAGTGCACGGTGTGTCCTAAAACATCTAAAAAACTCAGCTTAGGGAGCATAGGGCACTTCCACTCATGGGCGTATAAATTGGGAAAACTAAAAATCAGCAAGACACAGGCACCCCAAAGTTTAGGGCTGCTCTGTCGACAAGAACCTCCACTTCGTTACACCTCAAATATCCCAGGAAAGAGAAAAATGGATAAAGAAGTTGTGGTCCTTATGTACAATGGAATATCACTCAGCCATGAAATCAACGTCATAAGGCTAGTAGCAGCATGATGACTGGATTTAGATACGATGATTCTAAGTGAAATAAGTCACACAGAAAAAGACACTTATCATAAGATATCACTTATAGAGGGAATGTAAAAACCGCTACCCTTGAACTGAATTACAAATTAGAGCAGGGTCACACGTTTAGAAAATACACTATGGCTGCTTAACGGGAAAGGTGAGGTGGGGTGATGCATAAAACAAGGGTTTCAAATTAGCTCAGATACCATTCCATAAACCCAATAGGTAATAGACAAGACCTACTCCTTGCTCAATGAATTGGACACAACACCCACTATTCACCGCCCAAGAATATATCTGACTAGTCAGAATCTTAAAACCTATGCATTGATATCTCTCTGTAAGTGAGTCAAGTGGGTGTAAAGCGGCAATATCACAGCAGTGAAAAGCAGGTAAACCCCATTATAAAAATCAATTACTTTTAAAAACCCGTGAAACAAAGACAGTGAAAGAGAGAGAAATTCTTACAAAATTCGTTCAGGAGCTGTGATGCCACCTGGATTGACCATATCTAGACCCACAGCTGATTGAGACATAAGGGTGGACACTCTTGGGGCTGAGAGGTTTGGTGAGGTTGGGTGAGCAAACGCAGACCCTTTAAAGTAATACTGCGTGGTACCCATCCCATGCGTCCCAAATCTCCAGGTTCAAGGGCATCTTCCTACATCGAAAACAGGCATGAGAAACCCAGAAGATGGTACACCGTGTGATCCGGAAAGGTTTCTAAATCGAACCTCATTTCTCATCTCCATGTGCTCGGGTTCGCCATTCCAGCCGCTTTACTAGCAATCTCCCTCCTTGGAGAATCAGCACCTTTAACCTCCTGTTCCGTACAGGTTGCAATTTGTCCTGAGGATGAACGGGAAGAGGGGGAACCAATGAGAGACTAGCTCTAGGTGTTGGGACAGGCACAGGTCACTCTATTTTCCCATCAGGAAGAAGAATTAACCACAGGCTCAGCCTGCCGCCTGGGACCAGAATAGGGCCTGAAGCAATCCTGCGCTTTTGCGGCCAGCTCCCAAGAAAGCGAGTTGAAAAATGGAGCTCAGGGGCACTGCAATTCACAAACCTGCAGACTTAGAAATGATGACTCTCGTCCACAAATATATTGAGGGAAGGCAACGAAGAGGATTTGAAAGCAAGGCAGAATTGCAGGAAACAGATTTCAGGAGGGAGATTCGAATCGCCTTTAAAGCACAGGAAAAGCGGCAAAACCTCGACAATGATGCCCTTGGCCAAAAAGGGCGTATGCGTTTTTTCCTGAATATATTCAGGAAAAAACGCATACGCCCTTTTTGGCCAACCAAGCAACCTGGAAAGGCAAATCAGCGCTACAAAGAAGTCTCGCTTCCCATCGGTCAAAAGGGCCATGCTGAATAAAGTGTCAAAACCAGAAATGCAGGACAGGCCATGGAGAAACTGGAGCCTGGCTACGCTGATGGGCGGGATGTAAATTGCCAACAGTCACTTTGGAGAAGTGCACGGTGTGTCCTAAAACATCTAAAAAACTCAGCTTAGGGAGCATAGGGCACTTCCACTCATGGGCGTATAAATTGGGAAAACTAAAAATCAGCAAGACACAGGCACCCCAAAGTTTAGGGCTGCTCTGTCGACAAGAACCTCCACTTCGTTACACCTCAAATATCCCAGGAAAGAGAAAAATGGATAAAGAAGTTGTGGTCCTTATGTACAATGGAATATCACTCAGCCATGAAATCAACGTCATAAGGCTAGTAGCAGCATGATGACTGGATTTAGATACGATGATTCTAAGTGAAATAAGTCACACAGAAAAAGACACTTATCATAAGATATCACTTATAGAGGGAATGTAAAAACCGCTACCCTTGAACTGAATTACAAAACAGAATAGAGTCACACGTTTAGAAAGCACACTATGGCTGCTTAACGGGAAAGGTGAGGTGGGTTGATGCATAAAACAAGGGTTTCAAATTATCTCAGATACCGTTCCACAAACCCAATATGTAATAGACAAGCCCTACTCCTTGCTCAATGAATTGGACTCAACACCCCCTATTCACCGCTCAAGAATATATCTGACTACTAAGAATCTTGAAACCTATGCATTGATATCTCTCTGTAAGTGAGTCAAGTGGGTGTAAAGCGGCAATATCACAGCAGTGAAAAGCAGGTAAACCCCATTATAAAAATCAATTACTTTTAAAAACCCGTGAAACAAAGACAGTGAAAGAGAGAGAAATTCTTACAAAATTCGTTCAGAGGCTGTGATGCCACCTGGACTGACCATATCTAGACCCACAGCTGATTGAGACATAAGGGTGGACACTCTTGGGGCTGAGAGGTTTGGTGAGGTTGGGTGAGCAAACGCAGACCCTTTAAAATAATACTGCGTGGTACCCATCCCATGGGTCCCAAATCTCCAGGTTCAAGGTCATCTTCCTACATCGAAAACATGCATGAGAAACCCAGAAGATGGTACACCGTGTGATCGGGAAAGGTTTCTAAAACGCACCTCATTTCTCATCTCCTTGTGCTCGGGTTCGCCATTCCAGCCGCTTTACTAGCAATCTCCCTCCTTGGAGAATCAGCACCTTTAACCTCCTGTTCCGTACAGGTTGCAATTTGTCCGGAGGATGAACAGGAAGAGGGGGAAGCAATGAGAGACTAGCTCTAGGTTTTGGGACAGGCAGAGGTCACTCTATTTTCCCATCAGGAAGAAGAATTAACCACAGGCTCAGCCTGCCGCCTGGGACGAGAATAGGGCCTGAAGCAATCCTGCGCTTTTGCGGCCAGCTCCCAAGAAAGCGAGTTGAAAAATGGAGCTCAGGGGCACTGCAATTCACAAACCTGCAGACTTATAAATGATGACTCTCGTCCACAAATATATTGAGGGAAGGCAACGAAGAGGATTTGAAAGCAAGGCAGAATTGCAGGAAACAGATTTCAGGAGGGAGATTCGAATCGCCTTTAAAGCACAGGAAAAGCGGCAAAACCTCGACAATGATGCCCTTGGCCAAAAAGGGCGTATGCATTTTTTCCTGAATATATTCAGGAAAAAACGCATACGCCCTTTTCGGCCAACCAAGCAACCTGGAAAGGCAAATCAGCGATACAAAGAAGTCTCGCTTCCCATCGGTCAAAAGGGCCATGCTGAATAAAGTGTCAAAACCAGAAATGCAGGACAGGCCATGGAGAAACGGGAGCCTGGCTACGCTGATGGGCGGGATGTAAATTGCCAACAGCCACTTTGGAGAAGTGCACGGTGTGACCTAAAACATCTAAAAAACTCAGCTTAGGGAGCATAGGGCACTTCCACTCATGGGCGTATAAATTGGGAAAACTAAAAATCAGCAAGACACAGGCACCCCAAAGTTTAGGGCTGCTCTGTTGACAAGAACCTCCACTTCGTTACACCTCAAATATCCCAGGAAACAGAAAATGGATAAAGAAGTTGTGGTCCTTATGTACAATGGAATATCACTCAGCCATGAAATCAACGTGATAAGGCTAGTAGCAGCAAGATGAGTGGATTTAGGTAGGACGATTCTAAGTGAAATAATTCACACAGAAAAAGACACTTATCATAAGATATCACTTATAGAGGGAATATAAAAACCGCTACCCTTGAACTGAATTACAAATTAGAGCAGGGTCACACGTTTAGAAAATACACTATGGCTGCTTAACGGGAAAGGTGAGGTGGGGTGATGCATAAAACAAGGGTTTCAAATTAGCTCAGATACCATTCCATAAACCCAATAGGTAATAGACAAGACCTACTCCTTGCTCAATGAATTGGACACAACACCCACTATTCACCGCCCAAGAATATATCTGACTAGTCAGAATCTTAAAACCTATGCCTTGATATCTCTCTGTAAGTGAGTCAAGTGGGTGTAAAGCGGCAATATCACAGCAGTGAAAAGCAGGTAAACCCCATTATAAAAATCAATTACTTTTAAAAACCCGTGAAACAAAGACAGTGAAAGAGAGAGAAATTCTTACAAAATTCGTTCAGGAGCTGTGATGCCACCTGGATTGACCATATCTAGACCCACAGCTGATTGAGACATAAGGGTGGACACTCTTGGGGCTGAGAGGTTTGGTGAGGTTGGGTGAGCAAACGCAGACCCTTTAAAGTAATACTGCGTGGTACCCATCCCATGCGTCCCAAATCTCCAGGTTCAAGGGCATCTTCCTACATCGAAAACAGGCATGAGAAACCCAGAAGATGGTACACCGTGTGATCGGGAAAGGTTTCTAAATCGAACCTCATTTCTCATCTCCATGTGCTCGGGTTCGCCATTCCAGCCGCTTTACTAGCAATCTCCCTCCTTGGAGAATCAGCACCTTTAACCTCCTGTTCCGTACAGGTTGCAATTTGTCCTGAGGATGAACGGGAAGAGGGGGAACCAATGAGAGACTAGCTCTAGGTGTTGGGACAGGCACAGGTCACTCTATTTTCCCATCAGGAAGAAGAATTAACCACAGGCTCAGCCTGCCGCCTGGGACCAGAATAGGGCCTGAAGCAATCCTGCGCTTTTGCGGCCAGCTCCCAAGAAAGCGAGTTGAAAAATGGAGCTCAGGGGCACTGCAATTCACAAACCTGCAGACTTAGAAATGATGACTCTCGTCCACAAATATATTGAGGGAAGGCAACGAAGAGGATTTGAAAGCAAGGCAGAATTGCAGGAAACAGATTTCAGGAGGGAGATTCGAATCGCCTTTAAAGCACAGGAAAAGCGGCAAAACCTCGACAATGATGCCCTTGGCCAAAAAGGGCGTATGCGTTTTTTCCTGAATATATTCAGGAAAAAACGCATACGCCCTTTTTGGCCAACCAAGCAACCTGGAAAGGCAAATCAGCGCTACAAAGAAGTCTCGCTTCCCATCGGTCAAAAGGGCCATGCTGAATAAAGTGTCAAAACCAGAAATGCAGGACAGGCCATGGAGAAACTGGAGCCTGGCTACGCTGATGGGCGGGATGTAAATTGCCAACAGTCACTTTGGAGAAGTGCACGGTGTGTCCTAAAACATCTAAAAAACTCAGCTTAGGGAGCATAGGGCACTTCCACTCATGGGCGTATAAATTGGGAAAACTAAAAATCAGCAAGACACAGGCACCCCAAAGTTTAGGGCTGCTCTGTCGACAAGAACCTCCACTTCGTTACACCTCAAATATCCCAGGAAAGAGAAAAATGGATAAAGAAGTTGTGGTCCTTATGTACAATGGAATATCACTCAGCCATGAAATCAACGTCATAAGGCTAGTAGCAGCATGATGACTGGATTTAGATACGATGATTCTAAGTGAAATAAGTCACACAGAAAAAGACACTTATCATAAGATATCACTTATAGAGGGAATGTAAAAACCGCTACCCTTGAACTGAATTACAAAACAGAATAGAGTCACACGTTTAGAAAGCACACTATGGCTGCTTAACGGGAAAGGTGAGGTGGGTTGATGCATAAAACAAGGGTTTCAAATTAGCTCAGATACCGTTCCACAAACCCAATATGTAATAGACAAGCCCTACTCCTTGCTCAATGAATTGGACTCAACACCCCCTATTCACCGCTCAAGAATATATCTGACTACTAAGAATCTTGAAACCTATGCATTGATATCTCTCTGTAAGTGAGTCAAGTGGGTGTAAAGCGGCAATATCACAGCAGTGAAAAGCAGGTAAACCCCATTATAAAAATCAATTACTTTTAAAAACCCGTGAAACAAAGACAGTGAAAGAGAGAGAAATTCTTACAAAATTCGTTCAGAGGCTGTGATGCCACCTGGACTGACCATATCTAGACCCACAGCTGATTGAGACATAAGGGTGGACACTCTTGGGGCTGAGAGGTTTGGTGAGGTTGGGTGAGCAAACGCAGACCCTTTAAAATAATACTGCGTGGTACCCATCCCATGGGTCCCAAATCTCCAGGTTCAAGGGCATCTTCCTACATCGAAAACATGCATGAGAAACCCAGAAGATGGTACACCGTGTGATCGGGAAAGGTTTCTAAAACGCACCTCATTTCTCATCTCCTTGTGCTCGGGTTCGCCATTCCAGCCGCTTTACTAGCAATCTCCCTCCTTGGAGAATCAACACCTTTAACCTCCTGTTCCGTACAGGTTGCAATTTGTCCGGAGGATGAACAGGAAGAGGGGGAAGCAATGAGAGACTAGCTCTAGGTTTTGGGACAGGCAGAGGTCACTCTATTTTCCCATCAGGAAGAAGAATTAACCACAGGCTCAGCCTGCCGCCTGGGACGAGAATAGGGCCTGAAGCAATCCTGCGCTTTTGCGGCCAGCTCCCAAGAAAGCGAGTTGAAAAATGGAGCTCAGGGGCACTGCAATTCACAAACCTGCAGACTTATAAATGATGACTCTCGTCCACAAATATATTGAGGGAAGGCAACGAAGAGGATTTGAAAGCAAGGCAGAATTGCAGGAAACAGATTTCAGGAGGGAGATTCGAATCGCCTTTAAAGCACAGGAAAAGCGGCAAAACCTCGACAATGATGCCCTTGGCCAAAAAGGGCGTATGCATTTTTTCCTGAATATATTCAGGAAAAAACGCATACGCCCTTTTCGGCCAACCAAGCAACCTGGAAAGGCAAATCAGCGATACAAAGAAGTCTCGCTTCCCATCGGTCAAAAGGGCCATGCTGAATAAAGTGTCAAAACCAGAAATGCAGGACAGGCCATGGAGAAACGGGAGCCTGGCTACGCTGATGGGCGGGATGTAAATTGCCAACAGCCACTTTGGAGAAGTGCACGGTGTGACCTAAAACATCTAAAAAACTCAGCTTAGGGAGCATAGGGCACTTCCACTCATGGGCGTATAAATTGGGAAAACTAAAAATCAGCAAGACACAGGCACCCCAAAGTTTAGGGCTGCTCTGTTGACAAGAACCTCCACTTCGTTACACCTCAAATATCCCAGGAAACAGAAAATGGATAAAGAAGTTGTGGTCCTTATGTACAATGGAATATCACTCAGCCATGAAATCAACGTGATAAGGCTAGTAGCAGCAAGATGAGTGGATTTAGGTAGGACGATTCTAAGTGAAATAATTCACACAGAAAAAGACACTTATCATAAGATATCACTTATAGAGGGAATATAAAAACCGCTACCCTTGAACTGAATTACAAATTAGAGCAGGGTCACACGTTTAGAAAATACACTATGGCTGCTTAACGGGAAAGGTGAGGTGGGGTGATGCATAAAACAAGGGTTTCAAATTAGCTCAGATACCATTCCATAAACCCAATAGGTAATAGACAAGACCTACTCCTTGCTCAATGAATTGGACACAACACCCACTATTCACCGCCCAAGAATATATCTGACTAGTCAGAATCTTAAAACCTATGCATTGATATCTCTCTGTAAGTGAGTCAAGTGGGTGTAAAGCGGCAATATCACAGCAGTGAAAAGCAGGTAAACCCCATTATAAAAATCAATTACTTTTAAAAACCCGTGAAACAAAGACAGTGAAAGAGAGAGAAATTCTTACAAAATTCGTTCAGGAGCTGTGATGCCACCTGGATTGACCATATCTAGACCCACAGCTGATTGAGACATAAGGGTGGACACTCTTGGGGCTGAGAGGTTTGGTGAGGTTGGGTGAGCAAACGCAGACCCTTTAAAGTAATACTGCGTGGTACCCATCCCATGCGTCCCAAATCTCCAGGTTCAAGGGCATCTTCCTACATCGAAAACAGGCATGAGAAACCCAGAAGATGGTACACCGTGTGATCCGGAAAGGTTTCTAAATCGAACCTCATTTCTCATCTCCATGTGCTCGGGTTCGCCATTCCAGCCGCTTTACTAGCAATCTCCCTCCTTGGAGAATCAGCACCTTTAACCTCCTGTTCCGTACAGGTTGCAATTTGTCCTGAGGATGAACGGGAAGAGGGGGAACCAATGAGAGACTAGCTCTAGGTGTTGGGACAGGCACAGGTCACTCTATTTTCCCATCAGGAAGAAGAATTAACCACAGGCTCAGCCTGCCGCCTGGGACGAGAATAGGGCCTGAAGCAATCCTGCGCTTTTGCGGCCAGCTCCCAAGAAAGCGAGTTGAAAAATGGAGCTCAGGGGCACTGCAATTCACAAACCTGCAGACTTAGAAATGATGACTCTCGTCCACAAATATATTGAGGGAAGGCAACGAAGAGGATTTGAAAGCAAGGCAGAATTGCAGGAAACAGATTTCAGGAGGGAGATTCGAATCGCCTTTAAAGCACAGGAAAAGCGGCAAAACCTCGACAATGATGCCCTTGGCCAAAAAGGGCGTATGCGTTTTTTCCTGAATATATTCAGGAAAAAACGCATACGCCCTTTTTGGCCAACCAAGCAACCTGGAAAGGCAAATCAGCGCTACAAAGAAGTCTCGCTTCCCATCGGTCAAAAGGGCCATGCTGAATAAAGTGTCAAAACCAGAAATGCAGGACAGGCCATGGAGAAACTGGAGCCTGGCTACGCTGATGGGCGGGATGTAAATTGCCAACAGTCACTTTGGAGAAGTGCACGGTGTGTCCTAAAACATCTAAAAAACTCAGCTTAGGGAGCATAGGGCACTTCCACTCATGGGCGTATAAATTGGGAAAACTAAAAATCAGCAAGACACAGGCACCCCAAAGTTTAGGGCTGCTCTGTCGACAAGAACCTCCACTTCGTTACACCTCAAATATCCCAGGAAAGAGAAAAATGGATAAAGAAGTTGTGGTCCTTATGTACAATGGAATATCACTCAGCCATGAAATCAACGTCATAAGGCTAGTAGCAGCATGATGACTGGATTTAGATACGATGATTCTAAGTGAAATAAGTCACACAGAAAAAGACACTTATCATAAGATATCACTTATAGAGGGAATGTAAAAACCGCTACCCTTGAACTGAATTACAAATTAGAGCAGGGTCACACGTTTAGAAAATACACTATGGCTGCTTAACGGGAAAGGTGAGGTGGGGTGATGCATAAAACAAGGGTTTCAAATTAGCTCAGATACCATTCCATAAACCCAATAGGTAATAGACAAGACCTACTCCTTGCTCAATGAATTGGACACAACACCCACTATTCACCGCCCAAGAATATATCTGACTAGTCAGAATCTTAAAACCTATGCATTGATATCTCTCTGTAAGTGAGTCAAGTGGGTGTAAAGCGGCAATATCACAGCAGTGAAAAGCAGGTAAACCCCATTATAAAAATCAATTACTTTTAAAAACCCGTGAAACAAAGACAGTGAAAGAGAGAGAAATTCTTACAAAATTCGTTCAGGAGCTGTGATGCCACCTGGATTGACCATATCTAGACCCACAGCTGATTGAGACATAAGGGTGGACACTCTTGGGGCTGAGAGGTTTGGTGAGGTTGGGTGAGCAAACGCAGACCCTTTAAAGTAATACTGCGTGGTACCCATCCCATGCGTCCCAAATCTCCAGGTTCAAGGGCATCTTCCTACATCGAAAACAGGCATGAGAAACCCAGAAGATGGTACACCGTGTGATCCGGAAAGGTTTCTAAATCGAACCTCATTTCTCATCTCCATGTGCTCGGGTTCGCCATTCCAGCCGCTTTACTAGCAATCTCCCTCCTTGGAGAATCAGCACCTTTAACCTCCTGTTCCGTACAGGTTGCAATTTGTCCTGAGGATGAACGGGAAGAGGGGGAACCAATGAGAGACTAGCTCTAGGTGTTGGGACAGGCACAGGTCACTCTATTTTCCCATCAGGAAGAAGAATTAACCACAGGCTCAGCCTGCCGCCTGGGACCAGAATAGGGCCTGAAGCAATCCTGCGCTTTTGCGGCCAGCTCCCAAGAAAGCGAGTTGAAAAATGGAGCTCAGGGGCACTGCAATTCACAAACCTGCAGACTTAGAAATGATGACTCTCGTCCACAAATATATTGAGGGAAGGCAACGAAGAGGATTTGAAAGCAAGGCAGAATTGCAGGAAACAGATTTCAGGAGGGAGATTCGAATCGCCTTTAAAGCACAGGAAAAGCGGCAAAACCTCGACAATGATGCCCTTGGCCAAAAAGGGCGTATGCGTTTTTTCCTGAATATATTCAGGAAAAAACGCATACGCCCTTTTTGGCCAACCAAGCAACCTGGAAAGGCAAATCAGCGCTACAAAGAAGTCTCGCTTCCCATCGGTCAAAAGGGCCATGCTGAATAAAGTGTCAAAACCAGAAATGCAGGACAGGCCATGGAGAAACTGGAGCCTGGCTACGCTGATGGGCGGGATGTAAATTGCCAACAGTCACTTTGGAGAAGTGCACGGTGTGTCCTAAAACATCTAAAAAACTCAGCTTAGGGAGCATAGGGCACTTCCACTCATGGGCGTATAAATTGGGAAAACTAAAAATCAGCAAGACACAGGCACCCCAAAGTTTAGGGCTGCTCTGTCGACAAGAACCTCCACTTCGTTACACCTCAAATATCCCAGGAAAGAGAAAAATGGATAAAGAAGTTGTGGTCCTTATGTACAATGGAATATCACTCAGCCATGAAATCAACGTCATAAGGCTAGTAGCAGCATGATGACTGGATTTAGATACGATGATTCTAAGTGAAATAAGTCACACAGAAAAAGACACTTATCATAAGATATCACTTATAGAGGGAATGTAAAAACCGCTACCCTTGAACTGAATTACAAAACAGAATAGAGTCACACGTTTAGAAAGCACACTATGGCTGCTTAACGGGAAAGGTGAGGTGGGTTGATGCATAAAACAAGGGTTTCAAATTATCTCAGATACCGTTCCACAAACCCAATATGTAATAGACAAGCCCTACTCCTTGCTCAATGAATTGGACTCAACACCCCCTATTCACCGCTCAAGAATATATCTGACTACTAAGAATCTTGAAACCTATGCATTGATATCTCTCTGTAAGTGAGTCAAGTGGGTGTAAAGCGGCAATATCACAGCAGTGAAAAGCAGGTAAACCCCATTATAAAAATCAATTACTTTTAAAAACCCGTGAAACAAAGACAGTGAAAGAGAGAGAAATTCTTACAAAATTCGTTCAGAGGCTGTGATGCCACCTGGACTGACCATATCTAGACCCACAGCTGATTGAGACATAAGGGTGGACACTCTTGGGGCTGAGAGGTTTGGTGAGGTTGGGTGAGCAAACGCAGACCCTTTAAAATAATACTGCGTGGTACCCATCCCATGGGTCCCAAATCTCCAGGTTCAAGGTCATCTTCCTACATCGAAAACATGCATGAGAAACCCAGAAGATGGTACACCGTGTGATCGGGAAAGGTTTCTAAAACGCACCTCATTTCTCATCTCCTTGTGCTCGGGTTCGCCATTCCAGCCGCTTTACTAGCAATCTCCCTCCTTGGAGAATCAGCACCTTTAACCTCCTGTTCCGTACAGGTTGCAATTTGTCCGGAGGATGAACAGGAAGAGGGGGAAGCAATGAGAGACTAGCTCTAGGTTTTGGGACAGGCAGAGGTCACTCTATTTTCCCATCAGGAAGAAGAATTAACCACAGGCTCAGCCTGCCGCCTGGGACGAGAATAGGGCCTGAAGCAATCCTGCGCTTTTGCGGCCAGCTCCCAAGAAAGCGAGTTGAAAAATGGAGCTCAGGGGCACTGCAATTCACAAACCTGCAGACTTATAAATGATGACTCTCGTCCACAAATATATTGAGGGAAGGCAACGAAGAGGATTTGAAAGCAAGGCAGAATTGCAGGAAACAGATTTCAGGAGGGAGATTCGAATCGCCTTTAAAGCACAGGAAAAGCGGCAAAACCTCGACAATGATGCCCTTGGCCAAAAAGGGCGTATGCATTTTTTCCTGAATATATTCAGGAAAAAACGCATACGCCCTTTTCGGCCAACCAAGCAACCTGGAAAGGCAAATCAGCGATACAAAGAAGTCTCGCTTCCCATCGGTCAAAAGGGCCATGCTGAATAAAGTGTCAAAACCAGAAATGCAGGACAGGCCATGGAGAAACGGGAGCCTGGCTACGCTGATGGGCGGGATGTAAATTGCCAACAGCCACTTTGGAGAAGTGCACGGTGTGACCTAAAACATCTAAAAAACTCAGCTTAGGGAGCATAGGGCACTTCCACTCATGGGCGTATAAATTGGGAAAACTAAAAATCAGCAAGACACAGGCACCCCAAAGTTTAGGGCTGCTCTGTTGACAAGAACCTCCACTTCGTTACACCTCAAATATCCCAGGAAACAGAAAATGGATAAAGAAGTTGTGGTCCTTATGTACAATGGAATATCACTCAGCCATGAAATCAACGTGATAAGGCTAGTAGCAGCAAGATGAGTGGATTTAGGTAGGACGATTCTAAGTGAAATAATTCACACAGAAAAAGACACTTATCATAAGATATCACTTATAGAGGGAATATAAAAACCGCTACCCTTGAACTGAATTACAAATTAGAGCAGGGTCACACGTTTAGAAAATACACTATGGCTGCTTAACGGGAAAGGTGAGGTGGGGTGATGCATAAAACAAGGGTTTCAAATTAGCTCAGATACCATTCCATAAACCCAATAGGTAATAGACAAGACCTACTCCTTGCTCAATGAATTGGACACAACACCCACTATTCACCGCCCAAGAATATATCTGACTAGTCAGAATCTTAAAACCTATGCCTTGATATCTCTCTGTAAGTGAGTCAAGTGGGTGTAAAGCGGCAGTATCACAGCAGTGAAAAGCAGGTAAACCCCATTATAAAAATCAATTACTTTTAAAAACCCGTGAAACAAAGACAGTGAAAGAGAGAGAAATTCTTACAAAATTCGTTCAGGAGCTGTGATGCCACCTGGATTGACCATATCTAGACCCACAGCTGATTGAGACATAAGGGTGGACACTCTTGGGGCTGAGAGGTTTGGTGAGGTTGGGTGAGCAAACGCAGACCCTTTAAAGTAATACTGCGTGGTACCCATCCCATGCGTCCCAAATCTCCAGGTTCAAGGGCATCTTCCTACATCGAAAACAGGCATGAGAAACCCAGAAGATGGTACACCGTGTGATCCGGAAAGGTTTCTAAATCGAACCTCATTTCTCATCTCCATGTGCTCGGGTTCGCCATTCCAGCCGCTTTACTAGCAATCTCCCTCCTTGGAGAATCAGCACCTTTAACCTCCTGTTCCGTACAGGTTGCAATTTGTCCTGAGGATGAACGGGAAGAGGGGGAACCAATGAGAGACTAGCTCTAGGTGTTGGGACAGGCACAGGTCACTCTATTTTCCCATCAGGAAGAAGAATTAACCACAGGCTCAGCCTGCCGCCTGGGACCAGAATAGGGCCTGAAGCAATCCTGCGCTTTTGCGGCCAGCTCCCAAGAAAGCGAGTTGAAAAATGGAGCTCAGGGGCACTGCAATTCACAAACCTGCAGACTTAGAAATGATGACTCTCGTCCACAAATATATTGAGGGAAGGCAACGAAGAGGATTTGAAAGCAAGGCAGAATTGCAGGAAACAGATTTCAGGAGGGAGATTCGAATCGCCTTTAAAGCACAGGAAAAGCGGCAAAACCTCGACAATGATGCCCTTGGCCAAAAAGGGCGTATGCGTTTTTTCCTGAATATATTCAGGAAAAAACGCATACGCCCTTTTTGGCCAACCAAGCAACCTGGAAAGGCAAATCAGCGCTACAAAGAAGTCTCGCTTCCCATCGGTCAAAAGGGCCATGCTGAATAAAGTGTCAAAACCAGAAATGCAGGACAGGCCATGGAGAAACTGGAGCCTGGCTACGCTGATGGGCGGGATGTAAATTGCCAACAGTCACTTTGGAGAAGTGCACGGTGTGTCCTAAAACATCTAAAAAACTCAGCTTAGGGAGCATAGGGCACTTCCACTCATGGGCGTATAAATTGGGAAAACTAAAAATCAGCAAGACACAGGCACCCCAAAGTTTAGGGCTGCTCTGTCGACAAGAACCTCCACTTCGTTACACCTCAAATATCCCAGGAAAGAGAAAAATGGATAAAGAAGTTGTGGTCCTTATGTACAATGGAATATCACTCAGCCATGAAATCAACGTCATAAGGCTAGTAGCAGCATGATGACTGGATTTAGATACGATGATTCTAAGTGAAATAAGTCACACAGAAAAAGACACTTATCATAAGATATCACTTATAGAGGGAATGTAAAAACCGCTACCCTTGAACTGAATTACAAAACAGAATAGAGTCACACGTTTAGAAAGCACACTATGGCTGCTTAACGGGAAAGGTGAGGTGGGTTGATGCATAAAACAAGGGTTTCAAATTATCTCAGATACCGTTCCACAAACCCAATATGTAATAGACAAGCCCTACTCCTTGCTCAATGAATTGGACTCAACACCCCCTATTCACCGCTCAAGAATATATCTGACTACTAAGAATCTTGAAACCTATGCATTGATATCTCTCTGTAAGTGAGTCAAGTGGGTGTAAAGCGGCAATATCACAGCAGTGAAAAGCAGGTAAACCCCATTATAAAAATCAATTACTTTTAAAAACCCGTGAAACAAAGACAGTGAAAGAGAGAGAAATTCTTACAAAATTCGTTCAGAGGCTGTGATGCCACCTGGACTGACCATATCTAGACCCACAGCTGATTGAGACATAAGGGTGGACACTCTTGGGGCTGAGAGGTTTGGTGAGGTTGGGTGAGCAAACGCAGACCCTTTAAAATAATACTGCGTGGTACCCATCCCATGGGTCCCAAATCTCCAGGTTCAAGGTCATCTTCCTACATCGAAAACATGCATGAGAAACCCAGAAGATGGTACACCGTGTGATCGGGAAAGGTTTCTAAAACGCACCTCATTTCTCATCTCCTTGTGCTCGGGTTCGCCATTCCAGCCGCTTTACTAGCAATCTCCCTCCTTGGAGAATCAGCACCTTTAACCTCCTGTTCCGTACAGGTTGCAATTTGTCCGGAGGATGAACAGGAAGAGGGGGAAGCAATGAGAGACTAGCTCTAGGTTTTGGGACAGGCAGAGGTCACTCTATTTTCCCATCAGGAAGAAGAATTAACCACAGGCTCAGCCTGCCGCCTGGGACGAGAATAGGGCCTGAAGCAATCCTGCGCTTTTGCGGCCAGCTCCCAAGAAAGCGAGTTGAAAAATGGAGCTCAGGGGCACTGCAATTCACAAACCTGCAGACTTATAAATGATGACTCTCGTCCACAAATATATTGAGGGAAGGCAACGAAGAGGATTTGAAAGCAAGGCAGAATTGCAGGAAACAGATTTCAGGAGGGAGATTCGAATCGCCTTTAAAGCACAGGAAAAGCGGCAAAACCTCGACAATGATGCCCTTGGCCAAAAAGGGCGTATGCATTTTTTCCTGAATATATTCAGGAAAAAACGCATACGCCCTTTTCGGCCAACCAAGCAACCTGGAAAGGCAAATCAGCGATACAAAGAAGTCTCGCTTCCCATCGGTCAAAAGGGCCATGCTGAATAAAGTGTCAAAACCAGAAATGCAGGACAGGCCATGGAGAAACGGGAGCCTGGCTACGCTGATGGGCGGGATGTAAATTGCCAACAGCCACTTTGGAGAAGTGCACGGTGTGACCTAAAACATCTAAAAAACTCAGCTTAGGGAGCATAGGGCACTTCCACTCATGGGCGTATAAATTGGGAAAACTAAAAATCAGCAAGACACAGGCACCCCAAAGTTTAGGGCTGCTCTGTTGACAAGAACCTCCACTTCGTTACACCTCAAATATCCCAGGAAACAGAAAATGGATAAAGAAGTTGTGGTCCTTATGTACAATGGAATATCACTCAGCCATGAAATCAACGTGATAAGGCTAGTAGCAGCAAGATGAGTGGATTTAGGTAGGACGATTCTAAGTGAAATAATTCACACAGAAAAAGACACTTATCATAAGATATCACTTATAGAGGGAATATAAAAACCGCTACCCTTGAACTGAATTACAAATTAGAGCAGGGTCACACGTTTAGAAAATACACTATGGCTGCTTAACGGGAAAGGTGAGGTGGGGTGATGCATAAAACAAGGGTTTCAAATTAGCTCAGATACCATTCCATAAACCCAATAGGTAATAGACAAGACCTACTCCTTGCTCAATGAATTGGACACAACACCCACTATTCACCGCCCAAGAATATATCTGACTAGTCAGAATCTTAAAACCTATGCCTTGATATCTCTCTGTAAGTGAGTCAAGTGGGTGTAAAGCGGCAGTATCACAGCAGTGAAAAGCAGGTAAACCCCATTATAAAAATCAATTACTTTTAAAAACCCGTGAAACAAAGACAGTGAAAGAGAGAGAAATTCTTACAAAATTCGTTCAGGAGCTGTGATGCCACCTGGATTGACCATATCTAGACCCACAGCTGATTGAGACATAAGGGTGGACACTCTTGGGGCTGAGAGGTTTGGTGAGGTTGGGTGAGCAAACGCAGACCCTTTAAAGTAATACTGCGTGGTACCCATCCCATGCGTCCCAAATCTCCAGGTTCAAGGGCATCTTCCTACATCGAAAACAGGCATGAGAAACCCAGAAGATGGTACACCGTGTGATCGGGAAAGGTTTCTAAATCGAACCTCATTTCTCATCTCCATGTGCTCGGGTTCGCCATTCCAGCCGCTTTACTAGCAATCTCCCTCCTTGGAGAATCAGCACCTTTAACCTCCTGTTCCGTACAGGTTGCAATTTGTCCTGAGGATGAACGGGAAGAGGGGGAACCAATGAGAGACTAGCTCTAGGTGTTGGGACAGGCACAGGTCACTCTATTTTCCCATCAGGAAGAAGAATTAACCACAGGCTCAGCCTGCCGCCTGGGACCAGAATAGGGCCTGAAGCAATCCTGCGCTTTTGCGGCCAGCTCCCAAGAAAGCGAGTTGAAAAATGGAGCTCAGGGGCACTGCAATTCACAAACCTGCAGACTTAGAAATGATGACTCTCGTCCACAAATATATTGAGGGAAGGCAACGAAGAGGATTTGAAAGCAAGGCAGAATTGCAGGAAACAGATTTCAGGAGGGAGATTCGAATCGCCTTTAAAGCACAGGAAAAGCGGCAAAACCTCGACAATGATGCCCTTGGCCAAAAAGGGCGTATGCGTTTTTTCCTGAATATATTCAGGAAAAAACGCATACGCCCTTTTTGGCCAACCAAGCAACCTGGAAAGGCAAATCAGCGCTACAAAGAAGTCTCGCTTCCCATCGGTCAAAAGGGCCATGCTGAATAAAGTGTCAAAACCAGAAATGCAGGACAGGCCATGGAGAAACTGGAGCCTGGCTACGCTGATGGGCGGGATGTAAATTGCCAACAGTCACTTTGGAGAAGTGCACGGTGTGTCCTAAAACATCTAAAAAACTCAGCTTAGGGAGCATAGGGCACTTCCACTCATGGGCGTATAAATTGGGAAAACTAAAAATCAGCAAGACACAGGCACCCCAAAGTTTAGGGCTGCTCTGTCGACAAGAACCTCCACTTCGTTACACCTCAAATATCCCAGGAAAGAGAAAAATGGATAAAGAAGTTGTGGTCCTTATGTACAATGGAATATCACTCAGCCATGAAATCAACGTCATAAGGCTAGTAGCAGCATGATGACTGGATTTAGATACGATGATTCTAAGTGAAATAAGTCACACAGAAAAAGACACTTATCATAAGATATCACTTATAGAGGGAATGTAAAAACCGCTACCCTTGAACTGAATTACAAAACAGAATAGAGTCACACGTTTAGAAAGCACACTATGGCTGCTTAACGGGAAAGGTGAGGTGGGTTGATGCATAAAACAAGGGTTTCAAATTAGCTCAGATACCGTTCCACAAACCCAATATGTAATAGACAAGCCCTACTCCTTGCTCAATGAATTGGACTCAACACCCCCTATTCACCGCTCAAGAATATATCTGACTACTAAGAATCTTGAAACCTATGCATTGATATCTCTCTGTAAGTGAGTCAAGTGGGTGTAAAGCGGCAATATCACAGCAGTGAAAAGCAGGTAAACCCCATTATAAAAATCAATTACTTTTAAAAACCCGTGAAACAAAGACAGTGAAAGAGAGAGAAATTCTTACAAAATTCGTTCAGAGGCTGTGATGCCACCTGGACTGACCATATCTAGACCCACAGCTGATTGAGACATAAGGGTGGACACTCTTGGGGCTGAGAGGTTTGGTGAGGTTGGGTGAGCAAACGCAGACCCTTTAAAATAATACTGCGTGGTACCCATCCCATGGGTCCCAAATCTCCAGGTTCAAGGGCATCTTCCTACATCGAAAACATGCATGAGAAACCCAGAAGATGGTACACCGTGTGATCGGGAAAGGTTTCTAAAACGCACCTCATTTCTCATCTCCTTGTGCTCGGGTTCGCCATTCCAGCCGCTTTACTAGCAATCTCCCTCCTTGGAGAATCAACACCTTTAACCTCCTGTTCCGTACAGGTTGCAATTTGTCCGGAGGATGAACAGGAAGAGGGGGAAGCAATGAGAGACTAGCTCTAGGTTTTGGGACAGGCAGAGGTCACTCTATTTTCCCATCAGGAAGAAGAATTAACCACAGGCTCAGCCTGCCGCCTGGGACGAGAATAGGGCCTGAAGCAATCCTGCGCTTTTGCGGCCAGCTCCCAAGAAAGCGAGTTGAAAAATGGAGCTCAGGGGCACTGCAATTCACAAACCTGCAGACTTATAAATGATGACTCTCGTCCACAAATATATTGAGGGAAGGCAACGAAGAGGATTGGAAAGCAAGGCAGAATTGCAGGAAACAGATTTCAGGAGGGAGATTCGAATCGCCTTTAAAGCACAGGAAAAGCGGCAAAACCTCGACAATGATGCCCTTGGCCAAAAAGGGCGTATGCATTTTTTCCTGAATATATTCAGGAAAAAACGCATACGCCCTTTTCGGCCAACCAAGCAACCTGGAAAGGCAAATCAGCGATACAAAGAAGTCTCGCTTCCCATCGGTCAAAAGGGCCATGCTGAATAAAGTGTCAAAACCAGAAATGCAGGACAGGCCATGGAGAAACGGGAGCCTGGCTACGCTGATGGGCGGGATGTAAATTGCCAACAGCCACTTTGGAGAAGTGCACGGTGTGACCTAAAACATCTAAAAAACTCAGCTTAGGGAGCATAGGGCACTTCCACTCATGGGCGTATAAATTGGGAAAACTAAAAATCAGCAAGACACAGGCACCCCAAAGTTTAGGGCTGCTCTGTTGACAAGAACCTCCACTTCGTTACACCTCAAATATCCCAGGAAACAGAAAATGGATAAAGAAGTTGTGGTCCTTATGTACAATGGAATATCACTCAGCCATGAAATCAACGTGATAAGGCTAGTAGCAGCAAGATGAGTGGATTTAGGTAGGACGATTCTAAGTGAAATAATTCACACAGAAAAAGACACTTATCATAAGATATCACTTATAGAGGGAATATAAAAACCGCTACCCTTGAACTGAATTACAAATTAGAGCAGGGTCACACGTTTAGAAAATACACTATGGCTGCTTAACGGGAAAGGTGAGGTGGGGTGATGCATAAAACAAGGGTTTCAAATTAGCTCAGATACCATTCCATAAACCCAATAGGTAATAGACAAGACCTACTCCTTGCTCAATGAATTGGACACAACACCCACTATTCACCGCCCAAGAATATATCTGACTAGTCAGAATCTTAAAACCTATGCATTGATATCTCTCTGTAAGTGAGTCAAGTGGGTGTAAAGCGGCAATATCACAGCAGTGAAAAGCAGGTAAACCCCATTATAAAAATCAATTACTTTTAAAAACCCGTGAAACAAAGACAGTGAAAGAGAGAGAAATTCTTACAAAATTCGTTCAGGAGCTGTGATGCCACCTGGATTGACCATATCTAGACCCACAGCTGATTGAGACATAAGGGTGGACACTCTTGGGGCTGAGAGGTTTGGTGAGGTTGGGTGAGCAAACGCAGACCCTTTAAAGTAATACTGCGTGGTACCCATCCCATGCGTCCCAAATCTCCAGGTTCAAGGGCATCTTCCTACATCGAAAACAGGCATGAGAAACCCAGAAGATGGTACACCGTGTGATCGGGAAAGGTTTCTAAATCGAACCTCATTTCTCATCTCCATGTGCTCGGGTTCGCCATTCCAGCCGCTTTACTAGCAATCTCCCTCCTTGGAGAATCAGCACCTTTAACCTCCTGTTCCGTACAGGTTGCAATTTGTCCTGAGGATGAACGGGAAGAGGGGGAACCAATGAGAGACTAGCTCTAGGTGTTGGGACAGGCACAGGTCACTCTATTTTCCCATCAGGAAGAAGAATTAACCACAGGCTCAGCCTGCCGCCTGGGACCAGAATAGGGCCTGAAGCAATCCTGCGCTTTTGCGGCCAGCTCCCAAGAAAGCGAGTTGAAAAATGGAGCTCAGGGGCACTGCAATTCACAAACCTGCAGACTTAGAAATGATGACTTTCGTCCACAAATATATTGAGGAAAGGCAACGAAGAGGATTTGAAAGCAAGGCAGAATTGCAGGAAACAGATTTCAGGAGGGAGATTCGAATCGCCTTTAAAGCACAGGAAAAGCGGCAAAACCTCGACAATGATGCCCTTGGCCAAAAAGGGCGTATGCGTTTTTTCCTGAATATATTCAGGAAAAAACGCATACGCCCTTTTTGGCCAACCAAGCAACCTGGAAAGGCAAATCAGCGCTACAAAGAAGTCTCGCTTCCCATCGGTCAAAAGGGCCATGCTGAATAAAGTGTCAAAACCAGAAATGCAGGACAGGCCATGGAGAAACTGGAGCCTGGCTACGCTGATGGGCGGGATGTAAATTGCCAACAGTCACTTTGGAGAAGTGCACGGTGTGTCCTAAAACATCTAAAAAACTCAGCTTAGGGAGCATAGGGCACTTCCACTCATGGGCGTATAAATTGGGAAAACTAAAAATCAGCAAGACACAGGCACCCCAAAGTTTAGGGCTGCTCTGTCGACAAGAACCTCCACTTCGTTACACCTCAAATATCCCAGGAAAGAGAAAAATGGATAAAGAAGTTGTGGTCCTTATGTACAATGGAATATCACTCAGCCATGAAATCAACGTCATAAGGCTAGTAGCAGCATGATGACTGGATTTAGATACGATGATTCTAAGTGAAATAAGTCACACAGAAAAAGACACTTATCATAAGATATCACTTATAGAGGGAATGTAAAAACCGCTACCCTTGAACTGAATTACAAAACAGAATAGAGTCACACGTTTAGAAAACACACTATGGCTGCTTAACGGGAAAGGTGAGGTGGGTTGATGCATAAAACAAGGGTTTCAAATTATCTCAGATACCGTTCCACAAACCCAATATGTAATAGACAAGCCCTACTCCTTGCTCAATGAATTGGACTCAACACCCCCTATTCACCGCTCAAGAATATATCTGACTACTAAGAATCTTGAAACCTATGCATTGATATCTCTCTGTAAGTGAGTCAAGTGGGTGTAAAGCGGCAATATCACAGCAGTGAAAAGCAGGTAAACCCCATTATAAAAATCAATTACTTTTAAAAACCCGTGAAACAAAGACAGTGAAAGAGAGAGAAATTCTTACAAAATTCGTTCAGAGGCTGTGATGCCACCTGGACTGACCATATCTAGACCCACAGCTGATTGAGACATAAGGGTGGACACTCTTGGGGCTGAGAGGTTTGGTGAGGTTGGGTGAGCAAACGCAGACCCTTTAAAATAATACTGCGTGGTACCCATCCCATGGGTCCCAAATCTCCAGGTTCAAGGGCATCTTCCTACATCGAAAACATGCATGAGAAACCCAGAAGATGGTACACCGTGTGATCGGGAAAGGTTTCTAAAACGCACCTCATTTCTCATCTCCTTGTGCTCGGGTTCGCCATTCCAGCCGCTTTACTAGCAATCTCCCTCCTTGGAGAATCAGCCCCTTTAACCTCCTGTTCCGTACAGGTTGCAATTTGTCCGGAGGATGAACAGGAAGAGGGGGAAGCAATGAGAGACTAGCTCTAGGTTTTGGGACAGGCAGAGGTCACTCTATTTTCCCATCAGGAAGAAGAATTAACCACAGGCTCAGCCTGCCGCCTGGGACGAGAATAGGGCCTGAAGCAATCCTGCGCTTTTGCGGCCAGCTCCCAAGAAAGCGAGTTGAAAAATGGAGCTCAGGGGCACTGCAATTCACAAACCTGCAGACTTATAAATGATGACTCTCGTCCACAAATATATTGAGGGAAGGCAACGAAGAGGATTTGAAAGCAAGGCAGAATTGCAGGAAACAGATTTCAGGAGGGAGATTCGAATCGCCTTTAAAGCACAGGAAAAGCGGCAAAACCTCGACAATGATGCCCTTGGCCAAAAAGGGCGTATGCATTTTTTCCTGAATATATTCAGGAAAAAACGCATACGCCCTTTTCGGCCAACCAAGCAACCTGGAAAGGCAAATCAGCGATACAAAGAAGTCTCGCTTCCCATCGGTCAAAAGGGCCATGCTGAATAAAGTGTCAAAACCACAAATGCAGGACAGGCCATGGAGAAACGGGAGCCTGGCTACGCTGATGGGCGGGATGTAAATTGCCAACAGCCACTTTGGAGAAGTGCACGGTGTGTCCTAAAACATCTAAAAAACTCAGCTTAGGGAGCATAGGGCACTTCCACTCATGGGCGTATAAATTGGGAAAACTAAAAATCAGCAAGACACAGGCACCCCAAAGTTTAGGGCTGCTCTGTTGACAAGAACCTCCACTTCGTTACACCTTAAATATCCCAGGAAAGAGAAAAATGGATAAAGAAGTTGTGGTCCTTATGTACAATGGAATATCACTCAGCCATGAAATCAACGTCATAAGGCTAGTAGCAGCATGATGAGTGGATTTAGGTACGACGATTCTAAGTGAAATAAGTCACACAGAAAAAGACACTTATCATAAGATATCACTTATAGAGGGAATGTAAAAACCGCTACCCTTGAAATGAATTACAAAACAGAATAGAGTCACACGTTTAGAAAACACACTATGGCTGCTTAACGGGAAAGGTGGGGTGGGGTGATGCATAAAACAAGGGTTTCAAATTAGCTCAGATACCGTTCCATAAACCCAATATGTAATAGACAAGACCTACTCCTTGCTCAATGAATTGGACTCAACACCCCCTATTCACCGCCCAAGAATATATCTGACTAGTAAGAATCTTGAAACCTATGCATTGATATCTCTCTGTAAGTGAGTCAAGTGGGTGTAAAGTGGCAAAATCACAGCAGTGAAAAGCAGGTAAACCCCATTATAAAAATCAATTACTTTTAATAACCCGTGAAACAAAGACAGTGAAAGAGAGAGAAATTCTTACAAAATTCGTTCAGGGGCTGTGATGCCACCTGGATTGACCATATCTAGACCCACAGCTGATTGAGACATAAGGGTGGACACTCTTGGGGCTGAGAGGTTTGGTGAGGTTGGGTGAGCAAACGCAGACCCTTTAAATTAATACTGCGTGGTACCCATCCCATGGGTCCCAAATCTCCAGGTTCAAGGGCATCATCCTACATCGAAAACATGCATGAGAAACCCAGAAGATGGTACACCGTGTGATCGGGAAAGGTTTCTAAATCGCACCTCATTTCTCATCTCCTTGTGCTCGGGTTCGCCATTCCAGCCGCTTTACTAGCAATCTCCGTCCTTGGAGAATCAGCACCTTTAACCTCCTGTTCCGTACAGGTTGCAATTTGTCCTGAGGATGAACGGGAAGAGGGGGAAGCAATGAGAGACTAGCTCTAGGTGTTGGGACAGGCACAGGTCACTCTATTTTCCCATCAGGAAGAAGAATTAACCACAGGCTCAGCCTGCCGCCTGGGACCAGAATAGGGCCTGAAGCAATCCTGCGCTTTTGCGGCCAGCTCCCAAGAAAGCGAGTTGAAAAATGGAGCTCAGGGGCACTGCAATTCACAAACCTGCAGACTTATAAATGATGACTCTCGTCCACAAATATATTGAGGGAAGGCAACGAAGAGGATTTGAAAGCAAGGCAGAATTGCAGGAAACAGATTTCAGGAGGGAGATTCGAATCGCCTTTAAAGCACAGGAAAAGCGGCAAAACCTCGACAAAGATGCCCTTGGCCAAAAAGGGCGTATGCGTTTTTTCCTGAATATATTCAGGAAAAAACGCATACGCCCTTTTTGGCCAACCAAGCAACCTGGAAAGGCAAATCAGCGCTACAAAGAAGTCTCGCTTCCCATCGGTCAAAAGGGCCATGCTGAATAAAGTGTCAAAACCAGAAATGCAGGACAGGCCATGGAGAAACGGGAGCCTGGCTACGCTGATGGGCGGGATGTAAATTGCCAACAGCCACTCTGGAGAAGTGCACGGTGTGTCCTGAAACATCTAAAAAACTCAGCTTAGGGAGCATAGGGCACTTTCACTCATGGGCGTATAAATTGGGAAAACTAAAAATCAGCAAGACACAGGCACCCCAAAGTTTAGGGCTGCTCTGTTGACAAGAACCTCCACTTCGTTACACCTTTAATATCCCAGGAAAGAAAAAAATGGATAAAGAAGTTGTGGTCCTTATGTACAATGGAATATCACTCAGCCATGAAAGCAACGTCATAAGGCTAGTTGCAGCATGATGAGTGGATTTAGGTACGACGATTCTAAGTGAAATAAGTCACACAGAAAAAGACACTTGTCATAAGATATCACTTATAGAGGGAATGTAAAAACCGCTACCCTTGAACTGAATTACAAAACAGAATAGAGTCACACGTTTAGAAAACACACTATGGCTGCGTAACGGGAAAGGTGAGGTGGGGTGATGCATAAAACAAGGGTTTCAAATTAGCTCAGATTCCGTTCCATAAACCCAATATGTAATAGACAAGACCTACTCCTTGCTCAATGAATTGGACTCAACACCACCTATTCACCACCCAAGAATATATCTGACTAGTAAGAATCTTGAAACCTATGCATTGATATCTCTCTGTAAGTGAGTCAAGTGGGTGTAAAGCGGCAAAAACACAGCAGTGAAAAGCAGGTAAACCCCATTATAAAAATCAATTACATTTAAAAACCCGTGAAACAAAGACAGTGAAAGAGAGAGAAATTCTTACAAAATTCGTTCAGGGGCTGTGATGCCACCTGGATTGACCATATCTAGACCCACAGCTGATTGAGACATAAGGGTGGACACTCTTGGGGCTGAGAGGTTTGGTGAGGTTGGGTGAGCAAACGCAGACCCTTTAAAATAATACTGCGTGGTACCCATCCCATGGGTCCCAAATCTCCAGGTTCAAGGGCATCTTCCTACATCGAAAACATGCATGAGAAACGCAGAAGATGGTACACCGTGTGATCGGGAAAGGTTTCTAAAACGCACCTCATTTCTCATCTCCTTGTGCTCGGGTTCGCCATTCCAGCCGCTTTACTAGCAATCTCCCTCCTTGGAGAATCAGCAACTTTAACCTCCTGTTCCGTACAGGTTGCAATTTGTCCGGAGGATGAACGGGAAGAGGGGGAAGCAATGAGAGACTATCTCTAGGTTTTGGGACAGGAAGAGGTCACTCTATTTTCCCATCAGGAAGAAGAATTAACCACAGGCTCAGCCTGCCGCCTGGGACGAGAATAGGGCCTGAAGCAATCCTGCGCTTTTGCGGCCAGCTCCCAAGAAAGCGAGTTGAAAAATGGAGCTCAGGGCCACTGAAATTCACAAACCTGCAGACTTATAAATGATGACTCTCGTCCACAAATATATTGAGGGAAGGCAACGAAGAGGATTTGAAAGCAAGGCAGAATTGCAGGAAACAGATTTCAGGAGGGAGATTCGAATCGCCTTTAAAGCACAGGAAAAGCGGCAAAACCTCGACAATGATGCCCTTGGCCAAAAAGGGCGTATGCGTTTTTTCCTGAATATATTCAGGGAAAAACGCATACGCCCTTTTGGCCAACCAAGCAACCTGGAAAGGCAAATCAGCGCTACAAAGAAGTCTCGCTTCCCATCGGTCAAAAGGGCCATGCTGAATAAAGTGTCAAAACCAGAAATGCAGGACAGGCCATGGAGAAACGGGAGCCTGGCTACGCTGATGGGCGGGATGTAAATTGCCAACAGCCACTCTGGAGAAGTGCACGGTGTGTCCTGAAACATCTAAAAAACTCAGCTTAGGGAGCATAGGGCACTTCCACTCATGGGCGTATAAATTGGGAAAACTAAAAATCAGCAAGACACAGGCACCCCAAAGTTTAGGGCTGCTCTGTTGACAAGAACCTCCACTTCGTTACACCTTAAATATCCCAGGAAAGAGAAAAATGGATAAAGAAGTTGTGGTCCTTATGTACAATGGAATATCACTCAGCCATGAAATCAACGTCATACGGCTAGTAGCAGCATGATGAGTGGATTTAGATACGATGATTCTAAGTGAAATAAGTCACACAGAAAAAGACACTTATCATAAGATATCACTTATAGAGGGAATGTAAAAACCGCTACCCTTGAACTGAATTACAAAACAGAATAGAGTCACACGTTTAGAAAACACACTATGGCTGCTTAACGGGAAAGGTGAGGTGGGTTGATGCATAAAACAAGGGTTTCAAATTATCTCAGATACCGTTCCACAAACCCAATATGTAATAGACAAGCCCTACTCCTTGCTCAATGAATTGGACTCAACACCCCCTATTCACCGCTCAAGAATATATCTGACTACTAAGAATCTTGAAACCTATGCATTGATATCTCTCTGTAAGTGAGTCAAGTGGGTGTAAAGCGGCAATATCACAGCAGTGAAAAGCAGGTAAACCCCATTATAAAAATCAATTACTTTTAAAAACCCGTGAAACAAAGACAGTGAAAGAGAGAGAAATTCTTACAAAATTCGTTCAGAGGCTGTGATGCCACCTGGACTGACCATATCTAGACCCACAGCTGATTGAGACATAAGGGTGGACACTCTTGGGGCTGAGAGGTTTGGTGAGGTTGGGTGAGCAAACGCAGACCCTTTAAAGTAATACTGCGTGGTACCCATTCCATGGGTCCCAAATCTCCAGGTTCAAAGGCATCTTCCTACATCGAAAACATGCATGAGAAACCCAGAAGATGGTACACCGTGTGATCGGGAAAGGTTTCTAAAACGCACCTCATTTCTCATCTCCTTGTGCTCGGGTTCGCCATTCCAGCCGGTATACTAGCAATCTCCCTCCTTGGAGAATCAGCACCTTTAACCTCGTGTTCCGTACAGGTTGCAATTTGTCCTGAGGATGAACGAGAAGAGGGGGAACCAATGAGAGACTAGCTCTAGGTGTTGGGAAAGGCACAGGTCTCTCTATTTTCCATTCAGGAAGAAGAATTAACCGCAGGCTCAGCCTGCCGCCCGGGACCAGAATAGGGCCTGAAGCAATCCTGCGCTTTTGCGGCCAGCTCCCAAGAAAGCGAGTTGAAAAATGGAGCTCAGGAGCACTGCAATTCACAAACCTGCAGACTTATAAATGATGACTCTAGTCCACAAATATATTGAGGGAAGGCAACGAAGAGGATTTGAAAGCAAGGCAGAATTGCAGGAAACAGATTTCAGGAGGGAGATTCGAATCGCCTTTAAAGCACAGGAAAAGCGGCAAAACCTCGACAAAGATGCCCTTGGCCAAAAAGGGCGTATGCGTTTTTTCCTGAATATATTCAGGAAAAAACGCATACGCCCTTTTTGGCCAACCAAGCAACCTGGAAAGGCAAATCAGCTCTACAAAGAAGTCTCGCTTCCCATCGGTCAAAAGGGCCATGCTGAATAAAGTGTCAAAACCAGAAATGCAAGACAGGCCATGGAGAAACGGGAGCCTGGCTACGCTGATGGGCGGGATGTAAATTGCCAACAGCCACTCTGGAGAAGTGCACGGTGTGTCCTGAAACATCTAAAAAACTCAGCTTAGGGAGCATAGGGCACTTCCACTCATGGGCGTATAAATTGGGAAAACTAAAAATCAGCAAGACACAGGCACCCCAAAGTTTAGGGCTGCTCTGTTGACAAGAACCTCCACTTCGTTACACCTTAAATATCCCAGGAAAGAGAAAAATGGATAAAGAAGTTGTGGTCCTTATGTACAATGGAATATCACTCAGCCATGAAATCAACGTCATAAGGCTAGTAGCAGCAAGATGAGTGGATGTAGGTAGGACGATTCTAAGTGAAATAAGTCACACAGAAAAACATACTTATCATAAGGTATCACTTATAGAGGGAATATAAAAACCGCTACCCTTGAACTGAATTACAAATTAGAGCAGGGTCACACGTTTAGAAAATACACTATGGCTGCTTAACGGGAAATGTGAGATGGGGTGATGCATAAAACAAGGGTTTCAAATTAGCTCAGATACCGTTCCATAAACCCAATACGTAATAGACAAGACCTACTCCTTGCTCAGTGAATTGGACACAACACCACCTATTCACCGCCCAAGAATATATCTGACTAGTAAGAATCTTAAAACCTATGCATTGATATCTCTCTGTAAGTGAGTCAAGTGGGTGTAAAGCGGCAAAAACACAACAGTGAAAAGCAGGTAAACCCCATTATAAAAATCAATTACTTTTAAAAACCCGTGAAACAAAGACAGTGAAAGAGAGAGAAATTCTTAAAAAATTCGTTCAGGGGCTGTGATGCCACCTGGATTGACCATATCTAGACCCACAGCTGATTGAGACATAAGAGTGGACACTCTTGAGGCTGAGAGGTTTGGTGAGGTTGGGTGAGGAAACGCAGACCCTTTAAAGTAATACTGCGTCGTACCCATTCCATGGGTTCCAAATCTCCAGGTTCAAAGGCATCTTCCTACATCGAAAACATGCATGAGAAACCCAGAAGATGGTACACCGTGTGATCGGGAAAGGTTTCTAAAACGTACCTCATTTCTCATCTCCTTTTGCTCGGGTTCGCCATTCCAGCCGCTTTACTAGCAATCTCCCTCCTTGGAGAATCAGCACCTTTAACCTCCTGTTCCGTACAGGGTACAATTTGTCCTGAGGATGAACGGGAAGAGGGGGAACCAATGAGAGACTAGCTCTAGGTGTTGGGAAAGGCACAGGTCTCTCTATTTTCCATTCAGGAAGAAGAATTAACCGCAGGCTCAGCCTGCCGCCCGGGACCAGAATAGGGCCTGAAGCAATCCTGCGCTTTTGCGGGCAGCTCCCAAGAAAGCGAGTTGAAAAATGGAGCTCAGGGGCACTGCAATTCACAAACCTGCAGACTTATAAATGATGACTCTAGTCCACAAATATATTGAGGGAAGGCAACGAAGAGGATTTGAAAGCAAGGCAGAATTGCAGGAAACAGATTTCAGGAGGGAGATTCGAATCGCCTTTAAAGCACAGGAAAAGCGGCAAAACCTCGACAAAGATGCCCTTGGCCAAAAAGGGCGTATGCGTTTTTTCCTGAATATATTCAGGAAAAAACGCATACGCCCTTTTTGGCCAACCAAGCAACCTGGAAAGGCAAATCAGCGCTACAAAGAAGTCTCGCTTCCCATCGGTCAAAAGGACCCTGCTGAATAAAGTGTCAAAACCAGAAATGCAGGAGAGGCCATGGAGAAATGGGGGCCTTGCTACGCTGATGTGCGGGATGTAAATTGCCAACAGCCACTCTGGAGAAGTGTACTGTGTGTTCTGAAACATCTAAAAAACTCAGCTTAGAGAGCATAGGGCACTTCCACTCATGGGCGTATAAATTGGGAAAACTAAAAATCAGCAAGACACAGGCACCCCAAAGTTTAGGGCTGCTCTGTTGACAAGAACCTCCACTTCGTTACACCTTATATATCCCAGGAAAGAGAAAAATGGATAAAGAAGTTGTGGTCCTTATGTACAATGGAATATCACTAAGCCATGAAATCAACGTCATAAGGCTAGTAGCAGCATGGTGAGTGGATTTAGGTACGACGATTCTAAGTGAAATAAGTCACACAGAAAAAGATACTTATCACAAGATATCACTTATAGAGGGAATGTAAAAACCCCTACCCGTGAACTGAATTACAAAATAGAACAGAGTCACACGTTTAGAAAACACACTATGGCTGCTTATCGGGAAAGGTGAGGTGTGGTGATGCATAAAACAAGGGATTCAAATTAGCTCAGATACCGTTCCATAAACCCAATATATAATAGAGAAGACCTACTCCTTGCTCAGTGAATTGTACTAAACAACCCCTATTCACCGCCCAAGAAAATATCTGACTAGTAAGAATCTTAAAACCTATGTATTGATAACTCTCTGTAAGTGAGTCAAGTGGGTGTAACGTGGGAGAAACACAGCAGTGAAAAGCTGCTAAAACCCATTATAAAAATTAATTACTTTTAAAAACCCGTGAAACAAAGACAGTGAAAGAGAGAGAAATTCTTACAAAATTCGTTCAGGGGCTGTGATGCCATCTGGATTGACCATATCTAGACCCACAGCTGATTGAGACATAAGGGTGGACACTCTTGGGGCTGAGAGGTTTGGTGAGGTTGGGTGAGCAAACGCAGACCCTTTAAAGTAATAATGCGTGGTACCCATCCCATGGGTCCCAAATCTCCAGGTTCAAGGGCATCTTCCTACATCAAAAACATGCATGAGTAACCCAGAAGATGGTATACCGTGTGATCGGGAAAGGTTTCCAAAACGCACCTCATTTCTCATCTCCTTGTGCTTGGGTTCACCATTCCAGCCGCTTTACTAGCAATCTCCGTCCTTGGAGAATCAGCACCGTAACCTCCTGCTCCGTACAGGTTGCAATTTGTCCTGAGGATGAACGGGAAGAGGGGGAACCAATGAGAGACTACCTCTAGGTGTTGGGACAGGCACAGGTCACTCTATTTTCCCCTCAGGAAGAAGAATTAACCACAGGCTCAGCCTGCCGCCCGGGACCAGAATAGGGCCTGAAGCAATCCTGCGCTTTTGCGGCCAGCTCCCAAGAAAGCGAGTTGAAAAATGGAGCTCAGGGGCACTGCAATTCACAAACCTGCAGACTTATAAATGATGACTCTCGTCCACGAATATATTGAGGGAAGGCAACGAAGAGGATTTGAAAGCAAGGCAGAATTGCAGGAAACAGATTTCAGGAGGGAGATTCGAATCGCCTTTAAAGCACAGGAAAAGCGGCAAAACCTCGACAAAGATGCCCTTGGCCAAAAAGGGCGTATGCGTTTTTTCCTGAATATATTCAGGAAAAAACGCATACGCCCTTTTTGGCCAACCAAGCAACCTGGAAAGGCAAATCAGCGCTACAAAGAAGTCTCGCTTCCCATCGGTCAAAAGGGCCATGCTGAATAAAGTGTCAAAACCAGAAATGCAGGACAGGCCATGGAGAAACGGGAGCCTGGCTACGCTGATGGGCGGGATGTAAATTGCCAACAGCCACTCTGGAGAAGTGCACGGTGTGTCCTGAAACATCTAAAAAACTCAGCTTAGGGAGCATAGGGCACTTTCACTCATGGGCGTATAAATTGGGAAAACTAAAAATCAGCAAGACACAGGCACCCCAAAGTTTAGGGCTGCTCTGTTGACAAGAACCTCCACTTCGTTACACCTTTAATATCCCAGGAAAGAAAAAAATGGATAAAGAAGTTGTGGTCCTTATGTACAATGGAATATCACTCAGCCATGAAAGCAACGTCATAAGGCTAGTTGCAGCATGATGAGTGGATTTAGGTACGACGATTCTAAGTGAAATAAGTCACACAGAAAAAGACACTTGTCATAAGATATCACTTATAGAGGGAATGTAAAAACCGCTACCCTTGAACTGAATTACAAAACAGAATAGAGTCACACGTTTAGAAAACGCACTATGGCTGCGTAACGGGAAAGGTGAGGTGGGGTGATGCATAAAACAAGGGTTTCAAATTAGCTCAGATTCCGTTCCATAAACCCAATATGTAATAGACAAGACCTACTCCTTGCTCAATGAATTGGACTCAACACCCCCTATTCACCGCTCAAGAATATATCTGACTACTAAGAATCTTGAAACCTATGCATTGATATCTCTCTGTAAGTGAGTCAAGTGGGTGTAAAGCGGCAAAAACACAGCAGTGAAAAGCAGGTAAACCCCATTATAAAAATCAATTACATTTAAAAACCCGTGAAACAAAGACAGTGAAAGAGAGAGAAATTCTTACAAAATTCGTTCAGGGGCTGTGATGCCACCTGGATTGACCATATCTAGACCCACAGCTGATTGAGACATAAGGGTGGACACTCTTGGGGCTGAGAGGTTTGGTGAGGTTGGGTGAGCAAACGCAGACCCTTTAAAATAATACTGCGTGGTACCCATCCCATGGGTCCCAAATCTCCAGGTTCAAGGGCATCTTCCTACATCGAAAACATGCATGAGAAACGCAGAAGATGGTACACCGTGTGATCGGGAAAGGTTTCTAAAACGCACCTCATTTCTCATCTCCTTGTGCTCGGGTTCGCCATTCCAGCCGCTTTACTAGCAATCTCCCTCCTTGGAGAATCAGCAACTTTAACCTCCTGTTCCGTACAGGTTGCAATTTGTCCGGAGGATGAACGGGAAGAGGGGGAAGCAATGAGAGACTATCTCTAGGTTTTGGGACAGGAAGAGGTCACTCTATTTTCCCATCAGGAAGAAGAATTAACCACAGGCTCAGCCTGCCGCCTGGGACGAGAATAGGGCCTGAAGCAATCCTGCGCTTTTGCGGCCAGCTCCCAAGAAAGCGAGTTGAAAAATGGAGCTCAGGGCCACTGAAATTCACAAACCTGCAGACTTATAAATGATGACTCTCGTCCACAAATATATTGAGGGAAGGCAACGAAGAGGATTTGAAAGCAAGGCAGAATTGCAGGAAACAGATTTCAGGAGGGAGATTCGAATCGCCTTTAAAGCACAGGAAAAGCGGCAAAACCTCGACAATGATGCCCTTGGCCAAAAAGGGCGTATGCGTTTTTTCCTGAATATATTCAGGAAAAAACGCATACGCCCTTTTTGGCCAACCAAGCAACCTGGAAAGGCAAATCAGCGATACAAAGAAGTCTCGCTTCCCATCGGTCAAAAGGGCCATGCTGAATAAAGTGTCAAAACCAGAAATGCAGGACAGGCCATGGAGAAACTGGAGCCTGGCTACGCTGATGGGCGGGATGTAAATTGCCAACAGTCACTTTGGAAAACTGCACGGTGTGTCCTAAAACATCTAAAAAACTCAGCTTAGGGAGCATAGGGCACTTCCACTCATGGGCGTATAAATTGGGAAAACTAAAAATCAGCAAGACACAGGCACCCCAAAGTTTAGGGCTGCTCTGTCGACAAGAACCTCCACTTCGTTACACCTCAAATATCCCAGGAAAGAGAAAAATGGATAAAGAAGTTGTGGTCCTTATGTACAATGGAATATCACTCAGCCATGAAATCAACGTCATAAGGCTAGTAGCAGCATGATGACTGGATTTAGATACGATGATTCTAAGTGAAATAAGTCACACAGAAAAAGACACTTATCATAAGATATCACTTATAGAGGGAATGTAAAAACCGCTACCCTTGAACTGAATTACAAAACAGAATAGAGTCACACGTTTAGAAAACACACTATGGCTGCTTAACGGGAAAGGTGAGGTGGGTTGATGCATAAAACAAGGGTTTCAAATTATCTCAGATACCGTTCCACAAACCCAATATGTAATAGACAAGCCCTACTCCTTGCTCAATGAATTGGACTCAACACCCCCTATTCACCGCTCAAGAATATATCTGACTACTAAGAATCTTGAAACCTATGCATTGATATCTCTCTGTAAGTGAGTCAAGTGGGTGTAAAGCGGCAATATCACAGCAGTGAAAAGCAGGTAAACCCCATTATAAAAATCAATTACTTTTAAAAACCCGTGAAACAAAGACAGTGAAAGAGAGAGAAATTCTTACAAAATTCGTTCAGAGGCTGTGATGCCATCTGGACTGACCATATCTAGACCCACAGCTGATTGAGACATAAGGGTGGACACTCTTGGGGCTGAGAGGTTTGGTGAGGTTGGGTGAGCAAACGCAGACCCTTTAAAGTAATACTGCGTGGTACCCATCCCATGGGTCCCAAATCTCCAGGTTCAAGGGCATCTTCCTACATGGAAAACATGCATGAGAAACGCAGAAGATGGTACACCGTGTGATCGGGAAAGGTTTCTAAAACGCACCTCATTTCTCATCTCCTTGTGCTCGGGTTCGCCATTCCAGCCGCTTTACTAGCAATCTCCCTCCTTGGAGAATCAGCACCTTTAACCTCCTGTTCCGTACAGGTTGCAATTTGTCCTGAGGATGAACGGGAAGAGGGGAACCAATGAGAGACTAGGTCTAGGTGTTGGGACAGGCACACGTCACTCTATTTTCCCATCAGGAAGAAGAATTAACCACAGGCTCAGCCTGCCGCCTTGGACCAGAATAGGGCCTGAAGCAATCCTGCGCTTTTGCGGCCAGCTCCCAAGAAAGCGAGTTGAAAAATGGAGCTCAGGGGCACTGCAATTCACAAACCTGCAGACTTAGAAATGATGACTCTCGTCCACAAATATATTGAGGGAAGGCAACGAAGAGGATTTGAAAGCAAGGCAGAATTGCAGGAAACAGATTTCAGGAGGGAGATTCGAATCGCCTTTAAAGCACAGGAAAAGCGGCAAAACCTCGACAATGATGCCCTTGGCCAAAAAGGGCGTATGCGTTTTTTCCTGAATATATTCAGGAAAAAACGCATACGCCCTTTTTGGCCAACCAAGCAACCTGGAAAGGCAAATCAGCGCTACAAAGAAGTCTCGCTTCCCATCGGTCAAAAGGGCCATGCTGAATAAAGTGTCAAAACCAGAAATGCAGGACAGGCCATGGAGAAACGGGAGCCTGGCTACGCTGATGGGCGGGATGTAAATTGCCAACAGCCACTTTGGAGACGTGCACGGTGTGACCTAAAACATCTAAAAAACTCAGCTTAGGGAGCATAGGGCACTTCCACTCATGGGCGTATAAATTGGGAAAACTAAAAATCAGCAAGACACAGGCACCCCAAAGTTTAGGGCTGCTCTGTTGACAAGAACCTCCACTTCGTTACACCTCAAATATCCCAGGAAACAGAAAATGGATAAAGAAGTTGTGGTCCTTATGTACAATGGAATATCACTCAGCCATGAAATCAACGTGATAAGGCTAGTAGCAGCAAGATGAGTGGATTTAGGTAGGACGATTCTAAGTGAAATAAGTCACACAGAAAAAGACACTTATCATAAGATATCACTTATAGAGGGAATATAAAAACCGCTACCCTTGAACTGAATTACAAATTAGAGCAGGGTCACACGTTAAGAAAATACACTATGGCTGCTTAACGGGAAAGGTGAGGTGGGGTGATGCATAAAACAAGGGTTTCAAATTAGCTCAGATACCATTCCATAAACCCAATAGGTAATAGACAAGACCTACTCCTTGCTCAGTGAATTGGACACAACACCCCCTATTCACCGCCCAAGAATATATCTGACTAGTCGGAATCTTAAAACCTATGCATTGATATCTCTCTGTAAGTGAGTCAAGTGGGTGTAAAGCGGCAATATCACAGCAGTGAAAAGCAGGTAAACCCCATTATAAAAATCAATTACTTTTAAAAACCCGTGAAACAAAGACAGTGAAAGAGAGAGAAATTCTTAAAAAATTCGTTCAGGAGCTGTGATGCCACCTGGATTGACCATATCTAGACCCACAGCTGATTGAGACATAAGGGTGGACACTCTTGGGGCTGAGAGGTTTGGTGAGGTTGGGTGAGCAAACGCAGACCCTTTAAAGTAATACTGCGTGGTACCCATCCCATGCGTCCCAAATCTCCAGGTTCAAGGGCATCTTCCTACATCGAAAACATGCATGAGAAACCCAGAAGATGGTACACCGTGTGATCGGGAAAGGTTTTTAAAACGCACCTAATTTCTCATCTCCTTGTGCTCGGGTTCGCCATTCCAGCCGCTTTACTAGCAATCTCCCTCCTTGGAGAATCAGCACCTTTAACCTCCTGTTCCGTACAGGTTGCAATTTGTCCTGAGGATGAACGGGAAGAGGGGGAACCAATGATAGACTAGCTCTAGGTGTTGGGAAAGGCACAGGTCTCTCTATTTTCCATTCAGGAAGAAGAATTAACCACAGGCTCAGGCTGCCGCCCGGGACCAGAATAGGGCCTGAAGCAATCCTGCGCTTTTGCGGCCAGCTCCCAAGAAAGCGAGTTGAAAAATGGAGCTCAGGGGCACTGCAATTTACAAACCTGCAGACTTATAAATGATGACTCTCGTCCACAAATATATTGAGGGAAGGCAACGAAGAGGATTTGAAAGCAAGGCTGAATTGCAGGAAACAGATTTCAGGAGGGAGATTAGAATCGCCTTTAAAGCACAAGAAAAGCGGCAAAACCTCGACAATGATGCCCTTGGCCAAAAAGGGCGTATGCGTTTTTTCCTGAATATATTCAGGAAAAAACGCATACGCCCTTTTTGGACAACCAAGCACCCTGGAAAGGCAAATCAGCGCTACAAAGAAGTCACGCTTCCCATCGGTCAAAAGGGCCATGCTGATTAAACTGTCAAAACCAGAAATGCAGGACAGGCCATGGAGAAACGGGAGCCTGGCTTCGCTGATGGGCAGGATGTAAACTGCCAACAGCCACTCTGGAGAAGTGCACGGGGTGTCCTGAAACATCTAAAAAACTCAGCTTAGGGAGCATAGGGCACTTCCACTCATGGGCGTATAAATTAGGAAAACTAAAAATCAGCAAGACACAGGCACCCCAAAGTTTAGGGCTGCTCTGTTGACAAGAACCTCCACTTCGTTACACCTTTAATATCCCAGGAAAGAAAAAAATGGATAAAGAAGTTGTGGTCCTTATGTACAATGGAATATCACTCAGCCATGAAATCAACGTCATAATGCTAGTAGCAGCATGATGAGTGGATTTAGGTACCACGATTCTAAGTGAAATAAGTCACACAGAAAAAGACACTTATCATAAGATATCACTTATAGAGGGAATGTAAAAACCGCTACCCTTGAACTGAATTACAAAACAGAATAGAGTCACACGTTTAGAAAACACACTATGGCTGCTTAACGGGAAAGGTGAGGTGGGTTGATGCATAAAACAAGGGTTTCAAATTATCTCAGATACCGTTCCACAAACCCAATATGTAATAGACAAGCCCTACTCCTTGCTCAATGAATTGGACTCAACACCCCCTATTCACCGCTCAAGAATATATCTGACTACTAAGAATCTTGAAACCTATGCATTGATATCTCTCTGTAAGTGAGTCAAGTGGGTGTAAAGCGGCAATATCACAGCAGTGAAAAGCAGGTAAACCCCATTATAAAAATCAATTACTTTTAAAAACCCGTGAAACAAAGACAGTGAAAGAGAGAGAAATTCTTACAAAATTCGTTCAGAGGCTGTGATGCCACCTGGACTGACCATATCTAGACCCACAGCTGATTGAGACATAAGGGTGGACACTCTTGGGGCTGAGAGGTTTGGTGAGGTTGGGTGAGCAAACGCAGACCCTTTAAAATAATACTGCGTGGTACCCATCCCATGGGTCCCAAATCTCCAGGTTCAAGGTCATCTTCCTACATCGAAAACATGCATGAGAAACCCAGAAGATGGTACACCGTGTGATCGGGAAAGGTTTCTAAAACGCACCTCATTTCTCATCTCCTTGTGCTCGGGTTCGCCATTCCAGCCGCTTTACTAGCAATCTCCCTCCTTGGAGAATCAGCACCTTTAACCTCCTGTTCCGTACAGGTTGCAATTTGTCCGGAGGATGAACAGGAAGAGGGGGAAGCAATGAGAGACTAGCTCTAGGTTTTGGGACAGGCAGAGGTCACTCTATTTTCCCATCAGGAAGAAGAATTAACCACAGGCTCAGCCTGCCGCCTGGGACGAGAATAGGGCCTGAAGCAATCCTGCGCTTTTGCGGCCAGCTCCCAAGAAATCGAGTTGAAAAATGGAGCTCAGGGGCACTGCAATTCACAAACCTGCAGACTTAGAAATGATGACTCTCGTCCACAAATATATTGAGGGAAGGCAACGAAGAGGATTTGAAAGCAAGGAAGAATTGCAGGAAACAGATTTCAGGAGGGAGATTCAAATCGCATTTAAAGCACAGGAAAAGCGGCAAAACCTCGACAATGATGCCCTTGGCCAAAAAGGGCGTATGCGTTTTTTCCTGAATATATTCAGGAAAAAACGCATACGCCCTTTTTGGCCAACCAAGCAACCTGTAAAGGCAAATCAGCGCTACAAAGAAGTCTCGCTTCCCATCGGTCAAAAGGGCCATGCTGAATAAAGTGTCAAAACCAGAAATGCAGGACAGGCCATGGAGAAACGGGAGCCTGGCTACGCTGATGGGCGGGATGTAAATTGCCAACAGCCACTTTGGAGAAGTGCACGGTGTGTCCTAAAACATCTAAAAAACTCAGCTTAGGGAGCATAGGGCACTTCCACTCATGGGCGTATAAATTGGGAAAACTAAAAATCAGCAAGACACAGGCACCTCAAAGTTTAGTGCTGCTCTGTTGACAAGAACCTCAACTTCGTTACACCTCAAATATCCCAGGAAAGAGAAAAATGGATAAAGAAGTTGTGGTCCTTATGTACAATGGAATATCACTCAGCCATGAAATCAACGTCATAAGGCTAGTAGCAGCATGATGAGTGGATTTAGGTACGACGATTCTAAGTGAAATAAGTCACACAGGAAAAGACACTTATCATAAGATATCACTTATAGAGGGAATGTAAAAACCGCTACCCTTGAACTGAATTACAAAACAGAATATAGTCACGTTTAGAAAACACACTATGGCTGCTTAACGGGAAAGGTGAGGTGGGGTGATGCATAAAACAAGGGTTTCAAATTATCTCAGATACCGTTCCACAAACCCAATATGTAATAGACAAGCCCTACTCCTTGCTCAATGAATTGGACTCAACACCCCCAATTCACCGCCCAAGAATATATCTGACTACTAAGAATCTTGAAACCTATGCATTGATATCTCTCTGTAAGTGAGTCAAGTGGGTGTAAAGCGGCAATATCACAGCAGTGAAAAGCAGGTAAACCCCATTATAAAAATCAATTACTTTTAAAAACCCGTGAAACAAAGACAGTGAAAGAGAGAGAAATTCTTACAAAATTCTTTCAGGGGCTGTGATGCCACCTGGACTGTCCATATCTAGACCCACAGCTGATTGAGACATAAGGGTGGACACTCTTGGGGCTGAGAGGTTTGGTGAGGTTGGGTGAGCAAACGCAGACCCTTTAAAGTAATACTGCGTGGTACCCATCCCATGGGTCCCAAATCTCCAGGTTCAAGGGCATCTTCCTACATCGAAAACATGCATGAGAAACCCAGAAGATGGTAAACCGTGTGATCGGGAAAGGTTTCTAAAACGCACCTCATTTCTCATCTCCTTGTGCTCGGGTTCGCCATTCCAGCCGCTTTACTAGCAATCTCCCTCCTTGGAGAATCAGCAACTTTAACCTCCTGTTCCGTACAGGTTACAATTTGTCCGGAGGATGAACGGGAAGAGGGGGAAGCAATGAGAGACTATCTCTAGGTTTTGGGACAGGCAGAGGTCACTCTATTTTCCCATCAGGAAGAAGAATTAACCACAGGCTCAGCCTGCCGCCTGGGACGAGAATAGGGCCTGAAGCAATCCTGCGCTTTTGCGGCCAGCTCCCAAGAAAGCGAGTTGAAAAATGGAGCTCAGGGCCACTGCAATTCACAAACCTGCAGACTTATAAATGATGACTCTCGTCCACAAATATATTGAGGGAAGGCAACGAAGAGGATTTGAAAGCAAGGCAGAATTGCAGGAAACAGATTTCAGGAGGGAGATTCGAATCGCCTTTAAAGCACAGGAAAAGCGGCAAAACCTCGACAATGATGCCCTTGGCCAAAAAGGGCGTATGCGTTTTTTCCTGAATATATTCAGGAAAAAACGCATACGCCCTTTTTGGCCAACCAAGCAACCTGGAAAGGCAAATCAGCGCTACAAAGAAGTCTCGCTTCCCATCGGTCAAAAGGGCCATGCTGAATAAAGTGTCAAAACCAGAAATGCAGGACAGGCCATGGAGAAACGGGAGCCTGGCTACGCTGATGGGCGGGATGTAAATTGCCAACAGCCACTTTGGAAAAGTGCACGGTGTGTCCTAAAACATCTAAAAAACTCAGCTTAGGGAGCATAGGGCACTTCCACTCATGGGCGTATAAATTGGGAAAACTAAAAATCAGCAAGACACAGGCACCCCAAAGTTTAGGGCTGCTCTGTTGACAAGTACCTCCACTTCGTTACACCTTAAATATCCCAGGAAAGAGAAAAATGGATAAAGAAGTTGTGGTCCTTATGTACAATGGAATATCACTCAGCCATGAAATCAACGTTATAAGGCTAGTAGCAGCATGATGAGTGGATTTAGGTACGACGATTCTAAGTGAAATAAGTCACACAGAAAAAGACACTTATCATAAGATATCACTTATAGAGGGAATGTAAAAACCGCTACCCTTGAACTGAATTACAAAACAGAATAGAGTCACACGTTTAGAAAACACACTATGGCTGCTTAACGGGAAAGGTGAGGTGGGGTGATGCATAAAACAAGGGTTTCAAATTAGCTCAGATACCGTTCCATAAACCCAATATGTAATAGACAAGACCTACTCCTTGCTCAATGAATTGGACTCAACACCCCCTATTCACCGCCCAAGAATATATCTGACTAGTAAGAATCTTGAAACCTATGCATTGATATCTCTCTGTAAGTGAGTCAAGTGAGTGTAAAGCGGCAAAATCACAGCAGTGAAAAGCAGGTAAACCCCATTATAAAAATCAATTACTTTTAAAAACCCGTGAAACAAAGACAGTGAAAGAGAGAGAAATTCTTACAAAATTCGTTCAGGGGCTGTGATGCCACCTGGATTGACCATATCTAGACCCACAGCTGATTGAGACATAAGGGTGGACACTCTTGGGGCTGAGAGGTTTGGTGAGGTTGGGTGAGCAAACGCAGACCCTTTAAATTAATACTGCGTGGTACCCATCCCATGGGTCCCAAATCTCCAGGTTCAAGGGCATCTTCCTACATCGAAAACATGCATGAGAAACCCAGAAGATGGTACACCGTGTGATCGGGAAAGGTTTCTAAATCGCACCTCATTTCTCATCTCCTTGTGCTCGGGTTCGCCATTCCAGCCGCTTTACTAGCAATCTCCCTCCTTGGAGAATCAGCACCTTTAACCTCCTGTTCCGTACAGGTTGCAATTTGTCCTGAGGATGAACAGGAAGAGGGGGAACCAATGAGAGACTAGCTCTAGGTGTTGGGACAGGCACAGGTCACTCTATTTTCCCATCAGGAAGAAGAATTAACCACAGGCTCAGCCTGCCGCCTGGGACCAGAATAGGGCCTGAAGCAATCCTGCGCTTTTGCGGCCAGCTCCCAAGAAAGCGAGTGGAAAAATGGAGCTCAGGGGCACTGCAATTCACAAACCTGCAGACTTAGAAATGATGACTCTCGTCCACAAATATATTGAGGGAAGGCAACGAAGAGGATTTGAAAGCAAGGCAGAATTGCAGGAAACAGATTTCAGGAGGGAGATTCGAATCGCCTTTAAAGCACAGGAAAAGCGGCAAAACCTCGACAATGATGCCCTTGGCCAAAAAGGGCGTATGCGTTTTTTCCTGAATATATTCAGGAAAAAACGCATACGCCCTTTTTGGCCAACCAAGCAACCTGGAAAGGTAAATCAGCGCTACAAAGAAGTCTCGCTTCCCATCGGTCAAAAGGGCCATGCTGAATAAAGTGTCAAAACCAGAAATGCAGGACAGGCCATGGAGAAACGGGAGCCTGGCTACGCTGATGGGCGGGATGTAAATTGCCAACAGCCACTTTGGAGAAGTGCACGGTGTGTCCTAAAACATCTAAAAAACTCAGCTTAGGGAGCATAGGGCACTTCCACTCATGGGCGTATAAATTGGGAAAACTAAAAATCAGCAAGACACAGGCACCCCAAAGTTTAGGGCTGCTCTGTTGACAAGAACCTCCACTTCGTTACACCTCAATTATCCCAGGAAAGAGAAAAATGGATAAAGAAGTTGTGGTCCTTATGTACAATGGAATATCACTCAGCCATGAAATCAACGTCATAAGGCTAGTAGCAGCATGATGAGTGGATTTAGGTACGACGATTCTAAGTGAAATAAGTCACACAGAAAAAGACACTTATCATAAGATATCACTTATAGAGGGAATGTAAAAACCGCTACCCTTGAACTGAATTACAAAACAGAATAGAGTCACACGTTTAGAAAACACACTATGGCTGCTTAACGGGAAAGGTGAGGTGGGGTGATGCATAAAACAAGGGTTTCAAATTATCTCAGATACCGTTCCACAAACCCAATATGTAATAGACAAGCCCTACTCCTTGGTCAATGAATTGGACTCAACACCCCCAATTCACCGCCCAAGAATATATCTGACTACTAAGAATCTTGAAACCTATGCATTGATATCTCTCTGTAAGTGAGTCAAGTGGGTGTAAAGCGGCAATATCACAGCAGTGAAAAGCAGGTAAACCCCATTATAAAAATCAATTACTTTTAAAAACCCGTGAAACAAAGACAGTGAAAGAGAGAGAAATACTTACAAAATTCGTTCAGAGGCTGTGATGCCACCTGGACTGACCATATCTAGACCCACAGCTGATTGAGACATAAGGGTGGACACTCTTGGGGCTGAGAGGTTTGGTGAGGTTGGGTGAGCAAACGCAGACCCTTTAAAGTAATACTGCGTGGTACCCATCCAATGGGTCCCAAATCTCCAGGTTCAAGGGCATCTTCCTACATCGAAAACATGCATGAGAAACCCAGAAGATGGTAAACCGTGTGATCGGGAAAGGTTTCTAAAACGCACCTCATTTCTCATCTCCTTGTGCTCGGGTTCGCCATTCCAGCCGCTTTACTAGCAATCTCCCTCCTTGGAGAATCAGCAACTTTAACCTCCTGTTCCGTACAGGTTGCAATTTGTCCGGAGGATGAACGGGAAGAGGGGGAAGCAATGAGAGTCTATCTCTAGGTTTTGGGACAGGCAGAGGTCACTCTATTTTCCCATCAGGAAGAAGAATTAACCACAGGCTCAGCCTGCCGCCTGGGACGAGAATAGGGCCTGAAGCAATCCTGCGCTTTTGCGGCCAGCTCCCAAGAAAGCGAGTTGAAAAATGGAGCTCAGGGCCACTGCAATTCACAAACCTGCAGACTTAGAAATGATGACTCTCGTCCACAAATATATTGAGGGAAGGCAACGAAGAGGATTTGAAAGCAAGGCAGAATTGCAGGAAACAGATTTCAGGAGGGAGATTCGAATCGCCTTTAAAGCACAGGAAAAGCGGCAAAACCTCGACAATGATGCCCTTGGCCAAAAAGGGCGTATGCGTTTTGTCCTGAATATATTCAGGAAAAAACGCATACGCCCTTTTTGCCAACCAAGCAACCTGGAAAGGCAAATCAGCGATACAAAGAAGTCTCGCTTCCCATCGGTCAAAAGGGCCATGCTGAATAAAGTGTCAAAACCAGAAATGCAGGACAGGCCATGGAGAAACGGGAGCCTGGCTACGCTGATGGGCGTGATGTAAATTGCCAACAGCCACTCTGGAAAAGTGCACGGTGTGTCCTAAAACATCTAAAAAACTCAGCTTAGGGAGCATAGGGCACTTCCACTCATGGGCGTATAAATTGGGAAAACTAAAAATCAGCAAGACACAGGCACCCCAAAGTTTAGGGCTGCTCTGTTGACAAGTACCTCCACTTCGTTACACCTCAAATATCCCAGGAAAGAGAAAAATGGATAAAGAAGTTGTGGTCCTTATGTACAATGGAATATCACTCAGCCATGAAATCAACGTCATAAGGCTAGTAGCAGCATGATGAGTGGATTTAGGTACGACGATTCTAAGTGAAATAAGTCACACAGAAAAAGACACTTATCATAAGATATCACTTATAGAGGGAATGTAAAAACCGCTACCCTTGAACTGAATTACAAAACAGAATAGAGTCACACGTTTAGAAAACACACTATGGCTGCTTAACGGGAAAGGTGAGGTGGGGTGATGCATAAAACAAGGGTTTCAAATTATCTCAGATACCGTTCCACAAACCCAATATGTAATAGACAAGCCCTACTCCTTGGTCAATGAATTGGACTCAACACCCCCAATTCACCGCCCAAGAATATATCTGACTACTAAGAATCTTGAAACGTATGCATTGATATCTCTCTGTAAGTGAGTCAAGTGGGTGTAAAGCGGCAATATCACAGCAGTGAAAAGCAGGTAAACCCCATTATAAAAATCAATTACTTTTAAAAACCCGTGAAACAAAGACAGTGAAAGAGAGAGAAATACTTACAAAATTCGTTCAGAGGCTGTGATGCCACCTGGACTGACCATATCTAGACCCACAGCTGATTGAGACATAAGGGTGGACACTCTTGGGGCTGAGAGGTTTGGTGAGGTTGGGTGAGCAAACGCAGACCCTTTAAATTAATACTGCGTGGTACCCATCCCATGGGTCCCAAATCTCCAGGTTCAAGGGCATCTTCCTACATCGAAAACATGCATGAGAAACCCAGAAGATGGTAAACCGTGTGATCGGGAAAGGTTTCTAAATCGCACCTCATTTCTCATCTCCTTGTGCTCGGGTTCGCCATTCCAGCCGCTTTACTAGCAATCTCCCTCCTTGGAGAATCAGCACCTTTAACCTCCTGTTCCGTACAGGTTGCAATTTGTCCTGAGGATGAACAGGAAGAGGGGGAACCAATGAGAGACTAGCTCTAGGTGTTGGGACAGGCAGAGGTCACTCTATTTTCCCATCAGGAAGAAGAATTAACCACAGGCTCAGCCTGCCGCCTGGGACCAGAATAGGGCCTGAATCAATCCTGCGCTTTTGCGGCCAGCTCCCAAGAAAGCGAGTTGAAAAATGGAGCTCAGGGGCACTGCAATTCACAAACCTGCAGACTTATAAATGATGACTCTCGTCCACAAATATATTGAGGGAAGGCAACGAAGAGGATTTGAAAGCAAGGCAGAATTGCAGGAAACAGATTTCAGGAGGGAGATTCGAATCGCCTTTAAAGCACAGGAAAAGCGGCAAAACCTCGACAATGATGCCCTTGGCCAAAAAGGGCGTATGCGTTTTTTCCTGAATATATTCAGGAAAAAACGCATACGCCCTTTTTGGCCAACCAAGCAACCTGGAAAGGTAAATCAGCGCGACAAAGAAGTCTCGCTTCCCATCGGTCAAAAGGGCCATGCTGAATAAAGTGTCAAAACCAGAAATGCAGGACAGGCCATGGAGAAACGGGAGCCTGGCTACGCTGATGGGCGGGATGTAAATTGCCAACAGCCACTTTGGAGAAGTGCACGGTGTGTCCTAAAACATCTAAAAAACTCAGCTTAGGGAGCATAGGGCACTTCCACTCATGGGCGTATAAATTGGGAAAACTAAAAATCAGCAAGACACAGGCACCCCAAAGTTTAGGGCTGCTCTGTTGACAAGAACCTCCACTTCGTTACACCTTAAATATCCCAGGAAAGAGAAAAATGGATAAAGAAGTTGTGGTCCTTATGTACAATGGAATATCACTCAGCCATGAAATCAACGTTATAAGGCTAGTAGCAGCATGATGAGTGGATTTAGGTACGACGATTCTAAGTGAAATAAGTCACACAGAAAAAGACACTTATCATAAGATATCACTTATAGAGGGAATGTAAAAACCGCTACCCTTGAACTGAATTACAAAACAGAATAGAGTCACACGTTTAGAAAACACACTATGGCTGCTTAACGGGAAAGGTGAGGTGGGGTGATGCATAAAACAAGGGTTTCAAATTAGCTCAGATACCGTTCCATAAACCCAATATGTAATAGACAAGACCTACTCCTTGCTCAATGAATTGGACTCAACACCCCCTATTCACCGCCCAAGAATATATCTGACTAGTAAGAATCTTGAAACCTATGCATTGATATCTCTCTGTAAGTGAGTCAAGTGAGTGTAAAGCGGCAAAATCACAGCAGTGAAAAGCAGGTAAACCCCATTATAAAAATCAATTACTTTTAAAAACCCGTGAAACAAAGACAGTGAAAGAGAGAGAAATTCTTACAAAATTCGTTCAGGGGCTGTGATGCCACCTGGATTGACCATATCTAGACCCACAGCTGATTGAGACATAAGGGTGGACACTCTTGGGGCTGAGAGGTTTGGTGAGGTTGGGTGAGCAAACGCAGACCCTTTAAATTAATACTGCGTGGTACCCATCCCATGGGTCCCAAATCTCCAGGTTCAAGGGCATCTTCCTACATCGAAAACATGCATGAGAAACCCAGAAGATGGTACACCGTGTGATCGGGAAAGGTTTCTAAATCGCACCTCATTTCTCATCTCCTTGTGCTCGGGTTCGCCATTCCAGCCGCTTTACTAGCAATCTCCCTCCTTGGAGAATCAGCACCTTTAACCTCCTGTTCCGTACAGGTTGCAATTTGTCCTGAGGATGAACAGGAAGAGGGGGAACCAATGAGAGACTAGCTCTAGGTGTTGGGACAGGCACAGGTCACTCTATTTTCCCATCAGGAAGAAGAATTAACCACAGGCTCAGCCTGCCGCCTGGGACCAGAATAGGGCCTGAAGCAATCCTGCGCTTTTGCGGCCAGCTCCCAAGAAAGCGAGTGGAAAAATGGAGCTCAGGGGCACTGCAATTCACAAACCTGCAGACTTAGAAATGATGACTCTCGTCCACAAATATATTGAGGGAAGGCAACGAAGAGGATTTGAAAGCAAGGCAGAATTGCAGGAAACAGATTTCAGGAGGGAGATTCGAATCGCCTTTAAAGCACAGGAAAAGCGGCAAAACCTCGACAATGATGCCCTTGGCCAAAAAGGGCGTATGCGTTTTTTCCTGAATATATTCAGGAAAAAACGCATACGCCCTTTTTGGCCAACCAAGCAACCTGGAAAGGTAAATCAGCGCTACAAAGAAGTCTCGCTTCCCATCGGTCAAAAGGGCCATGCTGAATAAAGTGTCAAAACCAGAAATGCAGGACAGGCCATGGAGAAACGGGAGCCTGGCTACGCTGATGGGCGGGATGTAAATTGCCAACAGCCACTTTGGAGAAGTGCACGGTGTGTCCTAAAACATCTAAAAAACTCAGCTTAGGGAGCATAGGGCACTTCCACTCATGGGCGTATAAATTGGGAAAACTAAAAATCAGCAAGACACAGGCACCCCAAAGTTTAGGGCTGCTCTGTTGACAAGAACCTCCACTTCGTTACACCTCAATTATCCCAGGAAAGAGAAAAATGGATAAAGAAGTTGTGGTCCTTATGTACAATGGAATATCACTCAGCCATGAAATCAACGTCATAAGGCTAGTAGCAGCATGATGAGTGGATTTAGGTACGACGATTCTAAGTGAAATAAGTCACACAGAAAAAGACACTTATCATAAGATATCACTTATAGAGGGAATGTAAAAACCGCTACCCTTGAACTGAATTACAAAACAGAATAGAGTCACACGTTTAGAAAACACACTATGGCTGCTTAACGGGAAAGGTGAGGTGGGGTGATGCATAAAACAAGGGTTTCAAATTATCTCAGATACCGTTCCACAAACCCAATATGTAATAGACAAGCCCTACTCCTTGGTCAATGAATTGGACTCAACACCCCCAATTCACCGCCCAAGAATATATCTGACTACTAAGAATCTTGAAACCTATGCATTGATATCTCTCTGTAAGTGAGTCAAGTGGGTGTAAAGCGGCAATATCACAGCAGTGAAAAGCAGGTAAACCCCATTATAAAAATCAATTACTTTTAAAAACCCGTGAAACAAAGACAGTGAAAGAGAGAGAAATACTTACAAAATTCGTTCAGAGGCTGTGATGCCACCTGGACTGACCATATCTAGACCCACAGCTGATTGAGACATAAGGGTGGACACTCTTGGGGCTGAGAGGTTTGGTGAGGTTGGGTGAGCAAACGCAGACCCTTTAAAGTAATACTGCGTGGTACCCATCCAATGGGTCCCAAATCTCCAGGTTCAAGGGCATCTTCCTACATCGAAAACATGCATGAGAAACCCAGAAGATGGTAAACCGTGTGATCGGGAAAGGTTTCTAAAACGCACCTCATTTCTCATCTCCTTGTGCTCGGGTTCGCCATTCCAGCCGCTTTACTAGCAATCTCCCTCCTTGGAGAATCAGCAACTTTAACCTCCTGTTCCGTACAGGTTGCAATTTGTCCGGAGGATGAACGGGAAGAGGGGGAAGCAATGAGAGTCTATCTCTAGGTTTTGGGACAGGCAGAGGTCACTCTATTTTCCCATCAGGAAGAAGAATTAACCACAGGCTCAGCCTGCCGCCTGGGACGAGAATAGGGCCTGAAGCAATCCTGCGCTTTTGCGGCCAGCTCCCAAGAAAGCGAGTTGAAAAATGGAGCTCAGGGCCACTGCAATTCACAAACCTGCAGACTTAGAAATGATGACTCTCGTCCACAAATATATTGAGGGAAGGCAACGAAGAGGATTTGAAAGCAAGGCAGAATTGCAGGAAACAGATTTCAGGAGGGAGATTCGAATCGCCTTTAAAGCACAGGAAAAGCGGCAAAACCTCGACAATGATGCCCTTGGCCAAAAAGGGCGTATGCGTTTTGTCCTGAATATATTCAGGAAAAAACGCATACGCCCTTTTTGCCAACCAAGCAACCTGGAAAGGCAAATCAGCGATACAAAGAAGTCTCGCTTCCCATCGGTCAAAAGGGCCATGCTGAATAAAGTGTCAAAACCAGAAATGCAGGACAGGCCATGGAGAAACGGGAGCCTGGCTACGCTGATGGGCGTGATGTAAATTGCCAACAGCCACTCTGGAAAAGTGCACGGTGTGTCCTAAAACAGCTAAAAAACTCAGCTTAGGGAGCATAGGGCACTTCCACTCATGGGCGTATAAATTGGGAAAACTAAAAATCAGCAAGACACAGGCACCCCAAAGTTTAGGGCTGCTCTGTTGACAAGTACCTCCACTTCGTTACACCTCAAATATCCCAGGAAAGAGAAAAATGGATAAAGAAGTTGTGGTCCTTATGTACAATGGAATATCACTCAGCCATGAAATCAACGTCATAAGGCTAGTAGCAGCATGATGAGTGGATTTAGGTACGACGATTCTAAGTGAAATAAGTCACACAGAAAAAGACACTTATCATAAGATATCACTTATAGAGGGAATGTAAAAACCGCTACCCTTGAACTGAATTACAAAACAGAATAGAGTCACACGTTTAGAAAACACACTATGGCTGCTTAACGGGAAAGGTGAGGTGGGGTGATGCATAAAACAAGGGTTTCAAATTATCTCAGATACCGTTCCACAAACCCAATATGTAATAGACAAGCCCTACTCCTTGGTCAATGAATTGGACTCAACACCCCCAATTCACCGCCCAAGAATATATCTGACTACTAAGAATCTTGAAACGTATGCATTGATATCTCTCTGTAAGTGAGTCAAGTGGGTGTAAAGCGGCAATATCACAGCAGTGAAAAGCAGGTAAACCCCATTATAAAAATCAATTACTTTTAAAAACCCGTGAAACAAAGACAGTGAAAGAGAGAGAAATACTTACAAAATTCGTTCAGAGGCTGTGATGCCACCTGGACTGACCATATCTAGACCCACAGCTGATTGAGACATAAGGGTGGACACTCTTGGGGCTGAGAGGTTTGGTGAGGTTGGGTGAGCAAACGCAGACCCTTTAAATTAATACTGCGTGGTACCCATCCCATGGGTCCCAAATCTCCAGGTTCAAGGGCATCTTCCTACATCGAAAACATGCATGAGAAACCCAGAAGATGGTAAACCGTGTGATCGGGAAAGGTTTCTAAATCGCACCTCATTTCTCATCTCCTTGTGCTCGGGTTCGCCATTCCAGCCGCTTTACTAGCAATCTCCCTCCTTGGAGAATCAGCACCTTTAACCTCCTGTTCCGTACAGGTTGCAATTTGTCCTGAGGATGAACAGGAAGAGGGGGAACCAATGAGAGACTAGCTCTAGGTGTTGGGACAGGCAGAGGTCACTCTATTTTCCCATCAGGAAGAAGAATTAACCACAGGCTCAGCCTGCCGCCTGGGACCAGAATAGGGCCTGAATCAATCCTGCGCTTTTGCGGCCAGCTCCCAAGAAAGCGAGTTGAAAAATGGAGCTCAGGGGCACTGCAATTCACAAACCTGCAGACTTAGAAATGATGACTCTCGTCCACAAATATATTGAGGGAAGGCAACGAAGAGGATTTGAAAGCAAGGCAGAATTGCAGGAAACAGATTTCAGGAGGGAGATTCGAATCGCCTTTAAAGCACAGGAAAAGCGGCAAAACCTCGACAATGATGCCCTTGGCCAAAAAGGGCGTATGCATTTTTTCCTGAATATATTCAGGAAAAAACGCATACGCCCTTTTTGGCCAACCAAGCAACCTGGAAAGGTAAATCAGCGCTACAAAGAAGTCTCGCTTCCCATCGGTCAAAAGGGCCATGCTGAATAAAGTGTCAAAACCAGAAATGCAGGACAGGCCATGGAGAAACGGGAGCCTGGCTACGCTGATGGGCGGGATGTAAATTGCCAACAGCCACTTTGGAGAAGTGCACGGTGTGTCCTAAAACATCTAAAAAACTCAGCTTAGGGAGCATAGGGCACTTCCACTCATGGGCGTATAAATTGGGAAAACTAAAAATCAGCAAGACACAGGCACCCCAAAGTTTAGGGCTGCTCTGTTGACAAGAACCTCCACTTCGTTACACCTCAAATATCCCAGGAAAAAGAAAAATGGATAAAGAAGTTGTGGTCCTTATGTACAATGGAATATCACTCAGCCATGAAATCAACGTCATAAGGCTAGTAGCAGCATGATGAGTGGATTTAGGTACGACGATTCTAAGTGAAATAAGTCACACAGAAAAAGACACTTATCATAAGATATCACTTATAGAGGGAATGTAAAAACCGCTACCCTTGAACTGAATTACAAAACAGAATAGAGTCACACGTTTAGAAAACACACTATGGCTGCTTAACGGGAAAGGTGAGGTGGGGTGATGCATAAAACAAGGGTTTCAAATTATCTCAGATACCGTTCCACAAACCCAATATGTAATAGACAAGCCCTACTCCTTGGTCAATGAATTGGACTCAACACCCCCAATTCACCGCCCAAGAATATATCTGACTACTAAGAATCTTGAAACCTATGCATTGATATCTCTCTGTAAGTGAGTCAAGTGGGTGTAAAGCGGCAATATCACAGCAGTGAAAAGCAGGTAAACCCCATTATAAAAATCAATTACTTTTAAAAACCCGTGAAACAAAGACAGTGAAAGAGAGAGAAATACTTACAAAATTCATTCAGAGGCTGTGATGCCACCTGGACTGACCATATCTAGACCCACAGCTGATTGAGACATAAGGGTGGACACTCTTGGGGCTGAGAGGTTTGGTGAGGTTGGGTGAGCAAACGCAGACCCTTTAAAGTAATACTGCGTGGTACCCATCCAATGGGTCCCAAATCTCCAGGTTCAAGGGCATCTTCCTACATCGAAAACATGCATGAGAAACCCAGAAGATGGTAAACCGTGTGATCGGGAAAGGTTTCTAAAACGCACCTCATTTCTCATCTCCTTGTGCTCGGGTTCGCCATTCCAGCCGCTTTACTAGCAATCTCCCTCCTTGGAGAATCAGCAACTTTAACCTCCTGTTCCGTACAGGTTGCAATTTGTCCGGAGGATGAACGGGAAGAGGGGGAAGCAATGAGAGTCTATCTCTAGGTTTTGGGACAGGCAGAGGTCACTCTATTTTCCCATCAGGAAGAAGAATTAACCACAGGCTCAGCCTGCCGCCTGGGACGAGAATAGGGCCTGAAGCAATCCTGCGCTTTTGCGGCCAGCTCCCAAGAAAGCGAGTTGAAAAATGGAGCTCAGGGCCACTGCAATTCACAAACCTGCAGACTTATAAATGATGACTCTCGTCCACAAATATATTGAGGGAAGGCAACGAAGAGGATTTGAAAGCAAGGCAGAATTGCAGGAAACAGATTTCAGGAGGGAGATTCGAATCGCCTTTAAAGCACAGGAAAAGCGGCAAAACCTCGACAATGATGCCCTTGGCCAAAAAGGGCGTATGCGTTTTTTCCTGAATATATTCAGGAAAAAACGCATACGCCCTTTTTGCCAACCAAGCAACCTGGAAAGGCAAATCAGCGATACAAAGAAGTCTCGCTTCCCATCGGTCAAAAGGGCCATGCTGAATAAAGTGTCAAAACCAGAAATGCAGGACAGGCCATGGAGAAACGGGAGCCTGGCTACGCTGATGGGCGTGATGTAAATTGCCAACAGCCACTTTGGAAAAGTGCACGGTGTGTCCTAAAACATCTAAAAAACTCAGCTTAGGGAGCATAGGGCACTTCCACTCATGGGCGTATAAATTGGGAAAACTAAAAATCAGCAAGACACAGGCACCCCAAAGTTTAGGGCTGCTCTGTTGACAAGTACCTCCACTTCGTTACACCTTAAATATCCCAGGAAAGAGAAAAATGGATAAAGAAGTTGTGGTCCTTATGTACAATGGAATATCACTCAGCCATTAAATCAACGTCAAAAGGCTAGTAGCAGCATGATGAGTGGATTTAGGTACGACGATTCTAAGTGAAATAAGTCACACAGAAAAAGACACTTATCATAAGATATCACTTATAGAGGGAATGTAAAAACCGCTACCCTTGAACTGAATTACAAAACAGAATAGAGTCACACGTTTAGAAAACACACTATGGCTGCTTAACGGGAAAGGTGAGGTGGGGTGATGCATAAAACAAGGGTTTCAAATTATCTCAGATACCGTTCCACAAACCCAATATGTAATAGACAAGCCCTACTCCTTGGTCAATGAATTGGACTCAACACCCCCAATTCACCGCCCAAGAATATATCTGACTACTAAGAATCTTGAAACGTATGCATTGATATCTCTCTGTAAGTGAGTCAAGTGGGTGTAAAGCGGCAATATCACAGCAGTGAAAAGCAGGTAAACCCCATTATAAAAATCAATTACTTTTAAAAACCCGTGAAACAAAGACAGTGAAAGAGAGAGAAATACTTACAAAATTCGTTCAGAGGCTGTGATGCCACCTGGACTGACCATATCTAGACCCACAGCTGATTGAGACATAAGGGTGGACACTCTTGGGGCTGAGAGGTTTCGTGAGGTTGGGTGAGCAAACGCAGACCCTTTAAAGTAATACTGCGTGGTACCCATCCAATGGGTCCCAAATCTCCAGGTTCAAGGGCATCTTCCTACATCGAAAACATGCATGAGAAACCCAGAAGATGGTAAACCGTGTGATCGGGAAAGGTTTCTAAAACGCACCTCATTTCTCATCTCCTTGTGCTCGGGTTCGCCATTCCAGCCGCTTTACTAGCAATCTCCCTCCTTGGAGAATCAGCAACTTTAACCTCCTGTTCCGTACAGGTTGCAATTTGTCCGGATGATGAACGGGAAGAGGGGGAAGCAATGAGAGTCTATCTCTACGTTTTGGGACAGGCAGAGGTCACTCTATTTTCCCATCAGGAAGAAGAATTAACCACAGGCTCAGCCTGCCGCCTGGGACGAGAATAGGCCCTGAATCAATCCTGCGCTTTTGCGGCCAGCTCCCAAGAAAGCGAGTTGAAAAATGGAGCTCAGGGGCACTGCAATTCACAAACCTGCAGACTTAGAAATGATGACTCTCGTCCACAAATATATTGAGGGAAGGCAACGAAGAGGATTTGAAAGCAAGGCAGAATTGCAGGAAACAGATTTCAGGAGGGAGATTCGAATCGCCTTTAAAGCACAGGAAAAGCGGCAAAACCTCGACAATGATGCCCTTGGCCAAAAAGGGCGTATGCGTTTTTTCCTGAATATATTCAGGAAAAAACGCATACGCCCTTTTTGGCCAACCAAGCAACCTGGAAAGGTAAATCAGCGCTACAAAGAAGTCTCGCTTCCCATCGGTCAAAAGGGCCATGCTGAATAAAGTGTCAAAACCAGAAATGCAGGACAGGCCATGGAGAAACGGGAGCCTGGCTACGCTGATGGGCGGGATGTAAATTGCCAACAGCCACTCTGGAGAAGTGCACGGTGTGTCCTAAAACATCTAAAAAACTCAGCTTAGGGAGCATAGGGCACTTCCACTCATGGGCGTATAAATTGGGAAAACTAAAAATCAGCAAGACACAGGCACCCCAAAGTTTAGGGCTGCTCTGTTGACAAGAACCTCCACTTCGTTACACCTCAAATATCCCAGGAAAGAGAAAAATGGATAAAGAAGTTGTGGTCCTTATGTACAATGGAATATCACTCAGCCATGAAATCAACGTCATAAGGCTAGTAGCAGCATGATGAGTGGATTTAGGTACGACGATTCTAAGTGAAATAAGTCACACAGAAAAAGACACTTATCATAAGATATCACTTATAGAGGGAATGTAAAAACCGCTACCCTTGAACTGAATTACAAAACAGAATAGAGTCACGTTTAGAAAACACACTATGGCTGCTTAACGGGAAAGGTGAGGTGGGGTGATGCATAAAACAAGGGTTTCAAATTATCTCAGATACCGTTCCACAAACCCAATATGTAATAGACAAGCCCTACTCCTTGGTCAATGAATTGGACTCAACACCCCCAATTCACCGCCCAAGAATTTATCTGACTACTAAGAACCTTGAAACCTATGCATTGATATCTCTCTGTAAGTGAGTCAAGTGGGTGTAAAGCGGCAATATCACAGCAGTGAAAAGCAGGTAAACCCCATTATAAAAATCAATTACTTTTAAAAACCCGTGAAACAAAGACAGTGAAAGAGAGAGAAATTCTTACAAAATTCGTTCAGAGGCTGTGATGCCACCTGGACTGACCATATCTAGACCCACAGCTGATTGAGACATAAGGGTGGACACTCTTGGGGCTGAGAGGTTTGGTGAGGTTGGGTGAGCAAACGCAGACCCTTTAAAATAATACTGCGTGGTACCCATCCCATGGGTCCCAAATCTCCAGGTTCAAGGGCATCTTCCTACATCGAAAACATGCATGAGAAACGCAGAAGATGGTACACCGTGTGATCGGGAAAGGTTTCTAAAACGCACCTCATTTCTCATCTCCTTGTGCTCGGGTTCGCCATTCCAGCCGCTTTACTAGCAATCTCCCTCCTTGGAGAATCAGCAACTTTAACCTCCTGTTCCGTACAGGTTGCAATTTGTCCGGAGGATGAACGGGAAGAGGGGGAAGCAATGAGAGACTATCTCTAGGTTTTGGGACAGGAAGAGGTCACTCTATTTTCCCATCAGGAAGAAGAATTAACCACAGGCTCAGCCTGCCGCCTGGGACGAGAATAGGGCCTGAAGCAATCCTGCGCTTTTGCGGCCAGCTCCCAAGAAAGCGAGTTGAAAAATGGAGCTCAGGGCCACTGAAATTCACAAACCTGCAGACTTATAAATGATGACTCTCGTCCACAAATATATTGAGGGAAGGCAACGAAGAGGATTTGAAAGCAAGGCAGAATTGCAGGAAACAGATTTCAGGAGGGAGATTCGAATCGCCTTTAAAGCACAGGAAAAGCGGCAAAACCTCGACAATGATGCCCTTGGCCAAAAAGGGCATATGCGTTTTTTCCTGAATATATTCAGGAAAAAACGCATACGCCCTTTTTGGCCAACCAAGCAACCTGGAAAGGCAAATCAGCGATACAAAGAAGTCTCGCTTCCCATCGGTCAAAAGGGCCATGCTGAATAAAGTGTCAAAACCAGAAATGCAGGACAGGCCATGGAGAAACTGGAGCCTGGCTACGCTGATGGGCGGGATGTAAATTGCCAACAGTCACTTTGGAAAACTGCACGGTGTGTCCTAAAACATCTAAAAAACTCAGCTTAGGGAGCATAGGGCACTTCCACTCATGGGCGTATAAATTGGGAAAACTAAAAATCAGCAAGACACAGGCACCCCAAAGTTTAGGGCTGCTCTGTCGACAAGAACCTCCACTTCGTTACACCTCAAATATCCCAGGAAAGAGAAAAATGGATAAAGAAGTTGTGGTCCTTATGTACAATGGAATATCACTCAGCCATGAAATCAACGTCATAAGGCTAGTAGCAGCATGATGACTGGATTTAGATACGATGATTCTAAGTGAAATAAGTCACACAGAAAAAGACACTTATCATAAGATATCACTTATAGAGGGAATGTAAAAACCGCTACCCTTGAACTGAATTACAAAACAGAATAGAGTCACACGTTTAGAAAACACACTATGGCTGCTTAACGGGAAAGGTGAGGTGGGTTGATGCATAAAACAAGGGTTTCAAATTATCTCAGATACCGTTCCACAAACCCAATATGTAATAGACAAGCCCTACTCCTTGCTCAATGAATTGGACTCAACACCCCCTATTCACCGCTCAAGAATATATCTGACTACTAAGAATCTTGAAACCTATGCATTGATATCTCTCTGTAAGTGAGTCAAGTGGGTGTAAAGCGGCAATATCACAGCAGTGAAAAGCAGGTAAACCCCATTATAAAAATCAATTACTTTTAAAAACCCGTGAAACAAAGACAGTGAAAGAGAGAGAAATTCTTACAAAATTCGTTCAGAGGCTGTGATGCCATCTGGACTGACCATATCTAGACCCACAGCTGATTGAGACATAAGGGTGGACACTCTTGGGGCTGAGAGGTTTGGTGAGGTTGGGTGAGCAAACGCAGACCCTTTAAAGTAATACTGCGTGGTACCCATCCCATGGGTCCCAAATCTCCAGGTTCAAGGGCATCTTCCTACATGGAAAACATGCATGAGAAACGCAGAAGATGGTACACCGTGTGATCGGGAAAGGTTTCTAAAACGCACCTCATTTCTCATCTCCTTGTGCTCGGGTTCGCCATTCCAGCCGCTTTACTAGCAATCTCCCTCCTTGGAGAATCAGCACCTTTAACCTCCTGTTCCGTACAGGTTGCAATTTGTCCTGAGGATGAACGGGAAGAGGGGAACCAATGAGAGACTAGGTCTAGGTGTTGGGACAGGCACACGTCACTCTATTTTCCCATCAGGAAGAAGAATTAACCACAGGCTCAGCCTGCCGCCTTGGACCAGAATAGGGCCTGAAGCAATCCTGCGCTTTTGCGGCCAGCTCCCAAGAAAGCGAGTTGAAAAATGGAGCTCAGGGGCACTGCAATTCACAAACCTGCAGACTTAGAAATGATGACTCTCGTCCACAAATATATTGAGGGAAGGCAACGAAGAGGATTTGAAAGCAAGGCAGAATTGCAGGAAACAGATTTCAGGAGGGAGATTCGAATCGCCTTTAAAGCACAGGAAAAGCGGCAAAACCTCGACAATGATGCCCTTGGCCAAAAAGGGCGTATGCGTTTTTTCCTGAATATATTCAGGAAAAAACGCATACGCCCTTTTTGGCCAACCAAGCAACCTGGAAAGGCAAATCAGCGCTACAAAGAAGTCTCGCTTCCCATCGGTCAAAAGGGCCATGCTGAATAAAGTGTCAAAACCAGAAATGCAGGACAGGCCATGGAGAAACGGGAGCCTGGCTACGCTGATGGGCGGGATGTAAATTGCCAACAGCCACTTTGGAGACGTGCACGGTGTGACCTAAAACATCTAAAAAACTCAGCTTAGGGAGCATAGGGCACTTCCACTCATGGGCGTATAAATTGGGAAAACTAAAAATCAGCAAGACACAGGCACCCCAAAGTTTAGGGCTGCTCTGTTGACAAGAACCTCCACTTCGTTACACCTCAAATATCCCAGGAAACAGAAAATGGATAAAGAAGTTGTGGTCCTTATGTACAATGGAATATCACTCAGCCATGAAATCAACGTGATAAGGCTAGTAGCAGCAAGATGAGTGGATTTAGGTAGGACGATTCTAAGTGAAATAAGTCACACAGAAAAAGACACTTATCATAAGATATCACTTATAGAGGGAATATAAAAACCGCTACCCTTGAACTGAATTACAAATTAGAGCAGGGTCACACGTTAAGAAAATACACTATGGCTGCTTAACGGGAAAGGTGAGGTGGGGTGATGCATAAAACAAGGGTTTCAAATTAGCTCAGATACCATTCCATAAACCCAATAGGTAATAGACAAGACCTACTCCTTGCTCAGTGAATTGGACACAACACCCCCTATTCACCGCCCAAGAATATATCTGACTAGTCAGAATCTTAAAACCTATGCATTGATATCTCTCTGTAAGTGAGTCAAGTGGGTGTAAAGCGGCAATATCACAGCAGTGAAAAGCAGGTAAACCCCATTATAAAAATCAATTACTTTTAAAAACCCGTGAAACAAAGACAGTGAAAGAGAGAGAAATTCTTAAAAAATTCGTTCAGGAGCTGTGATGCCACCTGGATTGACCATATCTAGACCCACAGCTGATTGAGACATAAGGGTGGACACTCTTGGGGCTGAGAGGTTTGGTGAGGTTGGGTGAGCAAACGCAGACCCTTTAAAGTAATACTGCGTGGTACCCATCCCATGCGTCCCAAATCTCCAGGTTCAAGGGCATCTTCCTACATCGAAAACATGCATGAGAAACCCAGAAGATGGTACACCGTGTGATCGGGAAAGGTTTTTAAAACGCACCTAATTTCTCATCTCCTTGTGCTCGGGTTCGCCATTCCAGCCGCTTTACTAGCAATCTCCCTCCTTGGAGAATCAGCACCTTTAACCTCCTGTTCCGTACAGGTTGCAATTTGTCCTGAGGATGAACGGGAAGAGGGGGAACCAATGATAGACTAGCTCTAGGTGTTGGGAAAGGCACAGGTCTCTCTATTTTCCATTCAGGAAGAAGAATTAACCACAGGCTCAGGCTGCCGCCCGGGACCAGAATAGGGCCTGAAGCAATCCTGCGCTTTTGCGGCCAGCTCCCAAGAAAGCGAGTTGAAAAATGGAGCTCAGGGGCACTGCAATTTACAAACCTGCAGACTTATAAATGATGACTCTCGTCCACAAATATATTGAGGGAAGGCAACGAAGAGGATTTGAAAGCAAGGCTGAATTGCAGGAAACAGATTTCAGGAGGGAGATTAGAATCGCCTTTAAAGCACAAGAAAAGCGGCAAAACCTCGACAATGATGCCCTTGGCCAAAAAGGGCGTATGCGTTTTTTCCTGAATATATTCAGGAAAAAACGCATACGCCCTTTTTGGACAACCAAGCACCCTGGAAAGGCAAATCAGCGCTACAAAGAAGTCACGCTTCCCATCGGTCAAAAGGGCCATGCTGATTAAACTGTCAAAACCAGAAATGCAGGACAGGCCATGGAGAAACGGGAGCCTGGCTTCGCTGATGGGCAGGATGTAAACTGCCAACAGCCACTCTGGAGAAGTGCACGGGGTGTCCTGAAACATCTAAAAAACTCAGCTTAGGGAGCATAGGGCACTTCCACTCATGGGCGTATAAATTAGGAAAACTAAAAATCAGCAAGACACAGGCACCCCAAAGTTTAGGGCTGCTCTGTTGACAAGAACCTCCACTTCGTTACACCTTTAATATCCCAGGAAAGAAAAAAATGGATAAAGAAGTTGTGGTCCTTATGTACAATGGAATATCACTCAGCCATGAAATCAACGTCATAATGCTAGTAGCAGCATGATGAGTGGATTTAGGTACCACGATTCTAAGTGAAATAAGTCACACAGAAAAAGACACTTATCATAAGATATCACTTATAGAGGGAATGTAAAAACCGCTACCCTTGAACTGAATTACAAAACAGAATAGAGTCACACGTTTAGAAAACACACTATGGCTGCTTAACGGGAAAGGTGAGGTGGGTTGATGCATAAAACAAGGGTTTCAAATTATCTCAGATACCGTTCCACAAACCCAATATGTAATAGACAAGCCCTACTCCTTGCTCAATGAATTGGACTCAACACCCCCTATTCACCGCTCAAGAATATATCTGACTACTAAGAATCTTGAAACCTATGCATTGATATCTCTCTGTAAGTGAGTCAAGTGGGTGTAAAGCGGCAATATCACAGCAGTGAAAAGCAGGTAAACCCCATTATAAAAATCAATTACTTTTAAAAACCCGTGAAACAAAGACAGTGAAAGAGAGAGAAATTCTTACAAAATTCGTTCAGAGGCTGTGATGCCACCTGGACTGACCATATCTAGACCCACAGCTGATTGAGACATAAGGGTGGACACTCTTGGGGCTGAGAGGTTTGGTGAGGTTGGGTGAGCAAACGCAGACCCTTTAAAATAATACTGCGTGGTACCCATCCCATGGGTCCCAAATCTCCAGGTTCAAGGTCATCTTCCTACATCGAAAACATGCATGAGAAACCCAGAAGATGGTACACCGTGTGATCGGGAAAGGTTTCTAAAACGCACCTCATTTCTCATCTCCTTGTGCTCGGGTTCGCCATTCCAGCCGCTTTACTAGCAATCTCCCTCCTTGGAGAATCAGCACCTTTAACCTCCTGTTCCGTACAGGTTGCAATTTGTCCGGAGGATGAACAGGAAGAGGGGGAAGCAATGAGAGACTAGCTCTAGGTTTTGGGACAGGCAGAGGTCACTCTATTTTCCCATCAGGAAGAAGAATTAACCACAGGCTCAGCCTGCCGCCTGGGACGAGAATAGGGCCTGAAGCAATCCTGCGCTTTTGCGGCCAGCTCCCAAGAAATCGAGTTGAAAAATGGAGCTCAGGGGCACTGCAATTCACAAACCTGCAGACTTAGAAATGATGACTCTCGTCCACAAATATATTGAGGGAAGGCAACGAAGAGGATTTGAAAGCAAGGAAGAATTGCAGGAAACAGATTTCAGGAGGGAGATTCAAATCGCATTTAAAGCACAGGAAAAGCGGCAAAACCTCGACAATGATGCCCTTGGCCAAAAAGGGCGTATGCGTTTTTTCCTGAATATATTCAGGAAAAAACGCATACGCCCTTTTTGGCCAACCAAGCAACCTGTAAAGGCAAATCAGCGCTACAAAGAAGTCTCGCTTCCCATCGGTCAAAAGGGCCATGCTGAATAAAGTGTCAAAACCAGAAATGCAGGACAGGCCATGGAGAAACGGGAGCCTGGCTACGCTGATGGGCGGGATGTAAATTGCCAACAGCCACTTTGGAGAAGTGCACGGTGTGTCCTAAAACATCTAAAAAACTCAGCTTAGGGAGCATAGGGCACTTCCACTCATGGGCGTATAAATTGGGAAAACTAAAAATCAGCAAGACACAGGCACCTCAAAGTTTAGTGCTGCTCTGTTGACAAGAACCTCAACTTCGTTACACCTCAAATATCCCAGGAAAGAGAAAAATGGATAAAGAAGTTGTGGTCCTTATGTACAATGGAATATCACTCAGCCATGAAATCAACGTCATAAGGCTAGTAGCAGCATGATGAGTGGATTTAGGTACGACGATTCTAAGTGAAATAAGTCACACAGGAAAAGACACTTATCATAAGATATCACTTATAGAGGGAATGTAAAAACCGCTACCCTTGAACTGAATTACAAAACAGAATATAGTCACGTTTAGAAAACACACTATGGCTGCTTAACGGGAAAGGTGAGGTGGGGTGATGCATAAAACAAGGGTTTCAAATTATCTCAGATACCGTTCCACAAACCCAATATGTAATAGACAAGCCCTACTCCTTGCTCAATGAATTGGACTCAACACCCCCAATTCACCGCCCAAGAATATATCTGACTACTAAGAATCTTGAAACCTATGCATTGATATCTCTCTGTAAGTGAGTCAAGTGGGTGTAAAGCGGCAATATCACAGCAGTGAAAAGCAGGTAAACCCCATTATAAAAATCAATTACTTTTAAAAACCCGTGAAACAAAGACAGTGAAAGAGAGAGAAATTCTTACAAAATTCTTTCAGGGGCTGTGATGCCACCTGGACTGTCCATATCTAGACCCACAGCTGATTGAGACATAAGGGTGGACACTCTTGGGGCTGAGAGGTTTGGTGAGGTTGGGTGAGCAAACGCAGACCCTTTAAAGTAATACTGCGTGGTACCCATCCCATGGGTCCCAAATCTCCAGGTTCAAGGGCATCTTCCTACATCGAAAACATGCATGAGAAACCCAGAAGATGGTAAACCGTGTGATCGGGAAAGGTTTCTAAAACGCACCTCATTTCTCATCTCCTTGTGCTCGGGTTCGCCATTCCAGCCGCTTTACTAGCAATCTCCCTCCTTGGAGAATCAGCAACTTTAACCTCCTGTTCCGTACAGGTTACAATTTGTCCGGAGGATGAACGGGAAGAGGGGGAAGCAATGAGAGACTATCTCTAGGTTTTGGGACAGGCAGAGGTCACTCTATTTTCCCATCAGGAAGAAGAATTAACCACAGGCTCAGCCTGCCGCCTGGGACGAGAATAGGGCCTGAAGCAATCCTGCGCTTTTGCGGCCAGCTCCCAAGAAAGCGAGTTGAAAAATGGAGCTCAGGGCCACTGCAATTCACAAACCTGCAGACTTATAAATGATGACTCTCGTCCACAAATATATTGAGGGAAGGCAACGAAGAGGATTTGAAAGCAAGGCAGAATTGCAGGAAACAGATTTCAGGAGGGAGATTCGAATCGCCTTTAAAGCACAGGAAAAGCGGCAAAACCTCGACAATGATGCCCTTGGCCAAAAAGGGCGTATGCGTTTTTTCCTGAATATATTCAGGAAAAAACGCATACGCCCTTTTTGGCCAACCAAGCAACCTGGAAAGGCAAATCAGCGCTACAAAGAAGTCTCGCTTCCCATCGGTCAAAAGGGCCATGCTGAATAAAGTGTCAAAACCAGAAATGCAGGACAGGCCATGGAGAAACGGGAGCCTGGCTACGCTGATGGGCGGGATGTAAATTGCCAACAGCCACTTTGGAAAAGTGCACGGTGTGTCCTAAAACATCTAAAAAACTCAGCTTAGGGAGCATAGGGCACTTCCACTCATGGGCGTATAAATTGGGAAAACTAAAAATCAGCAAGACACAGGCACCCCAAAGTTTAGGGCTGCTCTGTTGACAAGTACCTCCACTTCGTTACACCTTAAATATCCCAGGAAAGAGAAAAATGGATAAAGAAGTTGTGGTCCTTATGTACAATGGAATATCACTCAGCCATGAAATCAACGTTATAAGGCTAGTAGCAGCATGATGAGTGGATTTAGGTACGACGATTCTAAGTGAAATAAGTCACACAGAAAAAGACACTTATCATAAGATATCACTTATAGAGGGAATGTAAAAACCGCTACCCTTGAACTGAATTACAAAACAGAATAGAGTCACACGTTTAGAAAACACACTATGGCTGCTTAACGGGAAAGGTGAGGTGGGGTGATGCATAAAACAAGGGTTTCAAATTAGCTCAGATACCGTTCCATAAACCCAATATGTAATAGACAAGACCTACTCCTTGCTCAATGAATTGGACTCAACACCCCCTATTCACCGCCCAAGAATATATCTGACTAGTAAGAATCTTGAAACCTATGCATTGATATCTCTCTGTAAGTGAGTCAAGTGAGTGTAAAGCGGCAAAATCACAGCAGTGAAAAGCAGGTAAACCCCATTATAAAAATCAATTACTTTTAAAAACCCGTGAAACAAAGACAGTGAAAGAGAGAGAAATTCTTACAAAATTCGTTCAGGGGCTGTGATGCCACCTGGATTGACCATATCTAGACCCACAGCTGATTGAGACATAAGGGTGGACACTCTTGGGGCTGAGAGGTTTGGTGAGGTTGGGTGAGCAAACGCAGACCCTTTAAATTAATACTGCGTGGTACCCATCCCATGGGTCCCAAATCTCCAGGTTCAAGGGCATCTTCCTACATCGAAAACATGCATGAGAAACCCAGAAGATGGTACACCGTGTGATCGGGAAAGGTTTCTAAATCGCACCTCATTTCTCATCTCCTTGTGCTCGGGTTCGCCATTCCAGCCGCTTTACTAGCAATCTCCCTCCTTGGAGAATCAGCACCTTTAACCTCCTGTTCCGTACAGGTTGCAATTTGTCCTGAGGATGAACAGGAAGAGGGGGAACCAATGAGAGACTAGCTCTAGGTGTTGGGACAGGCACAGGTCACTCTATTTTCCCATCAGGAAGAAGAATTAACCACAGGCTCAGCCTGCCGCCTGGGACCAGAATAGGGCCTGAAGCAATCCTGCGCTTTTGCGGCCAGCTCCCAAGAAAGCGAGTGGAAAAATGGAGCTCAGGGGCACTGCAATTCACAAACCTGCAGACTTAGAAATGATGACTCTCGTCCACAAATATATTGAGGGAAGGCAACGAAGAGGATTTGAAAGCAAGGCAGAATTGCAGGAAACAGATTTCAGGAGGGAGATTCGAATCGCCTTTAAAGCACAGGAAAAGCGGCAAAACCTCGACAATGATGCCCTTGGCCAAAAAGGGCGTATGCGTTTTTTCCTGAATATATTCAGGAAAAAACGCATACGCCCTTTTTGGCCAACCAAGCAACCTGGAAAGGTAAATCAGCGCTACAAAGAAGTCTCGCTTCCCATCGGTCAAAAGGGCCATGCTGAATAAAGTGTCAAAACCAGAAATGCAGGACAGGCCATGGAGAAACGGGAGCCTGGCTACGCTGATGGGCGGGATGTAAATTGCCAACAGCCACTTTGGAGAAGTGCACGGTGTGTCCTAAAACATCTAAAAAACTCAGCTTAGGGAGCATAGGGCACTTCCACTCATGGGCGTATAAATTGGGAAAACTAAAAATCAGCAAGACACAGGCACCCCAAAGTTTAGGGCTGCTCTGTTGACAAGAACCTCCACTTCGTTACACCTCAATTATCCCAGGAAAGAGAAAAATGGATAAAGAAGTTGTGGTCCTTATGTACAATGGAATATCACTCAGCCATGAAATCAACGTCATAAGGCTAGTAGCAGCATGATGAGTGGATTTAGGTACGACGATTCTAAGTGAAATAAGTCACACAGAAAAAGACACTTATCATAAGATATCACTTATAGAGGGAATGTAAAAACCGCTACCCTTGAACTGAATTACAAAACAGAATAGAGTCACACGTTTAGAAAACACACTATGGCTGCTTAACGGGAAAGGTGAGGTGGGGTGATGCATAAAACAAGGGTTTCAAATTATCTCAGATACCGTTCCACAAACCCAATATGTAATAGACAAGCCCTACTCCTTGGTCAATGAATTGGACTCAACACCCCCAATTCACCGCCCAAGAATATATCTGACTACTAAGAATCTTGAAACCTATGCATTGATATCTCTCTGTAAGTGAGTCAAGTGGGTGTAAAGCGGCAATATCACAGCAGTGAAAAGCAGGTAAACCCCATTATAAAAATCAATTACTTTTAAAAACCCGTGAAACAAAGACAGTGAAAGAGAGAGAAATACTTACAAAATTCGTTCAGAGGCTGTGATGCCACCTGGACTGACCATATCTAGACCCACAGCTGATTGAGACATAAGGGTGGACACTCTTGGGGCTGAGAGGTTTGGTGAGGTTGGGTGAGCAAACGCAGACCCTTTAAAGTAATACTGCGTGGTACCCATCCAATGGGTCCCAAATCTCCAGGTTCAAGGGCATCTTCCTACATCGAAAACATGCATGAGAAACCCAGAAGATGGTAAACCGTGTGATCGGGAAAGGTTTCTAAAACGCACCTCATTTCTCATCTCCTTGTGCTCGGGTTCGCCATTCCAGCCGCTTTACTAGCAATCTCCCTCCTTGGAGAATCAGCAACTTTAACCTCCTGTTCCGTACAGGTTGCAATTTGTCCGGAGGATGAACGGGAAGAGGGGGAAGCAATGAGAGTCTATCTCTAGGTTTTGGGACAGGCAGAGGTCACTCTATTTTCCCATCAGGAAGAAGAATTAACCACAGGCTCAGCCTGCCGCCTGGGACGAGAATAGGGCCTGAAGCAATCCTGCGCTTTTGCGGCCAGCTCCCAAGAAAGCGAGTTGAAAAATGGAGCTCAGGGCCACTGCAATTCACAAACCTGCAGACTTAGAAATGATGACTCTCGTCCACAAATATATTGAGGGAAGGCAACGAAGAGGATTTGAAAGCAAGGCAGAATTGCAGGAAACAGATTTCAGGAGGGAGATTCGAATCGCCTTTAAAGCACAGGAAAAGCGGCAAAACCTCGACAATGATGCCCTTGGCCAAAAAGGGCGTATGCGTTTTGTCCTGAATATATTCAGGAAAAAACGCATACGCCCTTTTTGCCAACCAAGCAACCTGGAAAGGCAAATCAGCGATACAAAGAAGTCTCGCTTCCCATCGGTCAAAAGGGCCATGCTGAATAAAGTGTCAAAACCAGAAATGCAGGACAGGCCATGGAGAAACGGGAGCCTGGCTACGCTGATGGGCGTGATGTAAATTGCCAACAGCCACTCTGGAAAAGTGCACGGTGTGTCCTAAAACATCTAAAAAACTCAGCTTAGGGAGCATAGGGCACTTCCACTCATGGGCGTATAAATTGGGAAAACTAAAAATCAGCAAGACACAGGCACCCCAAAGTTTAGGGCTGCTCTGTTGACAAGTACCTCCACTTCGTTACACCTCAAATATCCCAGGAAAGAGAAAAATGGATAAAGAAGTTGTGGTCCTTATGTACAATGGAATATCACTCAGCCATGAAATCAACGTCATAAGGCTAGTAGCAGCATGATGAGTGGATTTAGGTACGACGATTCTAAGTGAAATAAGTCACACAGAAAAAGACACTTATCATAAGATATCACTTATAGAGGGAATGTAAAAACCGCTACCCTTGAACTGAATTACAAAACAGAATAGAGTCACACGTTTAGAAAACACACTATGGCTGCTTAACGGGAAAGGTGAGGTGGGGTGATGCATAAAACAAGGGTTTCAAATTATCTCAGATACCGTTCCACAAACCCAATATGTAATAGACAAGCCCTACTCCTTGGTCAATGAATTGGACTCAACACCCCCAATTCACCGCCCAAGAATATATCTGACTACTAAGAATCTTGAAACGTATGCATTGATATCTCTCTGTAAGTGAGTCAAGTGGGTGTAAAGCGGCAATATCACAGCAGTGAAAAGCAGGTAAACCCCATTATAAAAATCAATTACTTTTAAAAACCCGTGAAACAAAGACAGTGAAAGAGAGAGAAATACTTACAAAATTCGTTCAGAGGCTGTGATGCCACCTGGACTGACCATATCTAGACCCACAGCTGATTGAGACATAAGGGTGGACACTCTTGGGGCTGAGAGGTTTGGTGAGGTTGGGTGAGCAAACGCAGACCCTTTAAATTAATACTGCGTGGTACCCATCCCATGGGTCCCAAATCTCCAGGTTCAAGGGCATCTTCCTACATCGAAAACATGCATGAGAAACCCAGAAGATGGTAAACCGTGTGATCGGGAAAGGTTTCTAAATCGCACCTCATTTCTCATCTCCTTGTGCTCGGGTTCGCCATTCCAGCCGCTTTACTAGCAATCTCCCTCCTTGGAGAATCAGCACCTTTAACCTCCTGTTCCGTACAGGTTGCAATTTGTCCTGAGGATGAACAGGAAGAGGGGGAACCAATGAGAGACTAGCTCTAGGTGTTGGGACAGGCAGAGGTCACTCTATTTTCCCATCAGGAAGAAGAATTAACCACAGGCTCAGCCTGCCGCCTGGGACCAGAATAGGGCCTGAATCAATCCTGCGCTTTTGCGGCCAGCTCCCAAGAAAGCGAGTTGAAAAATGGAGCTCAGGGGCACTGCAATTCACAAACCTGCAGACTTAGAAATGATGACTCTCGTCCACAAATATATTGAGGGAAGGCAACGAAGAGGATTTGAAAGCAAGGCAGAATTGCAGGAAACAGATTTCAGGAGGGAGATTCGAATCGCCTTTAAAGCACAGGAAAAGCGGCAAAACCTCGACAATGATGCCCTTGGCCAAAAAGGGCGTATGCGTTTTTTCCTGAATATATTCAGGAAAAAACGCATACGCCCTTTTTGGCCAACCAAGCAACCTGGAAAGGTAAATCAGCGCGACAAAGAAGTCTCGCTTCCCATCGGTCAAAAGGGCCATGCTGAATAAAGTGTCAAAACCAGAAATGCAGGACAGGCCATGGAGAAACGGGAGCCTGGCTACGCTGATGGGCGGGATGTAAATTGCCAACAGCCACTTTGGAGAAGTGCACGGTGTGTCCTAAAACATCTAAAAAACTCAGCTTAGGGAGCATAGGGCACTTCCACTCATGGGCGTATAAATTGGGAAAACTAAAAATCAGCAAGACACAGGCACCCCAAAGTTTAGGGCTGCTCTGTTGACAAGAACCTCCACTTCGTTACACCTTAAATATCCCAGGAAAGAGAAAAATGGATAAAGAAGTTGTGGTCCTTATGTACAATGGAATATCACTCAGCCATGAAATCAACGTTATAAGGCTAGTAGCAGCATGATGAGTGGATTTAGGTACGACGATTCTAAGTGAAATAAGTCACACAGAAAAAGACACTTATCATAAGATATCACTTATAGAGGGAATGTAAAAACCGCTACCCTTGAACTGAATTACAAAACAGAATAGAGTCACACGTTTAGAAAACACACTATGGCTGCTTAACGGGAAAGGTGAGGTGGGGTGATGCATAAAACAAGGGTTTCAAATTAGCTCAGATACCGTTCCATAAACCCAATATGTAATAGACAAGACCTACTCCTTGCTCAATGAATTGGACTCAACACCCCCTATTCACCGCCCAAGAATATATCTGACTAGTAAGAATCTTGAAACCTATGCATTGATATCTCTCTGTAAGTGAGTCAAGTGAGTGTAAAGCGGCAAAATCACAGCAGTGAAAAGCAGGTAAACCCCATTATAAAAATCAATTACTTTTAAAAACCCGTGAAACAAAGACAGTGAAAGAGAGAGAAATTCTTACAAAATTCGTTCAGGGGCTGTGATGCCACCTGGATTGACCATATCTAGACCCACAGCTGATTGAGACATAAGGGTGGACACTCTTGGGGCTGAGAGGTTTGGTGAGGTTGGGTGAGCAAACGCAGACCCTTTAAATTAATACTGCGTGGTACCCATCCCATGGGTCCCAAATCTCCAGGTTCAAGGGCATCTTCCTACATCGAAAACATGCATGAGAAACCCAGAAGATGGTACACCGTGTGATCGGGAAAGGTTTCTAAATCGCACCTCATTTCTCATCTCCTTGTGCTCGGGTTCGCCATTCCAGCCGCTTTACTAGCAATCTCCCTCCTTGGAGAATCAGCACCTTTAACCTCCTGTTCCGTACAGGTTGCAATTTGTCCTGAGGATGAACAGGAAGAGGGGGAACCAATGAGAGACTAGCTCTAGGTGTTGGGACAGGCACAGGTCACTCTATTTTCCCATCAGGAAGAAGAATTAACCACAGGCTCAGCCTGCCGCCTGGGACCAGAATAGGGCCTGAAGCAATCCTGCGCTTTTGCGGCCAGCTCCCAAGAAAGCGAGTGGAAAAATGGAGCTCAGGGGCACTGCAATTCACAAACCTGCAGACTTAGAAATGATGACTCTCGTCCACAAATATATTGAGGGAAGGCAACGAAGAGGATTTGAAAGCAAGGCAGAATTGCAGGAAACAGATTTCAGGAGGGAGATTCGAATCGCCTTTAAAGCACAGGAAAAGCGGCAAAACCTCGACAATGATGCCCTTGGCCAAAAAGGGCGTATGCGTTTTTTCCTGAATATATTCAGGAAAAAACGCATACGCCCTTTTTGGCCAACCAAGCAACCTGGAAAGGTAAATCAGCGCTACAAAGAAGTCTCGCTTCCCATCGGTCAAAAGGGCCATGCTGAATAAAGTGTCAAAACCAGAAATGCAGGACAGGCCATGGAGAAACGGGAGCCTGGCTACGCTGATGGGCGGGATGTAAATTGCCAACAGCCACTTTGGAGAAGTGCACGGTGTGTCCTAAAACATCTAAAAAACTCAGCTTAGGGAGCATAGGGCACTTCCACTCATGGGCGTATAAATTGGGAAAACTAAAAATCAGCAAGACACAGGCACCCCAAAGTTTAGGGCTGCTCTGTTGACAAGAACCTCCACTTCGTTACACCTCAATTATCCCAGGAAAGAGAAAAATGGATAAAGAAGTTGTGGTCCTTATGTACAATGGAATATCACTCAGCCATGAAATCAACGTCATAAGGCTAGTAGCAGCATGATGAGTGGATTTAGGTACGACGATTCTAAGTGAAATAAGTCACACAGAAAAAGACACTTATCATAAGATATCACTTATAGAGGGAATGTAAAAACCGCTACCCTTGAACTGAATTACAAAACAGAATAGAGTCACACGTTTAGAAAACACACTATGGCTGCTTAACGGGAAAGGTGAGGTGGGGTGATGCATAAAACAAGGGTTTCAAATTATCTCAGATACCGTTCCACAAACCCAATATGTAATAGACAAGCCCTACTCCTTGGTCAATGAATTGGACTCAACACCCCCAATTCACCGCCCAAGAATATATCTGACTACTAAGAATCTTGAAACCTATGCATTGATATCTCTCTGTAAGTGAGTCAAGTGGGTGTAAAGCGGCAATATCACAGCAGTGAAAAGCAGGTAAACCCCATTATAAAAATCAATTACTTTTAAAAACCCGTGAAACAAAGACAGTGAAAGAGAGAGAAATACTTACAAAATTCGTTCAGAGGCTGTGATGCCACCTGGACTGACCATATCTAGACCCACAGCTGATTGAGACATAAGGGTGGACACTCTTGGGGCTGAGAGGTTTGGTGAGGTTGGGTGAGCAAACGCAGACCCTTTAAAGTAATACTGCGTGGTACCCATCCAATGGGTCCCAAATCTCCAGGTTCAAGGGCATCTTCCTACATCGAAAACATGCATGAGAAACCCAGAAGATGGTAAACCGTGTGATCGGGAAAGGTTTCTAAAACGCACCTCATTTCTCATCTCCTTGTGCTCGGGTTCGCCATTCCAGCCGCTTTACTAGCAATCTCCCTCCTTGGAGAATCAGCAACTTTAACCTCCTGTTCCGTACAGGTTGCAATTTGTCCGGAGGATGAACGGGAAGAGGGGGAAGCAATGAGAGTCTATCTCTAGGTTTTGGGACAGGCAGAGGTCACTCTATTTTCCCATCAGGAAGAAGAATTAACCACAGGCTCAGCCTGCCGCCTGGGACGAGAATAGGGCCTGAAGCAATCCTGCGCTTTTGCGGCCAGCTCCCAAGAAAGCGAGTTGAAAAATGGAGCTCAGGGCCACTGCAATTCACAAACCTGCAGACTTAGAAATGATGACTCTCGTCCACAAATATATTGAGGGAAGGCAACGAAGAGGATTTGAAAGCAAGGCAGAATTGCAGGAAACAGATTTCAGGAGGGAGATTCGAATCGCCTTTAAAGCACAGGAAAAGCGGCAAAACCTCGACAATGATGCCCTTGGCCAAAAAGGGCGTATGCGTTTTGTCCTGAATATATTCAGGAAAAAACGCATACGCCCTTTTTGCCAACCAAGCAACCTGGAAAGGCAAATCAGCGATACAAAGAAGTCTCGCTTCCCATCGGTCAAAAGGGCCATGCTGAATAAAGTGTCAAAACCAGAAATGCAGGACAGGCCATGGAGAAACGGGAGCCTGGCTACGCTGATGGGCGTGATGTAAATTGCCAACAGCCACTCTGGAAAAGTGCACGGTGTGTCCTAAAACAGCTAAAAAACTCAGCTTAGGGAGCATAGGGCACTTCCACTCATGGGCGTATAAATTGGGAAAACTAAAAATCAGCAAGACACAGGCACCCCAAAGTTTAGGGCTGCTCTGTTGACAAGTACCTCCACTTCGTTACACCTCAAATATCCCAGGAAAGAGAAAAATGGATAAAGAAGTTGTGGTCCTTATGTACAATGGAATATCACTCAGCCATGAAATCAACGTCATAAGGCTAGTAGCAGCATGATGAGTGGATTTAGGTACGACGATTCTAAGTGAAATAAGTCACACAGAAAAAGACACTTATCATAAGATATCACTTATAGAGGGAATGTAAAAACCGCTACCCTTGAACTGAATTACAAAACAGAATAGAGTCACACGTTTAGAAAACACACTATGGCTGCTTAACGGGAAAGGTGAGGTGGGGTGATGCATAAAACAAGGGTTTCAAATTATCTCAGATACCGTTCCACAAACCCAATATGTAATAGACAAGCCCTACTCCTTGGTCAATGAATTGGACTCAACACCCCCAATTCACCGCCCAAGAATATATCTGACTACTAAGAATCTTGAAACGTATGCATTGATATCTCTCTGTAAGTGAGTCAAGTGGGTGTAAAGCGGCAATATCACAGCAGTGAAAAGCAGGTAAACCCCATTATAAAAATCAATTACTTTTAAAAACCCGTGAAACAAAGACAGTGAAAGAGAGAGAAATACTTACAAAATTCGTTCAGAGGCTGTGATGCCACCTGGACTGACCATATCTAGACCCACAGCTGATTGAGACATAAGGGTGGACACTCTTGGGGCTGAGAGGTTTGGTGAGGTTGGGTGAGCAAACGCAGACCCTTTAAATTAATACTGCGTGGTACCCATCCCATGGGTCCCAAATCTCCAGGTTCAAGGGCATCTTCCTACATCGAAAACATGCATGAGAAACCCAGAAGATGGTAAACCGTGTGATCGGGAAAGGTTTCTAAATCGCACCTCATTTCTCATCTCCTTGTGCTCGGGTTCGCCATTCCAGCCGCTTTACTAGCAATCTCCCTCCTTGGAGAATCAGCACCTTTAACCTCCTGTTCCGTACAGGTTGCAATTTGTCCTGAGGATGAACAGGAAGAGGGGGAACCAATGAGAGACTAGCTCTAGGTGTTGGGACAGGCAGAGGTCACTCTATTTTCCCATCAGGAAGAAGAATTAACCACAGGCTCAGCCTGCCGCCTGGGACCAGAATAGGGCCTGAATCAATCCTGCGCTTTTGCGGCCAGCTCCCAAGAAAGCGAGTTGAAAAATGGAGCTCAGGGGCACTGCAATTCACAAACCTGCAGACTTAGAAATGATGACTCTCGTCCACAAATATATTGAGGGAAGGCAACGAAGAGGATTTGAAAGCAAGGCAGAATTGCAGGAAACAGATTTCAGGAGGGAGATTCGAATCGCCTTTAAAGCACAGGAAAAGCGGCAAAACCTCGACAATGATGCCCTTGGCCAAAAAGGGCGTATGCGTTTTTTCCTGAATATATTCAGGAAAAAACGCATACGCCCTTTTTGGCCAACCAAGCAACCTGGAAAGGTAAATCAGCGCGACAAAGAAGTCTCGCTTCCCATCGGTCAAAAGGGCCATGCTGAATAAAGTGTCAAAACCAGAAATGCAGGACAGGCCATGGAGAAACGGGAGCCTGGCTACGCTGATGGGCGGGATGTAAATTGCCAACAGCCACTTTGGAGAAGTGCACGGTGTGTCCTAAAACATCTAAAAAACTCAGCTTAGGGAGCATAGGGCACTTCCACTCATGGGCGTATAAATTGGGAAAACTAAAAATCAGCAAGACACAGGCACCCCAAAGTTTAGGGCTGCTCTGTTGACAAGAACCTCCACTTCGTTACACCTTAAATATCCCAGGAAAGAGAAAAATGGATAAAGAAGTTGTGGTCCTTATGTACAATGGAATATCACTCAGCCATGAAATCAACGTTATAAGGCTAGTAGCAGCATGATGAGTGGATTTAGGTACGACGATTCTAAGTGAAATAAGTCACACAGAAAAAGACACTTATCATAAGATATCACTTATAGAGGGAATGTAAAAACCGCTACCCTTGAACTGAATTACAAAACAGAATAGAGTCACACGTTTAGAAAACACACTATGGCTGCTTAACGGGAAAGGTGAGGTGGGGTGATGCATAAAACAAGGGTTTCAAATTAGCTCAGATACCGTTCCATAAACCCAATATGTAATAGACAAGACCTACTCCTTGCTCAATGAATTGGACTCAACACCCCCTATTCACCGCCCAAGAATATATCTGACTAGTAAGAATCTTGAAACCTATGCATTGATATCTCTCTGTAAGTGAGTCAAGTGAGTGTAAAGCGGCAAAATCACAGCAGTGAAAAGCAGGTAAACCCCATTATAAAAATCAATTACTTTTAAAAACCCGTGAAACAAAGACAGTGAAAGAGAGAGAAATTCTTACAAAATTCGTTCAGGGGCTGTGATGCCACCTGGATTGACCATATCTAGACCCACAGCTGATTGAGACATAAGGGTGGACACTCTTGGGGCTGAGAGGTTTGGTGAGGTTGGGTGAGCAAACGCAGACCCTTTAAATTAATACTGCGTGGTACCCATCCCATGGGTCCCAAATCTCCAGGTTCAAGGGCATCTTCCTACATCGAAAACATGCATGAGAAACCCAGAAGATGGTACACCGTGTGATCGGGAAAGGTTTCTAAATCGCACCTCATTTCTCATCTCCTTGTGCTCGGGTTCGCCATTCCAGCCGCTTTACTAGCAATCTCCCTCCTTGGAGAATCAGCACCTTTAACCTCCTGTTCCGTACAGGTTGCAATTTGTCCTGAGGATGAACAGGAAGAGGGGGAACCAATGAGAGACTAGCTCTAGGTGTTGGGACAGGCACAGGTCACTCTATTTTCCCATCAGGAAGAAGAATTAACCACAGGCTCAGCCTGCCGCCTGGGACCAGAATAGGGCCTGAAGCAATCCTGCGCTTTTGCGGCCAGCTCCCAAGAAAGCGAGTGGAAAAATGGAGCTCAGGGGCACTGCAATTCACAAACCTGCAGACTTAGAAATGATGACTCTCGTCCACAAATATATTGAGGGAAGGCAACGAAGAGGATTTGAAAGCAAGGCAGAATTGCAGGAAACAGATTTCAGGAGGGAGATTCGAATCGCCTTTAAAGCACAGGAAAAGCGGCAAAACCTCGACAATGATGCCCTTGGCCAAAAAGGGCGTATGCGTTTTTTCCTGAATATATTCAGGAAAAAACGCATACGCCCTTTTTGGCCAACCAAGCAACCTGGAAAGGTAAATCAGCGCTACAAAGAAGTCTCGCTTCCCATCGGTCAAAAGGGCCATGCTGAATAAAGTGTCAAAACCAGAAATGCAGGACAGGCCATGGAGAAACGGGAGCCTGGCTACGCTGATGGGCGGGATGTAAATTGCCAACAGCCACTTTGGAGAAGTGCACGGTGTGTCCTAAAACATCTAAAAAACTCAGCTTAGGGAGCATAGGGCACTTCCACTCATGGGCGTATAAATTGGGAAAACTAAAAATCAGCAAGACACAGGCACCCCAAAGTTTAGGGCTGCTCTGTTGACAAGAACCTCCACTTCGTTACACCTCAATTATCCCAGGAAAGAGAAAAATGGATAAAGAAGTTGTGGTCCTTATGTACAATGGAATATCACTCAGCCATGAAATCAACGTCATAAGGCTAGTAGCAGCATGATGAGTGGATTTAGGTACGACGATTCTAAGTGAAATAAGTCACACAGAAAAAGACACTTATCATAAGATATCACTTATAGAGGGAATGTAAAAACCGCTACCCTTGAACTGAATTACAAAACAGAATAGAGTCACACGTTTAGAAAACACACTATGGCTGCTTAACGGGAAAGGTGAGGTGGGGTGATGCATAAAACAAGGGTTTCAAATTATCTCAGATACCGTTCCACAAACCCAATATGTAATAGACAAGCCCTACTCCTTGGTCAATGAATTGGACTCAACACCCCCAATTCACCGCCCAAGAATATATCTGACTACTAAGAATCTTGAAACCTATGCATTGATATCTCTCTGTAAGTGAGTCAAGTGGGTGTAAAGCGGCAATATCACAGCAGTGAAAAGCAGGTAAACCCCATTATAAAAATCAATTACTTTTAAAAACCCGTGAAACAAAGACAGTGAAAGAGAGAGAAATACTTACAAAATTCGTTCAGAGGCTGTGATGCCACCTGGACTGACCATATCTAGACCCACAGCTGATTGAGACATAAGGGTGGACACTCTTGGGGCTGAGAGGTTTGGTGAGGTTGGGTGAGCAAACGCAGACCCTTTAAAGTAATACTGCGTGGTACCCATCCAATGGGTCCCAAATCTCCAGGTTCAAGGGCATCTTCCTACATCGAAAACATGCATGAGAAACCCAGAAGATGGTAAACCGTGTGATCGGGAAAGGTTTCTAAAACGCACCTCATTTCTCATCTCCTTGTGCTCGGGTTCGCCATTCCAGCCGCTTTACTAGCAATCTCCCTCCTTGGAGAATCAGCAACTTTAACCTCCTGTTCCGTACAGGTTGCAATTTGTCCGGAGGATGAACGGGAAGAGGGGGAAGCAATGAGAGTCTATCTCTAGGTTTTGGGACAGGCAGAGGTCACTCTATTTTCCCATCAGGAAGAAGAATTAACCACAGGCTCAGCCTGCCGCCTGGGACGAGAATAGGGCCTGAAGCAATCCTGCGCTTTTGCGGCCAGCTCCCAAGAAAGCGAGTTGAAAAATGGAGCTCAGGGCCACTGCAATTCACAAACCTGCAGACTTAGAAATGATGACTCTCGTCCACAAATATATTGAGGGAAGGCAACGAAGAGGATTTGAAAGCAAGGCAGAATTGCAGGAAACAGATTTCAGGAGGGAGATTCGAATCGCCTTTAAAGCACAGGAAAAGCGGCAAAACCTCGACAATGATGCCCTTGGCCAAAAAGGGCGTATGCGTTTTGTCCTGAATATATTCAGGAAAAAACGCATACGCCCTTTTTGCCAACCAAGCAACCTGGAAAGGCAAATCAGCGATACAAAGAAGTCTCGCTTCCCATCGGTCAAAAGGGCCATGCTGAATAAAGTGTCAAAACCAGAAATGCAGGACAGGCCATGGAGAAACGGGAGCCTGGCTACGCTGATGGGCGTGATGTAAATTGCCAACAGCCACTCTGGAAAAGTGCACGGTGTGTCCTAAAACAGCTAAAAAACTCAGCTTAGGGAGCATAGGGCACTTCCACTCATGGGCGTATAAATTGGGAAAACTAAAAATCAGCAAGACACAGGCACCCCAAAGTTTAGGGCTGCTCTGTTGACAAGTACCTCCACTTCGTTACACCTCAAATATCCCAGGAAAGAGAAAAATGGATAAAGAAGTTGTGGTCCTTATGTACAATGGAATATCACTCAGCCATGAAATCAACGTCATAAGGCTAGTAGCAGCATGATGAGTGGATTTAGGTACGACGATTCTAAGTGAAATAAGTCACACAGAAAAAGACACTTATCATAAGATATCACTTATAGAGGGAATGTAAAAACCGCTACCCTTGAACTGAATTACAAAACAGAATAGAGTCACACGTTTAGAAAACACACTATGGCTGCTTAACGGGAAAGGTGAGGTGGGGTGATGCATAAAACAAGGGTTTCAAATTATCTCAGATACCGTTCCACAAACCCAATATGTAATAGACAAGCCCTACTCCTTGGTCAATGAATTGGACTCAACACCCCCAATTCACCGCCCAAGAATATATCTGACTACTAAGAATCTTGAAACGTATGCATTGATATCTCTCTGTAAGTGAGTCAAGTGGGTGTAAAGCGGCAATATCACAGCAGTGAAAAGCAGGTAAACCCCATTATAAAAATCAATTACTTTTAAAAACCCGTGAAACAAAGACAGTGAAAGAGAGAGAAATACTTACAAAATTCGTTCAGAGGCTGTGATGCCACCTGGACTGACCATATCTAGACCCACAGCTGATTGAGACATAAGGGTGGACACTCTTGGGGCTGAGAGGTTTGGTGAGGTTGGGTGAGCAAACGCAGACCCTTTAAATTAATACTGCGTGGTACCCATCCCATGGGTCCCAAATCTCCAGGTTCAAGGGCATCTTCCTACATCGAAAACATGCATGAGAAACCCAGAAGATGGTAAACCGTGTGATCGGGAAAGGTTTCTAAATCGCACCTCATTTCTCATCTCCTTGTGCTCGGGTTCGCCATTCCAGCCGCTTTACTAGCAATCTCCCTCCTTGGAGAATCAGCACCTTTAACCTCCTGTTCCGTACAGGTTGCAATTTGTCCTGAGGATGAACAGGAAGAGGGGGAACCAATGAGAGACTAGCTCTAGGTGTTGGGACAGGCAGAGGTCACTCTATTTTCCCATCAGGAAGAAGAATTAACCACAGGCTCAGCCTGCCGCCTGGGACCAGAATAGGGCCTGAATCAATCCTGCGCTTTTGCGGCCAGCTCCCAAGAAAGCGAGTTGAAAAATGGAGCTCAGGGGCACTGCAATTCACAAACCTGCAGACTTAGAAATGATGACTCTCGTCCACAAATATATTGAGGGAAGGCAACGAAGAGGATTTGAAAGCAAGGCAGAATTGCAGGAAACAGATTTCAGGAGGGAGATTCGAATCGCCTTTAAAGCACAGGAAAAGCGGCAAAACCTCGACAATGATGCCCTTGGCCAAAAAGGGCGTATGCATTTTTTCCTGAATATATTCAGGAAAAAACGCATACGCCCTTTTTGGCCAACCAAGCAACCTGGAAAGGTAAATCAGCGCTACAAAGAAGTCTCGCTTCCCATCGGTCAAAAGGGCCATGCTGAATAAAGTGTCAAAACCAGAAATGCAGGACAGGCCATGGAGAAACGGGAGCCTGGCTACGCTGATGGGCGGGATGTAAATTGCCAACAGCCACTTTGGAGAAGTGCACGGTGTGTCCTAAAACATCTAAAAAACTCAGCTTAGGGAGCATAGGGCACTTCCACTCATGGGCGTATAAATTGGGAAAACTAAAAATCAGCAAGACACAGGCACCCCAAAGTTTAGGGCTGCTCTGTTGACAAGAACCTCCACTTCGTTACACCTCAAATATCCCAGGAAAAAGAAAAATGGATAAAGAAGTTGTGGTCCTTATGTACAATGGAATATCACTCAGCCATGAAATCAACGTCATAAGGCTAGTAGCAGCATGATGAGTGGATTTAGGTACGACGATTCTAAGTGAAATAAGTCACACAGAAAAAGACACTTATCATAAGATATCACTTATAGAGGGAATGTAAAAACCGCTACCCTTGAACTGAATTACAAAACAGAATAGAGTCACACGTTTAGAAAACACACTATGGCTGCTTAACGGGAAAGGTGAGGTGGGGTGATGCATAAAACAAGGGTTTCAAATTATCTCAGATACCGTTCCACAAACCCAATATGTAATAGACAAGCCCTACTCCTTGGTCAATGAATTGGACTCAACACCCCCAATTCACCGCCCAAGAATATATCTGACTACTAAGAATCTTGAAACCTATGCATTGATATCTCTCTGTAAGTGAGTCAAGTGGGTGTAAAGCGGCAATATCACAGCAGTGAAAAGCAGGTAAACCCCATTATAAAAATCAATTACTTTTAAAAACCCGTGAAACAAAGACAGTGAAAGAGAGAGAAATACTTACAAAATTCATTCAGAGGCTGTGATGCCACCTGGACTGACCATATCTAGACCCACAGCTGATTGAGACATAAGGGTGGACACTCTTGGGGCTGAGAGGTTTGGTGAGGTTGGGTGAGCAAACGCAGACCCTTTAAAGTAATACTGCGTGGTACCCATCCAATGGGTCCCAAATCTCCAGGTTCAAGGGCATCTTCCTACATCGAAAACATGCATGAGAAACCCAGAAGATGGTAAACCGTGTGATCGGGAAAGGTTTCTAAAACGCACCTCATTTCTCATCTCCTTGTGCTCGGGTTCGCCATTCCAGCCGCTTTACTAGCAATCTCCCTCCTTGGAGAATCAGCAACTTTAACCTCCTGTTCCGTACAGGTTGCAATTTGTCCGGAGGATGAACGGGAAGAGGGGGAAGCAATGAGAGTCTATCTCTAGGTTTTGGGACAGGCAGAGGTCACTCTATTTTCCCATCAGGAAGAAGAATTAACCACAGGCTCAGCCTGCCGCCTGGGACGAGAATAGGGCCTGAAGCAATCCTGCGCTTTTGCGGCCAGCTCCCAAGAAAGCGAGTTGAAAAATGGAGCTCAGGGCCACTGCAATTCACAAACCTGCAGACTTATAAATGATGACTCTCGTCCACAAATATATTGAGGGAAGGCAACGAAGAGGATTTGAAAGCAAGGCAGAATTGCAGGAAACAGATTTCAGGAGGGAGATTCGAATCGCCTTTAAAGCACAGGAAAAGCGGCAAAACCTCGACAATGATGCCCTTGGCCAAAAAGGGCGTATGCGTTTTTTCCTGAATATATTCAGGAAAAAACGCATACGCCCTTTTTGCCAACCAAGCAACCTGGAAAGGCAAATCAGCGATACAAAGAAGTCTCGCTTCCCATCGGTCAAAAGGGCCATGCTGAATAAAGTGTCAAAACCAGAAATGCAGGACAGGCCATGGAGAAACGGGAGCCTGGCTACGCTGATGGGCGTGATGTAAATTGCCAACAGCCACTTTGGAAAAGTGCACGGTGTGTCCTAAAACATCTAAAAAACTCAGCTTAGGGAGCATAGGGCACTTCCACTCATGGGCGTATAAATTGGGAAAACTAAAAATCAGCAAGACACAGGCACCCCAAAGTTTAGGGCTGCTCTGTTGACAAGTACCTCCACTTCGTTACACCTTAAATATCCCAGGAAAGAGAAAAATGGATAAAGAAGTTGTGGTCCTTATGTACAATGGAATATCACTCAGCCATTAAATCAACGTCAAAAGGCTAGTAGCAGCATGATGAGTGGATTTAGGTACGACGATTCTAAGTGAAATAAGTCACACAGAAAAAGACACTTATCATAAGATATCACTTATAGAGGGAATGTAAAAACCGCTACCCTTGAACTGAATTACAAAACAGAATAGAGTCACACGTTTAGAAAACACACTATGGCTGCTTAACGGGAAAGGTGAGGTGGGGTGATGCATAAAACAAGGGTTTCAAATTATCTCAGATACCGTTCCACAAACCCAATATGTAATAGACAAGCCCTACTCCTTGGTCAATGAATTGGACTCAACACCCCCAATTCACCGCCCAAGAATATATCTGACTACTAAGAATCTTGAAACGTATGCATTGATATCTCTCTGTAAGTGAGTCAAGTGGGTGTAAAGCGGCAATATCACAGCAGTGAAAAGCAGGTAAACCCCATTATAAAAATCAATTACTTTTAAAAACCCGTGAAACAAAGACAGTGAAAGAGAGAGAAATACTTACAAAATTCGTTCAGAGGCTGTGATGCCACCTGGACTGACCATATCTAGACCCACAGCTGATTGAGACATAAGGGTGGACACTCTTGGGGCTGAGAGGTTTCGTGAGGTTGGGTGAGCAAACGCAGACCCTTTAAAGTAATACTGCGTGGTACCCATCCAATGGGTCCCAAATCTCCAGGTTCAAGGGCATCTTCCTACATCGAAAACATGCATGAGAAACCCAGAAGATGGTAAACCGTGTGATCGGGAAAGGTTTCTAAAACGCACCTCATTTCTCATCTCCTTGTGCTCGGGTTCGCCATTCCAGCCGCTTTACTAGCAATCTCCCTCCTTGGAGAATCAGCAACTTTAACCTCCTGTTCCGTACAGGTTGCAATTTGTCCGGATGATGAACGGGAAGAGGGGGAAGCAATGAGAGTCTATCTCTACGTTTTGGGACAGGCAGAGGTCACTCTATTTTCCCATCAGGAAGAAGAATTAACCACAGGCTCAGCCTGCCGCCTGGGACGAGAATAGGCCCTGAATCAATCCTGCGCTTTTGCGGCCAGCTCCCAAGAAAGCGAGTTGAAAAATGGAGCTCAGGGGCACTGCAATTCACAAACCTGCAGACTTAGAAATGATGACTCTCGTCCACAAATATATTGAGGGAAGGCAACGAAGAGGATTGGAAAGCAAGGCAGAATTGCAGGAAACAGATTTCAGGAGGGAGATTCGAATCGCCTTTAAAGCACAGGAAAAGCGGCAAAACCTCGACAATGATGCCCTTGGCCAAAAAGGGCGTATGCGTTTTTTCCTGAATATATTCAGGAAAAAACGCATACGCCCTTTTTGGCCAACCAAGCAACCTGGAAAGGTAAATCAGCGCTACAAAGAAGTCTCGCTTCCCATCGGTCAAAAGGGCCATGCTGAATAAAGTGTCAAAACCAGAAATGCAGGACAGGCCATGGAGAAACGGGAGCCTGGCTACGCTGATGGGCGGGATGTAAATTGCCAACAGCCACTCTGGAGAAGTGCACGGTGTGTCCTAAAACATCTAAAAAACTCAGCTTAGGGAGCATAGGGCACTTCCACTCATGGGCGTATAAATTGGGAAAACTAAAAATCAGCAAGACACAGGCACCCCAAAGTTTAGGGCTGCTCTGTTGACAAGAACCTCCACTTCGTTACACCTCAAATATCCCAGGAAAGAGAAAAATGGATAAAGAAGTTGTGGTCCTTATGTACAATGGAATATCACTCAGCCATGAAATCAACGTCATAAGGCTAGTAGCAGCATGATGAGTGGATTTAGGTACGACGATTCTAAGTGAAATAAGTCACACAGAAAAAGACACTTATCATAAGATATCACTTATAGAGGGAATGTAAAAACCGCTACCCTTGAACTGAATTACAAAACAGAATAGAGTCACGTTTAGAAAACACACTATGGCTGCTTAACGGGAAAGGTGAGGTGGGGTGATGCATAAAACAAGGGTTTCAAATTATCTCAGATACCGTTCCACAAACCCAATATGTAATAGACAAGCCCTACTCCTTGGTCAATGAATTGGACTCAACACCCCCAATTCACCGCCCAAGAATTTATCTGACTACTAAGAATCTTGAAACCTATGCATTGATATCTCTCTGTAAGTGAGTCAAGTGGGTGTAAAGCGGCAATATCACAGCAGTGAAAAGCAGGTAAACCCCATTATAAAAATCAATTACTTTTAAAAACCCGTGAAACAAAGACAGTGAAAGAGAGAGAAATTCTTACAAAATTCGTTCAGAGGCTGTGATGCCACCTGGACTGACCATATCTAGACCCACAGCTGATTGAGACATAAGGGTGGACACTCTTGGGGCTGAGAGGTTTGGTGAGGTTGGGTGAGCAAACGCAGACCCTTTAAAGTAATACTGCGTGGTACCCATCCAATGGGTCCCAAATCTCCAGGTTCAAGGGCATCTTCCTACATCGAAAACATGCATGAGAAACCCAGAAGATGGTAAACCGTGTGATCGGGAAAGGTTTCTAAAACGCACCTCATTTCTCATCTCCTTCTGCTCGGGTTCGCCATTCCAGCCGCTTTACTAGCAATCTCCCTCCTTGGAGAATCAGCAACTTTAACCTCCTGTACCGTACAGGTTGCAATTTGTCCGGAGGATGAACGGGAAGAGGGGGAAGCAATGAGAGACTATCTCTAGGTTTTGGGAAAGGCAGAGGTCACTCTATTTTCCCATCAGGAAGAAGAATTAACCACAGGCTCAGCCTGCCGCCTGGGACGAGAATAGGGCCTGAAGCAATCCTGCGCTTTTGCGGCCAGCTCCCAAGAAAGCGAGTTGAAAAATGGAGCTCAGGGGCACTGCAATTCACAAACCTGCAGACTTATAAATGATGACTCTCGTCCACAAATATATTGAGGGAAGGCAACGAAGAGGATTTGAAAGCAAGGCAGAATTGCAGGAAACAGATTTCAGGAGGGAGATTCGAATCGCCTTTAAAGCACAGGAAAAGCGGCAAAACCTCGACAATGATGCCCTTGGCCAAAAAGGGCGTATGCGTTTTTTCCTGAATATATTCAGGAAAAAACGCATACGCCCTTTTTGGCCAACCAAGCAACCTGGAAAGGTAAATCAGCGCTACAAAGAAGTCTCGCTTCCCATCGGTCAAAAGGGCCATGCTGAATAAAGTGTCAAAACCAGAAATGCAGGACAGGCCATGGAGCAACGGGAGCCTGGCTACGCTGATGGGCGGGATGTAAATTGCCAACAGCCACTCTGGAGAAGTGCACGGTGTGTCCTAAAACATCTAAAAAACTCAGCTTAGGGAGCATAGGGCACTTCCACTCATGGGCGTATAAATTGGGAAAACTAAAAATCAGCAAGACACAGGCACCCCAAAGTTTAGGGCTGCTCTGTTGACAAGAACCTCCACTTCGTTACACCTCAAATATCCCAGGAAAGAGAAAAATGGATAAAGAAGTTGTGGTCCTTATGTACAATGGAATATCACTCAGCCATGAAATCAACGTCATAAGGCTAGTAGCAGCATGATGAGTGGATTTAGGTACGACGATTCTAAGTGAAATAAGTCACACAGAAAAAGACACTTATCATAAGATATCACTTATAGAGGGAATGTAAAAACCGCTACCCTTGAACTGAATTACAAAACAGAATAGAGTCACGTTTAGAAAACACACTATGGCTGCTTAACGGGAAAGGTGAGGTGGGGTGATGCATAAAACAAGGGTTTCAAATTATCTCAGATACCGTTCCACAAACCCAATATGTAATAGACAAGCCCTACTCCTTGGTCAATGAATTGGACTCAACACCCCCAATTCACCGCCCAAGAATTTATCTGACTACTAAGAACCTTGAAACCTATGCATTGATATCTCTCTGTAAGTGAGTCAAGTGGGTGTAAAGCGGCAATATCACAGCAGTGAAAAGCAGGTAAACCCCATTATAAAAATCAATTACTTTTAAAAACCCGTGAAACAAAGACAGTGAAAGAGAGAGAAATTCTTACAAAATTCGTTCAGAGGCTGTGATGCCACCTGGACTGACCATATCTAGACCCACAGCTGATTGAGACATAAGGGTGGACACTCTTGGGGCTGAGACGTTTGGTGAGGTTGGGTGAGCAAACGCAGACCCTTTAAAGTAATACTGCGTGGTACCCATCCAATGGGTCCCAAATCTCCAGGTTCAAGGGCATCTTCCTACATCGAAAACATGCATGAGAAACCCAGAAGATGGTAAACCGTGTGATCGGGAAAGGTTTCTAAAACGCACCTCATTTCTCATCTCCTTGTGCTCGGGTTCGCCATTCCAGCCGCTTTACTAGCAATCTCCCTCCTTGGAGAATCAGCAACTTTAACCTCCTGTACCGTACAGGTTGCAATTTGTCCGGAGGATGAACGGGAAGAGGGGGAAGCAATGAGAGACTATCTCTAGGTTTTGGGAAAGGCAGAGGTCACTCTATTTTCCCATCAGGAAGAAGAATTAACCACAGGCTCAGCCTGCCGCCTGGGACGAGAATAGGGCCTGAAGCAATCCTGCGCTTTTGCGGCCAGCTCCCAAGAAAGCGAGTTGAAAAATGGAGCTCAGGGCCACTGCAATTCACAAACCTGCAGACTTATAAATGATGACTCTCGTCCACAAATATATTGAGGGAAGGCAACGAAGAGGATTTGAAAGCAAGGCAGAATTGCAGGAAACAGATTTCAGGAGGGAGATTCGAATCGCCTTTAAAGCACAGGAAAAGCGGCAAAACCTCGACAATGATGCCCTTGGCCAAAAAGGGCGTATGCGTTTTTTCCTGAATATATTCAGGAAAAAACGCATACGCCCTTTTTGGCCAACCAAGCAACCTGAAAAGGCAAATCAGCGATACAAAGAAGTCTCGCTTCCCATCGGTCAAAAGGGCCATGCTGAATAAAGTGTCAAAACCAGAAATGCAGGACAGGCCATGGAGAAACGGGAGCCTGGCTACGCTGATGGGCGGGATGTAAATTGCCAACAGCCACTTTGGAAAAGTGCACGGTGTGTCCTAAAACATCTAAAAAACTCAGCTTAGGGAGCATAGGGCACTTCCACTCATGGGCGTATAAATTGGGAAAACTAAAAATCAGCAAGACACAGGCACCCCAAAGTTTAGGGCTGCTCTGTTGACAAGTACCTCCACTTCGTTACACCTTAAATATCCCAGGAAAGAGAAAAATGGATAAAGAAGTTGTGGTCCTTATGTACAATGGAATATCACTCAGCCATGAAATCAACGTCATAAGGCTAGTAGCAGCATGATGAGTGGATTTAGGTACGACGATTCTAAGTGAAATAAGTCACACAGAAAAATACACTTATCATAAGATATCACTTATAGAGGGAATGTAAAAACCGCTACCCTTGAACTGAATTACAAAACAGAATAGAGTCACACGTTTAGAAAACACACTATGGCTGCTTAACGGGAAAGGTGAGGTGGGGTGATGCATAAAACAAGGATTTCAAATTAGCTCAGATACCGTTCCATAAACCCAATATGTAATAGACAAGACCTACTCCTTGCTCAATGAATTGGACTCAACACACCCTATTCACCGCCCAAGAATATATTTGACTAGTAAGAATCTTGAAACCTATGCATTGATATCTCTCTGTAAGTGAGTCAAGTGGGTGTAAAGCGGCAAAATCACAGCAGTGAAAAGCAGGTAAACCCCATTATAAAAATCAATTACTTTTAAAAACCCGTGAAACAAAGACAGTGAAAGAGAGAGAAATTCTTACAAAATTCGTTCAGGGGCTGTGATGCCACCTGGATTGACCATATCTAGACCCACAGCTGATTGAGACATAAGGGTGGACACTCTTGGGGCTGAGAGGTTTGGTGAGGTTGGGAGAGCAAACGCAGACCCTTTAAATTAATACTGCGTGGTACCCATCCCATGGGTCCCAAATCTCCAGGTTCAAGGGCATCTTCCTACATCGAAAACATGCATGAGAAACCCAGAAGATGGTACACCGTGTGATCGGGAAAGGTTTCTAAATCGCACCTCATTTCTCATCTCCTTGTGCTCGGGTTTGCCATTCCAGCCGCTTTACTAGCAATCTCCCTCCTTGGAGAATCAGCACCTTTAACCTCCTGTTCCGTACAGGTTGCAATTTGTCCTGAGGATGAACGGGAAGAGGGGGAACCAATGAGAGACTAGCTCTAGGTGTTGGGACAGGCACAGGTCACTCTATTTTCCCATCAGGAAGAAGAATTAACCACAGGCTCAGCCTGCCGCCTGGGACCAGAATAGGGCCTGAAGCAATCCTGCGCTTTTGCGGCCAGCTCCCAAGAAAGCGAGTTGAAAAATGGAGCTCAGGGGCACTGCAATTCACAAACCTGCAGATTTAGAAATGATGACTCTCATCCACAAATATATTGAGGGAAGGCAACGAAGAGGATTTGAAAGCAAGGCAGAATTGCAGGAAACAGATTTCAGGAGGGAGATTCGAATCGCCTTTAAAGCACAGGAAAAGCGGCAAAACCTCGACAATGATGCCCTTGGCCAAAAAGGGCGTATGCATTTTTTCCTGAATATATTCAGGAAAAAACGCATACGCCCTTTTTGGCCAACCAAGCAACCTGGAAAGGCAAATCAGTGCTCCAAAGAAGTCTCGCTTCCCATCGGTCAAAAGGGCCATGCTGAATAAAGTGTCAAAACCAGAAATGCAGGACAGGCCATGGAGAACCTGGAGCCTAGCTACGCTGATGGGCGGGATGTAAATTGCCAACAGCCACTTTGGAGAAGTGCACGGTGTGTCCTAAAACATCTAAAAAACTCAGCTTAGGGAGCATAGGGCACTTCCACTCATGGGCGTATAAATTGGGAAAACTAAAAATCAGCAAGACACAGGCACCCCAAAGTTTAGGGCTGCTCTGTTGACAAGAACCTCCACTTCGTTACACCTCAAATATCCCAGGAAAGAGAAAAATGGATAAAGAAGTTGTGGTCCTTATGTACAATGGAATATCACTCAGCCATGAAATCAACGTCATAAGGCTAGTAGCAGCATGATGAGTGGATTTAGATACGATGATTCTAAGTGAAATAAGTCACACAGAAAAAGACACTTATCATAAGATATCACTTATAGAGGGAATGTAAAAACCGCTACCCTTGAACTGAATTACAAAACAGAATAGAGTCACACGTTTAGAAAACACACTATGGCTGCTTAACGGGAAAGGTGAGGTGGGGTGATGCATAAAACAAGGGTTTCAAATTATCTCAGATACCGTTCCACAAACCCAATATGTAATAGACAAGCCCTACTCCTTGCTCAATGAATTGGACTCAACACCCCCTATTCACCGCCCAAGAATATATCTGACTACGAAGAATCTTGAAACCTATGCATTGATATCTCTCTGGAAGTGAGTCAAATGGGTGTAAAGCGGCAATATCACAGCAGTGAAAAGCAGGTAAACCCCATTATAAAAATCAATTACTTTTAAAAACCCGTGAAACAAAGACAGTGAAAGAGAGAGAAATTCTTACAAAATTCGTTCAGAGGCTGTGATGCCACCTGGACTGACCATATCTAGACCCACAGCTGATTGAGACATAAGGGTGGACACTCTTGGGGCTGAGAGGTTTGGTGAGGTTGGGTGAGCAAACGCAGACCCTTTAAAATAATACTGCGTGGTACCCATCCCATGGGTCCCAAATCTCCAGGTTCAAGGGCATCTTCCTACATCGAAAACATGCATGAGAAACCCAGAAGATGGTACACCGTGTGATCGGGAAAGGTTTCTATAACGCACCTCATTTCTCATCTCCTTGTGCTCGGCTTCGCCATTCCAGCCGCTTTACTAGCAATCTCCCTCCTTGGAGAATCAGCACCTTTAACCTCCTGTTCCGTACAGGTTGCAATTTGTCCGGAGGATGAACAGGAAGAGGGGGAAGCAATGAGAGACTAGCTCTAGGTTTTGGGACAGGCAGAGGTCACTCTATTTTCCCATCAGGAAGAAGAATTAACCACAGGCTCAGCCTGCCGCCTGGGACGAGAATAGGGCCTGAAGCAATCCTGCGCTTTTGCGGCCAGCTCCCAAGAAAGCGAGTTGAAAAATGGAGCTCAGGGGCACTGCAATTCACAAACCTGCAGACTTATAAATGATGACTCTCGTCCACAAATATATTGAGGGAAGGCAACGAAGAGGATTTGAAAGCAAGGCAGAATTGCAGGAAACAGATTTCAGGAGGGAGATTCGAATCGCCTTTAAAGCACAGGAAAAGCGGCAAAACCTCGACAATGATGCCCTTGGCCAAAAAGGGCGTAGGCATTTTATCCTGAATATATTCAGGAAAAAACGCATACGCCCTTTTTGGCCAACCAAGCAACCTGGAAAGGCAAATCAGCGATACAAAGAAGTCTCGCTTCCCATCGGTCAAAAGGGCCATGCTGAATAAAGTGTCAAAACCACAAATGCAGGACAGGCCATGGAGAAACGGGAGCCTGGCTACGCTGATGGGCGGGATGTAAATTGCCAACAGCCACTTTGGAGAAGTGCACGGTGTGTCCTAAAACATCTAAAAAACTCAGCTTAGGGAGCATAGGGAACTTCCACTCATGGGGGTATAAATTGGGAAAACTAAAAATCAGCAAGACACAGGCACCCCAAAGTTTAGGGCTGCTCTGTTGACAAGAACCTCCACTTCGTTACACCTTAAATATCCCAGGAAAGAGAAAAATGGATAAAGAAGTTGTGGTCCTTATGTACAATGGAATATCACTCAGCCATGAAATCAACGTCATAAGGCTACTAGCAGCATGATAAGTGGATTTAGGTACGACGATTCTAAGTGAAATAAGTCACACAGAAAAAGACACTTATCATAAGATATCACTTTTGGAGGGAATGTAAAAACCGCTACCCTTGAACTGAATTACAAAACAGAATAGAGTCACACGTTTAGAAAACACACTATGGCTGCTTAACGGGAAATGTGGGGAGGGGTGATGCATAAAACAAGGGTTTCAAATTAGCTCAGATACCGTTCCATAAACCCAATAGGTAATAGACAAGACCTACTCCTTGCTCAATGAATTGGACTCAACACCCCCTATTCACCGCCCAAGAATATATCTGACTAGTAAGAATCTTGAAACCTATGCATTGATATCTCTCTGTAAGTGAGTCAAGTGGGTGTAAAGCGGCGAAATCACAGCAGTGAAAAGCAGGTAAACCCCATTATAAAAATCAATTACTTTTAAAAACCCGTGAAACAAAGACAGTGAAAGAGAGAGAAATTCTTACAAAATTCGTTCAGGGGCTGTGATGCCACCTGGATTGACCATATCTAGACCCACAGTTGATTGAGACATAAGGGTGGACACTCTTGGGGCTGAGACGTTTGGTGAGGTTGGGTGAGCAAACGCAGACCCTTTAAAGTAATACTGCGTGGTACCCATCCCATGGGTCCCAAATCTCCAGGTTCAAGGGCATCTTCCTACATCGAAAACATGCATGAGAAACCCAGAAGATGGTACACCGTGTGATCGGGAAAGGTTTCTAAAACGCACCTCATTTCTCATCTCCTTGTGCTCGGGTTCGCCATTCCAGCCGCTTTACTAGCAATCGCCCTCCTTGGAGAATCAGCACCTTTAACCTCCTGTTCCGTACAGGTTGCAATTTGTCCTGAGGATGAACGGGAAGAGGGGGAACCAATGAGAGACTAGCTCTAGGTGTTGGGACAGGCACAGGTCACTCTATTTTCCCATCAGGAAGAAGAATTAACCACAGGCTCAGCCTGCCGCCTGGGACCAGAATAGGGCCTGAAGCAATCCTGCGCTTTTGCGGCCAGCTCCCAAGAAAGCGAGTTGAAAAATGGAGCTCAGGGGCACTGCAATTCACAAACCTGCAGACGTAGAAATGATGACTCTCGTCCACAAATATATTGAGGGAAGGCAACGAAGAGGATTTGAAAGCAAGGCAGAATTGCAGGAAACAGATTTCAGGAGGGAGATTCGAATCGCCTTTAAAGCACAGGAAAAGCGGCAAAACCTCGACAATGATGCCCTTGGCCAAAAATGGCGTATGCGTTTTTTCCTGACTATATTCAGGAAAAAACTCATACGCCCTTTTTGGCCAACCAAACAACCTGGAAAGGCAAATCAGCGCTACAAAGAAGTGTCGCTTCCCATCGGTCAAAAGGGCCATGCTGAATAAAGTGTCAAAACCAGAAATGCAGGACAGGCCATGGAGAAACGGGAGCCTGGCTACGCTGATGGGCGGGATGTAAATTGCCAACAGCCACTTTGGAGAAGTGCACGGTGTGTCCTAAAACATCTAAAAAACTCAGCTTAGGGAGCATAGGGCACTTCCACTCATGGGCGTATAATTTGGGAAAACTAAAAATCAGCAAGACACAGGCACCCCAAAGTTTAGGGCTGCTCTGTTGACAAGAACCTCCACTTCGTTACACCTCAAATATCCCAGGAAAGAGAAAAATGGATAAAGAAGTTGTGGTCCTTATGTACAATGGAATACCACTCAGCCATGAAATCAACGTCATAAGGCTAGTAGCAGCATGATGAGTGGATTTAGGTACGACGATTCTAAGTGAAATAAGTCACACAGAAAAAGACACTTGTCATAAGATATCACTTATAGAGGGAATGTAAAAATCGCTAACCTTGAACTGAATTACAAAACAGAATAGAGTCACACGTTTAGAAAACACACTATGGCTGCTTAACGGGAAAGGTGAGGTGGGGTGATGCATAAAACAAGGGTTTCAAATTAGCCCAGATACCGTTCCATAAACCCAATATGTAATAGACAAGACCTACTCCTTCCTCAATGAATTGGACTCAACACCCCCTATTCACCGCCCAAGAATATATCTGACTAGTAAGAATCTTGAAACCTATGCATTGATATCTCTCTGTAAGTGAGTCAAGTGGGTGTAAAGCGGCAGAAACACAGCAGTGAAAAGCTGTTAACCCCATTATAAAAATCAATTTCTTTTAAAAACCCGTGAAACAAAGACAGTGAAAGAGAGATAAATTCTTACAAAGTTCGCTCAGGGGCTGTGATGCCACCTGGATTGACCATATCTAGACCCACAGCTGATTGAGACATAAGGGTGGACACTCTTGGGGCTGAGAGGTTTGGTGAGGTTGGGTGAGCAAACGCAGACCCTTTAAAGTAATACTGCGTGGTACCCATCCCATGGGTCCCAAATCTCCAGGTTCATGGGCATCTTCCTACATCGAAAACATGCATGAGAAACCCAGAAGATGGTACACCGTGTGATCGGGAAAGGTTTCCAAAACGCACCTCATTTCTCATCTCCTTGTTCTTGGGTTCGCCATTCCAGCCGCTTTACTAGCAATCTCCCTCATTGGATAATCAGCACCTTAACCTCCTGTTCCGTACAGGTTGCAATTTGTCCTGAGGATGAACGGGAAGAGGGGGAACAAATGAGATACTAGCTCTAGGTGTTGGGACAGGCACACGTCACTCTATTTTCCCTTCAGGAAGAAGAATTAACCACAGGTTCAGCCTGCCGCCCGGGACCAGAATAGGTCCTGAAGCAGTCCTGCGCTTTTGCGGCCAGCTCCCATGAAAGCGAGTTGAAAAATGGAGCTCAGGGCCACTGCATTTCACAAACCTGCAGACTTAGAAATGATGACTCTCGTCCACAAATATATTGAGGGAAGGCAACGAAGAGGATTTGAAAGCAAGGCAGAATTGCAGGAAACAGATTTCAGGAGGGAGATTGGAATCGCCTTTAAAGCACAGGAAAAGCGGTAAAACCTCGACAATGATGCCCTTGGCCAAAAAGGGCGTATGCGTTTTTTCCTGACTATATTCAGGAAAAAACTCATACGCCCTTTTTGGCCAACCAAGCAACCTGGAAAGGCAAATCAGCGCTACAAATAAGTGTCGCTTCCCATCGGTCAAAAGGGCCATGCTGAATAAAGTGTCAAAACCAGAAATGCAGGACAGGCCATGGAGAAACGGGAGCCTGGCTACGCTGATGGGCGGGATGTAAATTGCCAACAGCCACTTTGGAGAAGTGCACGGTGTGTCCTAAAACATCTAAAAAACTCAGATTAGGGAGCATAGGGCACTTCCACTCATGGGCGTATAAATTGGGAAAACTAAAAATCAGCAAGACACAGGCACCCCAAAGTTTAGGGCTGCTCTGTTGACAAGAACCTCCACTTCGTTACACCTCAAATATCCCAGGAAAGAGAAAAATGGATAAAGAAGTTGTGGTCCTTATGTACAATGGAATATCACTCAGCCATGAAATCAACGTCATAAGGCTAGTAGCAGCATGATGAGTGGATTTAGGTACGACGATTCTAAGTGAAATAAGTCACACAGAAAAAGACACTTATCATAAGATATCACTTATAGAGGGAATGTAAAAACCGCTACCCTTGAACTGAATTACAAAACAGAATAGAGTCACACGTTTAGAAAACACACTATGGCTGCTTAACGGGAAAGGTGAGGTGGGGTGATGCATAAAACGAGGGTTTCAAATTATCTCAGATACCGTTCCACAAACCCAATATGTAATAGACAAGCCCTACACCTTGCTCAATGAATTGGACTCAACACCCCCTATTCACCGCCCAAGAATATATCTGACTACTAAGAATCTTGAAACCTATGCATTGATATCTCTCTGTAAGTGAGTCAAGTGGGTGTAAAGCGGCAATATCACAGCAGTGAAAAGCAGGTAAACCCCATTATAAAAATCAATTACTTTTAAAAACCCGTGAAACAAAGACAGTGAAAGAGAGAGAAATTCTTACAAAATTCGTTCAGAGGCTGTGATGCCACCTGGACTGACCATATCTAGACCCACAGCTGATTGAGACATAAGGGTGGACACTCTTGGGGCTGAGACGTTTGGTGAGGTTGGGTGAGCAAACGCAGACCCTTTAAAGTAATACTGCGTGGTACCCATCCCATGGGTCCCAAATCTCCAGGTTCAAGGGCATCTTCCTACATCGAAAACATGCATGAGAAACCAAAAGATGGTACACCGTGTGATCGGGAAAGGTTTCAAAATCGCACCTCATTTCTCATCTCCTTGTGCTCGGGTTCGCCATTCCAGCCGCTTTACTAGCAATCGCCCTCCTTGGAGAATCAGCACCTTTAACCTCCTGTTCCGTACAGGTTGCAATTTGTCCTGAGGATGAACGGGAAGAGGGGGAACCAATGAGAGACTAGCTCTAGGTGTTGGGACAGGCACAGGTCACTCTATTTTCCCATCAGGAAGAAGAATTAACCACAGGCTCAGCCTGCCGCCTGGGACGAGAATAGTGCCTGAAGCAATCCTGCGCTTTTGCGGCCAGCTCCCAAGAAAGCGAGTTGAAAAATGGAGCTCAGGGGCACTGCAATTCACAAACCTGCAGACTTAGAAATGATGACTCTCGTCCACAAATATATTGAGGGAAGGCAACGAAGAGGATTTGAAAGCAAGGCAGAATTGCAGGAAACAGATTTCAGGAGGGAGATTCGAATCGCCTTTAAAGCACAGGAAAAGCGGCAAAACCTCGACAATGATGCCCTTGGCCAAAAATGGCGTATGCGTTTTTTCCTGACTATATTCAGGAAAAAACTCATACGCCCTTTTTGGCCAACCAAACAACCTGGAAAGGCAAATCAGCGCTACAAAGAAGTGTCACTTCCCATCGGTCAAAAGGGCCATGCTGAATAAAGTGTCAAAACCAGAAATGCAGGACAGGCCATGGAGAAACGGGAGCCTGGCTACGCTGATGGGCGGGATGTAAATTGCCAACAGCCACTTTGGAGAAGTGCACGGTGTGTCCTAAAACATCTAAAAAACTCAGCTTAGGGAGCATAGGGCACTTCCACTCATGGGCGTATAAATTGGGAAAACTAAAAATCAGCAAGACACAGGCACCCCAAAGTTTAGGGCTGCTCTGTTGACAAGAACCTCCACTTCGTTACACCTCAAATATGCCAGGAAAGAGAAAAATGGATAAAGAAGTTGTGGTCCTTATGTACAATGGAATATCATTCAGCCATGAAATCAACGTCATAAGGCTAGTAGCAGCATGATGAGTGGATTTAGGTACGACGATTCTAAGTGAAATAAGTCACACAGAAAAAGACACTTGTCATAAGATATCACTTATAGAGGGAATGTAAAAACCGCTACCCTTGAACTGAATTACAAAACAGAATAGAGTCACACGTTTAGAAAACACACTATGGCTGCTTAACGGGAAAGGTGAGGTGGGGTGATGCATAAAACAAGGGATTCAAATTAGCTCAGATACCGTTCCATAAACCCAATTTGTAATAGACAAGACCTACTCCTTGCTCAATGAATTGGACTCAACACCCCCAATTCACCGCCCAAGAATATATCTGACTACTAAGAATCTTGAAACCTATGCATTGATATCTCTCTGTAAGTGAGTCAAGTGGGTGTAAAGCGGCAAAATCACAGCAGGGAAAAGCAGGTAAACCCCATTATAAAAATCAATTACTTTTAAAAACCCGTGAAACAAAGACAGTGAAAGAGAGAGAAATTCTTACAAAATTCGTTCAGGGGCTGTGATGCCACCTGGATTGACCATATCTAGACCCACAGCTGATTGAGACATAAGGGTGGACACTCTTGGGGCTCAGAGGTTTGGTGAGGTTGGGTGAGCAAACGCAGACCATTTAAAATAATACTGCGTGGTACCCATCACATGGGTCCCAAATCTCCAGGTTCAAGGGCATCTTCCTACATCGAAAACATGCATGAGAAACCCAGAAGATGGTACACCGTGGGATCGGGAAAGGTTTATAAAAAGCACCTCATTTCTCATCTCCTTGTGCTCGGGTTCGCCATTCCAGCCGATTTACTAGGAATCTCCCTCCTTGGAGAATCAGCACCTTTAACCTCCTGTTCCGTACAGGTTGCAATTTGTCCTGAGGATGAACGGGAAGAGGGGGAAGCAATGAGAGACTCGCTCTAGGTGTTGGGACAGGCACAGGTCACTCTATTTTCCCATCAGGAAGAAGAATTAACCACAGGCTCAGACTGCCGCCTGGGACCAGAATAGGGCCTGAAGCAATCCTGCGCTTTTGCGGCCAGCTCCCAAGAAAGCGAGTTGAAAAATGGAGCTCAGGGGCACTGCAATTCACAAACCTGCAGACTTATAAATGATGACTCTCGTCCACAAATATATTGAGGGAAGGCAACGAAGAGGATTTGAAAGCAAGGCAGAATTGCAGGAAACAGATTTCAGGAGGGAGATTCGAATCGCCTTTAAAGCACAGGAAAAGCGGCAAAACCTCGACAATGATGCCCTTGGCCAAAAAGGGCATATGCGTTTTTTCCTGAATATATTCAGGAAAAAACGCATACGCCCTTTTTGGCCAACCAAGCAACCTGGAAAGGCAAATCAGCGCTACAAAGAAGTCTCGCTTCCCATCGGTCAAAAGGGCCATGCTGAATAAAGTGTCAAAACCAGAAATGCAGGACAGGCCATGGAGAAACGGGAGCCTGGCTACGCTGATGGGCGGGATGTAAATTGCCAACAGCCACTCTGGAGAAGTGCACGGTGTGTCCTGAAACATCGAAAAAACTCAGCTTAGGGAGCATAGGGCACTTCCACTCATGGGCGTATAAATTGGGAAAACTAAAAATCAGCAAGACACAGGCACCCCAAAGTTTAGGGCTGCTCTGTTGACAAGAACCTCCACTTCGTTACACCTTAAATATCCCAGGAAAGAGAAAAATGGATAAAGAAGTTGTGGTCCTTATGTACAATGGAATATCACTCAGCCATGAAATCAACGTCATAAGGCTAGTAGCAGCATGATGAGTGGATTTAGGTACGACGATTCTAAGTGAAATAAGTCACACAGAAAAAGACACTTATCATAAGATATCACTTATAGAGGGAATGTAAAAACCGCTACCCTTGAACTGAATTACAAAACAGAATAGAGTCACACGTTTAGAAAACACACTATGGCTGCTTAACGGGAAAGGTGAGGTGGGGTGATGCATAAAACAAGGGTTTCAAATTAGCTCAGAAACCATTCCATAAACCCAATATGTAATAGACAAGCCCTACTCCTTCCTCAATGAATTGGACTCAACACCCCCTATTCACCGCCAAAGAATATATCTGACTAGTAAGAATCTTGAAACCTATGCATTGATATCTCTCTGTAAGTGAGTCAAGTGGGTGTAAAGCGGCAAAATCACAGCAGTGAAAAGCAGGTAAACCCCATTATAAAAATCAATTACTTTTAAAAACCCGTGAAACAAAGACAGTGAAAGAGAGAGAAATTCTTACAAAATTCGTTCAGAGGCTGTGATGCCAACTGGACTGACCATATCTAGACCCACAGCTGATTTAGACATAAGGGTGGACACTCTTGGGGCTGAGAGGTTTGGTGAGGTTGGGTGAGCAAACGCAGACCCTTAAAGTAATACCGCGTGGTACCCATCCCATGGGTCCCAAATCTCCAGGTTCAAGGGCATCTTCCTACGTCGAAAACATGCATGAGAAACCCAGAAGATGGTACACCGTGTGATCGGGAAAGGTTTCAAAATCGCACCTCATTTCTCATCTCCTTGTGCTCGGGTTCGCCATTCCAGCCGCTTTACTAGCAAATTCCCTCCTTGGAGAATCAGCACCTTTAACCTCCTGTTCCGTACAGGTTGCAATTTGTCCTGAGGATGAACGGGAAGAGGGGGAACCAATGAGAGACTAGCTCTAGGTGTTGGGACAGGCACAGGTCACTCTATTTTCCCATCAGGAAGAAGAATTAACCACAGGCTCAGCCTGCCGCCTGGGACCAGAATAGGGCCTGAAGCAATCCTGCGCTTTTGCGGCCAGCTCCCAAGAAAGCGAGTTGAAAAATGGAGCTCAGGGGCACTGCAATTCACAAACCTGCAGACTTAGAAATGATGACTCTCGTCCACAAATATATTGAGGGAAGGCAACGAAGAGGATTTGAAAGCAAGGCAGAATTGCAGGAAACAGATTTCAGGAGGGAGATTCGAATCGCCTTTAAAGCACAGGAAAAGCGGCAAAACCTCGACAATGATGCCCTTGGCCAAAAAGGGCGTATGCGTTTTTTCCTGAATATATTCAGGAAAAAACGCATACGCCCTTTTTGGCCAACCAAGCAACCTGGAAAGGCACATCAGCGCTACAAAGAAGTCTCGCTTCCCATCGGTCAAAAGGGCCATGCTGAATAAAGTGTCAAAACCAGAAATGCAGGACAGGCCATTGAGAAACGGGAGCCTGGCTACAATGATGGGCGGGATGTAAATTGCCAACAGCCACTCTGGAGAAGTGCACGGTGTGTCCTGAAACATCTAAAAAACTCAGCTTAGGGAGCATAGGGAACTTCCACTCATGGGCGTATAAATTGGGAAAACTAAAAATCAGCAAGACACAGGCACCCCAAAGTTTAGGGCTACTCTGTTGACAAGAACCTCCACTTGGTTACACCTTAAATATCCCAGGAAAGAGAAAAATGGATAAAGAAGTTGTGGTCCTTATGTACAATGGAATATCACTCAGCCATGAAATCAACGTCATAAGGCTAGTCGCAGCATGATGACTGGATTTAGGTATGACGATTTTAAGTGAAATAAGTCACACAGAAAAAGACACTTATCATAAGATATCACTTATAGAGGGAATGTACAAACCGCTACCCTTGAACTGAATTACAAAACAGAATAGAGTCACACGTTTAGAAAACACACTATGGCTGCTTAACGGGAAAGGTGAGGTGGGGTGATGCATAAAACAAGGGTTTCAAATTATCTCAGATACCGTTCCACAAACCCAATATGTAATAGACAAGCCCTACTCCTTGCTCAATGAATTGGACTCAACACCCCCTATTCACCGCCCAAGAATATATCTGACTACTAAGAATCTTGAAACCTATGCATTGATATCTCTCTGTAAGTGAGTCAAGTGGGTATAAAGCGGCATTATCACAGCAGTGAAAAGCAGGTAAACCCCATTATAAAAATCAATTACTTTTAAAAACCCGTGAAACAAAGACAGTGAAAGAGAGAGAAATTCTTACAAAATTCGTTCAGGGGCTGTGATGCCACCTGGATTGACCATATCTAGACCCACAGCTGATTGAGACATAAGGGTGGACACTCTTGGGGCTGAGAGGTTTGGTGAGGTTGGGTGAGCAAACGCAGACCCTTTAAAGTAATACTGCGTGGTACCCATCCCATGGGTCCGAAATCTCCAGGTTCAAGGGCATCTTCCTACATCGAAAACATGCATGAGAAACCCATTAGATGGTACACCGTGTGATCGGGAAAGGTTTCTAAAACGCACCTCATTTCTCATCTCCTTGTGCTCGGGTTCGCCATTCCAGCCGCTTTACTAGCAATCTCCCTCCTTGGAGAATCAGCACCTTTAACCTCCTGTTCCGTACAGGTTGCAATTTGTCCTGAGGATGAACGGGAAGAGGGGGAACCAATGAGAGACTAGCTCTAGGTGTTGGGACAGGCACAGGTCACTCTATTTTCCCATCAGGAAGAAGAATTAACCACAGGCCCAGCCTGCCGCCTGGGACGAGAATAGTGCCTGAAGCAATCCTGCGCTTTTGCGGCCAGCTCCCAAGAAAGCGAGTTGAAAAATGGAGCTCGGGGCACTGCAATTCACAAACCTGCAGACTTATAAATGATGACTCTCGTCCACAAATATATTGAGGGAAGGCAACGAAGAGGCTTTGAAAGTAAGGCAGAATTGGAGGAAACAGATTTCAGGAGGGAGATTCGAATCGCCTTTAAAGCACAGGAAAAGCGGCAAAACCTCGACAGTGATGCCCTTGGCCAAAAAGGGCGTATGCGTATTTTCCTGAATATATTCAGGAAAAAACGCATTCCCCCTTTTTGGCCAACCAAGCAACCTGGAAAGGCAAATCAGCGCTACAAAGAAGTCTCGCTTCCCATCGGTCAAAAGGGCCATGCTGAATAAAGTGTCAAAACCAGAAATGCAGGACAGGCCATGGGGAAACGGGAGCCTGGCTATGCTGATGGGCGGGATATAAATTGCCAACAGCCACTCTGGAGAAGTGCACGGTGTGTCCTGAAACATTTAAAAAACTCAGCTTAGGGAGCATAGGGCACATCCACTCATGGGCGTATAAATTGAGAAAACTAAAATTCAGCAAGACACAGGCACCCCAAAGTTTAGGGCTGCTCTGTGGACAATAACCTCCACTTCGTTACACCTTAAATATCCCAGGAAAGAGAAAAATGGATAAAGAAGTTGTGGTCCTTATGTACAATGGAATATCACTCAGCCATGAAATCAACGTCATAAGGCTAGTAGCAGCATGATGAGTGGATTTAGGTACGACGATTCTAAGTGAAATAAGTCACACAGAAAAAGACACTTATCATAAGATATCACTTATAGAGGGAATGTAAAAACCGCTACCCTTGAACTGAATTACAAAACAGAATAGAGTCACACGTTTAGAAAACACACTATGGCTGCTTAACGGGAAAGGTGAGGTGGGGTGATGCATAAAACAAGGGTTTCAAATTATCTCAAATACCGTTCCACAAACCCAGTATGTAATAGACAAGCCCTACTCCTTGATCAATGAATTGGACTCAACACCCCCTATTCACCGCCCAAGAATATATCTGACTAGTAAGAATCTTAAAACCTATGTATTGATAACTCTCTGTAAGTGAGTCAAGAGGGTGTAAAGTGGGAAAAACACAGCAGTGAAAAGCAGGTAAAACCCATTATAAAAATCAATTACTTTTAAAAACCCGTGAAACAAAGACAGTGAAAGAGAGAGAAATTCTTCCAAAATTCGTTCAGGGGCTGTGATGCCACCTAGATTGACCATATCTAGACCCACAGCTGATTGAGACATAAGGGTGGACACTCTTGGGGCTGAGAGGTTTGGTGAGGTTGGGTGAGCAAACGCAGACCCTTTAAAGTAATACCGCGTGGTACCCATTCCATGGGTCCCAAATCTCCAGGTTCAAGGGCATCTTCCTACATCGAAAACATGCATGAGAGACCCAGAAGATGGTACACCATGTGATCGGGAAAGGTTTCCAAAATGCACCTCATTTCTCATCTCCTTGTGCTCGGGTTCGCCATTCCAGCCGCTTTACTAGCAATCTCCCTCCTTGGAGAATCAGCACCTTTAACCTCCTGTTCCGTACAGGTTGCAATTTGTCCTGAGGATGAACGGGAAGAAGGGGAACCAATGAGAGACTAGCTCTAGGTGTTGGGACAGGCACAGGTCACTCTATTTTCCCATCAGGAAGAAGAATTAACCACAGGCTCAGCCTGCCGCCCGGGACCAGAATAGGGCCTGAAGCAATCCTGCGCTTTTGCGGCCAGCTCCCAAGAAAGCGAGTTGAAAAATGGAGCTCAGGGGCCCTGCAATTCACAAACCTGCAGACTTATAAATGATGACTATCGTCCACGAATATATTGAGGGAAGGCAACGAAGAGGATTTGAAAGGAAGGCAGAATTGCAGGAAACAGATTTCAGGAGGGAGATTCGAATCGCCTTTAAAGCACAGGAAAAGCGGCAAAACCTCGACAATGATGCCCTTGGCCAAAAAGGGCGTATGCGTTTTTTCCTGAATATATTCAGGAAAAAACGCATACGCCCTTTTTGGCCAACCAAGCAACCTAGAAAGGCAAATCAGCACTACAAAGAAGTCTCGCTTCCCATCGGTCAAAAGGGCCATGCTGAATAAAGTGTCAAAACCATAAATGCAGGACAGGCCATGGAGAAACGGGAGCCTGGCTACGCTGATGGGCGGGATGTAAATTGCCAACAGCCACTCTGGAGAACTGCACGGTGTGTCCTGAAACATCTAAGAAACTCAGCTTAGGGAGCATAGGGCACTTCCACTCATGGGCGTATAAATAGGGAAAACTAAAAATCAGCAAGACACAGGCACCCCAAAGTTTAGGGCTGCTCTGTGGACAAAACCTCCACTTCGTTACACCTTAAATATCCCAGGAAAGAGAAAAATGGATAAAGAAGTTGTGGTCCTTATGTACAATGGAATATCACTCAGCCATGAAATCAACGTCATAAGGCTAGTAGCAGCATGATGAGTGGATTTAGGTACGACGATTCTAAGTGAAATAAGTCACACAGAAAAAGACACTTATCATAAGATATCACTTATAGAGGGAATGTAAAAACCGCTACCCTTGAACTGAAATACAAAACAGAATAGAGTCACACGTTTAGAAAACACACTATGGCTGCTTAACGAGAAAGGTGAGGTGGGGTGATGCATAAAACAAGGGTTTCAAATTTTCTCAGATACCGTTCCATAAACCCAATATGTAATAGACAAGACCTACTCCTTGCTCAATGAATTGGACTCAACACCCCCTATTCACCGCCCAAGAATATATCTGACTAGTAAGAATCTTAAAACCTATGTATTGATAACTCTCTGTAAGTGAGTCAAGAGGGTGTAAAGCGGGAAAAACACAGCAGTGAAAAGCAGGTAAAACCCATTATAAAAATCAATTACTTTTAAAAACCCGTGAAACAAAGACAGTGAAAGAGAGAGAAATTCTTACAAAATTCGTTCAGGGGCTGTGATGCCACCTGGATGGACAATATCTAGACCCACAGCTGATTGAGACATAAGGGTGGACACTCTTGGGGCTGAGAGGTTTGGTGAGGTTGGGTGAGCAAACGCAGACCCTTTAAAGTAATACTGCGTGGTACCCATCCCATGGGTCCGAAATCTCCAGGTTCAAGGGCATCTTCCTACATCGAAAACATGCATGAGAAACCCAGAAGATGGTACACCGTGTGATCGGGAAAGGTTTCTAAAACGCACCTCATTTCTCATCTCCTTGTGCTCGGGTTCGCCATTCCAGCCGCTTTACTAGCAATCTCCCTCCTTGGAGAATCAGCACCTTTAACCTCCTGTTCCGTACAGGTTGCAATTTGTCCTGAGGATGAACGGGAAGAGGGGGAACCAATGAGAGACTAGCTCTAGGTGTTGGGACAGGCACAGGTCACTCTATTTTCCCATCAGGAAGAAGAATTAACCACAGGCCCAGCCTGCCGCCTGGGACGAGAATAGTGCCTGAAGCAATCCTGCGCTTTTGCGGCCAGCTCCCAAGAAAGCGAGTTGAAAAATGGAGCTCGGGGCACTGCAATTCACAAACCTGCAGACTTATAAATGATGACTCTCGTCCACAAATATATTGAGGGAAGGCAACGAAGAGGATTTGAAACCAAGGCAGAATTGCAGGAAACAGATTTCAGGAGGGAGATTCGAATCGCCTTTAAAGCACAGAAAAAGCGGCAAAACCTCGACAATGATGCCCTTGGCCAAAAAGGGCGTATGCGTTTTTTCCTGAATATATTCAGGAAAAAACGAATACGCCCTTTTTGGCCAACCAAGCAACCTGGAAAGGCAAATCAGCGCTACAAAGAAGTCTCGCTTCCCATCGGTCAAAAGGGCCATGCTGAATAAAGTGTCAAAACCTGAAATGCAGGACAGGCCATGGAGAAACGGGAGCCTGGCTACGCTGATGGGCGGGATGTAAATTGCCAACAGCCACTCTGGAGAAGTGCACGGTGTGTCCTGAAACATGTAAAAAACTCAGCTTAGAGAGCATAGGGCACATCGACTCATGGGCGTATAAATTGGGAAAACTAAAAATCAGCAAGACACAGGCACCCCAAAGTTTAGGGCTGCTGTGTTGACAAGAACCTCCACTTCGTTACACCTTAAATATCCCAGGAAAGAGAAAAATGGATAAAGAAGTTGTGGTCCTTATGTACAATGGAATATCACTCAGCCATGAAATCAACGTCATAAGGCTAGTAGCAGCATGATGAGTGGATTTAGGTACGAGGATTCTAAGTGAAATAAGTCACACAGAATAAGACACATGTCATAAGATATCACTTATAGAAGGGACGTAGCCCCCTCACGCATAGTAGACGTGCCCATGGAGTCAAGGCCAAGCCCAGTCCCTCTCCTTGCCAGGAGGGAACCTGAGCTGATAACCCACGGAGGGGACACTGGACAGGCCTTGGGCTCAGCGCTCAGTAATTTAGAAGTACTGCCTCACTTAATCCTCACAAATCCCCATGAGGTGGTGCTTTTGTGATGTCCATCTTACAGAGGAGAGTGGAGAGAAGGATCCACCACAGGCCAAAGCCCGCACGCTCAGTGTGTGTGGCTCTGACCTGATCCACCTGGGCCCTCCTCCTCCTAATAAGCACAGACTGTCCGGCAAGGTTTAGGATTTGGCTAAAAGGGCACTGCATGTAAATAAGTGGAAAGGCTTGTTTTTAACCTCCAGAGGTCTCTGATAACACCCTGGAGATATCTCAGGATTAGGAGGCCCCTGAGTGAGCTATCCACTAGGTCATCTCCCAGCCCACCCTGCCTGCAGGTCTCGGGAGGTTCCAGGGTGCACTCAGTAGCTAAGGTGGGCCTCCATCTCCAGATGGAAACTTCTCTGCCTCGAATCCTGGGCTGGAAAGCTGACAGCTCTTGGCTACACAACGAGCAGGTACCTCCCTATTTCATTCTGTCTTCCCTAGCCCTGGCTTTCTACCCCAGCTCTAAACCAAAACTACTCAGAACTGCTCACTTGCGTAGGTCTTGATTTTTACTACCAAAGGCATAGCAAAAGGGTGGTTTTGCCCTGATAAAGGAAGCGATGGATTAGCTCATACCATGGGGCAATTTTGGTCAATCTGTTTACTTTTGCTGCAGTCACTCAGATTAAGAAATGCCACTGAGGTGTATACATATGTCAACATTTATCAAATAATATATTTAAAGTATCCACAAGTTTATTGTATGCCAATTATATCTCAATAAAGTTGTTAAATCGAAAAAAAAAATATATCACTTATAGAGGGAATGTAAAAACCGCTACCCTTGAACTGAATTACAAAACACAACAGAATCACACGTTTAGAAAACACACTATGGCTGCTTAACGGGAAAGGTGAGGTGGGGTGATGCATAAAACAAGGGTTTCAAATTAGCTCAGATACCGTTCCATAAACCCAATAGGTAATAGACAAGACCTATTCCTTGCTCAGTGAATTGGACTCAACACCCCCTATTCACCGCCCAAGAATATATCTGACTAGTAAGAATCTTAAAACCTATGCATTGATATCTCTCTGTAAGTGAGTCAAGTGGGTGTAAAGCGGCAAAAACACAGCAGTGAAAAGCAGGTAAACCCCATTATAAAAATCAATTACTTTTAAAAACCCGTGAAACAAAGACAGTGAAAGAGAGAGAAATTCTTACAAAATTCGTTCAGGGGCTGTGATGCCACCTGGATTGACCATATCTAGACCCACAGCTGATTGAGGCATAAGGGTGGACACTCTTGGGGCTGAGAGGTTTGGTGAGGTTGGGTGAGCAAACGCGGACCCTTTAAAGTAATACTGCGTGGTACCCATCCCATGGGTCCCAAATCTCCAGGTTCAAGGGCATCTTCCTACATCGAAAACATGCATGAGAAACCCAGAAGATGGTACACCGTGTGATCGGGAAAGGTTTCCAAAACGCACCTCATTTCTAATCTCCTTGTGCTCGGGTTCGCCATTCCAGCCGCTTTACTAGCAATCTCCCTCCTTGGAGAATCAGCACCTTTAACCTCCTGTTCCGTAAAGGTTGCAATTTGTCCTGAAGATGAACGGGAAGAGGGGGAACCCATGAGAGACTAGCTCTAGGTGTTGGGACAGGCAAAGGACACTCTATTTTCCCATCAGGAAGAAGAATTAACCACAGGCTCAGCCTGCCGCCCGGAACCAGAATAGGGCCTGAAGCAATACTGCGCTTTTGCGGCCAGCTCCCAAGAAAGCGAGTTGAAAAATGGAGCTCAGCGGCACTGCAATTCACAAACCTTCAAACTTATAAATGATGACTCTCGTCCACAAATATATTGAGGGAAGGCAACGAAGAGGATTTGAAAGCAAGGCAGAATTGCAGGAAATTTATATAGTTTATATGTTAAGTGTTTATATACATTTAACATACATTAGCCTATTTAGGTTAGCCCCATAATCCTAATTTTTCCATCCTTCCACCTTTCATTTTGGTTAACCATTAGTTTGTTTTATAAGTCTGTGAGTGTCTTTTTCTGTGGAGGTATGTTCATTGGTAGCAATCTTAGGATAACTTGTATAAATGATATCATAGTATATTTGTCATTCCCTTTTGACTTACTTTACCTAATATGATTATTTCTAAGCTCATTTGTAGTCCTGAAAATGGCACTCTTCATTTTTTTCCCGAGGCTACTATTCCATTCTGTACATATACCACTTCTTCTTTGTCAATTCATCTGTTTATGGGCCTTTTTTTTGCTTCCATGTCTTGGCTATTTCAATATTGCTGCAGTGCACATTTGCCTGCCTCTGTCTTTCCGATTCTGGTGGTCTTAGATTATAGGCCCAAAAGGTGCCCTGCTACATCATCTGGTAGCTCAATTTTTACCTTTTAAAGCAGCTCCATTCAGTTTTCGTTAATGCTGTTACCACTTTACATCCCACCAGCTGCTAGAAGGTACAAAGTTCTCTAAAACCCCTTCAGCATTTATAGGTTGTAGACGTTTTGCTGATGGTCATTTGACTGGTGTGAGCTGAAACCTTTTTGGAGGTTGGATTTGCATGTGGCTAATAATTCCTTTTACTGAGCTTTAGGCATGTCCTTTTTTTCTTTTCCTCTTTTTTTTTTAAAGAGTGAGTACAACTCCTCTCTTCATATTGACTTCTTGAAAAATTTGTCATGTGTTGAATTTTCTTGCCTATTCCCTACCCCAGGGCATTTTTTGAGGGAAGGTGTCATTTACAGCCCTGCAGTCCTTGTGACTATTAAGCAACAATTAGCACTGGGTTTAAAGCTGCTGTTGTGAGAAACAGCTACAAGGCGGCAGCATTATTACGTTCTCAACCCTTGTTACTAGGGCAACAGAGTCTTCCTGGAGGTAGTGTTCCGAGGTTGTATATTAGAGAAGAATGTGCGGGGACAAGCCCCCAGACTTCAGGAGGTAGATACGAATCGCCTTTAGAGCACATGAAAAGCGGCAAAACGTCGACAATGATGCTCTTGGCCAAAAAGGGCCGATGCGTTTTTTCCTGAATATATTCAGGAAAAAATGCCTAGGCCCTTTTTGGCCAACCAAGCAAGCCGGAAAGGCAAATCAGCACTACAAATAAGTCTCGCTTCCCATCCGTCCAAAAGCCATCCAAAAAAGTGTAAAAACCAGAAGTGCAGGACAGGCCAGGTAGAAAAGGGAGCCTTGTTAGGCTGATGGGCGGGATGTAAATTGCCAACGGCCACTCTGGAGAAGTGCATGGTCTTTCCTAAAACATCTAAAAAACACAGCTAGAGAGCATAGGGCCCTTCCACTCGTGGGCGTGTAAAATGGGAAAACGAAAAATCAACAAGACACAGGCACCCCAAAGTTTAGGCCTGCTCTGTTTACAAGAACCTCCACTTCAGTACACCTTAAATATGCCAGGATAGAGAAAAATGGATAAAGAAGTGTGGTACTTATGTACAATGGCATATCACTCAGCCATGAAATCAGTGTCATACGGCTACTAGCAGCATGATGAGTGGATTTAGGTACGATGTTTCTAAGTGAAATCAGTCACACAGAAAAAGACACTTATCATAGGTTATCACTTATAGAGGGAAAGTAAAAATCGCTACCCATGACCTGATTACAAAACAGAACAGAGTCACACATTTAGAAAACACTGGATGGCTGCTTAACTGGAAAGGTGAGGTGCGGTGAGGCATAAAACAAGGGTTGGAAATTAGCACACATACCGATCCATAAACCAAATATGTAACAGACAACACCTACCCCTTGCTCAGTGAACTGGACTCAACGCCCCGTATTCACCGCACAAGAGTATATCTGACTAGTAAGAATCTTAAAACCTATGTATTGATATCTCTCTGTAAATGAATCAAGTGGGTGTAAAGCGGCATAAACACAGCAGTGAAAATCAGCTAAACCTCATTATAAAAATAGATTACAGAAAAACCCCCAACAAAGACAATGAAAGAGAGAGAAATTCGTAAAAAGTTCGTTCAGGGACAGTGAAGCAACCTGGATCGACGATATCTAGACCCACAGCTGGATTAGATATAAGGCTGGACACTCTTGGGGCTGAGAGGATTGGTGAGGTTGGGTGAGCAAACGCCTACCCTTTAAAGTAATAGTGCATGGTACCCATTCTATGGGTCCCAAATCTCCAGGTTCAAGGGAATCTTCTTAGAGCAAAAAAATGCATGGGAAACCCAGTGGAAGCTATACAGTGTGATCGGGAAAGGTTTCTGAAACGCACCTCATTCCTCATCTCCTGGTGCTCGGGTTCGCCATTCCAGCCGCATTACTAACAATCTCCCCACTTGGAGAATCAGCACCTTTAACCTCCTGTTTCGTACAGGTTGCAATTTGTCCTGAGGATGAATGAGAAGAGGGGGAACCCATGAGAGGGTAGCTCTAGGTGTTCGGACAGGCACAGGTCACTCTAATTTCAATCAGGAAGAAGAAATAAGCACAGGCTCAGCCTGCCCCATGGAACCAGATTGGGCCTGAAGCCATCCTGCGGTTTTTCGGCCAACTCCCAAAAGAGCGAGTTGAAAAATGGAGCTCAGGGGCACTGCAATTCACAAACCTGCAGAGTTATAAATGATAACTCTCGTCCACAAATATATTGAGGGAAGGCAACGAAGAGGATTTGAAAGCAAGGCAGAATTGCAGGAAACAGATTTCAGGAGGTAGATTCGAATCGCCTTTAAAGCACATGGAAAGCGGCAAAACCTCGACAATGATGCCCTTGGCCAAAAAGGGCGTATGCGTTTTTTCCTGAATATATTCAGGAAAAAACGCATATGCCCTTTTTGGTCAACCAAGAAACCTGGAAAGGCAAATCAGCGCTACAAGAAGTCTCGCTTCCCATCGCTCAAAAGGGCCATGCTGAATAAAGGGTCAATACCAGAAATGCAGGAAAGGCCATGGAGAAATGGGAGCCTTGCTACGCTGATGGGCAGGATGTAAATTGCGAAGAGCCACTCTGGCGAAGTGCACGGTGTGTCCTGAAACATCCACAAAACACAGCTTAGAGAGCATAGGGCACTTGCACTCATGGGCGTATATACTGGGAAAACTAAAAATCAGCAAGACACATGCACCCCAAAGTTTAGGGCTGCTCTGTTGACAAGAACCTCCACTTCGTTACACGTTAAATATCCCAGGAAAGAGAAAAATGGATAAAGAAGCTGTGGTCCTTATGTACAATGGAATATCACTCAGCCATGAAATCAACGTCATAAGGCTAGTAGCAGCATGATGAGTGGATTTAGGTACGACGATTCTAAGTGAAATAAGTCATACAGAAAAAGACACTTGTCATAAGATATCACTTATAGAGGGAATGTAAAAACCGCTACCCTTGAACTGAATTACAAAACAGAACAGAGTCACACGTTGAGAAAACACACTATGGCTGCTTAACTGGAAAGTTGAGGTGGGGTGATGCATAAAACAATGGTTTCAAATTACCTCAGATACCGTTCCATATACCCAATATGTAATAGACAAGAAGTACGCCTTGCTCAGTGAACTGGACTCAACACACCCTATTCACCGCCCAAGAATATATCTGACTAGTAAGAATCTTAAAAACTATGCATTGATATCTCTCTGTAAGTGAGTCAAGTGGGTGTAAAGCGGCATAAACACAGCAGTGAAAAGCAGCTAAACCCCATTATAAAATTCAATTACTTTTAAAAACCCGTGAAACAAAGACAGGGAAAGAGAGAGAAATTCTTACAAAATTCGTTCAGGGGCTGTGATGCCACCTGGATTGACCATATCTAGACCCACAGCTGATTGAGACATAAGGGTGGACACTCTTGGGGCTGAGAGGTTTGGTGAGGTTGGGTGAGCAAATGCAGACCCTTTAAAGTAATACTGCGTGGTTAGAATCCCATGGGTCCCAAATCTCCAGGTTCAAGGGCATCTTCCTACATCGAAAAAATGCATGAGAATCCCAGAAGATGGCACACCGTGTGATCAGGAAAGGTTTCTAAAACCCACCCCATTTCTCATCTCCTTGTGCTCGGGTTTGCCATTCCAGCCGCTTTCCTAGCAATCTCCCTCTTGGAGAATCAGCACCTTTAAGCTCCTTTTCCGTACAGGTTGCAGTTTGTCCTGAGGATGATCGGGAAGAGGGGGAAACAATGAGAAACTAGCGCTAGGTGTTGGGACAGGCACAGGCCACTCTAATTTCCCATCAGGAAGAAGAATTAACCACAGGCTCAGCCTGCCGCACGGAACCAGAATAGGGCCTTAAGCAATCCTGTGGTTTTAAGGCCAGCTTCCAAAAAAGCGAGTTGAAAAATGGTGCTCAGGGGCACTGCAATTCACAGTCCTGTAGAGTTATAAATGGTAACTCAAGTCCAAAAATATATTGAAGGAAGGCAACGAAGAGGATTTGAAAGCAAGGCAGAATTGCAGGAAATTTATATAGTTTATATGTTAAGTGTTTATATACATTTAACATACATTAGCCTATGTAGGTTAGCCCCATAATCCTAATTTTTTCATCCTTCCACCTTTCATTTTGGTTAACCATTAGTTTGTTTTATATGTCTTTGAGTGTCTTTTTCTGTGGAGGTATGTTCATTGGTAGCAATCTTAGGATAACTTGTATAAATGATATCATAGGATATTTGTCATTCCCTTTTGACTTACTTTACCTAATATGATTATTTCTAGGCTCATTTGTAGTCCTGAAAATGGCAGTCTTCATTTTTTTCCCGAGGCTACTATTCCATTCTGTACATATACCACTTCTTCTTTGTCAATTCATCTGTTTATGGACCTTTTTTTTGCTTCCATGTCTTGGCTATTTCAATATTGCTGCAGTGCACATTTGCCTGCCTCTGTCTTTCCGATTCTGGTGGTCTTAGATTATAGGCCCAAAAGGTGCCCTGCTACATCATCTGGTAGCTCAATTTTTACCTTTTAAAGCAGCTCCATTCAGTTTTCGTTAGTGCTGTTACCACTTTACATCCCACCAGCTGCTAGAAGGTACAAAGTTCTCTAAAACCCCTTCAGCATTTATAGTTTGTAGACGTTTTGCTGATGGTCATTTGACTGGTGTGAGCTGAAACCTTTTTGGAGGTTGGATTTGCATGTGGCTAAAAATTCCTTATACTGAGCTTGAGGCTTGTCCTTTTTTTCTTTTCCTCTTTTTTTTTTAAAGAGTGAGTACAACTCCTCTCTTCATATTGACTTCTTGAAAAATTTGTCATGTGTTGAATTTTCTTGCCTATTCCCTACCCCAGGGCATTTTTTGAGGGGAGGTGTCATTTACAGCCCTGCAGTCCTTGTGACTATTAAGCAACCATTAGCACTGGGTTTAAAGCTGCTGTTGTGAGTAACAGCCACAAGGCGGCAGCATTATTACGTTCTCAACCCTTGTTACTAGGGCAACAGAGTCTTCCTGGAGGTAGTGCTCCGAGGTTGTATATTAGAGAAGAATGTGCGGGGACAAGCCCCCAGATTTCAGGAGGTAGATACGAATCGCCTTTAGAGCACATGAAAAGCGGCAAAACGTCGACAATGATGCTCTTGGCCAAAAAGGGCCTATGCGTTTTTTCCTGAATATATTCAGGAAAAAATGCCTAGGCCCTTTTTGGCCAGCCAAGCAAGCCGGAAAGGCAAATCAGCACTACAAATAAGTCTCGCTTCCCATCCGTCCAAAAGCCATCCAAAAAAGTGTAAAAACCAGAAGTGCAGGACAGGCCAGGTAGAAAAGGGAGCCTTGTTAGGCTGATGGGCGGGATGTAAATTGCCAACGGCCACTCTGGAGAAGTGCATGGTCTTTCCTAAAACATCTAAAAAACACAGCTAGAGAGCATAGGGCCCTTCCACTCGTGGGCGTATAAAATGGGAAAACGAAAAATCAACAAGACACAGGCACCCCAAAGTTTAGGCCTGCTCTGTTTACAAGAACCTCCACTTCAGTACACCTTAAATATGCCAGGATAGAGAAAAATGGATAAAGAAGTGTGGTACTTATGTACAATGGCATATCACTCAGCCATGAAATCAGTGTCATACGGCTACTAGCAGCATGATGAGTGGATTTAGGTACGATGTTTCTAAGTGAAATCAGTCACACAGAAAAAGACACTTATCATAGGTTATCACTTATAGAGGGAAAGTAAAAATCGCTACCCATGACCTGATTACAAAACAGAACAGAGTCACACATTTAGAAAACACTGGATGGCTGCTTAACTGGAAAGGTGAGGTGCGGTGAGGCATAAAACAAGGGTTGGAAATTAGCACACATACCGTTCCATAAACCAAATATGTAACAGACAACACCTACCCCTTGCTCAGTGAACTGGACTCAACGCCCCGTATTCACCGCACAAGAGTATATCTGACAAGTAAGAATCTTAAAACATATGTATTGATATCTCTCTGTAAATGAATCAAGTGGGTGTAAAGCGGCATAAACACAGCAGTGAAAATCAGCTAAACCTCATTATAAAAATAGATTACAGAAAAACCCCCACAAAGACAGTGAAAGAGAGAGAAATTCGTAAAAAGTTCGTTCAGGGGCAGTGAAGCAACCTGGATCGACCATATCTAGACCCACAGCTGGATTATATATAAGGCTGGACACTCTTGGGGCTGAGAGGATTGGTGAGGTTGGGTGAGCAAACGCCTACCCTTTAAAGTAATACTGCGTGGTACCCATTCTATGGATCCCAAATGTCCAGGTTCAGTGGAATCTTCCTACAGAGAAAAAATGCTTGGGAAAACCGGTGGATGGTATTCAGTGTGATCGAGAAAGGTTTCTGAAACGCACCTCATTCCTCATCTCCTGGTGCTCGGGTTCGTCATTCCAGCCGCTTTACTAACAATCCCCCCACTTGGAGAATCAGCACCTTTAACCTCCTGTTCCGTACAGGTTGTAATTTTTCCTGAGGATGAATGGGAAGAGGGGGAACCCATGAGAGGCTAGCTGTAACTGTTGGGACAGGCAGAGGTAACCCTTATTTCCCATTAGGAAGAAGAATTAACCACAGGCTCAGCCTGCGCCCCGGAACCAGAATAGGGCCTGAAGCAATCCTGCGGGTTTGCGGCCAGCTCCCAAAAAAGCGATTTGGAAAATGGAGCTCGGGAGCACGGCAATTCACAAATCTGCAGAGTTATAAATGATAACTCTCGTCTAAAAATCTATTGAGGTAAGGCAACGAAGAGGATTTCAAAGCAAGACAGAATTGCAGGAAACAGTTTTTCACAGGTAGATTGGACTCGCCTTTAAAGCACATGAAATTCCGCAGAACTTCGACAATGATGCAGTTGGCCAAAAAGGGCGTCTGCGTTCTTTCCTGAATAAATTTTGGGAAAAACGCAGATGTTCTTTTTGGCCAACTAAACAAGCGGGCAATGCAAATCAGCATTATAAAAATGTCTCACTTCGCATTGGTCAAAAGGCCCATGCTGAAAAAGTGTAAAACCCAGAAATGCAGGACAGGCCATGGAGAAAACGGAGCCTTTTTATGCTGATCGGCGGGATGTAAATTGCCACCGGCCACTCTTGAGAAGTGTATGCTCTATCTTAAAACTTCTAAAAAACAGAGCTACAGAGCATACAGCACTTCCCCTCATGGGCGTATATCTTGAGAAAACCAAAAAATCGACAAGACACAGGCACCCCAAAGTTTAGGGCTGCTCTGTTTAGAAATACCTCGATTTGGGTACAACTTACATGTCCTTGGAAGGAAAAAATGGAGAAAGAAGATGTGGTACTTATGTACAATGGAATATTACTCAGCAATTAAATCAATGAAATAAGGCCAGTGGCAGCAACTCGTGCAGACTGAGGTACGATCATTCTAAGTGACATAAGTCAGACATAAAAAGAGACTTATCATAAGGTATCACTTATAGATAGTATCTAAAAATGCCTTCACATGAACGTAATTACAAAACAGAAACGGAGTCTCACATTTAGAAAACACACTTATGGCTGCTAAAGGAGAAAGGTGGGGCGGGGTGATGCATAAACCAGGAGGTTGAAATTAGCACAGATACGGTTCCATAAACAAAATAGGTATTCGACAGGACCTACTCTATAGCTCAAAGAGCTGGACTCAGCACACTGTTGTCACCAGAAAAGGATATATAAGACTGGTAAGAATCTGTAAAAGAATTTATTGATGTCTCTCTTTAAGTGAATCAAGTGGATAGATGTAGAGCAGGAAGAAACACAGTATTGAACATCAGCTATACCCCATTATAAAATTAAATAACAAGAACAAAATAAAGACAGTGAGAGAGAGAGAGAAATTCTTACAAAATTTGTTCAAAGGCTGTGATGCAACCTGGACTGACCATATCTAGACACAGAGCTGGATGGGACCTAAGGCTCTACACTCGTTGGTCTGAGAGGCTTCGTGAGGATGGGACAGCAAATGCAGCACTTTTAGAGTAATACTGCCTGGCCCCCATTCCATGGGTTCCATATCTCCAGGTGCAGGGGACCCTTCCTACAGCTAAAACATGCATGGCACATCCAGAGGATGGTACTCCGTCTGATCGGGAAGAGTTTGGAAAAGTCACCTCATCTCCACGTCTCCTGGTATTCGGGTTCCCCAGCTCCTTTCCTTAGAGTCTCCCCACTTTGGGAAGGCAGCACACTCAACAGCCGGTTTTGCATGGCTTGGAATTTTCCGGTGAAGAAGGGGAATGGCGGGATGGAATGAGACACAAGCCTTAGATGTTTGGACAGGCATATGCCACTCTAGTTTCCTACCTGGAAGAAGAATTTCCCTATCCTTCAGGTGCCCCAGTAACTGGAATGGGTCTGTAGAAATCCTGCCCCTTTGTGTCTGCTTCCCTAAACAAGTTGAAAACCGGTGCTCAGGGGCACTGCAATTCACAAACATGCAGGGTTGTAATTGACACCTCTAATGGAGTCATTTCTTGAGCCAAGTATTCGTAAAGGCCTTGTAAGCAAGGCAGAATTGCAGGAAAGGGATTTCAAGGGGTAGTTTGCACTCGTCATCAAAACACATGCAAAGCTGCTGAACATCGCCAATGATGCAGTTTGCCAAAAAGGCCGTATGCGTTATTCCTTAATATATTCAGGAAAAACCCTTACTCCATTTTTGGCCAACAAAACAGGCGGGCAATGTAAATTAATACTACAAAGAGATATCACTTCACACCAGTCAGAATGGCCAACCTCACAAACTGTAAAACCTGAAATGCAGGACAGGGCGTGGAGAAAAGGGAACCCTGACAAGCTGATGGTGGGAATGTAAATTGCTAACAGCCACTCTGGAGAAGTGGGTGGTGATTCCTTAAAAATCTAAAAACCAGAGCTTCAGAGCATATGGCGCTTCCACTCGTGGGCTTGTATCTTGGAAAAAACGTAAATTGACAGGACCCAGGCACTCTAAAATTTATGCAGCCCTGTTTACAAGAGCCTCTACTCGGAAGCTACCTAAAAGTCCTTGGAGGGAAGAATGGATAAAGAAATTATGGTAGATATGTACAATGGAATATTACTCAGCCATGAAGTGAATGAAATAAGGCCATTTAGGGCCACTCAGAAGGACCTACATACATTCATATTAAGTGTCATAAATCAGGCAATGAAAAATATCATATGATATTACTTATCGGTGGAATCTAAAAATTGATAGAAAGGTACTATCTTACAACACAGAAACAGAGTCCCAGACTTAGAACACAAACTTATGGTTACCAAACTGGAAAGGTGTGTTGGAGGCATAAATCATGAGGTTGGAGTTAGTATATACATATTTACAGAGAGAAAACTTGTAATCAACATGGACCTGCTGTAGAGCACTTGGAACTCTTCTCAACACCCTTTGGTAACCTCAAAGGGAAAATAATTCTAAAAAGAATATATAGTTATCTCTGTATAAATGAATCATGTTGGTGTATGTCAACAATGAACACAACATGATAAATCAACTATATACTCCATTATAAATTTAAAATTAAGTTAAAGAAAAGAAAAATGATCACTAAATTTGTTTAGTCGCAGTGAACGTACTACTCTCACATCCCTGGACACAGACACAATTTGGTCCCAAGGCTGGACTGTTGTACGCCTGAGGACCTCGGGAGGATATGCCAGCTAATTCGCCCCCCTTGAACATGTGCAACCTGGTCCCCTCTGCATGGGATCACTATCTCCAGATCTAAGTGTGCCCTCACACTACTAAACCAACCCTCTGACACCCAAAGGATGGTGGACTCTCTGGGCTGGATGACATTTGGAAAATCACCTGCTCTCAACATATCCTGGTGTTTGGGTTCCGACCGCCCGACTCCTTCGTAAGGGTCATCCCACTCTACAAGACAGAACCCTCAACAGGTGATTTTGCAGGGGTTTATACTTGTTCGGGGGATGAAGGGTAAGGGGGAAGAAGGAATGGGACAGAAGCCCTTACATGTTTGGACAGGCACATTCCACTCTAATTTAATACCCAAGAACAGGACTTGCCCTACACCTAAGGTTGTGTCAGTAACCAGAGAGGGACAGTAGAAACCCTGCCGCCTTCTGTTTCCCACAACAACAATTCTAAAACTGGACCTTATACGCACTTCATATTCACAATGCCTGGGGAGCTGTAAATGACAACAGCCCTCAAAAAATGTCTTGGGGTAGGTAATCGAAGTAGACTTCAAAACAAGGCAACCTTTCAATAACCCTTTTTCAAGGAGTAAATCTTACTGACACTGTTCAAAAAAAAAGCACATATGAAGATACTCACCATTGCTTTATGTTAGACAAATGCAAATCAGATGTACAAAGAAGTATCACATGGAACCACTCAGAATAGCCACCATCACAATGTCTACAAACAAGAAATGCTTCAGAGGGTGTGGAAAAAAGAGAAACCTACTACTTAATTTTTTTTTAATCTGCGTTGGGTCTTCGTTGCTGCGCGCGGCTTTTCTATAGTTGCAGCAAGCAGGGGCTACTCACCATTGTGGTACGAAGCCTTCTCTTTGTGGTGGCTTCTCTTGTTGTGGAGCACAAGCTGCAGGCACACAGGCTTCAGTAGTTGTGGCTCGTGGGCTCTAGAGCGCAGACTGAGTAGTTGTGGTGCACAGGCTTACTTGTTCTGTGGCATGTGAGATCTTCCCGGGCCAGGGCTCCAACCTGTGTCCCCTGAACTGGCAGGCAGATTCTTAACCACTGCACCACCAATTCTATGCTATCGGTGGCAATGCCAATTGGTAACAGCCACTATGGAGCACAGAATGGAGGTTACCAGAGTAAGGGGAGGTGGGAGGGATAAATTGGAAGTTGGGATTGACATATACACACCACTATATATAAAAGAGATAACAAATAAGGGCTTACTGTATAGCACAGGGAACTCTACTCAATACTCTGTAATGACCTGTATGGGAAAGGAATCCAAAAAGGATTGGATATATGTATAACTGCTTCACTGTGCTGTGCAGCAGAAAGTAACACAACATTGTAAATCAACTCTATTCCAAAAAAATTGAAATTGAAATGAAATGAAGGAAAATAAAATAAAATAGAGCTACCAGATGATCCAGCAAGTTCACTCCTGTGTGCATATCTGGAGGAAAGCATAAATCGAAAAGACACATCTTCCCCAATGTTCACTGCAACACTCTTTACAATAGCGAAGACATGGAAGCAACCAAAATGTCCATCAACATATGAATATAGGTAAAGAATATGTGATACATATATATAATGGAATATGACTCAGCCATAAAATAGAAGAAAATAATGCCAGTTGCAGTAACATGGATGGACCTAGAGATGATTGTACTAAGTGAAGTAAGTCAGACAGAGTAAGACAAATATTGGATGCTATCACTTCTAGGTGGAAGCTAAAAATTGATACAAATGAACTAACTTACAAAACAGAGGCAGACTCACAGACTTGGAAAACAAACTTATGGTTACCAAAGGGGAGAGGTGGGGGGTAGGGATAAATCAGGAGCTTGGGGTAAACATACGAATACTACTATATATAACAGATAAGCAACAAGGACCTACTGTATAGCACAGGGAGCTCTACTCAGTATTCTGGGAATACCGTTATCAGAAAAGAATCTGAAAAAGAATGAATATATGCATATGTGTAACTGAATCTCTTGCTGTGCAGCTGAAATGAACACAACATTGTAAATCAACTATACTCCAATAACATTTAAATTTCAAAATAAAGAAAATCACCTATATTTCAAAAGAAAAAAAAAAAAAGAATTCCCATCTCTTTATATGGCTTGATAGCTTACTTTTTTAGTGCTCAATATTATCCCATTCCCAGAATATATTAATACTATATCATTTCATTCACCTATTGGAGGACACCTTAGTTTCATTCACATTTTGGCAATATTGAATTAGGTGCCATAAATATCCATATGCAGGTTTTCCTCTGGAAGTATGTTTTAAACTACTTTCAGTAAATATCCATGAGAACACTTGATGGATTGTACAGTAAGGGAATGCTCAATATTCTAGCAAGTGTCAATCAGACTACCAAAGTAGCTGTATTATTTTTCATTTCCACCAATGACAAATGACATTTCCTATTGTTCCACATCTCCTACAGAATTTGTTCTTGTCATTGTTCACATTTTAGCCATTCTAAGTGTTACATAGTGGTATGGAATTGTATTTTTAATTTGCTTTTTCATGGCAGCATGTAATCTGGATTATTCTTCTGTATACTTATATGCATAGTGTCTATTTTCTTTGGTGAGGTGTCCATAAAGTATATTGGTCCACATTTTATTTAGGTTGCTTTCATTTTTTTCTACCCAATCTGTATTTGTTTTATTTATTTTCGTGCCTTATTGAATTAGCAAGGACTTGGAGTAAAATATGGAAAAGGAGTCATGAAAGGGGACATCCTTGCTTTTACCTGAACTTAGTGGAAAAGCTTCATGGTTTTGACCATTAATCATGATGTAAGATAAAAGTTTCCTGTAAATCTTTGTTATCAACTTGAGAAAGCTCCAGTCTATTTCTTTAACTGAGAGTTTTTATGAAGAATGGGTGTTAGATTTTTTCAAAGGTCTTCTGAATCTATTGATATGCTAATGATTGTCTTTAAGGTGTTGATATGATGGATATAATTATTTGATTCTAGAATGTGGAACCAGCCTTTCATACTTGGGATTATTTCCTCTCATTCATGATATAAAATTCTCTCAAAATATTGTTGGATTCGATTTGGTAATATTTTGTTGAGGATTTTTGCATTGATGTTCCTGAGAGATATTGGTCAGTTGTCTTTACTATTCATATGTTCTTCTAAGTTTGGATGTTGTGGATTTAGTGTCAGACATTCATTTGGGGAGATTCTCAGTCATTTTTAAAAAATATTTTCTGTTCTTTATTATCTTTATTCTCCTCCTGCTATACCCATTATGTATAGGTCACAGCATTTTTCATTGTTCCACAATTATTGATTACTCTGTTCTGTTGATTCCTTTCCTGCCCATTTTCTCTTTTCTTTTGAGATTTAAAGGTTTCTCCTGATATGTCTTCAAGCTCACAGATATTTCTCCTCAGCCAGCTCTTTGACTGCTAAAACAAAATACGAGAGACTTGGTATTTTATAAACAACAGAATATTTTTGTTTTCTCATAATTGCTGAGGCTGAAAAGTTCAAGAACAAGTAACCAGGGGCTTCCCTGGAGGTGCAGTGGTTAAGAATCTGCCTACCAATAAAGGGGACAAGGGTTCGAGCCCTGGTCCAGGAAGATCCCACTTACCATGGAACAACTAAGCCCGTGCACCACAAATACTGAGCCTGTGCTCTAGAGTCCACAGGCCACAACTACTGAGCCCGTGAGCCACAAACACTGCAACCCACACGCCTAGAGCCGGTGCTCCGCAACAAGAGAAGCCACTCAATGAGAAGCCCGCACACCGCACCAAAGACCCAACACAGTCAAAAAATTAATTAATTAATTATCTAATTATTTTTTTTAAAAAAAGAACAAGTTGCCAGCTGACTTAGTGTCTGGCGAGGGACCAATTTCTGGTTCATAATGTGGGTCTTCTCGCTCGGCAATGAAATCATGGAATGGGCATAAGATCTTCTGTGTGCTACATTTATTAGGTCACTAATCCCATGTTTGAGGTCTCTGGCCTCATAACTTAATCACCTCCCAAAAGCCCCACCTCCTAATACCATCAAGATGGGAGCTGGGTTTTAAAAATTTTAAAATTAGAGGTACAAAATATTTACACCATAACAGGGACCACAGAGTTAACTGATTTTTCCTTTCATGTTAAAGGTTTGCACATTTATATTTATTATATAATCCCAAAACCCTTGTTTTTTTTTATAAGATTCTTTTTCCGTATACGCCAGTACAGACCACTGAGTAGAGTTCCCTGTGCTATAAAGCAGGTCTTTATCTATTTTATATATAGGAGTGCGTATAAGTCAGTCCCAATCTCCCAATTTATCCCTTCCCCACTTATTCCCTGGTAACCATAAGTTTGTTTTCTATATCCATGATTCTATTTCTGTTGTGTAAATAAATTCATTTGTACCTTTTTTTTTTCTTTTATAGATTCCTCATATAAGCAATATCATATGATATCTGTCTTTCTGTGTCTGACTTGCTTCACTCAGTATAACAATCTCTAGGTCCATCCATGTTGCTACAAAACCCTTAATTGTTAAGGATAACTCTCAATTTTTCCCAGTATCATCAGCAATTCTTTCTGGCAGACACGTGATAACACTTTTTAAACAGGGATATTGAGACCAAGGCTCCTGACCTGCAAACAAACAAAACATCATTCATATAGTGAAAACTTTGCAAATCAAAGGATGAAAGCACTTGGTCTAAATCCCTTTGCACCCACTGCTGACAGAGGGCAGAGGAGTTTGACTCACTAATCTTCCTTACGTGCACTTCTTCCTAATGGGGTATTCCATCTAAAACTTATAAGAAGCGGGGATGTATCATGGAACACACCAATCGCTACTACAGATTCTGAAGCAGCAAAAAAAAAAAAAAACCATGATAAATCCATCCAAAGGGTTCTGTCCACATTGTTACAATAGTTTCCTTCACACTGTGAACCCTTTTCAAACCCTATCACTTGAACCTATTTTTAATTTTTTCAACAAAAATAATGTTAATCTGCAGTCAGACACTCCAGTAATATTACACTATCCCTTGTGCAAGTATGTAGGGATTTGAGGAGCTATGGGAGGCCACCATGAGAGGTTGCCTAGAGTAATTAGGACATTTCATTTAATGTTGGTTCTTCTCCCTAAGATGTCTGCTATCCTCTTCTTTTTGTAGCTACTAGCATTGAGAAAGTGACCAAGATAAGGTCCTTCTCTTTTACTGCCCATGAATGGAACTGTGATTAACCCCACAGAACTTAGTGCTTCCAGAATCCCCTGAACCTACTGACCCTCCATGCATGGCACGACATAGATAAGGATGGTGACGTGTATCCTTGTATACAGCATGTTATAAAATGTTTGACTCTTCCCTTCCTCGTAATTCCAAAGAATAGGTTTCTTTGGATTTCTGCTTAATGCTGCTGGAGTTGGTACATAAGTTGAGGGAGGTATCAGGGCACACCAAAAGAGAGGGTAACTGCACAGAAAATACAAGCAGGTACATTTCTGTGTAGTTTCAAGCAGCTTATTTGCTATATCAACCATGGTGACATGTTGACCCTTCCTCTTTCTACTAGTAGTACAACAAACATAAAGGATATTTAAGCTGCTTGTTTTATCCCCACCTCTCACAATTGATCTGCATTAACATATAGGACAATGAAGGGCCCTTTCTACCATCTTAACCAATATTTGAGAACTAGAAAATGTCCAGATTTTTCTGGGGTTTATTTTCATATTCCCCAATCAGGCCTATGAAGGAATCTTACCTATTGTGTTTATTAATGAAGTCATATCTCTGACGGCATCCCATCATCAACAAAACTGGAAAGAAATTTGAAGGGTCTTCGATGTTACCATATTTGAAATAACAATATTTTAACCTGACACGTTTTTGGATTTTAGAAAAAAATATTTTAAATTAGACAAAAAATCATTTTTATGACACAAAAAGACAGCAATAGTTTTATATTTTTATCTGTTTCACTTGCACACAAGTGTCTCATGGGGTTATGTAAAGCTCTCCTGTTGGGTGCTGTGCATGGTGCAAGTATGGATTAAAGCTTAGGAATCTTAAGCTTCAGTCACCTGAAACATTTAAATTAGGATGCAAGCAATCCTGTCCAACATTTGAAAAGAGCAAGACACTCTCTTTATTTTATTTGTTAGGTAATTAATCTGTCTTTTCCCCAAGGAGAGAAACAAGTGGCATCTTCCATCAATGTGTTGCACAAATATCTTTGAACAGAGAGTGCAAGCAGAGGCTGATACAGGATGTGAAAAAAAAATGAGAGAACCTTGTGGCATTTTCTCCTAACTTATTGCAATCTCCCATTTAAAATGTGGCAATAATCAATCTTCTGAGAAAAAAGGCCCAAGGAAGGTTTTTGCTTCTGTGGAATAAGGGGATTGCTAAAGATTTCAGGAGGCAAGACGAATTAGTGAGAATGACCATGAGAAATCAGAGAAAAGTCAGATCCATGGATGAAGTGATGTTTACCACTGTGAATCAATGAGAAGTAGGAGCAAATGAAAAGAAAGCTGATACAACATTTTCTGAATAAATGTAACCTTTCAGCTGTCATAGAAAAATTAATACTCACTATGATACAACATATTTAGTTTAGAAAGTTAACTTAAATTTAAAGCTTAATAATTACATTTATTGAAGAAATGAAAACATATTTGTGGTTTAGAATAAATAATGTGTTCTGCTACAGGTAAGAAGACTACATAAATAAATAGAAGTAAGACTAAATAAATAAAGAGGAAAATAACAAATTAGATGTTATTAACATTAAAAACTGACACTCATCTAAAGAAAGAGAAGGAGAGACAGAAAGAGAGAAGAACTCATCTCAAGCATGTATTAAAAACTCCTAAATAAGAAGTCTTCAGATGTTAAGAAAAAAAAGGAAGTCTTCAATAAGAAGATAATGGAATAGCAAAATGGGGGAAATATACCAAAAGATATTTCAAAAAAGAGAGTACAGAATGTTAAGTAAACATATCAAAAGATGCTTGGCTTCTTAGTAGTCAATTAAATGCAAAAGCGTGATACCTGGAATTATCACTCACCAACCAGAAAGTTCAAATGAAAATGACAGGTATTATCAAGTTTGACAAGAATGTGTATAATCCTTGAATCTCATTCACTGCTGCTGAAGATGAAAAATCATACAAATGTTTTGAAAATATTTAGAAATATCTAAAAAGATAAACACAAGAAAGCTATGACTCGAAAATTTTACTACTACGTGTATACTGAACAATAATTTATACACACACCACCAAAGCTCAAGTTCTAGAATTTATATACCAGTGTTGTTCTCAATAGACACAAAGTGAAAATCACTCATATTGTAATACACATTGGAATAAATTAATTAATAGTTAAATATTTACATTATGGAATCCTATGCAACAGTGGCAATGCATGATCACAACAACAGGCAACCATATAGGCATATTCACAAACAACATAAAATAAAAAAGCCCAATCCAAAAGTGATTTTACTGTGCCATAACATTTATATAAAATACAAAATACAGGTAAAGTTATCTTTTTGTTAGATACCAGAACAATATTAAACCTTAAGGGGAGTCACTAGAATGGCAACAGGGGGCCTCTGAGTATCCGGCAATTTTCTGTGTCTTTATCTAGAAGCTATGTTTAGAGTGTATTCAGATGCTGAATTTTCTGAAATTTGTCATTTCCTTACAAACCATGCATGTTTTTCGTTGTTTTTTATACATAACAAAAACTAAAAAAGATAGACCAGGGAAGGTAATTGTATTAGCACTTTAATATCCATGCTTTTCAAGGTGGAAGTGAAAAGTATTAAATACTTGACATTGTGATTACTTCTTAAAAGTAAGGTGAAAATTTGAGGTTAATAAATAAGACATACTTCTTCATATATAATCCTCAAAGAGGAGGGGTAGAAAGGAGTATTATTTTTTTTTCTTTAATACAGAATCGTTAAGATACAAAATAATGAAAACAGACTAGGTTTAAAAAAGAGCACACTGGACTTCCCTGGTGGCACAGTGGGTAAGAATGTGCCTGCCAATGCAGGGAACAGGGGTTCCATCCCTGGTCTGGGAAGATCCCACATGCCGCAGAGCAACTAAGCCCGTGTGCCACAAGTACTGAGCCTGTGCTCTAGAGCCTGCAAGCAACAACTATTGAGCCTGCATGACACAACTACTGAAGCCCATGCACCTAGAGCCCATACTCCACGACAAGAGAAACCACCGCAAGGAGAAGCCCGTGCACCACAACGATGAGTGACCCCTGCTTCTCTAGTAACAACTGGAGAAACCCTGTGCAGCAACGAAGACCCAACACAACCAAAAATTTAAACAATTAAATCTTTTGACTTCTGAGATGACTCACTCACGTGGCTGTAGGTAAGAGGCCTCAGTTCCTTGCCACATGGATCTCTCCTTAGGGCTGCTTGAGTGTCCTCATGACATGGCAGCTGGCTTACCCCAGGATGAGTGATCTAGCAGAAACCAAAGCAGAAGCTGCAATGTCTTTTATAACTTTGGAAGCTGCACTTTGTCATTTCTGCAATTTCTTATTAGTTAAACAGTCAACCCTTTTCAAGTGCGAGGAGCCACACTGGTACATGGAGACTGGGAGATAATTAGGGGATAATTAGGTCCATCTTGGAGGCTGGCTACCAAAGTGGCTGACTAGCCAAAGTCTGAATTTTGTTTTCTTCACTTCTGGAGAGAAAATGGTCAGTGAACCCCATTGGTGGTCTTTGAGATGTACCAAAGCTACCTCTTGCTCTCACCCCCAGCTGTGTGGCTGACAGGGTCTTGGTGCTCCAGCCGGGTGTCAAGCCTGTGCCTCTGAGGTGGGAGAGCCGAGTTCAGGACATTGGTCTACCAGAGACCTCTGGCACCTTGTAATATCAAATGGCGAAAGCTCTCCCAGAGATATCCGTCTCAACGCTAAGACCCAGCTCCACTCAGAGACCAGCAAGATCCAGTGCTGGACATCCCATGCCAAACAACTCGCAAGACAGGAATGCAGGCCCACCCATTAGCAGAGAGGCTGCCGAAAATCACAATAAGGTCACAGACACCCCAAAACACACCACCAGATGCGGATCTGTCCACCAGAAAGACAAGATCCAGACACACCCACCAGAACACAGGCACCAGTCCCCTCCATCAGAAAGCCTACACAACCCACTGAACCAACCTTAGCCACTGGGGGCAGACACCAAATACAACGGGAACTACGAATCTGCAGCCTCTTAAAAGGAGACCCCAAACACAGTCCCCAAAGCCAAATGAGAAGACAAAGAAACACACAGCAGATGAAGGAGCAAGGTAAAAACCCACCAGACCAAACAAATGTGGAGGAAATAGGCAGTCTACCTGAAAATGAATTCAGAGTAATGATAGTAAAGATGACCCCAAATCTTGGTACAGGAATGGAGAATAGACAAGAAACGTTTAACAAGGACCTAGAAGAACTAAAGAGCAAACAAACAATGATGAACAACACAATAAATGGAATTAAAAATTCTCTAGAAGGAAACAATAGCAGAATAACTGAGGCAGAAGAATGGATAAATGACCTGGAAGATAAAATAGTGGAAATAACTACTGCAAAGCAAAATAAAGAAAAAAAGAATGAAAAGAATTGAGGACAATCTGAGACATCTCTGGGAAAACATTAAACGCACCAACATTCGAATATAGGGTTCCCAGAAGTAGAAGAGAAAAAGAAAGACGCTGAGAAAATATTTAAAGAGATTATAGTTGAAAACTTCCCTAATATGGGAAAGGAAATCGTTAATCAAGTCCAGGAAGCGCAGGGAGTCCCATACAAGATAAACCCAAGGAGAAACATGCCAAAACATATATTAATCAAACTATCAAAAATTAAATACAAAGAAAATATATTAAAAGCAGCAAGGGAAAAACAACAAATAACATACAAGGGAATCCTCGTAAGGTTAACAGCTGAACTTTCAGCAGAAACTCTGCAAGCCAGAAGGGACTGGCAGGACATATTTAAAGTAATGAAAGGGGAAAAGCTACAACCAAGATTACTCGACCCACCAAGGATCTCGTTCAGATTCGACAGAGAAATTAAAACCTTTACAGACAAGCAAAACTAAGAGAATTCAGCACCACCAAACCCGCTTTACAACAAATGCTAAAGGAACTTCTCTAGGCAGGAAACACAAGAGAAGGAAAAGACCTACAATAAGAAACCCAAAACAATTAAGAAAATGGTAATAAGAACATACATATCAATAATTACCTTAAATGTAAATGGATTAAATGCTCCAACCAAAAGACATAGACTGGCTGAATGGATCCGAAAACACGACCGGTATGTATGTGGTCTACAAGAGACCCACTTCAGACATAGGGACACATACAGATGGAAAGTGAGGGGATGGAATAAGATATTCCATGCAAATGGAAATCAAAAGAAAGCTAGAGTAGCAATTCTCATATCAGACAAAAAAGACTTTAAAATAAAGACTATTACAGGAGACAAAGAAGGACACTACATAATGATCAAGGGATCAATCCAAGAAGAAGATATAACAATTGTATAATTTTATGCACCCAACATAGGAGCACCTCAAAACATAAGACAAATGCTAACAGCCATAAAAGGGGAAATCGACAGAAACACAATCATAGTAGGGGACTTTAGCACCCCTCTTTCACCAATGAACAGATCATCCACAATGAAAATAAATAAGGAAACACAAGCTTTAAATGATACATTAAACAAGATGGACTTAATTGATATTTATAGGACATTCCATCCAAAAACAACAGAATACACTTTTTCTCAAGTGCTCCTGGAACATTCTCCAGGATATAGATCATATCTTGGGTCACAAATCAAGCCTTGGTAAATATAAGAAAACTGAAATCGTATCAAGTATCTTTTCCGACCACAATGCTATCAGACTAGATATCAATTACAGGAAAAAAATCTGTAAAACATAAAAACACATGGACGCTCAACAATACACTACTTAATAACCAAGACACCACTGAAGAAATCAAAGAGGAAATTAAAAAATACCTAGAAACAAATGACAATGAAAACATGAAGACCCAAAACCTATTGGATGCAGCAAGAGCAGTTCTAAGAGAGAAGTTTATAGCAATACAATCCTACCTCAAGAAACAAGAAATATCTCAAATAAACAAGTTAACCTTACACCTAAAGCAATTACAGAAAGAAAGAAAAAAAAAAAACAAAGTCAGCAGAGGAAAGACATCATAAAGATCAGACCAGACATAAATGAAAAAGAAATGAAGGAAACAACAGCAAAGATCAAAAAAAGTAAAAGCTGGTTCCTTGAGAGGATAAACAAAATTGATAAACCATTAGCCAGACTCATCAAGAAAAAAAGGGAGACGACTCAAATCAATAGAATTACAAATGAAAAAGGAGAAGTAACAACTGACACTGCAGACATACAAAGGATCATGAGAGATTACTGCAAGCAACTATATGCCAATAAAATGGACAACCTGGAAGAAATGGACAAATTCTTAGAAAAGCACAACCTTCCAAGACTGAACCAGGAAGAAATAGAAACTACAAACAAACCAATCCCAAGCACTGAACTTGAGACTGTGATTAAAAATCTTCCAACAAACAAAAGCCCAGGACCAGATGGCTTCACAGGCAAATTCTATCAAACATTTAGAGAAGAGTTAACACCTATCCTTCTCAAACTCTTCCAAAATATAGCAGAGGGAGGAACTCTCCCAAACTTATTCTATGAGACCACCATCTCCATGACACCAAAACCAGACAAAGATGTCACAAAGAAAGAAAACTACAGGTCAATATCACTGATGAACATAGCTGCAAAAATCCACTGCACAATACTAGCAAACAGAATCCAACAGCGCCTTAAAAGGATCATACACCATGATCAAGTGGGGTTTATCCCAGGGATGCAAGGATTCTTCAATACATGCAAATCAATGTGATACACCATATTAAAAAACTGAAGGATAAAAACAATATGGTCATCTCAATAGATGCAGAAAATGCTTTCGACAATATTAAACACCCATTTATCATAAAAACCCTCCAGAAAGTAGGCATAGAGGGAACTTTCCTCAACATAATAAAGGCCATATATGACAAACCCACAGCCAGCATCATTCTCAATGGTGAAAAAGTGAAACCATTTCCACCAAGATCAGGAACAAGACAAGGTTGCCCACTCTCACCACTATTATTCCACACACTTTTGGAATTTTTAGCTGCAGCAATCAGAGAAGAAAAAGAAATAAAAGGAATCCAAATCGGAAAAGAGGAAGTTAAGCTCTCACTGTTTGCAGATGACATGATACTATACACAGAGAATCCTAAAGATGCTACCAGAAACCTACTAGAGTTAATCAATGAACTGGTAAGGTTGCAGGATACAAAATTAATGTACAGATATCTCTTTCATTCCTATACACTAAAGATGAAAATTCTGAAAGAGAAATTAGGGAAACACTCCCATTTACCACTGCAACACAAAGAATAAAATACCTAGGAATAAACCTACCTAAGGAGGCAAAAGACGTTTACTCAACAAACTATAAGACACTGATGAAAGAAATCAAAGACGACACAAACAGATACAGAGATATACCATGTTCTTGGATTGGAAGAATCAACATTGTGAAAATGACTCTACTACCCAAAGCAATCTACAGTTTCAACGCAATCCCTATCAAACTACCAATGCAATTTTTCAGAGAACTAGAACAAAAAAATTTCACAATTTGTATGGAAACACAAAAGACCCCGAACAGCCAAAGCAATCTTGAGAAGAAAAACAGAGCTGGAGGAATCAGGCTCCCTGACTTCAGACAATACTACAAAGCTACAGTAGTCAAGACAGTATGGTACTGGCACAAAAACAGAAATATAGAGCAATGGAACAGAAGAGAAAGCCCAGACATAAACCCATACACATATGGTCACCTTAATTTTGATAAAGGAGGCAAGAATATACAATGGAGAAATCACAGCCTCTTCAATAAGTGGTGCTGGGAAAACTGGACAGCTACTAGTAAAAGAATGATATTAGAAGACTCCCTAACACCATACACAAAAATAAACTCAAAATGGATTAAAGACCTAAATGTAAGGCCAGACACTATCAAACTCTTAGAGGAAAACATAGGCAGAACACTCTATGACATCAATCACAGCAAGATCCTTTTTGACCCACCTCCTAGAAAACGGAAATTAAAAAGAAACATAAACAAATGAGACCTAAGGAGACTTAAAAGCTTTTGCACAGCAAAGGAAAACGTAAACAAGACGAAAAGGCCACCCTCAGAATGGGAGAAAATATTTGCCAACGAAGCAGCTGACAAAGGATTAATCTCCAAACTTTACAAGCAGCCCATGCAGCTCAATATCAAAAAAAAAAAAAAAACACAAACAACCCAATCCATAAATGGGCAGAAGACCTAAATAGACATTTCTCCAAAGAAGATATACAGATTGCCAACAAACACATGAAAGAATGCTCAACATCACTGATCATTAGAGAAATGCAAGTCGAAATTACAATGAGGTATCACCACACACAGGTAAGAATTGCCATCATCAAAAAAATCTACAAACAATAAATGCTGCAGAGGTGTGGAAAAAAGGGAACCCTCTTGCACCGTTGGTGGGAGTGTAAATTGATACAGCCACTATCGAGAACGGTATCAAGGTTCCTTAAAAAACTAAAAATAGAACTACCATATGACACAGCAATCCCACTACTGGGCATATACCTGGAGAAAACCATAATTCAAAAAGAGTCATGTTCCACAATGTTCATTGCAGCTCTATTTGCAATAGCCAGGACATGGAAGCAACCTAAGTGTCCATCAACTGATGAATGGGTAAAAAAGATGTTGCACATCTTCAATATAAAATGGAATATTACTCAGCCATAAAAAGAAATGAAATTGAGTTATTTGTAGTGAGATGGATGGACCTAGAGTGTGTCATACAGAGTGAAGTAAGTCAGAAAGAGAAAAACAAATACTGTATGCTAACACATATATGTGGACTCTAAAAAGAAAAGGAAAAGAAACGGTTGGGAAGAACCTAGGGACAGGACAGGAATAAAGACGCAGACATAGAGAATGGACTTGAGGACATGGGGAGGGGGAAGGGTAAGCTGGGACGAAGTGAGAGAGTGGCATGGACTTATATATACTACCAAATGTAATATAGCTAGCTAGTAGGAAAGAGCTGCATAGAAGAGGGAGATCAGCTCAGTGCTTTATGACCACTTAGAGGGGTGGGATAGGGAGGGCGGGAGGGAGACGCAACAGGGAGGAGATATGGGGATATATGGATATGTATAGCTGATTCACTTTGTTCTAAAGCAGAGACTAACACACCATTGTAAAGCAATTATAGTCCAATAAAGATGTTAAAATTAAATAAATAAATAAATGAATAATTTATGGCCCCCCCTCCAAATTAAATCTTTTTTAAAAATGAATAAATAAAAAAGAGCACTCCATGACATGGAACGCTAAACCTAAGTATTTTCAGTACTATAGTAAATGTAAATGGATTAATATCTCCTATTAAAGTGTAATTTTTTATATTATGTGGAACTAAATTTTTTTCACAATATACAGGTAAAATAAAAGAATTACATTAGAAAGGAGAAAACATTCCATGTATTTAAAAACAATAAAACAATAAGCATATAATATGCATCTTAGATATAAGTAGTCTTTAAGTTCAGAACAATTTGTCATTATTGTAATTAGTATTATTATACCAATTTCTTTAAAACATTTCAATACTTGTTGTATTTGAAAAAATATTTTAATATTTTTTCTTCTCTCTTTTGTGGTCTAATACATGGTAAGTATTTAGCTGCTAACATAACTTAAAAATATATTTTGTTTTTTTACAGCCGAACAAAACTGAATCAAGAAGAAATAGATAACTTGAACATACTGATCACTAAAAGCAAAATAGAGGGCTTCCCTGGTGGCGCGGTGGTTGAGAATCTGCCTGCCAATGCAGGGGACACGGGTTCGAGCCCTGGTCTAGGAAGATCACACATGCCGCGGAGCTACTGGGCCCGTGAGCCACAACTACGGAGCCTGAGCGTCTGGAGCCCGTGCTCCACAACAAGAGAGGTCACGATAGTGAGAGGCCCACGCACCGTGATGAAGAGTGGCCCCTGCTCGCTGCAACTAGAGAAAGCCCTCGCACAGAAACGAAGACCCAACACAGCCAAAATAAATAAATAAATAAATAGAATTTTTAAAAAAAATAGAATCTGTAATTTAAAAAAACTCCCTAGCAACAGAAGTCCAGGGTCAGATGGTTTCACAGGCAAATTCTACCAAATATAAAAAGCAGAACTTACACTGATTCTTCTCAAACTCTTCGAAAAGATTGAAGAGTAAGGAATACTTCCAAAGACATTCTATGGATCCACTATCATGCTGATATCAAAAACAGATGGGAAGGGGGGACTTCCCTGGTGGCACAGTGGTTAAGAATCTGTCTGCCACTGCAGGGGACATAGGTTCGAGACCTGGTCTGGAAAGATCCCACATGCCATGGAGCAACTAAGCCTGTGTGCCACAACTACTGAGCCTGCGCTCTACAGCCCACGAGCCAAAACTACTGAGCCTGATAGCCACAACTGCTGAAGCCCACGCACCTAGAGCCCATGATCTGCAACAAAAGAAGCCACCACAATGAACAGCCTGCACACCACAACGAAGAGTAGCCCCCGCTCACCGCAACTAGAGAGAGCCCGAGCACAGCAACGAATGTCCAATGCATCCAAAAATAAATAAAGAAAGAAATTTACTAAAAAAAAAAACCAAATAAAACAGATGGGGACTTTTCTCGTGGTCCAGCAGTTAAGATTTCGCCTTCCAGTGCAGGGGGTGCGGGTTCGATCCCTGGTTTTGGAGCTAAGATCCCACATGCCTCACAAACAAGAAACCGAAACATAAAACAGAAGCAGTACTGGAACAAATTCAATAAAGACTTTAAAAAAAAAACACAGAGAAAGACACTACCGAAAAAGAAAACTGCAGGCCAATATCGTTGATAAATATAGATGCAAAAATTCTCAACTGAATATTAGAAAACCGAATCCGACAACACATAAGAGGATCATACACCATGACCAAATTTGATTCACCCAGTTTCACAAAGCTGTTTCAACATATGCAAATCAATCAACATGATACACCCCATCGACAAAGGAAAAACAAGAAACAAACGATCATCAAAATAGATGGCGAAAAAGCATTTGAAAAGCTTCAACATCCATTCATGGTAAAAACACTTACCAACGTGGGTACAGAGGAAACATATCTCAACATAATAAAACCTATTTATGACAAACCCACAGCCAATATAATACTAAACGTTCATAAGCTGAAAGCCTTCCCGCTAAAATCTGGAACAAGACAAGGATGCCCACTCTCACGTCTTCTCTTCAACATAGTATTGGAAGTCCTAGCCACAACAATCAGACAAGAAAAAGAAATAAAATCTAACCAAATTGGAAGGGAAGAGGTAAAGTTGCCATTATATGCAGATGACATGATAATATATATAAAGGAAACCCTAAAAATTCCACACAAACACTACTAGAACTGATAAACAAATTCAGCAAAGTAGCAGGATACAAGATTAACATATATAAATTGGTTTCATTTCCTGGTTTTTCTTTCTTTTTTTTTTAAATTTATTTTGGCTGCATTGGGTCTTCATTGCTGTGCACGGGCTTTCTCTAGTTGTGGCCAGTGGGGACTAGACTTTCTTGTGGTGCGCAGGCTTCTCATTGCAGTGGCTTCTCTTGTTGTGGAGCATGGGCTCTAGGCATGCAGTCTTAAGTAGTTGTGGCACATGGGCTCAGTATTTGTGGCTCACTGGCTCTAGACTGCAGGCTAAGTAGTTGTGGCACACAGGTTTAGTTGCTCCACGGCATGTGAGATCTTCCTGCATCAGGGCTCAAACCCGTGTCCCCTGTATTGGCAGGCGGATTCTCAACCACCGAGCCAACAGGGAAGTCCCTGGTTGCATTTCTTTACACTAACAATGAAATATCAGAAAGGAAATGTAAACAAGCAATCCTTTTTTAAATGGCATCAAAAAAATAAAATGCTTAGGATTAAACCTCACCAAGGAGGTGAAATACTTATATACTGAGAACTACCAAACATTAGTAAAGGAAGCTGAAGATGATTCAAAGAAATGGAAAGACATCCCACGCTCTTGGATGGGAGGAATTAATACTGTTAAAATGGCTATACTACCCAAAGCAATCTACAGATTTAATGTGATCCCTATCAAATTACCCATGACATTTTCCCCAGAACTAGAACAAATAATCCTAAAATGTATCTGGAACCATAAAAAAGTCAGAAATGTGAACACAATCCCCAGGAAAAAGAACAAAGCAGGAGGCATAACCCTCCTAAACTTCAGAAAATACTACAAAGTTACAGTAATCAAAGCCGCATTGTATTGGCACAGAAAGAGATACATGGATCAATGGATTAGAATAGAGAGCTAAGAAATAAACCCACACACCTATGGTCAATTAACCTTTGACAAAGGAGGCAAGAATATACAATGGGGAAAAGACAGTGTCTTCAGCAAGTGGTGTTTTGAAAGTTGGAGAGCCGTATGCAAATCAGTGAAGTCAGAACATACCCTCACACCATTCACAAAAATAAACTCAAAACGGCTTATATGCTTAAATATAAGATAGGACACCTTATAACTCCTAGAAGAGAACATAAGCAAAACATTCTCTGACATAAGTCATACCAAAATTTTCCTAGGTAGTTCTCCCTAGGCAGTACAAATACAGTAAGTCACCTACATACGAACCTTCAAGTTGCAAACTTTCAAAGATGCAAACGTCCATTCGCGTGTCCAATCATGTAAGTTAGTTCACGTGTCTGACATACATTGTCACGTGCGTGCTTCCTCTATATGTGGTTGTGCTTTTGTGTACTTTACAGTACTGTATAGAGTACAGTAGTACAGTACCTTTATTTCAAACCCAAGATGTCTGGAAGCAAGCGTAAAAGCAGACGTGATGTAGCTGGTACTGTTAAGAAGCGCCAAGCGATAATGACGGAAACAAAAGTGAAAGTAATTGAGAGAGTGGAGCGAGGCAAAAAGATGTTAGACATCGCTCATTCTTATAATATGAATCATTCAATCATTGGCACGAATCTAAAGAACAAGGACAAGATCATGGAACATGTGAAGTCTGCTGTGCCGACGATGTTGACACAATATCCAAGAAGCATGGAAAAGTGATGGAGGAGATGGAGAAACTTCTCAGTGTGCGGATGCAGGATCAACATCAGCGCTGAGTCCTGCTCAACTTAACGCTGATTCAAGAGAAAGCTAAAAGCCTTTATGAAGACTTGAAGAAGAAACACGGCAAAGAATCAGAGGGCACATCTTTTAATGCCAGCCATGGCTGCTTTCATCGGTCCAAGGCTAGAGCCAGCCTTCACAATGTAAAAGTAAGTGGAGAGACAGCAAGTGCAGATAGGGTAGCTGTCCAGGAACTTCCAGAAACACTTTGAGAAATTATTGATGATGGTGTGTATTTACCCAACCAGGTTTTTAATGTGGATGAGACACAACTGAACTGGAAGAGGATGCCAGACCGAAGTTACGTCAGTAAGGAGGAAAAGTTGATGCCGGGCTGTAAAGCAGCAAAGGATAGGCTAACTGTTGTTTGGTGGCAATGCTTCCGGTGAATTGAAGCTGAAACCTCTCTTAGTTTATCATTCACACAACCCAAGAACCCTTAAAAACATAGCCAAGGGCTCTCTTCCTGTTGTGTGGAAGCGTAACCCCAAATCCCGGATTACACAGGCCACGTTCCAGGACTGGTTTTGCCACCACTTTATCCCAGATGTAGAGAAATATTGCTTGGAGAAGGACGTTCCAGCAAAACATTCTTTTGCTGCTCGACTGTGCTCTGGGCCACCCCCCATTCATGGATGACTTTCATCCCAACGTCAAAGTACTGCATCTGTCACCAAATACTACGTTGCTCATCCAACCTATGGACCAGGGCGTTATAGCGACTTTCAAGAAATATTATTTATGTCACACTTTTTGTCAGGCAGTAAAGGTAAGTGACAAATCAGGAACAACCTAGGGACAACTTTGGGAGGACCATAACATCTACAAGACCATAAAAAACATTGACTTTGCATGGTGTGAGGGGATGGCGGTCACGATGAATGGGGTTTGGAAGAACCTTTGCCCACAGTTTGTTCATGATTTTTGTGGATTTGAGAAGGTAGATCAGAAGTCCGAAGAGGTCTTCAGCAACGTAGTGACCCTCAGCGAGAAGCTGGAGCCAGGTCTGCAAGAGGACGATTTCGCTGACCTCCTTGCTGTGCAACATGAGGAGCTTACTGATGGAATTGGAGGCCCAGAGAACGGATGAAGAGGGACAGGAGGAAGAAAAAGTAACTGAAGAACTGAAGAGATTCACGACACAGAAAATGGCAAGGGAACCTTCGTTATTTGAGGAAGCACTGTTAGTTTTTGAGGCACAGGACCCGAACCTAGAATGGGACCCAAAGGTGGCAGCAGCCATTCAGTTTGCAATCCAGTGTTACCTTGTCATCTATGATGAGAAAAAAAGAGCTACTACCCAGACATCAATGGATCATTCTTTCAAGAGGGTAGATAGAATTAAATCCAGCAAGGAACCAGAACCTTTGCCATCAACGTCAGGTATGAGTGAAATTGCAGCTTGCTCTCTGTCTCCTACTGCGGATAATCCTTCACCCCTACCATCTCCCACCTCCCCTCCCTCCTCCAATCAGTAACTCTGCTCGCCTGTTCCCTCGATGCCAGCCCGAGTATCCCAGCTGTTGTACTGTATTACTGTACTTTTCAAGTTACTGTACTGTAAGATTAAAAATGCTTTCTTTGTTTTTGTGCTTGTTTTTTATGTATTGTTTGCGTGAAAAGTATTATAAACCTATTACGGTACAATAGCATATAGCCGACTGTGTAAGTTGGGTACCTAGGCGAACTTTGTTGGACTTACAAACAAATTGAACTTACAAACGCACTCTTGGAACAGAACTTGTTCATATGTAGGGGACTTACTGTAAAAGCAAAAAAGAAACAGGAACTAATCAAACTTATAAGCTTTTGCACAGCAAAGGAAACCATAATCAAAATGAAAATACAACCTATGGACTGGGAGAAAATATTAGCAAATGATGAGACTGACAAGGGCTTAATTTCCAAACTATACAAACAGCTCATACAACTCAATAACAACATAACAAATAACTCAATGGAAAAATGGGTAGAAGACCTAAATAAACATTTCTCCAAAGAAGACATACAGAGAGCCAATAGGCACATGAAAAGATGCTCATCATCACTAATTATTAGATAAATGCAAATCCAAATTACAATGAGGTATCACTTCACACTGATCAGAATGGCCATCATTAAAAAAAATCTACAATTAACAAATGCTGGAGTGGGTATGGAGAAAAGGGAACCCTTCTACACTGTCGGTGGCCATGTAAGTTGGTGCAGCCACTATGGAAAACAGTATGGAGGTTCCTCAAAAAAACTATAGGGTTGCCATATGATCTAGCAATCCCACTTGTGGACATATATCTAGACAAAACTATAATTCAAAAAGATACATGAAACCCTATGTTCATAGCAGCACTATTTATAACAGCCAAGACATGGAAACAACCTAAATGTTCATTGAAAAATGAGTGTATAAAGAAGGTGTGGTATACGTATACAAAAGATATTACTCAGACATAAAAAAGAATGAAATAATGCCATTTGCAGCAACATGGATGGACCTAGAGATAATGATACTAAGTGAAGTAAGTCAGAGAGAGAAAGACAAATACCATATAATATCACTTATATGTGGAATCGAAAACAGGACACAAATGAGCATGTCAGCAAAACAGAAACAAACACACAGATATAGAAAAGAGAGTTGTGGTTGCCAAGGAGAGAGTGAAGGAAAGATTGGGAGTTTTGGAATAGCAGAAGCAAACTTTTCTACATAGGATAGACAACCCACCAAGACCTACTGTATAGCACAGGAAACTATATTCAATATCCTGTGATAAACCATAATGGAAAAGAATATATATAGATATATAGATATAGATATATAGATATAGATAGATATATAGATAGATATATATAAAACTGAATCACTTTGCTGAACAGCAGAAATTAATACAACAATGTATAAAGGCTGCAGAGGGTGTGGAGAAAAGGGAACCCTCCTGAACTGTTGGTGGGAATGTAAACTGATACAGCCACTATGGAGAACAGTATGGAGATCCCTTAAAAGCTGAAAAATAGAACTGCCATATGACCCAGCAATCCCACTACTGGGCATATACCCGGAGAAAACCATAATTCAAAAAGATACATGTACCCCAATGTTCACTGTAGCACTATTTACAATAGCCAGGACATAGAAGCAACCTAAATGTCCATCGACAGATGAATATATAAAGAAGATGTGGCACATCTATACAATGGAGTATTACTCAGCCATAAAAAGGAACAAAATTGAGTTATTTGCAGTGAGGTGGTTGGACCTAGAGTCTGTCATACAGAGTGAAGTAAGTCAGAAAGAGAAAAACAAATACCGTACGCTAACACATATATATGGAATCTAGAAAAATGGTACTGACGAACCTAGTGACAGGGCAGGAATAAAGACACAGATGTAGAGAACGGACTTAAGGACACAGGGGGCAAGGGGAGACAGGGACATAGTGAGAGAGTAGCACTGACATATATACACTACCAAATGTAAAATAGCTAGTGGTAAGCTGCCGCATAGCACAGGGAGATCAGCTCGGTGCTTTATGTCCCCCAGAGGGGTGGGATAGGGAGTGTGGGAGGGAGGCTCATGGGGGGGGGGGATATGGGGAATATATGTACACATATAGCTGATTCACTTTGTTGTAAAGCAGAAACTAATACAGTGTTATAAAGTAAGTATACTCCAATAAACATGTATTTAAAAAACCCACAACATTGTAAATCAACTACACTTGAAAATATTTCTTAAGTGCAAACAATTTTCTGAATGTAAGTTTTACTGTGTGTGTGTGTACCACAGGTTCAATATATATGAATTATGTCAAATTGATTACATTGCTTTTCAAAATAAAGAATTTTTGATATTTTACATCAGCCTCATGTTATAAATGCAGAAAAACTATATTACTTTTTTCTAAAGTTCAGAAATAGCCATTTTGCTCATTCGGTATGCTATAAACCATTAACTCTTAAAAAGGGATTCGTGACCTCTTCCTTCCAAAGAAATATTTCTCCACTCACACAATTTTAATAGAATGTTCCACCATGAACTGACTTCCCACCTTAGAGACACAAGATTTGCATCCTGAAATCTCTTTCTTGCAAAAATGTCCAATTATCATCCTAGCATTACAAAAAAGAAATGCTTTTTTCCAGATCTCAAATTCCATACAACTTTAGTCAAGACATCATGTATGTTTTTTTTCACACACACACACAGACTGTATTTTATTGTTACAAGAGATAAATCAACTGACACCAAGCACTGTCAATGGATGACCACAAAAAAAGCAACAATGATTGCAATTACCAAACACGAAACACACTCATACTATGTCATAATATTGACATTCAGTCCAGTAATCCTCCACTGTAACAGCTCCTTTACTTTGCAGTGAAAGACATCATGCATTTTTAAATAATCAGCACTCACCTGAGGTCTTTAAAAATCAACATAAACATAATTTTGTGTTCTCTTTCATTTACTCTGGTTCTAAGTGGTCATTTCTACACGAAAGTATTTAAGTATGTTAACGTCATCTTATTTTTTTTTTTATTAACGTCATCTTATAACATCATATTGCAAATGACTACCGTGTCTCCAAAGATGAAATATGAGGAACTCACAATTAGGCTCTCTAAAGTTTTCATCTCTGAATGTGTATGACCCTTCTGCTGAACTCCACACTGTTCATTATTCTCTGAGAATATTCTTTTTCTTGTATGGCCATCTCACATGCTCTTTCATTTCATGAAGTTTTCTCCTACAATGTTATGCCTAGTTTATTTCTGAGAATATGCATTATTTCAGAATGATATTTATAGACACAAAGACTTCTCTATAATTCCCTGAGAGTTTCAAGAACTCCTTCTTCTTTTTATTTTTAATACCTAGATTCTGAAGCTCTCCACAAAGCATTACTAAACCTGCATTTACATAAGTATCTACATATTAATCACACATTAAGGCATTCACAATTGTATTATGATTTATTGCTAATTTTGGAGCTGTCTTATTTACCACCCTCTTGGAAATCACTTTAATATTTGCACTTAGGACTTGAAAGAGAATGGATAAATAAAAACCGGAAGAATATGCAAATACAATTTATATATTTCTCATAAAATTAGGTGATGATCTAACCTTTATCCAGAAGAAAAGAAGAGCCCAGATACTCTGCAGGCATGATCCTCGAGAATGTGTGGTCTTCCAGCAGGAAAACATGCAGTAATCCATGTGGCAGAGTTTACCTGTGACCAGCTGGGATTAGTGACCTATGCATTCCTTACATGCAACATATCAGGAGTGGAAAAAGGGAATTTGTCCGTTGTGGCAATAAGTATAATGAAGATTTGTAGCAGGTCATGCTCATATGTTCAACACAGGTACAATCAAAAGTTTGCTCAATTCTGGTAGATCTAAGTCTGTATCTGTTACCTTGTCTTTAACGAGGAAATGTCAGAACTGACTTACCAAAAAAAAAGTGTTTTGTTTGTTTGTTTGTTTTAATTAGAGTCACGGTGAGTAAGGCAGAGTTCAGAACAGCTAATGTGACTTAGTGATTCTCTCATCAGGAAATACAGTTTCTACTTCCCTGTTTATTCTCCACATCCTGTAGTAAGTAAAGTTTCCATGAAAGATAAATCTACAGCGTGAAAAGAAAAGAAAACTTACATGTGTTGATAAGGTCATTTTGACAGGTTTTACCACGTATGTCAGTGTTTCTGGGGATGGACACAAGCCAGAGCTCCCTACTCTGACATTTTCACTGATGTCATTCCCCTTGATCCTCAATTTGAAAGTGGATAAAAATGTTTTCTATGCTTTCTTCTTTAAGAAATTAAATAAAGAATGCTTTCTAGACATGATCCTCTAATGATTTGCAGTCAGTGGTCATCAACAGAGGAAAAGCACAGAATCTCATCCCCACAGAAGGGTGACATTCAGTCAGGTAAGAAAATTCTCCCCGAAATCAGAGCTTCATCTTTAACATGCAATCAAAGGCTTTCACAGGTTCTTCATCACTCTGCACTCAGCCCTACCATATGGGATTGGCTCTGAGAATCTCACATCAGATGACTGACAAACATGTCATAGTACACTGATCTGGTACCAGATCCTGCCTCTCTTAATGATCTCCCACAGGGACATTGGAATATTCTAGGATATTTCCTGGAGCCCTCTATTCTACACAGGTACACTTCCAAGTAGCAGCAGAAGCTTGGATTCTCACTGGGACCCCTGCTCTGTCCAACCAACCTCTCTAGAAATATGATGTTCTAATCTCTCCTGATTAGAACATTTCAAGGTCTCTCCCTGTGCTAATTTAGTAAAGGTAAAAGAGAAACAAGAAAGAGCAAACTATGCAGGGAGCAATATATAAGATTCCTTTACTTAACGTATTTATCTGATATACCCAAATACTGAGAAATATAGATTCATTTCATAATGGTCAAGAAAAGAGGAGGAGGAACCTCCATGCCAACAGTATATATAAAATGGAATCAATATTGCATAAGCTCCAGCTTAAGCTTAGCTACGAGGTACTAACCCTTCTCATAAAGAAGCAATAGTTCTCCATCATTTGAAGCACACTGAGGACTCAGACAGCTGGACACTGAAGGTGTAGCCTCCTCACTCGAATTCTGTACCTGCATCACAGAGCAGTGAAATATTCCCAAAGAATTATTAAGGATGAGGGGGGGGAGGCGAAATAAAAAAGATGAATCCATAGTCTGTCCTACCGTCTGTTCTGTTGGATATTACCACCATCTTGGCCCAATATGACCTTCCCACTTTTCTCTGGGTCTCCCTACTTTCCACCTCCATCCTCTCATTATATCTTACCTACACTTGGGAACGACTCTAGTTTTTCCACTTATCTTTATCAACAAGTAATCCAAATAGCAACTGTGTATATAACTCCTTAGAAACCTCAGGTCTGACTCAGTAATAATACATGACCTTCAAAGTCCAAAGTTTTCCTAATTCCCTTTATTATTATTATTTTTCTAATTTCCATGTACTTACACTCTTAAGACCTCCACTGTTCTCAGGTTCATCTTCCCTGCAAAATCTGTCAACCTAGACATAGACTTAAGTACCACCCACTAATTATCTCCTAGGGAATCCAATTTTTAAAAAAGCCTCAGCAAGCCTTATGGACTTTATTAAAGACTCTTTAAGATAACCCATGGGAGATAGCAGCACACCCACAGATATCTATCTAATACACCCTCAGAGTAATTTTTTTTTCTCTTTTATAAAGTCTCTTCTGGCCAATGAAGACTCTCAGCTCTTCTTCTTCAACATATGCAGTGTCTCACCCTTCTGATTGCTCTCTGCTCTATCCCAGGTCCACTCCCTTTCCTGATATTACATTCTTTCCCAATTTTGTATGTTGGTAAAATCAAATAACATAAAATACAACATGTAAGTTATTATAAAGTGCACCGTTCAGTGATATTAAATGCATTCATATTATTGGGCGATCAACATCACCATTTATCTTTCTAATTCTTTTCTACGTTTTAAAACTGTAACTCTATATCCTTTAAATATAACTTTCCTTTTTGTTCCATAACCACCTGAAAAGCGTCATTACCCTCCCAATTTCTATGGTTTTGACTACCCTAAGTACCCCCATAAAATTGAAATAAGTAGTTGTATTGTTATGACTCACTAAAAGTCACAAAAATGGCATTTTTGGTAGCTAAATTTCCTCAAGATGCATCCATGTTGTAGCATATTCCTAGATCTTTGCCTTCTTAACACTGAATAATATTGTATTATATGGGTATACCACACTTTGCTTATCCAGGAACTAGTGGATGAACACTTAGGTTGCTTTCATATTTTAGCTACTGTGATTATTACTGCTCTAAACACTGGAGTACAAATATTTCTTTAAGACCCTGATTTCAATACCTTTGGGTATACCTCATAGTAAAATTCCTGGATCATGTAGTAATTCTATTTTTCAATATCTGAAAAATTGCCATACTCTTTTGCAAAGCAGCTGTATCATTCTGCATTCCCTCTGACATAGCACAATGGTTCCAACTCCCTCACATCCTCACCAATAGTTGTTTTCTGCTTGTGTATGTGTGTGTGTGCTTGTGTGTGTATGCAGGCACACAAATATATAAACATGCATTTAGTGACATGGAGCAACTATTCAAGTGCTTAGTCATTTGTACATCTTTTGGAAGAACCATCTATTGAAGTCTTTTATCCATTTTTGAATCAGGGTGTTTGCTTTTTGTTCAGTTGTAGGAGTTCTCTGTATATTCTGAATAGAAATCTCTTGTCAGATAGATGGCTCTGAAATATTTTCTCCCATCTTGTGGGTTGCCATTTTATTCTGTTTACATTTCTTTGATACACATTTTTTTTTAACTTATGTACTGCAAATTGTTTATTTTTTTGTTAGCTGTACCTTTGTTGTTCCTTCGTTTCATATGGAGGAAAACACTGCCAAATCCAATATCATGAAGCTCTTGTCCTGTATCTTCTTCTAAGACTTTTTATATTATTAGGTCTTATATTTAGTTTCTTGATACGTTTTCATTAATTTTTGCATATGATGTTAGGTAAGGGTCCATCTTCCTTCTTTTGCATGTTGACCACAAGACTTCTCAGCACCATGTGTTGAAAATACTATCCTTTCTACTTTGAAAAGTCTTGGCAACTTGTCAAAAATCATTTGGCCATATATCAGGGTTTATTTCTGGGTGTTGTATTCTATTCTATTCTATTGGTCTTGAATAAGGGAGAAAATAGCATAACCTATCCAGGTTGATGAAGAACATAAAGAAAGACCAGGACTGAGAATTAGGAGGGCAATATAAAACAGCAGGGAGTAAAAGACAGTGTGAGAGAAGATCTTGTATTTGCGAGTTCATGGAAATAGGATCATGCTAAAACCACTAAACGCCTGACTTTGAACAATACGGTAAATGTGCCAGCAAGAAACATAACACTTAGCCATCTCTGGGAAATATAGTATGGGCATAAAGATAAACTACACACAAATATATTAAAAAGGGAAGGGTTTTCATGGTGTGAGAATATTGTGGCATTTGAAGTACAATTTACTTCTGTTCTACCATTGTCTCTAAAATTTATCAAAGTGTATATACAAGCAATTCCAATCCTGGTAATGTGCTTGACAGGTTTATATATGAACTTCAGTAGAGCAGTAAATGTACATTCATAGTAGGACTGTTCCCTAAACCAAAAAACAAAACACAAAAACTGCAAAGACTAGAGTTCACTTTGTCAACACACATACAGATGCAATGATGGTTAACGGTCCGAAAACAGAAGGTGAGCATGGGTGCAACAGGTTAATCCCCAGGCTGGGGTGGGGTGCAGAGTTTGAGGGTAACACAAGTAGAAAAGGCTTTTGTCCTATCCTTGATTTTTGAGGTATGGAAATTCACAGGTCACTACCTTCATTTCAAACTGAATGAATGCACTATTCAATTTTTTTAAACAAGCGAAGTAAACATGAGTGATAATAAATTTCAAACTGTCGCTAATCAAATAAGATACTAAGAAAACTTAAATAATATGATTTAAGAATGAAGTAGAGAGATTGTCCAACATGGTAGCATTCAAAGACCCAGAGCTTGATGCCTCTCATGGGCACACCAAAGTCACAACTGTTTACAGAACAGCAATTGATGAAAAAGGCCGGGACCTACCATAAAAGATGTTTTACAGCTAAAGATATGAGGAAGGCACCTCGACAAGACAGAAAAGAAGGGCAAAATCTCAATAGAGTCAAGACCCCTACCACCAAGTGGGTGGCCCACAAATGGGAGAATAATTACAATTTCAGAGGTGCTCCCAGGTAGCAAGGGGTATGAAGCCAACATCAGGCTCCCAAGCCCAGGGATCCTGTTGTGGAAAGAAGAGTTCCTAGAAAGTTGGGCTTTGAAGACCAGTAGTGCTTATTTTCCAGAGAGCCAGAGGGTTGTGGGAAATAGAGATTCCACTCTTAAAAGATGCTCACAAAATCCCACATGATCTGAGAATCAAAGCAGAAGCAGTCATTTGAAAGGATCCCGGGTCACACCTACCTCCTGATCTTGGAGAGTCTCCCAGAGAGGCAAGAGGCAACTACAGCACAGCCTCAGGGACAGAGACACTGGCAGCAGACATTCGGGGGAGCTCCTTCTACCTCGTGGACGCTGGTACCAGCAAGCATAATTTCAGAATCCAACACCAACCTGTAGCTTATCGGCCTCAGGACCGAGCCCCACCCATTTCCACCAGACTACAGACACAAGTACTAGGATGCTGCAGGCCAAGCAACTAACTGAGCAGGGGCATAGCCCCATCCACCAGCAAACAGGCTGCCTTCAGATCCTCTCAGTGCACAGCTGCCCCTGGACATGGGTCCAGCCACCAAAAGCCCCAGGACCAGCCTCCACACCTCAGTGGACAGGCACCAGCCCCAGAGTCCCTGGCCCCTCTGACAAGTGAGCCTCCTCTGGCCTTGGAGTCAGCCTCACCATCGGCAGGTGGTAACTGCACAGGGACTGGATGGAGCTTGGACCTACCCAACAGCAAACCTGCTTTAGCAGTGGGATCAGCCTCATACACCGACAGGCACACACCAACTCCAGGGATACCACAGCCCAGCAGCCTGTGTAACCAGGCCACTTAATTGCAGGCCAGAAGCAGCCATGGACTCAGCTGGGTCCTGACCCTGCCCATCAGAATGCCAACACAAGATTAGGGATACCCCCGGCCCTGCAGAGAGCTGTGTCAGGAACAGTGATCCAACACCAACTCTGTGGCTCCTGGGCCCTGCAGCCAGAACGCAGAACCTGTCTCTTCCTCCCAGTAGCCAGCATAGCCCCAGAACCAGTGACTGGGCACTAGCCCTGATATCACCTGGACTGCAATTCTACCCATAAGTGAACCAGCACCAGATTTGGTGTCCCCCAGAGTTGTGCAGCCAGCTGCCTTATGATTTAGTCTCACCAAGCAGCACAGACAGCCTCCATACAAGGCAGAGCCTGGCAAACAAGCAGTCTGGGGGCAGCCAAGCCTACCAGACTACCCACAGTAGTCAGCCCACCACAGCAGAAGAGCCCAAGCAGCCCACATAGGGGGTACATACACCTAGAATATATAGCTCTAGTGACCAGGGGAGAGGGGGCTGCTGGGACCCATAGGACAGCTCCTACAAAAGGCCACTTCCCCAAGGTCAGGAAATGTAACGAACCTACTACACACATAGCAATAAAAACAGGAAGTTAAGAAAAATGAGGTGACACGGAAACACGATCCAAATGAAGGACCAAGATAAGAATTCAGAAGAAGATCTAAGTGAAGTGGAGATAGCCAATCTCCTCAACAAAGGGTTCAAGGTAATGACTGTAAAGATGATCAAAGAACTCAGGAGAAGAATGGACGACCAGAGCAAGAACTTAGATTTTTTTTAAAAAGAGTTAGACATTAAAGAACAACAAAACAGAGATGAGGAATACAATAACTGAAATGAAAAATACATTAAAGGAAACTACTGTAGACTAAATGATACAGAGGAATGAATCAGAAAACTGAAGGACAGAGTACTGGCAATCACTGAAGATGAACGGTAAAACAATAGATTAAAATGAAATGAGGAAAGTTGAACAGACTTGTGAAACAACATCAAGTGTACTAATATTTGCATTATACTGGTCCCAGAAGCAAAAAGGAAAGACAAAGCAGTGTAGAACATACCTGAAGACATAAGAGTTGAAAACTTCCCTAACCTGGGAAAGAAAACAGACATCCAAGTCCAGTAAACACAGTAAGGCCAAAACAGGATCAACCCAAAGAGGACCACACCAAGACTCATTGTAATTAAAATGGAAAAAAAAAAATACAGATAAAAAGACACTATTAAAAGGAGCAAAGGAAAAGCAACAAGTTACAAACATGGGAAATTGCATAAAGTTATCAGCGGACTTTTCAGGATAACCTCTGCATGCCAGAAGGGAGTGGCATGGTATATTTAAAGTCATGAAAGGGAAAAGCCTATAAGCAAAAATACTCTACCCAGCAAGGCTCTCCCTCAGCTTTGATGGTGAGATCTAAAGTTTTACAGAGAAGCAAAACTAAAAGAGCTCAGCATCGCCAAACCAGCTTTATGAGAAATCTTAAAGGGGCTCTTCTAAGTGAAAAAGAAAAGGTCACGATTGAAACATAAAAATTAGGAAAGGAAACTTACTAAAGGAAAAACCTCATTGGTTAAGGCAAATATTCAACAAAGGTAGTAAATCAACTATGGACACAGCTAATAGGAAGGATGAAAAAAAAAAAACAGTAATAAAATCATCTATATTCACAATAAGAAGTTAAGGGACACACAAAACAAGTAGATGTAAAATATAAGGTCAAATTCAGTAACTGTGGGGGAGCAGAGTAACAATGCAGGGTTGTTAGTGTCCATGTGAAATTAAGAGCTCAGCAACTTAAATAATCACACACACACACACACACACACACACACACACAAACAAAACTGAAAGAAATCCAAACATAATATTAAAGATAGTCCTCACATCACAGATGAAGGGAATAAAAGGGGAAGAAAGGAACACTGAAGAAATTAAAGAGGGATTCTAAAAATACCCAAGACAAATGAAAATGAACACACAATGATCCAAAATCTATGGGACACAGCCAACGCAGTTCACAGGGGGAAGTTATAGTGATACAAGCTTATTCTTAGGAATCAAGAAAAATATCAAATAAACAACCTAACATTACACCTGAAGGAATTAGAAAAAGAAGAAAAAACAAAACTCAAAGCTGTCAGAAAGAAAAATTAAGAAAACTATACCATATGCAATGACATCAAAAAGAATAAGACACCTAGGAATAAACACACCTAAGCAGGTAAAAGACATGTGCTCAGAAATCTATCAGCCATTGGTGAAAGAAGTTGAAGACAACACAAAAAGATGGAAAAATATAGCATGTGCATCGACTGGAAGAATTAATACTGTTAAAATAACCATACTATCAAAGACAATCTACAGATTTAATGCAATCCCTATCAGAATACCAAAGCATTTTCACAGAACTTGAAAAAGTAATTTTAAAATTTGTATAGAAACACAAAGACCCCAAATAGCCAAACAATCTTGAGAAAGAACACAGGTGGAGGCATCACGCACCTTGACTTCAGACTATACTGCAAAGCGACAGTAATCAAAGAGAAAGGTACCAGAGCAAAAAGAGACACAAAGATCACTGGAATAGAATAGAGATCCCAGAAATAAGCCCACACACTTATATTTAATTGATTTATGACAAAGCAGGCAATATGGAGAAAAAACTGTCTCTTCAATAAGTGGTACTGGGAAAACTGGTCAGCTACAAGGAAAAGAATAAAATTAGATTATTTTAGCACACCATATATAAAATAAATGCAAAACTGAATAAAGACCTAAATGTAGGACCAGAAACCATAAAACCCCTAGAGGAAAATATAGAACACTCTTCAACATAAATGATAGCAACAGTTTTAGGTTCAGTCTACTAAGGCAAATGAAACAAAAGCAAAAATAAACAAATGGGACTTCACTAAACTTAAAAGATTTTGCACAGCAAAGGAAACCAAAGACAAAATGAAAAGACAACCTGCTGAGGGAGAGACCATATTTGCACATGATAAGAGGTTAACATCAAAAATGATGACCAAGCAAGGGTTCATACCTAAACTACAGAAACAGCACATACAACTCAATATCAAAAAAACACACAAAATCTTTTTTAAAAAAATGAGAAGTCCTAAATAGACATTTTTTTCCAAGGAAAAACTACATATAGACAGCCAGAACTCACAAAGATGCTAAACATAGCTAATCGACAGTAAAATGCAAATCAAAACTATGAGATATATCACCTCAGTCTTGTCAGAATGGCTGTCATCCAAAAGATCACAATTAACAAAGGTTGGTGAGGATGTGGAGAAAGGGAAACTCTTGTACACTCTTGATGTGAATGTGAAGTAGTGCAGCTACTGTGGAAAGCAGAATGGAGGTTCCACAAAAAACGAAAAATAGAACTACCATAATATCCAGCAATTTCACTGTTGGGTATATCAGAAGAAAACAAAAACACTATTTCAAAAAAAATAACTGCACACCAATGTTCATAACAGTGTTATTTGCCATAGCCAAGATATAGAGTCAAACTAAGTGTTCATCAATAGCTTCGTGGATAAAAAAGATTTTTTATGATGACTTCAGCAAAAAATGAAATTTTGCCATTTGCAAGAACATGGATGGATTTGGAGGGTATTATGCTTAGTAAAATAAACCGCAGAGAAAACAAGCATGGCATGTTATGAGAAAAAAAGCATGGTATGGTATGAGAAAACAAGCATGGTATGTTATCACTTACACGTGGCATCTAAAAAATTGAATACCATAACAACAAAAAAACAGACTCACAGATTAAAGAACAGACTAGTGGTTACCAGCAGGGAGAGATAGGGTGGAGGAGCAAAATAGTGGTAGGAGATTTTGAGGTACAATCCACTATGTATAAAATCAATAATCTACAGTGATGTACTGTATAGCATGGGGAATATAGCCACTCTTTTATAATAACTATAAATGGAGAAGAACCTAAACATTTATGAATCACTATGCTGTACCTCTGAAACTAATATAATAATGTAAATTAACTATAGATCAATAAAATATAAAGTAAGAAACAATAAAGGGGAGACACAGATTATTAGATAGAAATCAATTAAATAAACACAAGTTTTGGAAATCAAGGAATTAAAAAACAACACGTAAGACACAACATTGGCATTTAAAGTGTACAATCTATTCATTTAAAGGAAATCATTTAAGTGGTAAAAAATGGTACCCATTCTCACAATTTTGTATATCTAGGATAAATTATTATCTACAAAAATATGTTACAAATATTCACTCAAAAAGAAAGAGAAAATTGGGATAAACCCATTTTAGTATCCAAATTTAATATCAAAGTCTCTATGCAAAGTTGATTTGAATAAGTTCTGTTAGCCACTTCTAGTTTCTTTGTGATGTAAAATCTTTTAAAGCATAAAAATCAGCCTTTCTACATTATTCCATTAGACATACATAGAAGTTAAAAGAAATGAGAAGACAGAACAATCAACCAGGAAGGTGAATTTACTGAGAAACAGTCATTCGTTCTCCCTCCTCCTTTTCTTTTCCTCCTTTTCCAGGTCTCTTTCGGTTCCGATCAAGAGAAATCTTGAGAGTTCTGAGAATATTTCTTTGAGGGCTTCAAATCACCATACCTACATCCTCTGCCACAACTACACACACGGGAACAAAAATAAACCTCTGCTATCTACTCACGTAGGAGGGATTCATGCAAAATAAACTCCTACATGGAGACCAACAGGTGAGTTTTCTACCTGTTCTTTCTAATGTCCTTCCATTATAGTAAATCCCACACATTATGAGGAAGAAACGGTTATGTGAGCTTTTCCTTGCAGTCAAAAAACTTGCATTCATTTCAAGTACCTGGTGATCATAGGGTACAGCCAGGGAAGGTGCCATCCCCCTTGGGGGGAGGGGCGGTGGATGGGCTCCCGCACCCATGCACCTCCTGATGCACAGATTCTGGAGAAACAAAGGGCAGTCACACCGCAGTCACCCTGTCAGGCTGTCGGGCCACTGGGCAACCCGACCAGCCTGGAAGTGCCCCATCAGTTTGCTGAAAGCAAAACCCTGTCCCCACTGTGAGGCCAGGCAATTTGGGTCAGAGAGTCAGAGGAGACCGGTAATCAACTCCTCCTCTCTGCTCACCTCCTTGGGGTTACAGCAACCCCATCTCCAAACCCAAATCTGACCCTGGAGTGCCAAACTGGGAGTGGCAGGTGGGCTCTGCCGGTGCTTCAGCGCCCTCTGGAGGTTGTCTGCTCTAATGGCAACTCTCAGCCCTTCCTCCTCCTCCTTCCCTAGTCCTGGGGGCTGCCTTGGCCTCCTGCAGCTGCTGGCCTGAATTCATCTTTTTTCTCCAATTACAATGAAGTGTCTTACAGAGGTTTGGAATCTCTTGAAGAAGGAAGATCTTTTAGCCAATACACCTTAACCGTGAGAAGTTGGTTTCAAGAATGAACCTGAAATACTGTATTTTTCTCCTGATGATTCCAAGGAGAGACAGCTCAAGTTTTCTAAATCATAAGAAAAACCAAGGTAAATATGATATTCTGAGCCAGAGATGAAAAAGCAGTTTTTAGCACCCCCTCCTCGTGTCATATGACCGGGATTTAAATCAATCAACTGCCACTGGTTTTTAAATCAAGTGACCCAACTTTAAATCCATCAGCTGCTTCCCTGTAACTCACGTGACTTGGCTTTGAATAGTAAGAAATGCAGAGGTATAAAAATGATGTTCTGAACAATAAATGGAAAGACAACATTTTAGAAAGTTTTTTCCTTTTCGAATGGACCATTCATTGCCTACAGAATAAAGGATTCCCTTGGGGATTTCTTGAACTGTAAACACATACATTGTCTCCGTTGGCTTGATTGACTTAGATTTTGGGTTTTTTGTTGTTGTTGTTGTTGTTAACATCTTTATTGGAGTATAATTGCTTTACCTTGTTGTGTTAGCTTCTGCTGTATAACAAAGTGAATCAACTATTCGTATACATATATCCCCATATCCTCTCCCTCTTGTGTCTCCCTCCCACCTTCCCTATCCCACCCCTCTAGGTGGTCACAAAGCACTGAGCTGATCTCCCTGTGCTATATGCAGCTGCTTCCCAATAGCTATCTATTTCACCTTTGGTAGTGTATATATGTCCATGCCACTCTCTCACTTCATCCCAGCATACCCTTCCCCCTCCCTGTGTCCTCAGGTCCGTTCTCTACATCTACGTCTTTATTCCTCGGCAGCGACTCCTGCTAGGGACGGATACTTCCTTTTATGCTCAGGGAAATCCCCTAGTTTGAATATGATTTGAGATTGATCCTGTGAAACCATCAGAACTTCCCACCAGAGATAAATGAGGAGATTCTGGCCTTTATTAGTATGCATGATGAACACGGGTGTCTTGGCTGTACTTGCCAACCCTCCTATTTTACCCACCTATTTTTATCCACCATCCTCCCTGTGAGTACCTTTGACCAACCCTGAGTTCAGACTCCTGACCTATTACAGTGACTTTGTCAGCCTTTCTTTAAAAATGGACAGGTAATAAAACGAATTTAACCTAGAAGCAGCAGCTCAGTAAGGGAAATAAAATCATCAGAAGTTATCTAATCACAGCCACAGCCATCCAGGGCTCTGTCTTACCTGCTGGGTCATAAGAATGGGACCTTCCTAAACTTGAAGGGCATCCAATCAAATAAGTAAAGGTCTGCTCACCTCTGGCTCTTGGAGGGATTGCTAGGCACTCTACCCAGTGTATACTAACTGCAAAACACTCTCATGGTTGTGAAACACCTATGTTCCAGGAAAGCTTTTTGGAGTGCATGGGGAAGGTTTCTTTTTGACATCAAGCAAAAAATAAATCACCAAGCTCTTTGAGCACAGGGGTTCTTAAGAGGGCAGTAGAAGGAAGGAATGGGCAGAAAAGACGATCTCCAGTGAAGTGAAGGCCGTTTTTCCAAAAGAGTAGGCTTTAGTCTCAGTTTAAGGAGAACACTTTTAAATAGCTGGGACAGCTCCAAACTGCAGTTTAGGGAACGAGTGCTTCAAAAGAACAGTGCTTTAAAAGTCCTGGCAAGGCAGCAAGAGGATGAAGAGTTGGTTTTGCATAGTTTTGAACACAGGAGTAAAGAAGCAGAGGCATCTCTGACTAAAAGGCCCTGAGATCCTATGGCATCAATGGGTCAGTTGCAGGGGCAGGGGGTGTGGGGGGCGATATTTCTCTCTCAACGTCTCCCAGGGCAGCCACCCTTCCCGACCCCACCCCCCCACTCCCTTCACCCTTCCTCCCTCCACTGTTGGGTCCCAAGGGACAGCACTTTTCAAGCTGGAGCCCTCAGGCACCATCTCTGCTGTCTGGATTCTTCCTGGAGCCTGGCAAGTTCTGGGACAGGAAGGCGGGTCTGCAAGGCCGCTGTGGTGCAGTCGGACCTGGAGGCCTGGAGGGGAACTGGAGCCCTGAAGCCCACCCACGTCCTTGAAGCCGAGGGAGCAACACATCCTCCTTACAGTACTTCTCAGGGGTCAGCGTGCTCCCCACCCGACGGTGATCCATACTCACTTGAGGCAGCAAGGACTGCCTCTAACTGGCCCCCTCGATTCCGCCTTAAGGGTCCTCGCACATGTGTGATAACGCAGGCCCAGATCTCTTTAGTCAGCTGAGGCCAGTGCTGCCGGCATCCCTCCAGTCCCATCCCCCAGCCCCTCCCTCTGGGACTGTATCTAATAGAAGAAAGAGCACAGAGGAATTGGCTGAATCAAGGGACCTGGGAGCCTGGGGATGAGGTTGAAGACCGAGAACCTAAGGCGCAATTACATATTATTGGAAACTCTTGTGGAGTGTGTGGGGGGGGGGAGGTTAGGAGGCTGAGAGGTTGAGTCGACCTGCTGAGTCCAGCCCCAGGACACCACACAGCCCTGTCCCCCTTTCCCTGCCATCAGACAAGCGGTGCCGCAACTCCAGCCGGGACTCTGCACTTCCCCCTCCCTGATTCTCCAGAAGAGCAGGTGGCCCCCCTCTGAGGGCAGGGGCAAGACAACGGACCAAGTCCCCCCTGCACTAAGGCGCTACTGGAATCTCTTCCTGAACAGCAGTGCTGGCTTGGAGCGAACCCGTGCACCGCCAAAATTGGTCTCGTCCTGCAGCTGAGGGACGCAGGCTTTAAGTCAGCTGCCTTGGCTTTAAATCAATCAGTCCCCCCTTTAAGTCAGGTGACCCGACTTAAAATCACTGTGTGCCCCTCAAGCCTGCCACTTCAAAAATTGGGAACTTCACTTTGATCCCAGCACCTCACACAGCTGAATGCACACTGTAGTCACCCCCAAGCCTGGCTTAGAGGCAGGATATAAGGTAAGGGGATGGGCTGCACACATGGTGAGGAGGGTGCACTTCATGTACCAGAAGGGTCCAGGTACTCTGGGTACAGCAAGCAGTGCACGATACAGCAGCTCCCTGGCAAAGCTGGTGATGCACAGGGGGAGCAGGCACACCCAGGCACGCAGACGTTCCAGGCCGGGAGCTGGGGCACAGCCAGCCGGGAGGGTGTGAAAGCCGAGGATCTGAGCCTTCTTGAGAAAGGCAGACACAGAGGATGGATGAGAAACAAAGACCAGATGAAACATGGATTTGAAACGCACACCCTGCTCTTGAAATTGGGGTGGGGTCAACCCAGATTTGAGTCTTCTTACGTCCCAGTACCTAGTGCTTTGGCATTTGCCCAATTACTTATAAAATGTGACTGATAATATCTAAACCATAGAATACTGCATTTGGAGTGGTTTTGCGTGTTTATGTTTCTATAGTGGAATAATCTTTTCTACAAGAAAAATGTACACAATCTGAAATAAATTCAAACCCCTCTTTAAAAAGTACTATATCGGACTTCCCTGGTGGCGCAGTGGTTAAGAATCTGCCTGCCAAGGCAGGGGACATGGGTTCGATCTCTGATCAGGGAAGATCCCACATGCCGCGCAGCAGCTAAGCCCATGGGCCACAACTACTGAGCCTGCAGACCACAACTACTGAAGCCTGTGTGCCTAGAACTGGTGCTCCACAACAAGCCCAGCAAGAGAAGCCACCGCAATGAGAACCCCGCGCACCGCAACAAAGAGTAGCCCCCGCTTGCCGCAACTAGAGAAAGCCTGGGCATAGTAACGAAGACCCAACGCAGCCAAAAACAAATTAATTAATTAATTAGTTAACTATTTTAAAAAGGTACTATATCCTTCAGTACAGCTTCTCTGGGAAGAACAGAGAGATGGCGTAGGAGAGTGAGAAAGACCAATATTTAGTGCACATCTCTCATGCAGCTGCTCTGCTGGCTCAGATAGATTTATCCCCACTTTACAAAGGAGGAAATAATCTCAGAGAGGTTTAGCAATTTTCCCAAAGCCAAACAGCTATGGAGTGGCAGAACCAAGATCTGAACCAAGTCTGTTACCTTCAAAGCCTAAGTCCTCATCACAACAAAACTCAATTAATATTTACATTTATCGAACTACATTGCAACCTGGGGAGTTCTTGGCACAATCCTGAATAAGAGTGAGAAAGAAAGAAATAGCATTGTTCCTACAGTCAACCCAAATTTTTGGAGCAGCTGCTAGATGCCTGGTCCTTTTTGGGGTTCAGCAGTGATAAAGACAGGAAGAGTCCTGCTTTCATGAACCACGTAGTGGGGAGGAGAGACGGGTGCAACTTGGGTGAGGGATTTCACGTTGCTGGACCTCTGTTTTGTCATCTGGAAAATGGGATGGGTGTTCCTCATTTTCTGGGATTGTCCAGCCCTCACATTCTCTAATTCCATAAAAAGCATTTGTTTTCCTGTTTCTTTAAAATTCATTCAGGCCGTGAGCTGTGATAAATGTTGTTACCTGCTCCCCAAAGCACTCTTTTCCCACCCTTTTCCTGTGATGAATGTTGTTAGCTGCTCCCCAAAGCACTCTTTTCCCACCCTTTTCCTGTGATCAGGTCTTTCCCGAAACATGACTCACAGTCAGTCAAGTCACAGAACCTAAGGGGCACCCAGCAGAAAAACTCCAACCCTTGCTTCCCAGGAGCTCTGCGGTCTACCTGCCAGGTAAACTTAACTCACCTGGCACAAGGTGGCCATCCCTGGTTTCACATCAACATGATCTCAGGCACAAACCTCCTTGTTTTTCCATTATGTCTTTAAGTTACTTGTTGAAACAACTGCACAAATATGACACAGATATAAAATCAGGCATCTTCTGCCCCCAGTGCCTACTAATAAATGATTTTCTGCCACTTTAATGATAAAGATAGAACATTTCAACATTCTGCTACCCTTATTATTTGTCATTTTTGTTGATATTTCTATTGACTACATCTTTCAATATTTTAACAATGGAACATTTATTTAGGGTGTTCCAGACCCAGCCTTTAGTGGTAAATGTTTCGTTGTTATATTTCTATTATGTTTCCTTTCAAAATCATTATCCTATTTAAATGGATTAAGTCAATTCTATAGGCATTTATCTTATGATATTGATGAAATTGATACATAGAGGGCAGTAGTACAAGTTGATTGGACTTGAGAACCTCTATTAGCACAGTTAAGTATAAATATGATCTATATGTAAACCAAAGTACAGGCCGAGTGAGATTCTCTGACTTTTTTCCACTGTCTGCCCCTCAAGCCTGTGAGAAATGGACTATTTCTTGCCCTATCAGTAAACAAAGGATGTCACAGTCTTCAGCACTTGCAGCCCTCCAATGTGAGCCGGCGGACCCTGAGGCACTCAGGATATTCAAATACAGAATGCAGGCCCCAGAGAGCTGAGGTGCATATCAAAGGAAGGAATTCAGTAAGCCCAGGCAAAGAAAAGCGCCGCATTCCTCACCTTGGGAGAGCTGGTTTTCCTTAGTTAACAATCACCTTTGGATGTTCCCCATTACCTGCGCCAGTCCCCCGCCCTGTCCCCTCCCCTCAGTACTTTAGGTCAAGGAGAAAGGAGCGCAGAGGGACTCGGCTGAATAAGGGGCCTGCGCGCCTCGGGAGGAGTTTTCAGCCGCTTTCCCCGCAGTCGGGAAGAGGGGCGCTGACGCTGCAGCCGGACCCTGCGCCTCCCTTGCCCCGTTTCCCCTCAGGACGCTCAGGCCGACCCCCTCCTCACGCCCACCAGGCCTCGCGAGCCAGGCCGAGGGCAGGGGCGAGAGGAGGGACCGAAGTTCCCGGGTACCAGACGCTGGAGGCCGCTCTTTCTGCACAGCAGCGGCGGGTGGCAGCGAACCCCTGACCCTCAGAAGCTGGTCTTGTGCTGCCGCCCGGGCACCGGACCAGGCGGAGGGTCGGCGCCCACTTACCCGGCCCGCCGTTCCCGCGACTGTCATGGCTTCGGCCGCCGGGGCACCTCCAGAGCCGGCAGCCTCAGTGAGGTCGCCCTCCCCTCGGGCTCCGGGGCAGTTCCGTGAAGGCGGAGGGAAGAGACCCCGCCTGAGCCGGGAGTTCCAGCTCTGAGGAAACGCGGGCTCTGTTCAGCGCGCAGTGGGTGGGACCGCTCTGCCCCGAGGCCTTCCGGGAGGGAGCGGGGCGGCGGGGGAGGGAGACGCCAGGAGCGCAGGGCCCCGTCGGGGGTCCTGGAGGGGCGGCCCGGCCTGGGGGCCACGCCCACTGTGGCCGCAGCCCTGGCCTTTTTCCTGGAATCCTACACAAAAAAACTAGAAAGATACACAGTCTATAGTAAATACTCACAAATGATTGTTGCTGCTGTGCTCACTATTCTATTAAAGGTGTAAAATCCATAAAACACTTTAAGTTCAAAATTAAATGTGAATTTTTGCCTTTCTAATTATGTCTCTGATATTCACAGTTGTGGTTAATGAATCAGAGACTGTGGCATCACTAGCTAAAAATGAGCTTGTTAAAAAAATAGAACTCAGGCCCACCGGACCTACTGAATCACAATCTGCACTTTTACAATCTCCCCAGTGTACTCGTGTACCCATGAATAGTTGAAAGGTACATTTCTACCTCGACAGGTCTTTTCTCTATGAGAAATACACACATTTTATCCAGTTTGATATAAATAAAACACTCAAAAATGCATATGCCTGTGTTGAAACCATCATTTTATCATTTCTTTTCCATACAAGTATAGTCTCTATACTGGTTTTGTGGCTCACATGCCATACTCTTTTCTTGTAGTTAGAAATAAGGTAGAGAAAGTTACTTTGTAAAAATATATATATATATATATGTATTAGTGGATAATTGAAGACAGTCTTCTAAATTAAAACCTTCTCTTAACTTGCTGTTTTCTTCTTGGGTCATATTATGAACTCTTCCCGTGGCCACATGGCATGTGTACGTTGAATTTCAGGGACTGCTGACATTCCAGGATGTGGCCATAGATTTCTGTCAAGAGGAGTGAGAATGCCTGGACCAAGATCAATGGGAATTGTACAGGGATGTGATGTTAGAGAAGTATAGGGACCTGCTCTCCTTGGGTGAGGATACCTTCCTTCCAGAATTCCTTATCCAACCACAGGCTTTGCAGTCCTTCATTTGTAGAATGTCTCCTGGAATCTTCTGCTTCCTACAATAGGGTTTCAGATTGCAACGTTTCAGGAAAGATTGGGAGTTTGTGGGTATAATTTTTCTTATTCTTTTAAAATTGCAGCCTCCCTTTTAATATACTTTGTAACTGCTTGGGATGTGTCTATATGAACTGTGTACTATATGCTTCTGTTATAGTCCTAACAATATTTTATTGCCTTATTTTCTCTAACAATTTTCCATGGATTCTTTGGGCTTAAGGTATATTAAAAGGGAGACTGCGAATCTGGGACTTCCCTGGTGATGCAGTGATTAAGAATTCGCCTGCCAATGCAGGGGACCCGGTTCGATCCCCTGTCCGGGAAGATCTCACGTGCCACGGAACAACTAAGCCATTGGGCCACAACTACTGAGTCTGCACGCCACAACTACTGAAGCAGGTGTGTCTTGAGCCCATGCGCCATTTATTTTTGGGAGAATAAAACCACTTCTGAGTGATTAAAATTTAGGCCAGCTAGTCAAAATGCTTTATCACCTGTTCTTCTAAAACACTGGTCAATGGAACAAGTTTTCCTAGGGATAACAGTGTAATTGTATTCTGGAGTTCATATGGGCAATATGGTTTATGACCTTGATGCTGGATCACGACATTTCAACGGTATAACTGCTATTAATTGTCTGTTTGTTCAACGATTAAAGTCTCACGTGATCTGAGTTCAGACTGGAGTCATCCTGGTTGGTTTCTGTCTATTGCAGATTTCTTCCAGTATGAAAGGACAAGAGCAATACGGCTTCCTTTACAAAATGTCTTCAAACTAAATGATGATATAATCTACATTCAATTAATTTATACATACCCTACTGTAGAACAGGGTTCGTTACGCTGGCAGAGCCCGGTAATTATGTAAAACTGAAACTTTTTCTGCACTGGTTCAAGTCCTCTTCCTAAGAATATGTTTATAATCAACATTCTTTCACAAATTACCCAATTTAATTCACCATAGCATTTCTCATATTAACTAAATGGAAAATCTTAGGCTATATACAAATCCAGAAAGGGCCAAAAATCATCAGCCCCCATGCATGATTACAACCCATTGCTGAGGCATTCAAATTACTTATTAAATAACCACTAAGTCCATCAACATCATCAATTTATATATTATTGCCCCAATGCTAGCCTTAACCCTGGCTCTCAAAACATGAATTCCTCTTCCCATATCTTATCCACTAATTAGTATAAATGTAGGCATATTATTTCTATTAGCCATATCACACCTAGCCATTTATTCCATCCTCAGATCTGGATGAACTTCACATTCAAAATACTCACTCACTGGAGCTCCAGGAACAATAGCACAGAGGATCATCTCATATGAAGTAATGTAGCAGTTATTCTATTCTCAGTCTTACTGGTAAATGGATCATTTACACTTTCAACAGTAATTACTACACAAGAATACCTATGACTAATTTTCTCCTGACCCCTACCCAGAATTTGATTATCTCTGCAGTAGCAGAAATCCAGTGAAGCCCCACTTGATTTAACAGAAGTAGAATCAAAACCTGTACATGTCTTCAATGTAGAAAATGTAGCAGGCCCATTCACCGCGTCCTTCCTAGAGAATATGTCAATTTCCCTATAATAAACGTTTCCACAGCAATCTATTTTTAGGAGCATTCGACAATCCCTAGGTGCCAGAATTATAGATTCTTTCATCTTGTAAATATAGTTTTCTTTAAAAAATAATTTTTATAGTTTTACTACCTTTAAACAAAATGTACTCCATTGCTTTGGAATATTCCTTCATAGGAGCGTGCATGGTTCATTTCTGCATCCGTCTGTGATGGCCTTCAGGTTCTTTCAGGTTTGGCTCCTGTGGCTGCAAGTCCATGTCCGTGTGTCCTGGTGCAGGGCTGGTGGGTTTGTGTTCAACTGGGAGGAGCACTGTGGGTCTCTGTGCACGGACTTCGCTATCTGAGGCCCGATTGCTTCAGAAGTGGTTGCATCCCCCCCGTTGCGTACCAGGCTTTCCATTGCTCCACATCCTGCTGATATTTGATACTATGTCTTTCGTGTCTGCCATTCTGGTAGGTGTATGCACAGTATTTTTCTTATGGCTTTAATCCCTCTGTTGTTAGTGAAGTTGTGCATTTTTTGGTATTCATGGATTATTTCCTGTTGTTTTTTAAAAAGTTTTAAAAATTGTGGTCTGGTACACATAACATAAAATGTACTATCTTAACCATTTTTAAGTGCACATTTCAGGTTCAAGAAGTAATTCACACTGTTGTGCAAACCTGACCACCATCATCCTCCAGAACTTTTTCATCTTGCAAAATTGAAACAGTCCCCATTAAACACGCACTCCCCATTGTCACTCCCTCAGCGTCTGGCCCTCAACATCCTACTTTATGTCTCTATATTTCTGACTGCTCCAGGGGCCTTGTATGAGTGGATCAAGCACTGTTTGTTTTTTTTGTGTCTAGCTTACATCACTGAGCATGATGCCCTCAAGGTTCATCCCTGCTGCATCCTGTGTCAGAATTGACTTCCTTTTTAGGCTGAGTAGCATTCCCTTGTATTGATGGACCGTGTTTTTCTTCTCCATTCATCCATTAGTGGCCACATGTAATATCTACATTCATTTCTACTGTCATAATATATGTGGAAGAAAATCAGAAAGTCCTATGCATCAAAAGTCATTTGCCATTAACTTTTTCTTAAACTTTTTGTTGTGGAAAACATCAAGGCTAAGAAAAGGAAAAAATACATGTCAGCTTCACTTGTGTTCAGGAATTAATGTTTTACGGATTCACTTTATTCCCTGTGTGTGTGCTATGCGTGTGCATTTGCCTGTTTGCATACATATGCTGTGCATGTGCATAGGTATGTGAACTTGCACACATTAGTGTGTGCATGGGCATATGGTTGCATGTGTGTTCACATGCTAGTGTGTGAATATATTTGTGCTGTGCACGTGCATATGTTTGTGTGTGTGCTGTGTCTGCCTGTGCGCACACCTGTGTGTTCGCTGGAACCACTTGCAAGTTGGCTGCAGACTGAATTGTGCCCCAGATATATCCGCACGCAGCTGCTCTAACAATCCTGCGTAGCCACGTAAAGGTCACAGATCTCAGGGATTTAAATGGATGGAGCAGGATATCCTGACACAGAGTTTGTCTTCCAATGACTGTCACTGTCTCAGTAACATCCTTCACACCTTCTTTAAGCCGCATTCAGGGTCCAGTTTAGACTCCCATTACATTCAGTCACCTGTCCCAGGTCCCCTAAAGCAACAATGTCACCGTTGGAGAGCCCGGCCAAGGCTGGGGGTGCCCCTTCTGTTGGCCTGGCCTCCAGGCCCTGCCCTTGGCTCCTGTTTCCTCATATCTCAGCCAGGCCCCGACTTGGATCGGGCCGCCACCTCTTTCCTCACAGGGTCCCATCGCCCAGTCAAGGGGGTTCATTCTCCCCCTAAACACAGCATCAGGAGTTGGGGGCTGACAGTCCACACTGGGTCTCCTTCATGTGAGACCCTGTGCTGTTGAAAGAGCAGGCACCCTGCCCTCGGGGGTGGGGGACTGGGGGGCGACATGCGGCCCACGATGGGCAGGCGGGTCTCCGGGTGGGGCGAGCCAGTGTGCAAGGAGTTCCGCGGTGGGTTCTCCTCTCCAACGGCTTCTGTGCCCCTACCTCTCCCCGTGCCTCCCCTCGAAGACAGCGCGGTGCCCGGGTTGGGAACCATGGGAGCCGTCAGCCACCGCCCCCTCTACACACACACACACACGCACACGCACACGCACACGCACACGCTGCAGGGAAGCAGGACCTGAGTGCAGGGCTCTCAGCGGCCCTGAGCGCCCCGCCCGGAATCGGCCAGCCGAATGGACAGACCGGATCTCCCGGACCGGACCATGCAGGACTCTCCTGCCTGGGCTTTCAGTGTGGCCGCCTCCTTCTGGAAGCCTGGGAGGCTGGAATCAGGCCACTTCTTGTCTGTCCTGGCAGCAGACTGGGCTGCACTCTAAGAAGTTCGTGGCTCGCCCGTGGATCCTGACCATCAGGTGGCCAGAGAAATTGGGAACATTTCTGTTTTGCCTGTTGAAATGTTTAATGACAAAGATTTTGTTCAGTTTCCTGACGTGGGTGTCCAAAGATGAGAGACCCATGTGTGTGATCTGTACCCCCTATGAGATCAGCCCTAAGCTAGTTTAAACATGATCAAGTTGTGTCTACATGGTAGATTTAGACCTCTGCATGTCCTGTCTACTGATTATGTTTAGAGCTGACCATGTGTTGTCTATAATAAGAAGATTTAGACCTGACCATGTTCTGTGTACGCTAGGACTATGGGGACCTGGGTAGAGACCCGGCCTGGCCTCAGTACTGGGAAGCTCCGTGCCTGCATCTGAATGTCAGGGCTTAGATGTCTGGGGTTTGGAGCTGAGGTGGGCTTGTTTACGTAACAGCCTCTCTTCTGAGTGTGGTGACCTGGTCCTCCCAAGGGTCAGTGCTATGTTCGGGGCCTTACTCTTAATCCTTGCAAGGTTCACCTTCCCTGGGGCTCATGGAGAATCCTCAGGAGGACTACCTGGCAATAATTCCAATTTACCAGCACGTGCATGGTGCATAGGGAAGCAGGTTTAGCTGCTGAATTGATTGCAGGGCACGCAGATCGGGCAAAAGGCCGATGGGTGACAGCTGAGGCTGCTGCTGAGCTCTCCCTCCAGTCTACCGTCCCTACTCAGCAGAGTCCAGAGCTGCCCCTCGGCTTTCTGCCCTGCTCTCCTGTATGTTTTCTCAGCATGTAAGTGAGACGAGAAAGGACTGAACATGCCAGCACCAGGGTCGTGTGTTCAACTCTAGTATGAAAGCTGTACAAACAGTTAAAATCACACAGAACCAAAGTGAGGACAGGAGGACTCCTCTGGGCCAAGTGTGGGGAAAGGAGACCCACCTGACACTTTTTCCCATCCCAGGAGGTCCCAGGGACCCAGCTTGTTTCCACATTGGGGGAGCCCCCTGCAGAGCCATGGTGTCCTGACCAAGGGGACGTGTGACCCCAGGTGCAGGGTCTGGGGAGGTGAGGTCACCCTGGGACTGTGGACATGTGACCCAGGTGGAGGGGTCTGGGGAGGTGGGTCACCCTGGTGAGTGTGGATGTGTGGCCCCAGGTATAGGGTGCGGGGACTGTGTGGGTCTCACCATACCTGCATGGGTCAGGATCACATGGATGGGGAGACCGCATATGCGCTCTTTGCCTGCAGTGTGTCCTGTCCCCTTTGAGATTTCCAACCTCTGCATTAAGGGTGTTGTCCTGATTAACCTGTGGTTCCTTTTCTTCTCTTCATCTTGTCACAAACATATGAGGTCAAGAATGTTCGAGTGGGTTGCTGCTCTGTGTTCCGGTGAGTGACAACACTTGGTGGTATCGTATTAATACTATAGCATATCATATGTCTAATCTATGGGGGTCACCACTGCCTGGGTCCCCCTGGACAGAGGTCAGGTGAGCACAGACTAGCCCCCCCTAAGAATGGTCTCCCACGTGCTCTGTGAGGGTACCGTGATGGCCCCTAAGGTAGGGGACTGTGTCTGGGCCTCCGACATTTGTGATGAAGGGGAGTCGAAATGGAATCTCAATTAACAAGACATTATTTTAAGAATTTATTTTAAGTGAAATAAAACACACGTCACATACCCTTTACCATCATCACCATTTTAAGTGCACGTTTCTGAGGCATCAGATAGATTCACTTTCTCGTGGAGCCATCACCACCATCACTAGAACTTTTCGTCCTGCAAAACCAAAATTCCACAACCATGAAAGTCTCATTCCCCATTCCCTCCCACTGCCCCTGGCACCGATAGCCACTTCAGTCCCTGAGTTGTCGACTCCAGGGCACCCACTGGAGTGGAATCCTGCAGTGTTTGCTGACGGGTCATTTTGGAAGAGCTGACTTTCAGTCTGAAGCGCTGCCTGTTCGCATCTGAAGAATCTGCATTTAAGGAGAGGGTGTATGAGGAAGGGGGTGTATGCGGGACAAAGGTGTCCGGGGTGCAGGTGAGCCAGGACCTGACCAGCTGCCTTTTGGGTCCTCTGGTCCCATCTCTTGGTCTGTGCCTCATCTGCATCATCACTGTCCCCGCTGGCACCGCTGGGGTGTTGTTGTCTGAATGAGAGTCCCCTGGTGCCCCTGTTCTCCTCCCCTCCTCCTGCTGGTTGCGGAGGGAACTGCTTGCTGTGTGGTCTCTACTCCTGAGGCATGAAGGACCCTGTAGCATGGACCTGCAGAGTGTGAGGTGTGGTCCCAAGAGCATGGGGCCCACATAGGACACGACATCGGGCCGTGACAAGTGCTAGGGCTGCCTCATCACTGACAGGGAATGTTGCCCAGATCCTGCTCCAGAGGGCGTGGTGGGTGGCCTGGGACCCTAGAGGCCCCATTCCTATACTGGAGCTTGGAGAGTGCATCCCCATGGGCTGCAGATTCACCCCATATCTAAGACATATCCCTCTGTCCTGTCTTTGAACTCAGGAAAACGAGCTCTCTTGTCCACAACATAGGCCTGGTCCTGTTGATATTAGGATTCTTTAAGTTAGGCGTCCTGGGATAGCAGTTTCTTTTAGGCCTGAGAAGGAACAACTCCGGAGTGTACAACAATTTCAGATGAAACTAATATTCAATGACTATCCCTAACTACTCGGTTGTTGACTTCTATTAGTCATTATTCTCCTGGTTTTAGCTCTGATGTGGGGATTACAGAGGAGTCAACATTTAAATCTTCGTAATCTGTGTATTTGTAGCTTCAGTATCGTTACTGACCCATAGTTTTTATGGTTTGGGAAGAGTTATTGATTTCATGTATCATGTAAAGGATACACAATGATGATAGGGCATTTAAGATTACAATAATAGCTAGTAAATTGTTCACAATTTCTCTACCTGTGCATCTATTGTATGCATATGAGTTTAGATGTCAATATTAGTGAAATGATATAGAGGACTAGAGAACTTATTTTAAAAATCACTATTAATGTGTGAGGAAGAAAATGTAAAAGTTCTTCCATAATCGGTGATGTTGTATCTTGAGAGCCTAGATGAAATTGATATGCCTTAGTCATATACAGGATTTTAGCCTATCATTTAACTTTGACAAAGCTACATCACTTTTTACTTTTATCTCATTTATTGAGGAAGACATAATTGTTATGGTGTTGGCTTGAAACTGGTTGAAAAGGACTTGAGTCCTTCCTTATTTTACATTTACATAGGTAGGATCTTGAAACGTAGGATATGGTGGAGGACATCCGTGTAACCATTCTAGGTTAGGAGTAGCAATTCCCACTGCTAAGACTTCTTGTTTAGACACAAATGCTTTTCAAAGTATGAAGATTATTAGCATTACTGCTGCTACTGAGATGAATGAGCCTAAAGACAAAATATTTCATGTTGTGTGTGCCTCAGGGTACTCAGACTAACGTAGTGACATCCCTGAGAGGCCACGAAAGTGCTGCAGGAAGTCATATTTACTACTACAAATATACTTGTGAGGTGAATTTTTGCTCATGCTGAGTTAACTGTATAACCTAAGAATAGTGGGAATCAGTGTAGAAAGCCTCCTATAATAGTGAAGACTGCTCCCATGGACATTAGGTCATGGAAGTGTGCTACTACATAGTATGTATCCTGGAGGACAATGTCTGGGGATGAGTTGGCTAAGATGATTCCTGTCAAACCACCTACTGTAAAAAGAAAAACTAAAGCCTAAAACTCATAATATAGTAGGAGGTCATATAGTATTACCTCCGTGAACAGTTGCTAACCAGGGACTTCCCTGGTGACGCAGTGGTTAAGAATTCGTCTGCCAATGCAGGGGACACGGGTTCGAGCCCTTGTCTGGGAAGATTCCACATGCCGCGGAGCAAAAAGCCCGTGTGCCACAACTACTGAGCCTGCCCTCTAGAGCCCGCAAGCCACAACTACTGAAGCCCACGCACCTAGAGGCCGTGCTCTGCAACAAGAGAAGCCACTGCAATGAAAGGGCCGCACACCGCAACGAAGAGTAGCTGCCGCTCACCGCAACCAGAGAAAGCCCATGCGCAGCAACCAAGACCCAACTCAGCCAAAAAAAAAAAAGAAAAGAAAAGAAAAAGAAAAATTAAATAAAGAGTTGCTAATCAGCTAGATACTTTTACTCCTGTAGGGATAGAAGTAATTACGGTAGCTGATGCAAAGTATGCTCCTGAGTCCACAGCTATCCCTATGGTAAACATATGATGGGCCCACAAGAGAACTCCTAAAAAACCAGTGGACATGACTCATACTATTCCCAGATAGCTGAAAGGCAATTTTTGTCCTAAATAGTAGGTAATGCTATGTGAGTTTATAACAAACCCTGTTAGGCCATGAATACAGACTTCAGGGTGAGCAAAGTATCAAAAGAGGTGTTGGTATAGGATTCGGTCTCCTCCTGCAGGGTCAAAGAAAGTAGTGTTTAGATTTCTATCTCTTAACAGCATGGCAATTCTGGCTGCTTGGACTGAGATTGGTAATTATAGTAATATGGCTATAGTTGGGGAAGATTAAACAAATAATGGTGTTTGGTATTGGGATATGACTGCTGGTTTTGTATTAAAGACAATAGTAATAAAAGTAATAATACCAAGAATTGAGGAGACACCTGCTAAATGTAAGGAGAAAACAGTTAGGTCGCCAGAGGCTCCTGCATGGGCCAGATTGCAGGCTAGAGCTGAATACACCGTCCCACTGGTACCAGAACCAGCTTCTACTATTGGTGATATGAGTAGGAGTAAGAATGATGGGGGAAGTAGTCAAAAGTTTATATGATTTATTGGGGGAAATGCTACTTCAGTTGTCCGAGTTATTAATGGCCCAAGTCAGTTTTCAAAGCCTGCAATCATAACGGGTACAGCTATAAAGAAAATTATTACAAGTGCAGGGACTGTTATGACAACCTTACAGATTTGGGCATCTCCAAGTAGCGGTCCAGGTCAGCATAGCTCAGCCTGGATTAATATAATTAAGGTGCTGCCTGCTACTCCAGCTCAAGCACCAAATAGTAAATATAAAATGCCGATATCTTTGTGATTTGTTGAAAATAATCAGCAGTGTATGAACAGAGGTAAAATGACTGAGTTAGAATTAGACTGTAAATCTAAAGACAGAGATTGAGCCCTCTTTCTGGCAAACCCTGTGGTGAATCAACAAATTGAATTGTAACTTCAGAGAAGCAGCTTCAATTCTGCCAGTGATTATCCTGCCTTTTTTTTTTTTTTCTTTTTTTCTTTCTCAAATGAAGGAGAAGTAGACTGAAGTCAGTTGACTAGAGGATTTGCCTGTTAACTAAAGTTTCCTGGGGTTAAAACTCATCAATCTCGTAAAGATTTGGCTTCAATACAGTGTTTGCTTTACATTCAATTGATGTAGAATAAAGTCTTGCAATCCTTATTTTTAGGAATTAAGTAAATTTCACTTGTTTAGGGTTTTGAAAGCTCTTGGTCTGAACTAACCTAAATTCCTAGTCCAGCACCGATAGAATGGGTGTTGTGTGTAGTAACCGTGTGGGTATTATGATTGGTAATGATAGGAAGGTTATTTCTTTGTATGTTCAAATTGCTTTGTGTTTGTGTTGTTTAATGAAGGGAATATAGTTAGTGATGTGGAGTATGTTAGCTGCAAGTAGAAATATATGCTGAGGACTGCTATGATGGCTATTAGTGTTGGTAGAATGATGTTGTCGTTTTTGTTATCTCTTGGATAATTATTCATTTGGGTAGAAAGCCTGATAGTGATGGGCGATGTCCTAATGATACTATAATGGTGAGGAAAATGATTGTGATGGGAGGTGTTTTATCTCATGTGTGTGATAATGATACTCTTGTAGTACATGATCTGGGCATAAATAAGAAGAAGACAGTGTTGTTATGATATAAATTAGTATGGTTAGGATTGTTATAATCTGAATATACATTATAATAGCTGTTATTCATCCTATATGGGCAATTGATGAGGAGGGTGTAATATTTTCCAGGTGAGTATGGCGAAGTCTGCCTCAGCCTCCAGCTATGATTTATAATATCACTATGATTAATAGTATATTTAGGTTGATGGAAGGTGACCTGTGGTATAAAACTGAGAGGGGTGCAATTTTGTCATGTTGATAGCATCAGGTCTGCTGTTCATGGGATGCCTCGTGTGACTTCAGGCACTCAGAAGTGAAATGGGGAAAGTCCTACTTTTGTGACAAGGGCGATTGTCATGAGGGTGGATGCTGCTGGATTAAAGATTCTTGTTATTCATTGTGCTCTTTGACCAGAGTATATTAGATTAATGATAATAGCCATTATAAGTAGTATTGATGTGGTGGACTGTTTTAGGAAATATTTGTTGGATGCTTCTGTAGCTTATGGGTTCATGTTTTTTATTAGAATGGGGATACCATTAACCAGTGTGAGCTTGTTATACAATTATATTTCCTGAGAAAATGGTCAGTAGAATGATGGTAAAAACAATGAGAGTTTATTAGCACAGGAAGGATATACAAAAATATTTTTGGGGTATGGGCCTGTAGCTTACTTAGAGAACTTTACTATATAGCATGTGGTGTAATGTGGTAGGTAGCATGGAGAATGTAAAATTATTAGGAAGAATTCAATTCCAGGAATCAGAGCATTGAAACCTCTATGATTTACTCTATCAAAGTAACTCTTTTGTCAGACATATTTCTTAAATTTGTGGTGGGTTGCCTGGTATGATGACAAGTAGTGAAAACTCTCATATACATAAGATTAATGTTAGTCGTAAAAACACTTTTCATAAGAGATGTATGCGTTGATCATATCAAAATTGTAGGTAGGAGGCTCAAATTCATAGAAAGGAGATTGTTAGATGAGTTTTAATGATGACTTGGGCTGTATATAATTCTGGCACCTAGGGATTGTCGAATGCTCCTAAAAATAGATTGCTGTGGAAATTTTATTATAGGGACATTGACATATTCTCTAGGAGGGACGGGGTGAATGGGCCTGCTACATTTTCTACATTGAAGACATATACAGGTTTTGATGCTACTTCCGTGAAATCAAGTGGGGCTTCGTTGGATTTCGGCTACTGCGGAGATAATCAAATTCTGGGTAGGGGTCAGGAGAAAATTAGTCATAGGTGTTCTTGTGTAATAATTACTGTTGAAAGTGTAAATGATCCATTTATCAGTAAGACTGAGAATAGAATAACTGCTACATTACTTCATATGAGATGATTGTGCTATTGCTCCTAGAGCTCCAGTGAGTGAGTATTTTGAATGTGAAGTTCATCCAGATCTGAGGATGGAGTAAATGGCTAGGTGTGATATGGCTAATAGAAATAATATGCCTACATTTATATTAATTAGTGGATAAGATATGGGAAGAGGAATTCATGTTGTGAGAGCCAGGGTTAAGGCTAGCATTGGGGTTAAGGCTAGCAAGAGAAGCCACCGCAATGAGAAGCCCGCGCACCGCAACAAAGAGTAGCCCCCGCTTGCCGCAACTAGGCAAAGCCTGCGCATAGCAACGAAGACCCAACGCAGCCAAAAACAAATTAATTAATTAATTAGTTAACTATTTTAAACAAAAGTACTATATCCTTCTGTACAGCTTCTCTGGGAAGAACAGAGAGATGGCGTAGGAGAGTGAGAAAGACCAATATTTAGTGCACATCTCTCATGCAGCTGCTCTGCTGGCTCAGATAGATTTATCCCCACTTTACAAAGGAGGAAATAATCTCAGAGAGGTTTAGTAATTTTCCCAAAGCCAAACAGCTATGGAGTGGCAGAACCAAGATCTGAACCAAGTCTGTTACCTTCAAAGCCTAAGTCCTCATCACAACAAAACTCAATTAACATTTACATTTATCGAATTACATTGCAACCTGGGGAGTTCTTGGCACAATCCTGAATAAGAGTGAGAAAGAAAGAAATAGCATTGTTCCTACAGTCAACCCAAATTTTTGGAGCAGCTGCTAGATGCCTGGCCCTTTTTGGGGCTCAGCAGTGATCAAGACAGGAAGAGTCCTGCTTTCATGAACCACGTAGTGGGGAGGAGAGACGGGTGCAACTTGGGTGAGGGATTTCACCTTGCTGGACCTCTGTTTTGTCATCTGGAAAATGGGATGGGTGTTCCTCATTTTCTGGGATTGTCCAGCCCTCACATTCTCTGATTCCATAAGAAGCATTTGTTTTCCTGTTTCTTTAAAATTCATTCAGGCCGTGAGCTGTGATGAATGTTGTTAGCTGCTCCCCAAATCACTCTATTCCCACCCTTTTCCTGTGATCAGGTCTTTCCCGAAACATGACTCACAGTCAGTCAAGTCACAGAACCTAAGGGGCACCCAGCAGAAAAATTCCAACCCTTGCTTCCCAGGAGCTCTGCGGTCTACCTGCCAGGTAAACTTAACTCACCTGGCACAAGGTGGCCATCCCTGGTTTCACATCAACATGATCTCAGGCACAAACCTCCTTGTTTTTCCATTTTGTCTTTAAGTTACTTGTTGAAACAACTGCACAAATATGACACAGATATAAAATCAGGCATCTTCTGCCCCCAGTGCCTACTAATAAATGATTTTCTGCCACTTTAATGATAAAGATAGAACATTTCAACATTCTGCTACCCTTATTATTTGTCATTTTTGTTGATATTTCTATTGACTACATCTTTCAATATTTTAACAATGGAACATTTATTTAGGGTGTTCCAGACCCAGCCTTTAGTGGTAAAGGTTTCGTTGTTATATTTCTATTATGTTTCCTTTCAAAATCATTATCCTATTTAAATGGATTAAGTCAATTCTATAGGCATTTATCTTATGATATTGATGAAATTGATACATAGAGGGCAGTAGTACAAGTTGATTGGACTTGAGAACCTCTATTAGCACAGTTAAGTATAAATATGATCTATATGTAAACCAAAGTACAGGCCGAGTGAGATTCTCTGACTTTTTTCCACTGTCTGCCCCTCAAGCCTGTGAGAAATGGAATAGTTCTTGCCCTATCAGTAAACAAAGGATGTCACAGTCTTCAGCACTTGCAGCCCTCCAATGTGAGCCGGCGGGCCCTGAGGCACTCAGGATATGCAAATACAGAATGCAGGCCCCAGAGAGCTGAGGTGCATATCAAAGGAAGGAATTCAGTGAGCCCAGGCAAAGAAAAGCGCCGCATTCCTGACCTTGGGAGAGCTGGTTTTCCTTAGTTAACAATCACCTTTGGATGTTCCCCATTACCTGCGCCAGTTCCCTGCCCTGTCCCCTCCCCCCGGTACTTTAACTCAGGAAGGAAGGAGCGCAGAGGGACTCGGCTGAATAAGGGGCCTGCGCGCCTCGGGAGGAGTTTTCAGCCGCTTTCCCCGCAGTCGGGAAGAGGGGCGCTGACGCTGCAGCCGGACCCTGCGCCTCCCTTGCCCCGTTTCCCCTCAGGACGCTCAGGCCGACCCCCTCCTCACGCCCACCAGGTCTCGCGAGCCAGGACGAGGGCAGGGGCGAGAGGACGGACCAAAGTTCCCGGGAACCAGACGCTGGAGGCCGCTCTTTCTGCACAGCAGCGGCGGGTGGCAGCGAACCCCTGCCCCTCAGAAGCTGGTCTTGTGCTGCCGCCCGGGCACCGGACCAGGCGGAGGGTCGTCGCCCACTTACCCAGCCCGCCGTCCCCGCGACTGTCATGGCTTCGGCCGCCGGGGCACCTCCAGAGCCGGCAGCCTCAGTGAGGTCGCCCTGCCCTCGGGCTCCGGGGCAGTTCCGTGAAGGCGGAGGGAAGAGACCCCGCCTGAGCCGGGAGTTCCAGCTCTGAGGAAACGCGGGCTCTGTTCAGCGCGCAGTGGGTGGGACCGCTCTGCCCCAAGGCCTTCCGGGAGGGAGCGGGGCGGCGGGGGAGGGAGCCGCCAGGAGCGCAGGGCCCCGTCGGGGGTCCTGGAGGGGCGGCCCGGCCTGGGGGCCACGCCCATTGTGGCCGCAGCCCAGGCCTTTTTCCTGGAATCCTACACAAAAAAACTAGAAAGATACAGAGTCTATAGTAAATACTCACAAATGATTGTTGCTGCTGTGCTCACTTTTCTATTAAAGGTTTAAAATCCATAAAACACTTTAAGTTCAAAATTAAATGAGAATTTTTACCTTTCTAATTATGTCTCTGATATTCACAGTTGTGGTTAATGAATCAGAGACTGTGGCATCACTAGTTAAAAATCAGCTTGTTAAAAAAATAGAACTCATGCCCACCGGACCTACTGAATCACAATCTGCACTTTTACAATCTCCCCAGTGTACTCGTGTACCCATGAATAGTTGAAAGGTACATTTCTACCTCGACAGGTCTTTTCTCTATGAGAAATACACACATTTTATCCAGTTTGATATAAATAAAACACTCAAAAATGCATATGCCTGTGTTGAAACTATCATTTTATCATTTCTTTTCCAGACAAGTATAGTCTCTATACTGGTTTTGTGGATCACATGCCATACTCTTTTCTTGTAGTTAGAAATAAGGTAGAGAAAGTTACTTTGTAAAAAAAAAATTATATATATATATATATATATATATATATATATATATATATGTATTAGTGGATAATTAAAGAGACTCTTCTAAATTAAAACCTTCTCTTAACTTGCTGTTTTCTTCTTGGGTCATATTATGAACACTTCCCGTGGCCACATGGCATGTGTACGTTTAATTTCAGGGACTGCTGACATTCCAGGATGTGGCCATAGATTTCTGTCAAGAGGAGTGAGAATGCCTGGACCAAGATCAATGGGAATTTTACAGGGATGTGATGTTAGAGAAGTATAGGAACCTGCTCTCCTTGGGTGAGGATACCTTCCTTCCAGAATTCCTTATCCAACCACAGGGTTTGGAGTGCTTCATTTGTAGAATATCTCCTGGAATCTTCTGCTTCCTACAATAGGGTTTCAGATTGCAACGTTTCAGGAAAGATTGGGAGTTTGTGGGTATAATTTTTCTTATTCTTTTAAAATTGCAGCCTCCCTTTTAATATACTTTGTAACTGCTTGGGATGTGTCTATATGAACTGTGTACTATATGCTTCTGTTATAGTCCTTACAATATTTTATTGCCTTATTTTCTCTAACAATTTTCCATGGATTCTTTGGGCTTAAGGTATATTAAAAGGGAGACTGCGAATCTGGGACTTCCCTGGTGATGCAGTGATTAAGAATTCGCCTGCCAATGCAGGGGACCCGGTTCGATCCCCGGTCCGGGAAGATCTCACGTGCCACGGAACAACTAAGCCATTGGGCCACAACTACTGAGTCTGCACGCCACAACTACTGAAGCAGGTGTGTCTTGAGCCCATGCGCCATTTATTTTTGGGAGAATAAAACCACTTCTGAGTGATTAAAATTTAGGCCAGCTAGTCAAAATGCTTTATCACCTGTTCTTCTAAAACACTGGTCAATGGAACAAGTTTTCCTAGGGATAACAGTGTAATTGTATTCTGGAGTTCATATGGGCAATATGGTTTATGACCTTGATGCTGGATCACGACATTTCAACGGTATAACTGCTATTAATTGTCTGTTTGTTCAACGATTAAAGTCTCACGTGATCTGAGTTCAGACTGGAGTCATCCTGGTTGGTTTCTGTCTATTGCAGATTTCTTCCAGTATGAAAGGACAAGAGCAATACGGCTTCCTTTACAAAATGTCTTCAAACTAAATGATGATATAATCTACATTCAATTAATTTATACATACCCTACTGTAGAACAGGGTTCGTTACGCTGGCAGAGCCCGGTAATTATGTAAAACTGAAACTTTTTCTGCACTGGTTCAAGTCCTCTTCCTAAGAATATGTTTATAATCAACATTCTTTCACAAATTACCCAATTTAATTCACCATAGCATTCCTCATATTAACCAAATGGAAAATCCTAGGCTATATACAAATCCAGAAAGGGCCAAAAATCATCAGCCCCCATGGATGATTACAACCCATTGCTGAGGCATTCCAATTACTTATTAAAGAACCACTATGTCCATCAACATCATCAATTTATATATTATTGCCCCAATGCTAGCCATAACCCTGCCTCTCACAACATGAATTCCTCTTCCCATATCTTATCCACTAATTAGTATAAATGTAGGCATATTATTTCTATTAGCCATATCACACCTAGCCATTTATTCCATCCTCATATCTGGATGAACTTCACATTCAAAATACTCACTCACTGGAGCTCCAGGAACAATAGCACAGAGGATCATCTCATATGAAGTAATGTAGCAGTTATTCTATTCTCAGTCTTACTGGTAAATGGATCATTTACACTTTCAACAGTAATTACTACACAAGAACACCTATGACTAATTTTCTCCTGACCCCTACCCAGAATTTGATTATCTCCGCAGTAGCAGAAATCCAGTGAAGCCCCACTTGATTTAACAGAAGTAGAATCAAAACCTGTACATGTCTTCAATGTAGAAAATGTAGCAGGCCCATTCACCGCGTCCTTCCTAGAGAATATGTCAATTTCCCTATAATAAACGTTTCCACAGCAATCTATTTTTAGGAGCATTCGACAATCCCTAGGTGCCAGAATTATAGATTCTTTCATCTTGTAAATATAGTTTTCTTTAAAAAATAATTTTTATAGTTTTACTACCTTTAAACAAAATGTACTCCATTGCTGTGGAATATTCCTTCATAGGAGCGTGCATGGTTCATTTCTGCATCCGTCTGTGATGGCCTTCAGGTTCCTTCAGGTTTGGCTCCTGTGGCTGCCAGTCCATGTCCGTGTGTCCTGGTGCAGGGCTGGTGGGTTTGTGTTCAACTGGGAGGAGCACTGTGGGTCTCTGTGCACGGACTTCGCTATCTGAGGCCCGATTGCTTCAGAAGTGGTTGCATCCCCCCGTTGCGTACCAGGCTTTCCATTGCTCCACATCCTGCTGATATTTGATACTATGTCTTTCATGTCTGCCATTCTGGTAGGTGTATGCACAGTATTTTTCTTATGGCTTTAATCCCTCTGTTGTTAGTGAAGTTGTGCATTTTTTGGTATTCATGGATTATTTCCTGTTGTTTTTTAAAAAGTTTTAAAAATTGTGGTCTGGTACACATAACATAAAATGTACTATCTTAACCATTTTTAAGTGCACATTTCAGGTTCAAGAAGTAATTCACACCGTTGTGCAAACCTGACCACCATCATCCTCCAGAACTTTTTCATCTTGCAAAATTGAAACAGTCCCCATTAAACACTCACTCCCCATTGTCCCTCCCTCAGCCTCTGGCCCTCAACATCCTACTTTATGTCTCTATATTTCCGACTGCTCTAGGGGCCTTGTATGAGTGGATCAAGCACTGTTTGTTTTTTTGTGTCTAGCTTACATCACTGAGCATAATGCCCTCAAGGTTCATCCCTGCTGCATCCTGTGTCAGAATTGACTTCCTTTTTAGGCTGAATAGCATTCCCTTGTATTGATGGACCGTGTTTTTCTTCTCCATTCTTCCCTTAGTGGACACATGTAATATCTACATTCATTTCTGCTGTCATAATATTTGTGGAATAAAATCAGAAAGTCCTATGAATCAAAAGTCATTTGCCATTAACTTTTTTCTTAAACTTTTTTGTTGTGGAAAACATCAAGGCTAAGAAAAGGGAAAAATACATGTCAGCTTCACTTGTGTTCAGGAATTAATGTTTTACGGATTCGCTTTATTCCCTGTGTGTGTGCTATGCGTGTGCATGTGCCTGTTTGCATACATATGCTGTGCATGTGCATAGGTATGTGAACTTGCACACATTAGTGTGTGCATGGGCATATGGTTGCATGTGTGTTCACATGCTAGTGTGTGAATATATTTGTGCTGTGCACGTGCATATGTTTGTGTGTGTGCTGTGCCTGCCTGTGCGCACACCTGTGTGTTTGCTGGAACCACTTGCAAGTTGGCTGCAGACTGAATTGTGCCCCAGATATATCCGCACGCAGCTGCTCTAACAATCCTGCGTAGCCACGTAAAGGTCACAGATCTCAGGGATTTAAATGGATGGAGCAGGATATCCTGACACAGAGTTTGTCTTCCAATGACTGTCACTGTCTCAGTAACATCCTTCACACCTTCTTTAAGCCGCATTCAGGGTCCAGTTTAGACTCCCATTACATTCAGTCACCTGTCCCAGGTCCCCTAAAGCAACAATGTCACCGTTGGAGAGCCCGGCCAAGGCTGGGGGTGCCCCTTCTGTTGGCCTGGCCTCCAGGCCCTGCCCTTGGCTCCTGTTTCCTCATATCTCAGCCAGGCCCCGACTTGGATCGGGCCGCCACCTCTTTCCTCACAGGGTCCCATCGCCCAGTCAAGGGGGTTCATTCTCCCCCTAAACACAGCATCAGGAGTTGGGGGCTGACAGTCCACACTGGGTCTCCTTCATGTGAGACCCTGTGCTGTTGAAAGAGCAGGCACCCTGCCCTCGGGGGTGGGGGACTGGGGGGCGACATGCGGCCCACGATGGGCAGGCGGGTCTCCGGGTGGGGCGAGCCAGTGTGCAAGGAGTTCCGCGGTGGGTTCTCCTCTCCAACGGCTTCTGTGCCCCTACCTCTCCCCGTGCCTCCCCTCGAAGACAGCGCGGTGCCCGGGTTGGGAACCATGGGAGCCGTCAGCCACCGCCCCCTCTACACACACACACACACGCACACGCACACGCACACGCACACGCTGCAGGGAAGCAGGACCTGAGTGCAGGGCTCTCAGCGGCCCTGAGCGCCCCGCCCGGAATCGGCCAGCCGAATGGACAGACCGGATCTCCCGGACCGGACCATGCAGGACTCTCCTGCCTGGGCTTTCAGTGTGGCCGCCTCCTTCTGGAAGCCTGGGAGGCTGGAATCAGGCCACTTCTTGTCTGTCCTGGCAGCAGACTGGGCTGCACTCTAAGAAGTTCGTGGCTCGCCCGTGGATCCTGACCATCAGGTGGCCAGAGAAATTGGGAACATTTCTGTTTTGCCTGTTGAAATGTTTAATGACAAAGATTTTGTTCAGTTTCCTGACGTGGGTGTCCAAAGATGAGAGACCCATGTGTGTGATCTGTACCCCCTATGAGATCAGCCCTAAGCTAGTTTAAACATGATCAAGTTGTGTCTACATGGTAGATTTAGACCTCTGCATGTCCTGTCTACTGATTATGTTTAGAGCTGACCATGTGTTGTCTATAATAAGAAGATTTAGACCTGACCATGTTCTGTGTACGCTAGGACTATGGGGACCTGGGTAGAGACCCGGCCTGGCCTCAGTACTGGGAAGCTCCGTGCCTGCATCTGAATGTCAGGGCTTAGATGTCTGGGGTTTGGAGCTGAGGTGGGCTTGTCTACGTAACAGCCTCTCTTCTGAGTGTGGTGACCTGGTCCTCCCAAGGGTCAGTGCTATGTTCGGGGCCTTACTCTTAATCCCTGCAAGGTTCACCTTCCCTGGGGCTCATGGAGAATCCTCAGGAGGACTACCTGGCAATAATTCCAATTTACCAGCACGTGCATGGTGCATAGGGAAGCAGGTTTAGCTGCTGAATTGATTGCAGGGCACGCAGATCGGGCAAAAGGCCGATGGGTGACAGCTGAGGCTGCTGCTGAGCTCTCCCTCCAGTCTACCGTCCCTACTCAGCAGAGTCCAGAGCTGCCCCTCGGCTTTCTGCCCTGCTCTCCTGTATGTTTTCTCAGCATGTAAGTGAGACGAGAAAGGACTGAACATGCCAGCACCAGGGTCGTGTGTTCAACTCTAGTATGAAAGCTGTACAAACAGTTAAAATCACACAGAACCAAAGTGAGGACAGGAGGACTCCTCTGGGCCAAGTGTGGGGAAAGGAGACCCACCTGACACTTTTTCCCATCCCAGGAGGTCCCAGGGACCCAGCTTGTTTCCACATTGGGGGAGCCCCCTGCAGAGCCATGGTGTCCTGACCAAGGGGACGTGTGACCCCAGGTGCAGGGTCTGGGGAGGTGAGGTCACCCTGGGACTGTGGACATGTGACCCAGGTGGAGGGGTCTGGGGAGGTGGGTCACCCTGGTGAGTGTGGATGTGTGGCCCCAGGTATAGGGTGCGGGGACTGTGTGGGTCTCACCATACCTGCATGGGTCAGGATCACATGGATAGGGAGACCGCATATGCGCTCTTTGCCTGCAGTGTGTCCTGTCCCCTTTGAGATTTCCAACCTCTGCATTAAGGGTGTTGTCCTGATTAACCTGTGGTTCCTTTTCTTCTCTTCATCTTGTCACAAACATATGAGGTCAAGAATGTTCGAGTGGGTTGCTGCTCTGTGTTCCGGTGAGTGACAACACTTGGTGGTATCGTATTAATACTATAGCATATCATATGTCTAATCTATGGGGGTCACCACTGCCTGGGTCCCCCTGGACAGAGGTCAGGTGAGCACAGACTAGCACCCCCTAAGAATGGTCTCCCACGTGCTCTGTGAGGGTACCGTGATGGCCCCTAAGGTAGGGGACTGTGTCTGGGCCTCCGACATTTGTGATGAAGGGGAGTCGAAATGGAATCTCAATTAACAAGACATTATTTTAAGAATTTATTTTAAGTGAAATAAAACACACGTCACATACCCTTTACCATCATCACCATTTTAAGTGCACGTTTCTGAGGCATCAGATAGATTCACTTTCTCGTGGAGCCATCACCACCATCACTAGAACTTTTCGTCCTGCAAAACCAAAATTCCACAACCATGAAAGTCTCATTCCCCATTCCCTCCCACTGCCCCTGGCACCGATAGCCACTTCAGTCCCTGAGTTGTCGACTCCAGGGCACCCACTGGAGTGGAATCCTGCAGTGTTTGCTGACGGGTCATTTTGGAAGAGCTGACTTTCAGTCTGAAGCGCTGCCTGTTCGCATCTGAAGAATCTGCATTTAAGGAGAGGGTGTATGAGGAAGGGGGTGTATGCGGGACAAAGGTGTCCGGGGTGCAGGTGAGCCAGGACCTGACCAGCTGCCTTTTGGGTCCTCTGGTCCCATCTCTTGGTCTGTGCCTCATCTGCATCATCACTGTCCCCGCTGGCACCGCTGGGGTGTTGTTGTCTGAATGAGAGTCCCCTGGTGCCCCTGTTCTCCTCCCCTCCTCCTGCTGGTTGCGGAGGGAACTGCTTGCTGTGTGGTCTCTACTCCTGAGGCATGAAGGACCCTGTAGCATGGACCTGCAGAGTGTGAGGTGTGGTCCCAAGAGCATGGGGCCCACATAGGACACGACATCGGGCCGTGACAAGTGCTAGGGCTGCCTCATCACTGACAGGGAATGTTGCCCAGATCCTGCTCCAGAGGGCGTGGTGGGTGGCCTGGGACCCTAGAGGCCCCATTCCTATACTGGAGCTTGGAGAGTGCATCCCCATGGGCTGCAGATTCACCCCATATCTAAGACATATCCCTCTGTCCTGTCTTTGAACTCAGGAAAACGAGCTCTCTTGTCCACAACATAGGCCTGGTCCTGTTGATATTAGGATTCTTTAAGTTAGGCGTCCTGGGATAGCAGTTTCTTTTAGGCCTGAGAAGGAACAACTCCGGAGTGTACAACAATTTCAGATGAAACTAATATTCAATGACTATCCCTAACTACTCGGTTGTTGACTTCTATTAGTCATTATTCTCCTGGTTTTAGCTCTGATGTGGGGATTACAGAGGAGTCAACATTTAAATCTTCGTAATCTGTGTATTTGTAGCTTCAGTATCGTTACTGACCCATAGTTTTTATGGTTTGGGAAGAGTTATTGATTTCATGTATCATGTAAAGGATACACAATGATGATAGGGCATTTAAGATTACAATAATAGCTAGTAAATTGTTCACAATTTCTCTACCTGTGCATCTATTGTATGCATATGAGTTTAGATGTCAATATTAGTGAAATGATATAGAGGACTAGAGAACTTATTTTAAAAATCACTATTAATGTGTGATGAAGAAAATGTAAAAGTTCTTCCATAATCGGTGATGTTGTATCTTGAGAGCCTAGATGAAATTGATATGCCTTAGTCATATACAGGATTTTAGCCTATCATTTAACTTTGACAAAGCTACATCACTTTTTACTTTTATCTCATTTATTGAGGAAGACATAATTGTTATGGTGTTGGCTTGAAACTGGTTGAAAAGGACTTGAGTCCTTCCTTATTTTACATTTACATAGGTAGGATCTTGAAACGTAGGATATGGTGGAGGACATCCGTGTAACCATTCTAGGTTAGGAGTAGCAATTCCCACTGCTAAGACTTCTTGTTTAGACACAAATGCTTTTCAAAGTATGAAGATTATTAGCATTACTGCTGCTACTGAGATGAATGAGCCTAAAGACAAAATATTTCATGTTGTGTGTGCCTCAGGGTACTCAGACTAACGTAGTGACATCCCTGAGAGGCCACGAAAGTGCTGCAGGAAGTCATATTTACTACTACAAATATACTTGTGAGGTGAATTTTTGCTCATGCTGAGTTAACTGTATAACCTAAGAATAGTGGGAATCAGTGTAGAAAGCCTCCTATAATAGTGAAGACTGCTCCCATGGACATTAGGTCATGGAAGTGTGCTACTACATAGTATGTATCCTGGAGGACAATGTCTGGGGATGAGTTGGCTAAGATGATTCCTGTCAAACCACCTACTGTAAAAAGAAAAACTAAAGCCTAAAACTCATAATATAGTAGGAGGTCATATAGTATTACCTCCGTGAACAGTTGCTAACCAGGGACTTCCCTGGTGACGCAGTGGTTAAGAATTCGTCTGCCAATGCAGGGGACACGGGTTCGAGCCCTTGTCTGGGAAGATTCCACATGCCGCGGAGCAAAAAGCCCGTGTGCCACAACTACTGAGCCTGCCCTCTAGAGCCCGCAAGCCACAACTACTGAAGCCCACGCGCCTAGAGGCCGTGCTCTGCAACAAGAGAAGCCACTGCAATGAAAGGGCCGCACACCGCAACGAAGAGTAGCTGCCGCTCACCGCAACCAGAGAAAGCCCATGCGCAGCAACCAAGACCCAACTCAGCCAAAAAAAAAAAAGAAAAGAAAAGAAAAAGAAAAATTAAATAAAGAGTTGCTAATCAGCTAGATACTTTTACTCCTGTAGGGATAGAAGTAATTACGGTAGCTGATGCAAAGTATGCTCCTGAGTCCACAGCTATCCCTATGGTAAACATATGATGGGCCCACAAGAGAACTCCTAAAAAACCAGTGGACATGACTCATACTATTCCCAGATAGCTGAAAGGCAATTTTTGTCCTAAATAGTAGGTAATGCTATGTGAGTTTATAACAAACCCTGTTAGGCCATGAATACAGACTTCAGGGTGAGCAAAGTATCAAAAGAGGTGTTGGTATAGGATTCGGTCTCCTCCTGCAGGGTCAAAGAAAGTAGTGTTTAGATTTCTATCTCTTAACAGCATGGCAATTCTGGCTGCTTGGACTGAGATTGGTAATTATAGTAATATGGCTATAGTTGGGGAAGATTAAACAAATAATGGTGTTTGGTATTGGGATATGACTGCTGGTTTTGTATTAAAGACAATAGTAATAAAAGTAATAATACCAAGAATTGAGGAGACACCTGCTAAATGTAAGGAGAAAACAGTTAGGTCGCCAGAGGCTCCTGCATGGGCCAGATTGCAGGCTAGAGCTGAATACACCGTCCCACTGGTACCAGAACCAGCTTCTACTATTGGTGATATGAGTAGGAGTAAGAATGATGGGGGAAGTAGTCAAAAGTTTATATGATTTATTGGGGGAAATGCTACTTCAGTTGTCCGAGTTATTAATGGCCCAAGTCAGTTTTCAAAGCCTGCAATCATAACGGGTACAGCTATAAAGAAAATTATTACAAGTGCAGGGACTGTTATGACAACCTTACAGATTTGGGCATCTCCAAGTAGCGGTCCAGGTCAGCATAGCTCAGCCTGGATTAATATAATTAAGGTGCTGCCTGCTACTCCAGCTCAAGCACCAAATAGTAAATATAAAATGCCGATATCTTTGTGATTTGTTGAAAATAATCAGCAGTGTATGAACAGAGGTAAAATGACTGAGTTAGAATTAGACTGTAAATCTAAAGACAGAGATTGAGCCCTCTTTCTGGCAAACCCTGTGGTGAATCAACAAATTGAATTGTAACTTCAGAGAAGCAGCTTCAATTCTGCCAGTGATTATCCTGCCTTTTTTTTTTTTTTCTTTTTTTCTTTCTCAAATGAAGGAGAAGTAGACTGAAGTCAGTTGACTAGAGGATTTGCCTGTTAACTAAAGTTTCCTGGGGTTAAAACTCATCAATCTCGTAAAGATTTGGCTTCAATACAGTGTTTGCTTTACATTCAATTGATGTAGAATAAAGTCTTGCAATCCTTATTTTTAGGAATTAAGTAAATTTCACTTGTTTAGGGTTTTGAAAGCTCTTGGTCTGAACTAACCTAAATTCCTAGTCCAGCACCGATAGAATGGGTGTTGTGTGTAGTAACCGTGTGGGTATTATGATTGGTAATGATAGGAAGGTTATTTCTTTGTATGTTCAAATTGCTTTGTGTTTGTGTTGTTTAATGAAGGGAATATAGTTAGTGATGTGGAGTATGTTAGCTGCAAGTAGAAATATATGCTGAGGACTGCTATGATGGCTATTAGTGTTGGTAGAATGATGTTGTCGTTTTTGTTATCTCTTGGATAATTATTCATTTGGGTAGAAAGCCTGATAGTGATGGGCGATGTCCTAATGATACTATAATGGTGAGGAAAATGATTGTGATGGGAGGTGTTTTATCTCATGTGTGTGATAATGATACTCTTGTAGTACATGATCTGGGCATAAATAAGAAGAAGACAGTGTTGTTATGATATAAATTAGTATGGTTAGGATTGTTATAATCTGAATATACATTATAATAGCTGTTATTCATCCTATATGGGCAATTGATGAGGAGGGTGTAATATTTTCCAGGTGAGTATGGCGAAGTCTGCCTCAGCCTCCAGCTATGATTTATAATATCACTATGATTAATAGTATATTTAGGTTGATGGAAGGTGACCTGTGGTATAAAACTGATAGGGGTGCAATTTTGTCATGTTGATAGCATCAGGTCTGCTGTTCATGGGATGCCTCGTGTGACTTCAGGCACTCAGAAGTGAAATGGGGAAAGTCCTACTTTTGTGACAAGGGCGATTGTCATGAGGGTGGATGCTGCTGGATTAAAGATTCTTGTTATTCATTGTGCTCTTTGACCAGAGTATATTAGATTAATGATAATAGCCATTATAAGTAGTATTGATGTGGTGGACTGTTTTAGGAAATATTTGTTGGATGCTTCTGTAGCTTATGGGTTCATGTTTTTTATTAGAATGGGGATACCATTAACCAGTGTGAGCTTGTTATACAATTATATTTCCTGAGAAAATGGTCAGTAGAATGATGGTAAAAACAATGAGAGTTTATTAGCACAGGAAGGATATACAAAAATATTTTTGGGGTATGGGCCTGTAGCTTACTTAGAGAACTTTACTATATAGCATGTGGTGTAATGTGGTAGGTAGCATGGAGAATGTAAAATTATTAGGAAGAATTCAATTCCAGGAATCAGAGCATTGAAACCTCTATGATTTACTCTATCAAAGTAACTCTTTTGTCAGACATATTTCTTAAATTTGTGGTGGGTTGCCTGGTATGATGACAAGTAGTGAAAACTCTCATATACATAAGATTAATGTTAGTCGTAAAAACACTTTTCATAAGAGATGTATGCGTTGATCATATCAAAATTGTAGGTAGGAGGCTCAAATTCATAGAAAGGAGATTGTTAGATGAGTTTTAATGATGACTTGGGCTGTATATAATTCTGGCACCTAGGGATTGTCGAATGCTCCTAAAAATAGATTGCTGTGGAAATTTTATTATAGGGACATTGACATATTCTCTAGGAGGGACGGGGTGAATGGGCCTGCTACATTTTCTACATTGAAGACATATACAGGTTTTGATGCTACTTCCGTGAAATCAAGTGGGGCTTCGTTGGATTTCGGCTACTGCGGAGATAATCAAATTCTGGGTAGGGGTCAGGAGAAAATTAGTCATAGGTGTTCTTGTGTAATAATTACTGTTGAAAGTGTAAATGATCCATTTATCAGTAAGACTGAGAATAGAATAACTGCTACATTACTTCATATGAGATGATTGTGCTATTGCTCCTAGAGCTCCAGTGAGTGAGTATTTTGAATGTGAAGTTCATCCAGATCTGAGGATGGAGTAAATGGCTAGGTGTGATATGGCTAATAGAAATAATATGCCTACATTTATATTAATTAGTGGATAAGATATGGGAAGAGGAATTCATGTTGTGAGAGCCAGGGTTAAGGCTAGCATTGGGGTTAAGGCTAGCAAGAGAAGCCACCGCAATGAGAAGCCCGCGCACCGCAACAAAGAGTAGCCCCCGCTTGCCGCAACTAGGCAAAGCCTGCGCATAGCAACGAAGACCCAACGCAGCCAAAAACAAATTAATTAATTAATTAGTTAACTATTTTAAACAAAAGTACTATATCCTTCTGTACAGCTTCTCTGGGAAGAACAGAGAGATGGCGTAGGAGAGTGAGAAAGACCAATATTTAGTGCACATCTCTCATGCAGCTGCTCTGCTGGCTCAGATAGATTTATCCCCACTTTACAAAGGAGGAAATAATCTCAGAGAGGTTTAGTAATTTTCCCAAAGCCAAACAGCTATGGAGTGGCAGAACCAAGATCTGAACCAAGTCTGTTACCTTCAAAGCCTAAGTCCTCATCACAACAAAACTCAATTAATATTTACATTTATCGAATTACATTGCAACCTGGGGAGTTCTTGGCACAATCCTGAATAAGAGTGAGAAAGAAAGAAATAGCATTGTTCCTACAGTCAACCCAAATTTTTGGAGCAGCTGCTAGATGCCTGGCCCTTTTTGGGGCTCAGCAGTGATCAAGACAGGAAGAGTCCTGCTTTCATGAACCACGTAGTGGGGAGGAGAGACGGGTGCAACTTGGGTGAGGGATTTCACCTTGCTGGACCTCTGTTTTGTCATCTGGAAAATGGGATGGGTGTTCCTCATTTTCTGGGATTGTCCAGCCCTCACATTCTCTGATTCCATAAGAAGCATTTGTTTTCCTGTTTCTTTAAAATTCATTCAGGCCGTGAGCTGTGATGAATGTTGTTAGCTGCTCCCCAAATCACTCTATTCCCACCCTTTTCCTGTGATCAGGTCTTTCCCGAAACATGACTCACAGTCAGTCAAGTCACAGAACCTAAGGGGCACCCAGCAGAAAAATTCCAACCCTTGCTTCCCAGGAGCTCTGCGGTCTACCTGCCAGGTAAACTTAACTCACCTGGCACAAGGTGGCCATCCCTGGTTTCACATCAACATGATCTCAGGCACAAACCTCCTTGTTTTTCCATTTTGTCTTTAAGTTACTTGTTGAAACAACTGCACAAATATGACACAGATATAAAATCAGGCATCTTCTGCCCCCAGTGCCTACTAATAAATGATTTTCTGCCACTTTAATGATAAAGATAGAACATTTCAACATTCTGCTACCCTTATTATTTGTCATTTTTGTTGATATTTCTATTGACTACATCTTTCAATATTTTAACAATGGAACATTTATTTAGGGTGTTCCAGACCCAGCCTTTAGTGGTAAAGGTTTCGTTGTTATATTTCTATTATGTTTCCTTTCAAAATCATTATCCTATTTAAATGGATTAAGTCAATTCTATAGGCATTTATCTTATGATATTGATGAAATTGATACATAGAGGGCAGTAGTACAAGTTGATTGGACTTGAGAACCTCTATTAGCACAGTTAAGTATAAATATTATCTATATGTAAACCAAAGTACAGGCCGAGTGAGATTCTCTGACTTTTTTCCACTGTCTGCCCCTCAAGCCTGTGAGAAATGGAATAGTTCTTGCCCTATCAGTAAACAAAGGATGTCACAGTCTTCAGCACTTGCAGCCCTCCAATGTGAGCCGGCGGGCCCTGAGGCACTCAGGATATGCAAATACAGAATGCAGGCCCCAGAGAGCTGAGGTGCATATCAAAGGAAGGATTTCAGTGAGCCCAGGCAAAGAAAAGCGCCGCATTCCTCACCTTGGGAGAGCTGGTTTTCCTTAGTTAACAATCACCTTTGGATGTTCCCCATTACCTGCGCCAGTCCCCCGCCCTGTCCCCTCCCCCCAGTACTTTAGGTCAAGGAGGAAGGAGCGCAGAGGGACTCGGCTGAATAAGGGGCCTGCGCGCCTCGGGAGGAGTTTTCAGCCGCTTTCCCTGCAGTCGGGAAGAGGGGCGCTGACGCTGCAGCCGGACCCTGCGCCTCCCTTGCCCCGTTTCCCCTCAGGACGCTCAGGCCGACCCCCTCCTCACGCCCACCAGGCCTCGCGAGCCAGGACGAGGGCAGGGGCGAGAGGAGGGACCGAAGTTCCCGGGGACCAGACGCTGGAGGCCGCTCTTTCTGCACAGCAGCGGCGGGTGGCAGCGAACCCCTGCCCCTCAGAAGCTGGTCTTGTGCTGCCGCCCGGGCACCGGACCAGGCGGAGGGTCGTCGCCCACTTACCCGGCCCGCCGTCCCCGCGACTGTCATGGCTTCGGCCGCCGGGGCACCTCCAGAGCTGGCAGCCTCAGTGAGGTCGCCCTGCCCTCGGGCTCCGGGGCAGTTCCGTGAAGGCGGAGGGAAGAGACCCCGCCTGAGCCGGGAGTTCCAGCTCTGAGGAAACGCGGGCTCTGTTCAGCGCGCAGTGGGTGGGACCGCTCTGCCCCGAGGCCTTCCGGGAGGGAGCGGGGCGGCGGGGGAGGGAGCCGCCAGGAGCGCAGGGCCCCGTGGGGGGTCCTGGAGTGGCGGCCCGGCCTGGGGTCCACGCCCATTGTGGCCGCAGCCCAGGCCTTTTTCCTGGAACCCTACACAAAAAAATTAGAAAGATACACAGTCTATAGTAAATACTCACAAATGATTGTTGCTGCTGTGCTCACTATTCTATTAAAGGTGTAAATCCATAAAACACTTTAAGTTCAAAATTAAATGTGAATTTTTACCTTTCTAATTATGTGTCTGATATTCACAGTTGTGGTTAATGAATCAGAGACTGTGGCATCACTAGTTAAAAATCAGCTTGTTAAAAAAATAGAACTCAGGCCCACCGGACCTACTGAATCACAATCTGCACTTTTACAATCTCCCCAGTGTACTCGTGTACCCATGAATAGTTGAAAGGTACATTTCTACCTCGACAGGTCTTTTCTCTATGAGAAATACACACATTTTATCCAGTTTGATATAAATAAAACACTCAAAAATGCATATGCCTGTGTTGAAACCATCATTTTATCATTTCTTTTCCAGACAAGTATAGTCTCTATACTGGTTTTGTGGCTCACATGCCATACTCTTTTCTTGTAGTTAGAAATAAGGTAGAAAAAGTTACTTTGTAAATATATATATATATATATATGTATTAGTGGATAATTGAAGACACTCTTCTAAATTAAAACCTTCTCTTAACTTGCTGTTTTCTTCTTGGGTCATATTATGAACTCTTCCCGTGGCCACATGGCATGTGTACGTTGAATTTCAGGGACTGCTGACATTCCAGGATGTGGCCATAGATTTCTGTCAAGAGGAGTGAGAATGCCTGGACCAAGATCAATGGGAATTGTACAGGGATGTGATGTTAGAGAAGTATAGGAACCTGCTCTCCTTGGGTGAGGATACCTTCCTTCCAGAATTCCTTATCCAACCACAGGGTTTGCAGTCCTTCATTTGTACAATGTCTCCAGGAATCTTCTGCTTCCTACAATAGGGTTTCAGATTGCAACGTTTCAGGAAAGATTGGGAGTTTGTGGGTATAATTTTTCTTATTCTTTTAAAATTGCAGCCTCCCTTTTAATATACTTTGTAACTGCTTGGGATGTGTCTATATGAACTGTGTACTATATGCTTCTGTTATAGTCCTTACAATATTTTATTGCCTTATTTTCTCTAACAATTTTCCATGGATTCTTTGGGCTTAAGGTATATTAAAAGGGAGACTGCGAATCTGGGACTTCCCTGGTGATGCAGTGATTAAGAATTCGCCTGCCAATGCAGGGGACCCGGTTCGATCCCCGGTCCGGGAAGATCTCACGTGCCACGGAACAACTAAGCCATTGGGCCACAACTACTGAGTCTGCACGCCACAACTACTGAAGCAGGTGTGTCTTGAGCCCATGCGCCATTTATTTTTGGGAGAATAAAACCACTTCTGAGTGATTAAAATTTAGGCCAGCTAGTCAAAATGCTTTATCACCTGTTCTTCTAAAACACTGGTCAATGGAACAAGTTTTCCTAGGGATAACAGTGTAATTGTATTCTGGAGTTCATATGGGCAATATGGTTTATGACCTTGATGCTGGATCACGACATTTCAACGGTATAACTGCTATTAATTGTCTGTTTGTTCAACGATTAAAGTCTCACGTGATCTGAGTTCAGACTGGAGTCATCCTGGTTGGTTTCTGTCTATTGCAGATTTCTTCCAGTATGAAAGGACAAGAGCAATACGGCTTCCTTTACAAAATGTCTTCAAACTAAATGATGATATAATCTACATTCAATTAATTTATACATACCCTACTGTAGAACAGGGTTCGTTACGCTGGCAGAGCCCGGTAATTATGTAAAACTGAAACTTTTTCTGCACTGGTTCAAGTCCTCTTCCTAAGAATATGTTTATAATCAACATTCTTTCACAAATTACCCAATTTAATTCACCATAGCATTCCTCATATTAACCAAATGGAAAATCCTAGGCTATATACAAATCCAGAAAGGGCCAAAAATCATCAGCCCCCATGGATGATTACAACCCATTGCTGAGGCATTCCAATTACTTATTAAAGAACCACTATGTCCATCAACATCATCAATTTATATATTATTGCCCCAATGCTAGCCATAACCCTGCCTCTCACAACATGAATTCCTCTTCCCATATCTTATCCACTAATTAGTATAAATGTAGGCATATTATTTCTATTAGCCATATCACACCTAGCCATTTATTCCATCCTCATATCTGGATGAACTTCACATTCAAAATACTCACTCACTGGAGCTCCAGGAACAATAGCACAGAGGATCATCTCATATGAAGTAATGTAGCAGTTATTCTATTCTCAGTCTTACTGGTAAATGGATCATTTACACTTTCAACAGTAATTACTACACAAGAACACCTATGACTAATTTTCTCCTGACCCCTACCCAGAATTTGATTATCTCCGCAGTAGCAGAAATCCAGTGAAGCCCCACTTGATTTAACAGAAGTAGAATCAAAACCTGTACATGTCTTCAATGTAGAAAATGTAGCAGGCCCATTCACCGCGTCCTTCCTAGAGAATATGTCAATTTCCCTATAATAAACGTTTCCACAGCAATCTATTTTTAGGAGCATTCGACAATCCCTAGGTGCCAGAATTATAGATTCTTTCATCTTGTAAATATAGTTTTCTTTAAAAAATAATTTTTATAGTTTTACTACCTTTAAACAAAATGTACTCCATTGCTGTGGAATATTCCTTCATAGGAGCGTGCATGGTTCATTTCTGCATCCGTCTGTGATGGCCTTCAGGTTCCTTCAGGTTTGGCTCCTGTGGCTGCCAGTCCATGTCCGTGTGTCCTGGTGCAGGGCTGGTGGGTTTGTGTTCAACTGGGAGGAGCACTGTGGGTCTCTGTGCACGGACTTCGCTATCTGAGGCCCGATTGCTTCAGAAGTGGTTGCATCCCCCCGTTGCGTACCAGGCTTTCCATTGCTCCACATCCTGCTGATATTTGATACTATGTCTTTCATGTCTGCCATTCTGGTAGGTGTATGCACAGTATTTTTCTTATGGCTTTAATCCCTCTGTTGTTAGTGAAGTTGTGCATCTTGTGGTATTCATGGACTATTTCCTGTTGTTTTTGGAAAAGTTTTAAAAATTGTGGTCTGGTACACATAACATAAAATGTACTATCTTAACCATTTTTAAGTGCACATTTCAGGGTCAGGAAATAATTCACACTGTTGTGCAAACCTGACCACCATCATCCTCCAGAACTTTTTCATCTTGCAAAATTGAAACAGTCCCCATTAAACACTCACTCCCCATTGTCCCTCCCTCAGCCTCTGGCCCTCAACATCCTACTTTATGTCTCTATATTTCCGACTGCTCTAGGGGCCTTGCATGAGTGGATCAAGCACTGTTTGTTTTTTTGTGTCTAGCTTACATCACTGAGCATAATGCCCTCAAGGTTCATCCCTGCTGCATCCTGTGTCAGAATTGACTTCCTTTTTAGGCTGAATAGCATTCCCTTGTATTGATGGACCGTGTTTTTCTTCTCCATTCTTCCCTTAGTGGACACATGTAATATCTACATTCATTTCTGCTGTCATAATATTTGTGGAATAAAATCAGAAAGTCCTATGAATCAAAAGTCATTTGCCATTAACTTTTTTCTTAAACTTTTTTGTTGTGGAAAACATCAAGGCTAAGAAAAGGGAAAAATACATGTCAGCTTCACTTGTGTTCAGGAATTAATGCTTTACGGATTCACTTTATTCCCTGTGTGTGTGCTATGCGTGTGCATGTGCCTGTTTGCATAAATATGCTGTGCATGTGGATAGGTATGTGAACTTGCACACATTAGTGTGTGCATGGGCATATGGGTGCATGTGTGTTCACATGCTAGTGTGTGAATATATTTGTGCTGTGCACGTGCATATGTTTGTGTGTGTGCTGTGCCTGCCTGTGCGCACACCTGTGTGTTTGCTGGAACCACTTGCAAGTTGGCTGCAGACTGAATTGTGCCCCAGATATATCCGCACGCAGCTGCTCTAACAATCCTGCGTAGCCACGTAAAGGTCACAGATCTCAGGGATTTAAATGGAGGGAGCAGGATATCCTGACACAGAGTTTGTCTTCCAATGACTGTCACTGTCTCAGTAACATCCTTCACACCTTCTTTAAGCCGCATTCAGGGTCCAGTTTAGACTCCCATTACATTCAGTCACCTGTCCCAGGTCCCCTAAAGCAACAATGTCACCGTTGGAGAGCCCGGCCAAGGCTGGGGGTGCCCCTCCTGTTGGCCTGGCCTCCAGGCCCTGCCCTTGGCTCCTGTTTCCTCATATCTCAGCCAGGCCCCGACTTGGATCGGGCCGCCACCTCTTTCCTCACAGGGTCCCATCACCCAGTCAAGGGGGTTCATTCTCCCCCTAAACACAGCATCAGGAGTTGGGGGCTGACAGTCCACACTGGGTCTCCTTCATGTGAGACCCTGTGCTGTTGAAAGAGCAGGCACCCTGCCCTCGGGGGTGGGGGACTGGGGGGCGACATGCGGCCCACGATGGGCAGGCGGGTCTCCGGGTGGGGCGAGCCAGTGTGCAAGGAGTTCCGCGGTGGGTTCTCCTCTCCAACGGCTTCTGTGCCCCTACCTCTCCCCGTGCCTCCCCTCGAAGACAGCGCGGTGCCCGGGTTGGGAACCATGGGAGCCGTCAGCCACCGCCCCCTCTACACACACACACACACGCACACGCACACGCACACGCACACGCTGCAGGGAAGCAGGACCTGAGTGCAGGGCTCTCAGCGGCCCTGAGCGCCCCGCCCGGAATCGGCCAGCCGAATGGACAGACCGGATCTCCCGGCCCGGACCATGCAGGACTCTCCTGACCTGGCTTGCAGTGTGGCCACCTCCTTCTGGAAGCCTGGGAGTCTGGAATCAGGCCACTTCTTGTCTGTCCTGGCAGCAGACTGGGCTGCACTCTAAGAAGTTCGTGGCTCGCCCGTGGATCCTGACCATCAGGTGGCCAGAGAAATTGGGAACATTTCTGTTTTACCTGTTGAAATGTTTAATGACAAAGATTTTGTTCAGTTTCCTGACGTGGGTGTCCAAAGATGAGAGACCCATGTGTGTGATCTGTACCCCCTATGAGATCAGCCCTAAGCTAGTTTAAACATGATCAAGTTGTGTCTACATGGTAGATTTAGACCTCTGCATGTCCTGTCTACTGATTATGTTTAGAGCTGACCATGTGTTGTCTATAATAAGAAGATTTAGACCTGACCATGTTCTGTGTACGCTAGGACTATGGGGACCTGGGTAGAGACCCGGCCTGGCCTCAGTACTGGGAAGCTCCGTGCCTGCATCTGAATGTCAGTGCTTAGATGTCTAGGGTCTGGAGATGAGGTGGGCTTGTCTACATAACAGCCTCTCTTCTGAGTGTGGTGACCTGGTCCTCCCAAGGGTCAGTGCTATGGTCGGGGCCTTAGTCTTAATCCCTGCCAAGGTTCACCTTCCCTGGGGCTCATGGAGAATCCTCAGGAGGACTACCTGGCAATAATTCCAATTTACCAGCACGTGCATGGTGCATAGGGAAGCAGGTTTAGCTGCTGAATTGATTGCAGGGCACGCAGATCGGGCAAAAGGCCGATGGGTGACAGCTGAGGCTGCTGCTGAGCTCTCCCTCCAGTCTACCGTCCCTACTCAGCAGAGTCCAGAGCTGCCCCTCGGCTTTCTGCCCTGCTCTCCTGTATGTTTTCTCAGCATGTAAGTGAGACGAGAAAGGACTGAACATGCCAGCACCAGGGTCGTGTGTTCAACTCTAGTATGAAAGCTGTACAAACAGTTAAAATCACACAGAACCAAAGTGAGGACAGGAGGACTCCTCTGGGCCAAGTGTGGGGAAAGGAGACCCACCTGACACTTTTTCCCATCCCAGGAGGTCCCAGGGACCCAGCTTGTTTCCACATTGGGGGAGCCCCCTGCAGAGCCATGGTGTCCTGACCAAGGGGACGTGTGACCCCAGGTGCAGGGTCTGGGGAGGTGAGGTCACCCTGGGACTGTGGACATGTGACCCAGGTGGAGGGGTCTGGGGAGGTGGGTCACCCTGGTGAGTGTGGATGTGTGGCCCCAGGTATAGGGTGCGGGGACTGTGTGGGTCTCACCATACCTGCATGGGTCAGGATCACATGGATAGGGAGACCGCATATGCGCTCTTTGCCTGCAGTGTGTCCTGTCCCCTTTGAGATTTCCAACCTCTGCATTAAGGGTGTTGTCCTGATTAACCTGTGGTTCCTTTTCTTCTCTTCATCTTGTCACAAACATATGAGGTCAAGAATGTTCGAGTGGGTTGCTGCTCTGTGTTCCGGTGAGTGACAACACTTGGTGGTATCGTATTAATACTATAGCATATCATATGTCTAATCTATGGGGGTCACCACTGCCTGGGTCCCCCTGGACAGAGGTCAGGTGAGCACAGACTAGCCCCCCCTAAGAATGGTCTCCCACGTGCTCTGTGAGGGTACCGTGATGGCCCCTAAGGTAGGGGACTGTGTCTGGGCCTCCGACATTTGTGATGAAGGGGAGTCGAAATGGAATCTCAATTAACAAGACATTATTTTAAGAATTTATTTTAAGTGAAATAAAACACACGTCACATACCCTTTACCATCATCACCATTTTAAGTGCACGTTTCTGAGGCATCAGATAGATTCACTTTCTCGTGGAGCCATCACCACCATCACTAGAACTTTTCGTCCTGCAAAACCAAAATTCCACAACCATGAAAGTCTCATTCCCCATTCCCTCCCACTGCCCCTGGCACCGATAGCCACTTCAGTCCCTGAGTTGTCGACTCCAGGGCACCCACTGGAGTGGAATCCTGCAGTGTTTGCTGACGGGTCATTTTGGAAGAGCTGACTTTCAGTCTGAAGCGCTGCCTGTTCGCATCTGAAGAATCTGCATTTAAGGAGAGGGTGTATGAGGAAGGGGGTGTATGCGGGACAAAGGTGTCCGGGGTGCAGGTGAGCCAGGACCTGACCAGCTGCCTTTTGGGTCCTCTGGTCCCATCTCTTGGTCTGTGCCTCATCTGCATCATCACTGTCCCCGCTGGCACCGCTGGGGTGTTGTTGTCTGAATGAGAGTCCCCTGGTGCCCCTGTTCTCCTCCCCTCCTCCTGCTGGTTGCGGAGGGAACTGCTTGCTGTGTGGTCTCTACTCCTGAGGCATGAAGGACCCTGTAGCATGGACCTGCAGAGTGTGAGGTGTGGTCCCAAGAGCATGGGGCCCACATAGGACACGACATCGGGCCGTGACAAGTGCTAGGGCTGCCTCATCACTGACAGGGAATGTTGCCCAGATCCTGCTCCAGAGGGCGTGGTGGGTGGCCTGGGACCCTAGAGGCCCCATTCCTATACTGGAGCTTGGAGAGTGCATCCCCATGGGCTGCAGATTCACCCCATATCTAAGACATATCCCTCTGTCCTGTCTTTGAACTCAGGAAAACGAGCTCTCTTGTCCACAACATAGGCCTGGTCCTGTTGATATTAGGATTCTTTAAGTTAGGCGTCCTGGGATAGCAGTTTCTTTTAGGCCTGAGAAGGAACAACTCCGGAGTGTACAACAATTTCAGATGAAACTAATATTCAATGACTATCCCTAACTACTCGGTTGTTGACTTCTATTAGTCATTATTCTCCTGGTTTTAGCTCTGATGTGGGGATTACAGAGGAGTCAACATTTAAATCTTCGTAATCTGTGTATTTGTAGCTTCAGTATCGTTACTGACCCATAGTTTTTATGGTTTGGGAAGAGTTATTGATTTCATGTATCATGTAAAGGATACACAATGATGATAGGGCATTTAAGATTACAATAATAGCTAGTAAATTGTTCACAATTTCTCTACCTGTGCATCTATTGTATGCATATGAGTTTAGATGTCAATATTAGTGAAATGATATAGAGGACTAGAGAACTTATTTTAAAAATCACTATTAATGTGTGATGAAGAAAATGTAAAAGTTCTTCCATAATCGGTGATGTTGTATCTTGAGAGCCTAGATGAAATTGATATGCCTTAGTCATATACAGGATTTTAGCCTATCATTTAACTTTGACAAAGCTACATCACTTTTTACTTTTATCTCATTTATTGAGGAAGACATAATTGTTATGGTGTTGGCTTGAAACTGGTTGAAAAGGACTTGAGTCCTTCCTTATTTTACATTTACATAGGTAGGATCTTGAAACGTAGGATATGGTGGAGGACATCCGTGTAACCATTCTAGGTTAGGAGTAGCAATTCCCACTGCTAAGACTTCTTGTTTAGACACAAATGCTTTTCAAAGTATGAAGATTATTAGCATTACTGCTGCTACTGAGATGAATGAGCCTAAAGACAAAATATTTCATGTTGTGTGTGCCTCAGGGTACTCAGACTAACGTAGTGACATCCCTGAGAGGCCACGAAAGTGCTGCAGGAAGTCATATTTACTACTACAAATATACTTGTGAGGTGAATTTTTGCTCATGCTGAGTTAACTGTATAACCTAAGAATAGTGGGAATCAGTGTAGAAAGCCTCCTATAATAGTGAAGACTGCTCCCATGGACATTAGGTCATGGAAGTGTGCTACTACATAGTATGTATCCTGGAGGACAATGTCTGGGGATGAGTTGGCTAAGATGATTCCTGTCAAACCACCTACTGTAAAAAGAAAAACTAAAGCCTAAAACTCATAATATAGTAGGAGGTCATATAGTATTACCTCCGTGAACAGTTGCTAACCAGGGACTTCCCTGGTGACGCAGTGGTTAAGAATTCGTCTGCCAATGCAGGGGACACGGGTTCGAGCCCTTGTCTGGGAAGATTCCACATGCCGCGGAGCAAAAAGCCCGTGTGCCACAACTACTGAGCCTGCCCTCTAGAGCCCGCAAGCCACAACTACTGAAGCCCACGCGCCTAGAGGCCGTGCTCTGCAACAAGAGAAGCCACTGCAATGAAAGGGCCGCACACCGCAACGAAGAGTAGCTGCCGCTCACCGCAACCAGAGAAAGCCCATGCGCAGCAACCAAGACCCAACTCAGCCAAAAAAAAAAAAGAAAAGAAAAGAAAAAGAAAAATTAAATAAAGAGTTGCTAATCAGCTAGATACTTTTACTCCTGTAGGGATAGAAGTAATTACGGTAGCTGATGCAAAGTATGCTCCTGAGTCCACAGCTATCCCTATGGTAAACATATGATGGGCCCACAAGAGAACTCCTAAAAAACCAGTGGACATGACTCATACTATTCCCAGATAGCTGAAAGGCAATTTTTGTCCTAAATAGTAGGTAATGCTATGTGAGTTTATAACAAACCCTGTTAGGCCATGAATACAGACTTCAGGGTGAGCAAAGTATCAAAAGAGGTGTTGGTATAGGATTCGGTCTCCTCCTGCAGGGTCAAAGAAAGTAGTGTTTAGATTTCTATCTCTTAACAGCATGGCAATTCTGGCTGCTTGGACTGAGATTGGTAATTATAGTAATATGGCTATAGTTGGGGAAGATTAAACAAATAATGGTGTTTGGTATTGGGATATGACTGCTGGTTTTGTATTAAAGACAATAGTAATAAAAGTAATAATACCAAGAATTGAGGAGACACCTGCTAAATGTAAGGAGAAAACAGTTAGGTCGCCAGAGGCTCCTGCATGGGCCAGATTGCAGGCTAGAGCTGAATACACCGTCCCACTGGTACCAGAACCAGCTTCTACTATTGGTGATATGAGTAGGAGTAAGAATGATGGGGGAAGTAGTCAAAAGTTTATATGATTTATTGGGGGAAATGCTACTTCAGTTGTCCGAGTTATTAATGGCCCAAGTCAGTTTTCAAAGCCTGCAATCATAACGGGTACAGCTATAAAGAAAATTATTACAAGTGCAGGGACTGTTATGACAACCTTACAGATTTGGGCATCTCCAAGTAGCGGTCCAGGTCAGCATAGCTCAGCCTGGATTAATATAATTAAGGTGCTGCCTGCTACTCCAGCTCAAGCACCAAATAGTAAATATAAAATGCCGATATCTTTGTGATTTGTTGAAAATAATCAGCAGTGTATGAACAGAGGTAAAATGACTGAGTTAGAATTAGACTGTAAATCTAAAGACAGAGATTGAGCCCTCTTTCTGGCAAACCCTGTGGTGAATCAACAAATTGAATTGTAACTTCAGAGAAGCAGCTTCAATTCTGCCAGTGATTATCCTGCCTTTTTTTTTTTTTTCCTTTTTTTCTTTCTCAAATGAAGGAGAAGTAGACTGAAGTCAGTTGACTAGAGGATTTGCCTGTTAACTAAAGTTTCCTGGGGTTAAAACTCATCAATCTCGTAAAGATTTGGCTTCAATACAGTGTTTGCTTTACATTCAATTGATGTAGAATAAAGTCTTGCAATCCTTATTTTTAGGAATTAAGTAAATTTCACTTGTTTAGGGTTTTGAAAGCTCTTGGTCTGAACTAACCTAAATTCCTAGTCCAGCACCGATAGAATGGGTGTTGTGTGTAGTAACCGTGTGGGTATTATGATTGGTAATGATAGGAAGGTTATTTCTTTGTATGTTCAAATTGCTTTGTGTTTGTGTTGTTTAATGAAGGGAATATAGTTAGTGATGTGGAGTATGTTAGCTGCAAGTAGAAATATATGCTGAGGACTGCTATGATGGCTATTAGTGTTGGTAGAATGATGTTGTCGTTTTTGTTATCTCTTGGATAATTATTCATTTGGGTAGAAAGCCTGATAGTGATGGGCGATGTCCTAATGATACTATAATGGTGAGGAAAATGATTGTGATGGGAGGTGTTTTATCTCATGTGTGTGATAATGATACTCTTGTAGTACATGATCTGGGCATAAATAAGAAGAAGACAGTGTTGTTATGATATAAATTAGTATGGTTAGGATTGTTATAATCTGAATATACATTATAATAGCTGTTATTCATCCTATATGGGCAATTGATGAGGAGGGTGTAATATTTTCCAGGTGAGTATGGCGAAGTCTGCCTCAGCCTCCAGCTATGATTTATAATATCACTATGATTAATAGTATATTTAGGTTGATGGAAGGTGACCTGTGGTATAAAACTGATAGGGGTGCAATTTTGTCATGTTGATAGCATCAGGTCTGCTGTTCATGGGATGCCTCGTGTGACTTCAGGCACTCAGAAGTGAAATGGGGAAAGTCCTACTTTTGTGACAAGGGCGATTGTCATGAGGGTGGATGCTGCTGGATTAAAGATTCTTGTTATTCATTGTGCTCTTTGACCAGAGTATATTAGATTAATGATAATAGCCATTATAAGTAGTATTGATGTGGTGGACTGTTTTAGGAAATATTTGTTGGATGCTTCTGTAGCTTATGGGTTCATGTTTTTTATTAGAATGGGGATACCATTAACCAGTGTGAGCTTGTTATACAATTATATTTCCTGAGAAAATGGTCAGTAGAATGATGGTAAAAACAATGAGAGTTTATTAGCACAGGAAGGATATACAAAAATATTTTTGGGGTATGGGCCTGTAGCTTACTTAGAGAACTTTACTATATAGCATGTGGTGTAATGTGGTAGGTAGCATGGAGAATGTAAAATTATTAGGAAGAATTCAATTCCAGGAATCAGAGCATTGAAACCTCTATGATTTACTCTATCAAAGTAACTCTTTTGTCAGACATATTTCTTAAATTTGTGGTGGGTTGCCTGGTATGATGACAAGTAGTGAAAACTCTCATATACATAAGATTAATGTTAGTCGTAAAAACACTTTTCATAAGAGATGTATGCGTTGATCATATCAAAATTGTAGGTAGGAGGCTCAAATTCATAGAAAGGAGATTGTTAGATGAGTTTTAATGATGACTTGGGCTGTATATAATTCTGGCACCTAGGGATTGTCGAATGCTCCTAAAAATAGATTGCTGTGGAAATTTTATTATAGGGACATTGACATATTCTCTAGGAGGGACGGGGTGAATGGGCCTGCTACATTTTCTACATTGAAGACATATACAGGTTTTGATGCTACTTCCGTGAAATCAAGTGGGGCTTCGTTGGATTTCGGCTACTGCGGAGATAATCAAATTCTGGGTAGGGGTCAGGAGAAAATTAGTCATAGGTGTTCTTGTGTAATAATTACTGTTGAAAGTGTAAATGATCCATTTATCAGTAAGACTGAGAATAGAATAACTGCTACATTACTTCATATGAGATGATTGTGCTATTGCTCCTAGAGCTCCAGTGAGTGAGTATTTTGAATGTGAAGTTCATCCAGATCTGAGGATGGAGTAAATGGCTAGGTGTGATATGGCTAATAGAAATAATATGCCTACATTTATATTAATTAGTGGATAAGATATGGGAAGAGGAATTCATGTTGTGAGAGCCAGGGTTAAGGCTAGCATTGGGGTTAAGGCTAGCAAGAGAAGCCACCGCAATGAGAAGCCCGCGCACCGCAACAAAGAGTAGCCCCCGCTTGCCGCAACTAGGCAAAGCCTGCGCATAGCAACGAAGACCCAACGCAGCCAAAAACAAATTAATTAATTAATTAGTTAACTATTTTAAACAAAAGTACTATATCCTTCTGTACAGCTTCTCTGGGAAGAACAGAGAGATGGCGTAGGAGAGTGAGAAAGACCAATATTTAGTGCACATCTCTCATGCAGCTGCTCTGCTGGCTCAGATAGATTTATCCCCACTTTACAAAGGAGGAAATAATCTCAGAGAGGTTTAGTAATTTTCCCAAAGCCAAACAGCTATGGAGTGGCAGAACCAAGATCTGAACCAAGTCTGTTACCTTCAAAGCCTAAGTCCTCATCACAACAAAACTCAATTAACATTTACATTTATCGAATTACATTGCAACCTGGGGAGTTCTTGGCACAATCCTGAATAAGAGTGAGAAAGAAAGAAATAGCATTGTTCCTACAGTCAACCCAAATTTTTGGAGCAGCTGCTAGATGCCTGGCCCTTTTTGGGGCTCAGCAGTGATCAAGACAGGAAGAGTCCTGCTTTCATGAACCACGTAGTGGGGAGGAGAGACGGGTGCAACTTGGGTGAGGGATTTCACCTTGCTGGACCTCTGTTTTGTCATCTGGAAAATGGGATGGGTGTTCCTCATTTTCTGGGATTGTCCAGCCCTCACATTCTCTGATTCCATAAGAAGCATTTGTTTTCCTGTTTCTTTAAAATTCATTCAGGCCGTGAGCTGTGATGAATGTTGTTAGCTGCTCCCCAAATCACTCTATTCCCACCCTTTTCCTGTGATCAGGTCTTTCCCGAAACATGACTCACAGTCAGTCAAGTCACAGAACCTAAGGGGCACCCAGCAGAAAAATTCCAACCCTTGCTTCCCAGGAGCTCTGCGGTCTACCTGCCAGGTAAACTTAACTCACCTGGCACAAGGTGGCCATCCCTGGTTTCACATCAACATGATCTCAGGCACAAACCTCCTTGTTTTTCCATTTTGTCTTTAAGTTACTTGTTGAAACAACTGCACAAATATGACACAGATATAAAATCAGGCATCTTCTGCCCCCAGTGCCTACTAATAAATGATTTTCTGCCACTTTAATGATAAAGATAGAACATTTCAACATTCTGCTACCCTTATTATTTGTCATTTTTGTTGATATTTCTATTGACTACATCTTTCAATATTTTAACAATGGAACATTTATTTAGGGTGTTCCAGACCCAGCCTTTAGTGGTAAAGGTTTCGTTGTTATATTTCTATTATGTTTCCTTTCAAAATCATTATCCTATTTAAATGGATTAAGTCAATTCTATAGGCATTTATCTTATGATATTGATGAAATTGATACATAGAGGGCAGTAGTACAAGTTGATTGGACTTGAGAACCTCTATTAGCACAGTTAAGTATAAATATTATCTATATGTAAACCAAAGTACAGGCCGAGTGAGATTCTCTGACTTTTTTCCACTGTCTGCCCCTCAAGCCTGTGAGAAATGGAATAGTTCTTGCCCTATCAGTAAACAAAGGATGTCACAGTCTTCAGCACTTGCAGCCCTCCAATGTGAGCCGGCGGGCCCTGAGGCACTCAGGATATGCAAATACAGAATGCAGGCCCCAGAGAGCTGAGGTGCATATCAAAGGAAGGATTTCAGTGAGCCCAGGCAAAGAAAAGCGCCGCATTCCTCACCTTGGGAGAGCTGGTTTTCCTTAGTTAACAATCACCTTTGGATGTTCCCCATTACCTGCGCCAGTCCCCCGCCCTGTCCCCTCCCCCCAGTACTTTAGGTCAAGGAGGAAGGAGCGCAGAGGGACTCGGCTGAATAAGGGGCCTGCGCGCCTCGGGAGGAGTTTTCAGCCGCTTTCCCTGCAGTCGGGAAGAGGGGCGCTGACGCTGCAGCCGGACCCTGCGCCTCCCTTGCCCCGTTTCCCCTCAGGACGCTCAGGCCGACCCCCTCCTCACGCCCACCAGGCCTCGCGAGCCAGGACGAGGGCAGGGGCGAGAGGAGGGACCGAAGTTCCCGGGGACCAGACGCTGGAGGCCGCTCTTTCTGCACAGCAGCGGCGGGTGGCAGCGAACCCCTGCCCCTCAGAAGCTGGTCTTGTGCTGCCGCCCGGGCACCGGACCAGGCGGAGGGTCGTCGCCCACTTACCCGGCCCGCCGTCCCCGCGACTGTCATGGCTTCGGCCGCCGGGGCACCTCCAGAGCTGGCAGCCTCAGTGAGGTCGCCCTGCCCTCGGGCTCCGGGGCAGTTCCGTGAAGGCGGAGGGAAGAGACCCCGCCTGAGCCGGGAGTTCCAGCTCTGAGGAAACGCGGGCTCTGTTCAGCGCGCAGTGGGTGGGACCGCTCTGCCCCGAGGCCTTCCGGGAGGGAGCGGGGCGGCGGGGGAGGGAGCCGCCAGGAGCGCAGGGCCCCGTGGGGGGTCCTGGAGTGGCGGCCCGGCCTGGGGTCCACGCCCATTGTGGCCGCAGCCCAGGCCTTTTTCCTGGAACCCTACACAAAAAAATTAGAAAGATACACAGTCTATAGTAAATACTCACAAATGATTGTTGCTGCTGTGCTCACTATTCTATTAAAGGTGTAAATCCATAAAACACTTTAAGTTCAAAATTAAATGTGAATTTTTACCTTTCTAATTATGTGTCTGATATTCACAGTTGTGGTTAATGAATCAGAGACTGTGGCATCACTAGTTAAAAATCAGCTTGTTAAAAAAATAGAACTCAGGCCCACCGGACCTACTGAATCACAATCTGCACTTTTACAATCTCCCCAGTGTACTCGTGTACCCATGAATAGTTGAAAGGTACATTTCTACCTCGACAGGTCTTTTCTCTATGAGAAATACACACATTTTATCCAGTTTGATATAAATAAAACACTCAAAAATGCATATGCCTGTGTTGAAACCATCATTTTATCATTTCTTTTCCAGACAAGTATAGTCTCTATACTGGTTTTGTGGCTCACATGCCATACTCTTTTCTTGTAGTTAGAAATAAGGTAGAAAAAGTTACTTTGTAAATATATATATATATATATATGTATTAGTGGATAATTGAAGACACTCTTCTAAATTAAAACCTTCTCTTAACTTGCTGTTTTCTTCTTGGGTCATATTATGAACTCTTCCCGTGGCCACATGGCATGTGTACGTTGAATTTCAGGGACTGCTGACATTCCAGGATGTGGCCATAGATTTCTGTCAAGAGGAGTGAGAATGCCTGGACCAAGATCAATGGGAATTGTACAGGGATGTGATGTTAGAGAAGTATAGGAACCTGCTCTCCTTGGGTGAGGATACCTTCCTTCCAGAATTCCTTATCCAACCACAGGGTTTGCAGTCCTTCATTTGTACAATGTCTCCAGGAATCTTCTGCTTCCTACAATAGGGTTTCAGATTGCAACGTTTCAGGAAAGATTGGGAGTTTGTGGGTATAATTTTTCTTATTCTTTTAAAATTGCAGCCTCCCTTTTAATATACTTTGTAACTGCTTGGGATGTGTCTATATGAACTGTGTACTATATGCTTCTGTTATAGTCCTTACAATATTTTATTGCCTTATTTTCTCTAACAATTTTCCATGGATTCTTTGGGCTTAAGGTATATTAAAAGGGAGACTGCGAATCTGGGACTTCCCTGGTGATGCAGTGATTAAGAATTCGCCTGCCAATGCAGGGGACCCGGTTCGATCCCCGGTCCGGGAAGATCTCACGTGCCACGGAACAACTAAGCCATTGGGCCACAACTACTGAGTCTGCACGCCACAACTACTGAAGCAGGTGTGTCTTGAGCCCATGCGCCATTTATTTTTGGGAGAATAAAACCACTTCTGAGTGATTAAAATTTAGGCCAGCTAGTCAAAATGCTTTATCACCTGTTCTTCTAAAACACTGGTCAATGGAACAAGTTTTCCTAGGGATAACAGTGTAATTGTATTCTGGAGTTCATATGGGCAATATGGTTTATGACCTTGATGCTGGATCACGACATTTCAACGGTATAACTGCTATTAATTGTCTGTTTGTTCAACGATTAAAGTCTCACGTGATCTGAGTTCAGACTGGAGTCATCCTGGTTGGTTTCTGTCTATTGCAGATTTCTTCCAGTATGAAAGGACAAGAGCAATACGGCTTCCTTTACAAAATGTCTTCAAACTAAATGATGATATAATCTACATTCAATTAATTTATACATACCCTACTGTAGAACAGGGTTCGTTACGCTGGCAGAGCCCGGTAATTATGTAAAACTGAAACTTTTTCTGCACTGGTTCAAGTCCTCTTCCTAAGAATATGTTTATAATCAACATTCTTTCACAAATTACCCAATTTAATTCACCATAGCATTCCTCATATTAACCAAATGGAAAATCCTAGGCTATATACAAATCCAGAAAGGGCCAAAAATCATCAGCCCCCATGGATGATTACAACCCATTGCTGAGGCATTCCAATTACTTATTAAAGAACCACTATGTCCATCAACATCATCAATTTATATATTATTGCCCCAATGCTAGCCATAACCCTGCCTCTCACAACATGAATTCCTCTTCCCATATCTTATCCACTAATTAGTATAAATGTAGGCATATTATTTCTATTAGCCATATCACACCTAGCCATTTATTCCATCCTCATATCTGGATGAACTTCACATTCAAAATACTCACTCACTGGAGCTCCAGGAACAATAGCACAGAGGATCATCTCATATGAAGTAATGTAGCAGTTATTCTATTCTCAGTCTTACTGGTAAATGGATCATTTACACTTTCAACAGTAATTACTACACAAGAACACCTATGACTAATTTTCTCCTGACCCCTACCCAGAATTTGATTATCTCCGCAGTAGCAGAAATCCAGTGAAGCCCCACTTGATTTAACAGAAGTAGAATCAAAACCTGTACATGTCTTCAATGTAGAAAATGTAGCAGGCCCATTCACCGCGTCCTTCCTAGAGAATATGTCAATTTCCCTATAATAAACGTTTCCACAGCAATCTATTTTTAGGAGCATTCGACAATCCCTAGGTGCCAGAATTATAGATTCTTTCATCTTGTAAATATAGTTTTCTTTAAAAAATAATTTTTATAGTTTTACTACCTTTAAACAAAATGTACTCCATTGCTGTGGAATATTCCTTCATAGGAGCGTGCATGGTTCATTTCTGCATCCGTCTGTGATGGCCTTCAGGTTCCTTCAGGTTTGGCTCCTGTGGCTGCCAGTCCATGTCCGTGTGTCCTGGTGCAGGGCTGGTGGGTTTGTGTTCAACTGGGAGGAGCACTGTGGGTCTCTGTGCACGGACTTCGCTATCTGAGGCCCGATTGCTTCAGAAGTGGTTGCATCCCCCCGTTGCGTACCAGGCTTTCCATTGCTCCACATCCTGCTGATATTTGATACTATGTCTTTCATGTCTGCCATTCTGGTAGGTGTATGCACAGTATTTTTCTTATGGCTTTAATCCCTCTGTTGTTAGTGAAGTTGTGCATCTTGTGGTATTCATGGACTATTTCCTGTTGTTTTTGGAAAAGTTTTAAAAATTGTGGTCTGGTACACATAACATAAAATGTACTATCTTAACCATTTTTAAGTGCACATTTCAGGGTCAGGAAATAATTCACACTGTTGTGCAAACCTGACCACCATCATCCTCCAGAACTTTTTCATCTTGCAAAATTGAAACAGTCCCCATTAAACACTCACTCCCCATTGTCCCTCCCTCAGCCTCTGGCCCTCAACATCCTACTTTATGTCTCTATATTTCCGACTGCTCTAGGGGCCTTGTATGAGTGGATCAAGCACTGTTTGTTTTTTTGTGTCTAGCTTACATCACTGAGCATAATGCCCTCAAGGTTCATCCCTGCTGCATCCTGTGTCAGAATTGACTTCCTTTTTAGGCTGAATAGCATTCCCTTGTATTGATGGACCGTGTTTTTCTTCTCCATTCTTCCCTTAGTGGACACATGTAATATCTACATTCATTTCTGCTGTCATAATATTTGTGGAATAAAATCAGAAAGTCCTATGAATCAAAAGTCATTTGCCATTAACTTTTTTCTTAAACTTTTTTGTTGTGGAAAACATCAAGGCTAAGAAAAGGGAAAAATACATGTCAGCTTCACTTGTGTTCAGGAATTAATGCTTTACGGATTCACTTTATTCCCTGTGTGTGTGCTATGCGTGTGCATGTGCCTGTTTGCATACATATGCTGTGCATGTGGATAGGTATGTGAACTTGCACACATTAGTGTGTGCATGGGCATATGGGTGCATGTGTGTTCACATGCTAGTGTGTGAATATATTTGTGCTGTGCACGTGCATATGTTTGTGTGTGTGCTGTGCCTGCCTGTGCGCACACCTGTGTGTTTGCTGGAACCACTTGCAAGTTGGCTGCAGACTGAATTGTGCCCCAGATATATCCGCACGCAGCTGCTCTAACAATCCTGCGTAGCCACGTAAAGGTCACAGATCTCAGGGATTTAAATGGAGGGAGCAGGATATCCTGACACAGAGTTTGTCTTCCAATGACTGTCACTGTCTCAGTAACATCCTTCACACCTTCTTTAAGCCGCATTCAGGGTCCAGTTTAGACTCCCATTACATTCAGTCACCTGTCCCAGGTCCCCTAAAGCAACAATGTCACCGTTGGAGAGCCCGGCCAAGGCTGGGGGTGCCCCTTCTGTTGGCCTGGCCTCCAGGCCCTGCCCTTGGCTCCTGTTTCCTCATATCTCAGCCAGGCCCCGACTTGGATCGGGCCGCCACCTCTTTCCTCACAGGGTCCCATCGCCCAGTCAAGGGGGTTCATTCTCCCCCTAAACACAGCATCAGGAGTTGGGGGCTGACAGTCCACACTGGGTCTCCTTCATGTGAGACCCTGTGCTGTTGAAAGAGCAGGCACCCTGCCCTCGGGGGTGGGGGACTGGGGGGCGACATGCGGCCCACGATGGGCAGGCGGGTCTCCGGGTGGGGCGAGCCAGTGTGCAAGGAGTTCCGCGGTGGGTTCTCCTCTCCAACGGCTTCTGTGCCCCTACCTCTCCCCGTGCCTCCCCTCGAAGACAGCGCGGTGCCCGGGTTGGGAACCATGGGAGCCGTCAGCCACCGCCCCCTCTACACACACACACACACGCACACGCACACGCACACGCACACGCTGCAGGGAAGCAGGACCTGAGTGCAGGGCTCTCAGCGGCCCTGAGCGCCCCGCCCGGAATCGGCCAGCCGAATGGACAGACCGGATCTCCCGGACCGGACCATGCAGGACTCTCCTGCCTGGGCTTTCAGTGTGGCCGCCTCCTTCTGGAAGCCTGGGAGGCTGGAATCAGGCCACTTCTTGTCTGTCCTGGCAGCAGACTGGGCTGCACTCTAAGAAGTTCGTGGCTCGCCCGTGGATCCTGACCATCAGGTGGCCAGAGAAATTGGGAACATTTCTGTTTTGCCTGTTGAAATGTTTAATGACAAAGATTTTGTTCAGTTTCCTGACGTGGGTGTCCAAAGATGAGAGACCCATGTGTGTGATCTGTACCCCCTATGAGATCAGCCCTAAGCTAGTTTAAACATGATCAAGTTGTGTCTACATGGTAGATTTAGACCTCTGCATGTCCTGTCTACTGATTATGTTTAGAGCTGACCATGTGTTGTCTATAATAAGAAGATTTAGACCTGACCATGTTCTGTGTACGCTAGGACTATGGGGACCTGGGTAGAGACCCGGCCTGGCCTCAGTACTGGGAAGCTCCGTGCCTGCATCTGAATGTCAGGGCTTAGATGTCTGGGGTTTGGAGCTGAGGTGGGCTTGTCTACGTAACAGCCTCTCTTCTGAGTGTGGTGACCTGGTCCTCCCAAGGGTCAGTGCTATGTTCGGGGCCTTACTCTTAATCCCTGCAAGGTTCACCTTCCCTGGGGCTCATGGAGAATCCTCAGGAGGACTACCTGGCAATAATTCCAATTTACCAGCACGTGCATGGTGCATAGGGAAGCAGGTTTAGCTGCTGAATTGATTGCAGGGCACGCAGATCGGGCAAAAGGCCGATGGGTGACAGCTGAGGCTGCTGCTGAGCTCTCCCTCCAGTCTACCGTCCCTACTCAGCAGAGTCCAGAGCTGCCCCTCGGCTTTCTGCCCTGCTCTCCTGTATGTTTTCTCAGCATGTAAGTGAGACGAGAAAGGACTGAACATGCCAGCACCAGGGTCGTGTGTTCAACTCTAGTATGAAAGCTGTACAAACAGTTAAAATCACACAGAACCAAAGTGAGGACAGGAGGACTCCTCTGGGCCAAGTGTGGGGAAAGGAGACCCACCTGACACTTTTTCCCATCCCAGGAGGTCCCAGGGACCCAGCTTGTTTCCACATTGGGGGAGCCCCCTGCAGAGCCATGGTGTCCTGACCAAGGGGACGTGTGACCCCAGGTGCAGGGTCTGGGGAGGTGAGGTCACCCTGGGACTGTGGACATGTGACCCAGGTGGAGGGGTCTGGGGAGGTGGGTCACCCTGGTGAGTGTGGATGTGTGGCCCCAGGTTTAGGGTGCGGGGACTGTGTGGGTCTCACCATACCTGCATGGGTCAGGATCACATGGATAGGGAGACCGCATATGCGCTCTTTGCCTGCAGTGTGTCCTGTCCCCTTTGAGATTTCCAACCTCTGCATTAAGGGTGTTGTCCTGATTAACCTGTGGTTCCTTTTCTTCTCTTCATCTTGTCACAAACATATGAGGTCAAGAATGTTCGAGTGGGTTGCTGCTCTGTGTTCCGGTGAGTGACAACACTTGGTGGTATCGTATTAATACTATAGCATATCATATGTCTAATCTATGGGGGTCACCACTGCCTGGGTCCCCCTGGACAGAGGTCAGGTGAGCACAGACTAGCACCCCCTAAGAATGGTCTCCCACGTGCTCTGTGAGGGTACCGTGATGGCCCCTAAGGTAGGGGACTGTGTCTGGGCCTCCGACATTTGTGATGAAGGGGAGTCGAAATGGAATCTCAATTAACAAGACATTATTTTAAGAATTTATTTTAAGTGAAATAAAACACACGTCACATACCCTTTACCATCATCACCATTTTAAGTGCACGTTTCTGAGGCATCAGATAGATTCACTTTCTCGTGGAGCCATCACCACCATCACTAGAACTTTTCGTCCTGCAAAACCAAAATTCCACAACCATGAAAGTCTCATTCCCCATTCCCTCCCACTGCCCCTGGCACCGATAGCCACTTCAGTCCCTGAGTTGTCGACTCCAGGGCACCCACTGGAGTGGAATCCTGCAGTGTTTGCTGACGGGTCATTTTGGAAGAGCTGACTTTCAGTCTGAAGCGCTGCCTGTTCGCATCTGAAGAATCTGCATTTAAGGAGAGGGTGTATGAGGAAGGGGGTGTATGCGGGACAAAGGTGTCCGGGGTGCAGGTGAGCCAGGACCTGACCAGCTGCCTTTTGGGTCCTCTGGTCCCATCTCTTGGTCTGTGCCTCATCTGCATCATCACTGTCCCCGCTGGCACCGCTGGGGTGTTGTTGTCTGAATGAGAGTCCCCTGGTGCCCCTGTTCTCCTCCCCTCCTCCTGCTGGTTGCGGAGGGAACTGCTTGCTGTGTGGTCTCTACTCCTGAGGCATGAAGGACCCTGTAGCATGGACCTGCAGAGTGTGAGGTGTGGTCCCAAGAGCATGGGGCCCACATAGGACACGACATCGGGCCGTGACAAGTGCTAGGGCTGCCTCATCACTGACAGGGAATGTTGCCCAGATCCTGCTCCAGAGGGCGTGGTGGGTGGCCTGGGACCCTAGAGGCCCCATTCCTATACTGGAGCTTGGAGAGTGCATCCCCATGGGCTGCAGATTCACCCCATATCTAAGACATATCCCTCTGTCCTGTCTTTGAACTCAGGAAAACGAGCTCTCTTGTCCACAACATAGGCCTGGTCCTGTTGATATTAGGATTCTTTAAGTTAGGCGTCCTGGGATAGCAGTTTCTTTTAGGCCTGAGAAGGAACAACTCCGGAGTGTACAACAATTTCAGATGAAACTAATATTCAATGACTATCCCTAACTACTCGGTTGTTGACTTCTATTAGTCATTATTCTCCTGGTTTTAGCTCTGATGTGGGGATTACAGAGGAGTCAACATTTAAATCTTCGTAATCTGTGTATTTGTAGCTTCAGTATCGTTACTGACCCATAGTTTTTATGGTTTGGGAAGAGTTATTGATTTCATGTATCATGTAAAGGATACACAATGATGATAGGGCATTTAAGATTACAATAATAGCTAGTAAATTGTTCACAATTTCTCTACCTGTGCATCTATTGTATGCATATGAGTTTAGATGTCAATATTAGTGAAATGATATAGAGGACTAGAGAACTTATTTTAAAAATCACTATTAATGTGTGATGAAGAAAATGTAAAAGTTCTTCCATAATCGGTGATGTTGTATCTTGAGAGCCTAGATGAAATTGATATGCCTTAGTCATATACAGGATTTTAGCCTATCATTTAACTTTGACAAAGCTACATCACTTTTTACTTTTATCTCATTTATTGAGGAAGACATAATTGTTATGGTGTTGGCTTGAAACTGGTTGAAAAGGACTTGAGTCCTTCCTTATTTTACATTTACATAGGTAGGATCTTGAAACGTAGGATATGGTGGAGGACATCCGTGTAACCATTCTAGGTTAGGAGTAGCAATTCCCACTGCTAAGACTTCTTGTTTAGACACAAATGCTTTTCAAAGTATGAAGATTATTAGCATTACTGCTGCTACTGAGATGAATGAGCCTAAAGACAAAATATTTCATGTTGTGTGTGCCTCAGGGTACTCAGACTAACGTAGTGACATCCCTGAGAGGCCACGAAAGTGCTGCAGGAAGTCATATTTACTACTACAAATATACTTGTGAGGTGAATTTTTGCTCATGCTGAGTTAACTGTATAACCTAAGAATAGTGGGAATCAGTGTAGAAAGCCTCCTATAATAGTGAAGACTGCTCCCATGGACATTAGGTCATGGAAGTGTGCTACTACATAGTATGTATCCTGGAGGACAATGTCTGGGGATGAGTTGGCTAAGATGATTCCTGTCAAACCACCTACTGTAAAAAGAAAAACTAAAGCCTAAAACTCATAATATAGTAGGAGGTCATATAGTATTACCTCCGTGAACAGTTGCTAACCAGGGACTTCCCTGGTGACGCAGTGGTTAAGAATTCGTCTGCCAATGCAGGGGACACGGGTTCGAGCCCTTGTCTGGGAAGATTCCACATGCCGCGGAGCAAAAAGCCCGTGTGCCACAACTACTGAGCCTGCCCTCTAGAGCCCGCAAGCCACAACTACTGAAGCCCACGCGCCTAGAGGCCGTGCTCTGCAACAAGAGAAGCCACTGCAATGAAAGGGCCGCACACCGCAACGAAGAGTAGCTGCCGCTCACCGCAACCAGAGAAAGCCCATGCGCAGCAACCAAGACCCAACTCAGCCAAAAAAAAAAAAGAAAAGAAAAGAAAAAGAAAAATTAAATAAAGAGTTGCTAATCAGCTAGATACTTTTACTCCTGTAGGGATAGAAGTAATTACGGTAGCTGATGCAAAGTATGCTCCTGAGTCCACAGCTATCCCTATGGTAAACATATGATGGGCCCACAAGAGAACTCCTAAAAAACCAGTGGACATGACTCATACTATTCCCAGATAGCTGAAAGGCAATTTTTGTCCTAAATAGTAGGTAATGCTATGTGAGTTTATAACAAACCCTGTTAGGCCATGAATACAGACTTCAGGGTGAGCAAAGTATCAAAAGAGGTGTTGGTATAGGATTCGGTCTCCTCCTGCAGGGTCAAAGAAAGTAGTGTTTAGATTTCTATCTCTTAACAGCATGGCAATTCTGGCTGCTTGGACTGAGATTGGTAATTATAGTAATATGGCTATAGTTGGGGAAGATTAAACAAATAATGGTGTTTGGTATTGGGATATGACTGCTGGTTTTGTATTAAAGACAATAGTAATAAAAGTAATAATACCAAGAATTGAGGAGACACCTGCTAAATGTAAGGAGAAAACAGTTAGGTCGCCAGAGGCTCCTGCATGGGCCAGATTGCAGGCTAGAGCTGAATACACCGTCCCACTGGTACCAGAACCAGCTTCTACTATTGGTGATATGAGTAGGAGTAAGAATGATGGGGGAAGTAGTCAAAAGTTTATATGATTTATTGGGGGAAATGCTACTTCAGTTGTCCGAGTTATTAATGGCCCAAGTCAGTTTTCAAAGCCTGCAATCATAACGGGTACAGCTATAAAGAAAATTATTACAAGTGCAGGGACTGTTATGACAACCTTACAGATTTGGGCATCTCCAAGTAGCGGTCCAGGTCAGCATAGCTCAGCCTGGATTAATATAATTAAGGTGCTGCCTGCTACTCCAGCTCAAGCACCAAATAGTAAATATAAAATGCCGATATCTTTGTGATTTGTTGAAAATAATCAGCAGTGTATGAACAGAGGTAAAATGACTGAGTTAGAATTAGACTGTAAATCTAAAGACAGAGATTGAGCCCTCTTTCTGGCAAACCCTGTGGTGAATCAACAAATTGAATTGTAACTTCAGAGAAGCAGCTTCAATTCTGCCAGTGATTATCCTGCCTTTTTTTTTTTTTTCTTTTTTTCTTTCTCAAATGAAGGAGAAGTAGACTGAAGTCAGTTGACTAGAGGATTTGCCTGTTAACTAAAGTTTCCTGGGGTTAAAACTCATCAATCTCGTAAAGATTTGGCTTCAATACAGTGTTTGCTTTACATTCAATTGATGTAGAATAAAGTCTTGCAATCCTTATTTTTAGGAATTAAGTAAATTTCACTTGTTTAGGGTTTTGAAAGCTCTTGGTCTGAACTAACCTAAATTCCTAGTCCAGCACCGATAGAATGGGTGTTGTGTGTAGTAACCGTGTGGGTATTATGATTGGTAATGATAGGAAGGTTATTTCTTTGTATGTTCAAATTGCTTTGTGTTTGTGTTGTTTAATGAAGGGAATATAGTTAGTGATGTGGAGTATGTTAGCTGCAAGTAGAAATATATGCTGAGGACTGCTATGATGGCTATTAGTGTTGGTAGAATGATGTTGTCGTTTTTGTTATCTCTTGGATAATTATTCATTTGGGTAGAAAGCCTGATAGTGATGGGCGATGTCCTAATGATACTATAATGGTGAGGAAAATGATTGTGATGGGAGGTGTTTTATCTCATGTGTGTGATAATGATACTCTTGTAGTACATGATCTGGGCATAAATAAGAAGAAGACAGTGTTGTTATGATATAAATTAGTATGGTTAGGATTGTTATAATCTGAATATACATTATAATAGCTGTTATTCATCCTATATGGGCAATTGATGAGGAGGGTGTAATATTTTCCAGGTGAGTATGGCGAAGTCTGCCTCAGCCTCCAGCTATGATTTATAATATCACTATGATTAATAGTATATTTAGGTTGATGGAAGGTGACCTGTGGTATAAAACTGATAGGGGTGCAATTTTGTCATGTTGATAGCATCAGGTCTGCTGTTCATGGGATGCCTCGTGTGACTTCAGGCACTCAGAAGTGAAATGGGGAAAGTCCTACTTTTGTGACAAGGGCGATTGTCATGAGGGTGGATGCTGCTGGATTAAAGATTCTTGTTATTCATTGTGCTCTTTGACCAGAGTATATTAGATTAATGATAATAGCCATTATAAGTAGTATTGATGTGGTGGACTGTTTTAGGAAATATTTGTTGGATGCTTCTGTAGCTTATGGGTTCATGTTTTTTATTAGAATGGGGATACCATTAACCAGTGTGAGCTTGTTATACAATTATATTTCCTGAGAAAATGGTCAGTAGAATGATGGTAAAAACAATGAGAGTTTATTAGCACAGGAAGGATATACAAAAATATTTTTGGGGTATGGGCCTGTAGCTTACTTAGAGAACTTTACTATATAGCATGTGGTGTAATGTGGTAGGTAGCATGGAGAATGTAAAATTATTAGGAAGAATTCAATTCCAGGAATCAGAGCATTGAAACCTCTATGATTTACTCTATCAAAGTAACTCTTTTGTCAGACATATTTCTTAAATTTGTGGTGGGTTGCCTGGTATGATGACAAGTAGTGAAAACTCTCATATACATAAGATTAATGTTAGTCGTAAAAACACTTTTCATAAGAGATGTATGCGTTGATCATATCAAAATTGTAGGTAGGAGGCTCAAATTCATAGAAAGGAGATTGTTAGATGAGTTTTAATGATGACTTGGGCTGTATATAATTCTGGCACCTAGGGATTGTCGAATGCTCCTAAAAATAGATTGCTGTGGAAATTTTATTATAGGGACATTGACATATTCTCTAGGAGGGACGGGGTGAATGGGCCTGCTACATTTTCTACATTGAAGACATATACAGGTTTTGATGCTACTTCCGTGAAATCAAGTGGGGCTTCGTTGGATTTCGGCTACTGCGGAGATAATCAAATTCTGGGTAGGGGTCAGGAGAAAATTAGTCATAGGTGTTCTTGTGTAATAATTACTGTTGAAAGTGTAAATGATCCATTTATCAGTAAGACTGAGAATAGAATAACTGCTACATTACTTCATATGAGATGATTGTGCTATTGCTCCTAGAGCTCCAGTGAGTGAGTATTTTGAATGTGAAGTTCATCCAGATCTGAGGATGGAGTAAATGGCTAGGTGTGATATGGCTAATAGAAATAATATGCCTACATTTATATTAATTAGTGGATAAGATATGGGAAGAGGAATTCATGTTGTGAGAGCCAGGGTTAAGGCTAGCATTGGGGTTAAGGCTAGCAAGAGAAGCCACCGCAATGAGAAGCCCGCGCACCGCAACAAAGAGTAGCCCCCGCTTGCCGCAACTAGGCAAAGCCTGCGCATAGCAACGAAGACCCAACGCAGCCAAAAACAAATTAATTAATTAATTAGTTAACTATTTTAAACAAAAGTACTATATCCTTCTGTACAGCTTCTCTGGGAAGAACAGAGAGATGGCGTAGGAGAGTGAGAAAGACCAATATTTAGTGCACATCTCTCATGCAGCTGCTCTGCTGGCTCAGATAGATTTATCCCCACTTTACAAAGGAGGAAATAATCTCAGAGAGGTTTAGTAATTTTCCCAAAGCCAAACAGCTATGGAGTGGCAGAACCAAGATCTGAACCAAGTCTGTTACCTTCAAAGCCTAAGTCCTCATCACAACAAAACTCAATTAATATTTACATTTATCGAATTACATTGCAACCTGGGGAGTTCTTGGCACAATCCTGAATAAGAGTGAGAAAGAAAGAAATAGCATTGTTCCTACAGTCAACCCAAATTTTTGGAGCAGCTGCTAGATGCCTGGCCCTTTTTGGGGCTCAGCAGTGATCAAGACAGGAAGAGTCCTGCTTTCATGAACCACGTAGTGGGGAGGAGAGACGGGTGCAACTTGGGTGAGGGATTTCACCTTGCTGGACCTCTGTTTTGTCATCTGGAAAATGGGATGGGTGTTCCTCATTTTCTGGGATTGTCCAGCCCTCACATTCTCTGATTCCATAAGAAGCATTTGTTTTCCTGTTTCTTTAAAATTCATTCAGGCCGTGAGCTGTGATGAATGTTGTTAGCTGCTCCCCAAATCACTCTATTCCCACCCTTTTCCTGTGATCAGGTCTTTCCCGAAACATGACTCACAGTCAGTCAAGTCACAGAACCTAAGGGGCACCCAGCAGAAAAATTCCAACCCTTGCTTCCCAGGAGCTCTGCGGTCTACCTGCCAGGTAAACTTAACTCACCTGGCACAAGGTGGCCATCCCTGGTTTCACATCAACATGATCTCAGGCACAAACCTCCTTGTTTTTCCATTTTGTCTTTAAGTTACTTGTTGAAACAACTGCACAAATATGACACAGATATAAAATCAGGCATCTTCTGCCCCCAGTGCCTACTAATAAATGATTTTCTGCCACTTTAATGATAAAGATAGAACATTTCAACATTCTGCTACCCTTATTATTTGTCATTTTTGTTGATATTTCTATTGACTACATCTTTCAATATTTTAACAATGGAACATTTATTTAGGGTGTTCCAGACCCAGCCTTTAGTGGTAAAGGTTTCGTTGTTATATTTCTATTATGTTTCCTTTCAAAATCATTATCCTATTTAAATGGATTAAGTCAATTCTATAGGCATTTATCTTATGATATTGATGAAATTGATACATAGAGGGCAGTAGTACAAGTTGATTGGACTTGAGAACCTCTATTAGCACAGTTAAGTATAAATATTATCTATATGTAAACCAAAGTACAGGCCGAGTGAGATTCTCTGACTTTTTTCCACTGTCTGCCCCTCAAGCCTGTGAGAAATGGAATAGTTCTTGCCCTATCAGTAAACAAAGGATGTCACAGTCTTCAGCACTTGCAGCCCTCCAATGTGAGCCGGCGGGCCCTGAGGCACTCAGGATATGCAAATACAGAATGCAGGCCCCAGAGAGCTGAGGTGCATATCAAAGGAAGGAATTCAGTGAGCCCAGGCAAAGAAAAGCGCCGCATTCCTGACCTTGGGAGAGCTGGTTTTCCTTAGTTAACAATCACCTTTGGATGTTCCCCATTACCTGCGCCAGTTCCCTGCCCTGTCCCCTCCCCCCGGTACTTTAACTCAGGAAGGAAGGAGCGCAGAGGGACTCGGCTGAATAAGGGGCCTGCGCGCCTCGGGAGGAGTTTTCAGCCTCTTTCCCCGCAGTCGGGAAGAGGGGCGCTGACGCTGCAGCCGGACCCTGCGCCTCCCTTGCCCCGTTTCCCCTCAGGACGCTCAGGCCGACCCCCTCCTCACGCCCACCAGGTCTCGCGAGCCAGGACGAGGGCAGGGGCGAGAGGACGGACCAAAGTTCCCGGGAACCAGACGCTGGAGGCCGCTCTTTCTGCACAGCAGCGGCGGGTGGCAGCGAACCCCTGCCCCTCAGAAGCTGGTCTTGTGCTGCCGCCCGGGCACCGGACCAGGCGGAGGGTCGTCGCCCACTTACCCAGCCCGCCGTCCCCGCGACTGTCATGGCTTCGGCCGCCGGGGCACCTCCAGAGCCGGCAGCCTCAGTGAGGTCGCCCTGCCCTCGGGCTCCGGGGCAGTTCCGTGAAGGCGGAGGGAAGAGACCCCGCCTGAGCCGGGAGTTCCAGCTCTGAGGAAACGCGGGCTCTGTTCAGCGCGCAGTGGGTGGGACCGCTCTGCCCCAAGGCCTTCCGGGAGGGAGCGGGGCGGCGGGGGAGGGAGCCGCCAGGAGCGCAGGGCCCCGTCGGGGGTCCTGGAGGGGCGGCCCGGCCTGGGGGCCACGCCCATTGTGGCCGCAGCCCAGGCCTTTTTCCTGGAATCCTACACAAAAAAACTAGAAAGATACACAGTCTATAGTAAATACTCACAAATGATTGTTGCTGCTGTGCTCACTTTTCTATTAAAGGTTTAAAATCCATAAAACACTTTAAGTTCAAAATTAAATGAGAATTTTTACCTTTCTAATTATGTCTCTGATATTCACAGTTGTGGTTAATGAATCAGAGACTGTGGCATCACTAGTTAAAAATCAGCTTGTTAAAAAAATAGAACTCATGCCCACCGGACCTACTGAATCACAATCTGCACTTTTACAATCTCCCCAGTGTACTCGTGTACCCATGAATAGTTGAAAGGTACATTTCTACCTCGACAGGTCTTTTCTCTATGAGAAATACACACATTTTATCCAGTTTGATATAAATAAAACACTCAAAAATGCATATGCCTGTGTTGAAACCATCATTTTATCATTTCTTTTCCAGACAAGTATAGTCTCTATACTGGTTTTGTGGATCACATGCCATACTCTTTTCTTGTAGTTAGAAATAAGGTAGAGAAAGTTACTTTGTAAAAAAAAAATTATATATATATATATATATATATATATATATATATATATATATATGTATTAGTGGATAATTAAAGAGACTCTTCTAAATTAAAACCTTCTCTTAACTTGCTGTTTTCTTCTTGGGTCATATTATGAACACTTCCCGTGGCCACATGGCATGTGTACGTTTAATTTCAGGGACTGCTGACATTCCAGGATGTGGCCATAGATTTCTGTCAAGAGGAGTGAGAATGCCTGGACCAAGATCAATGGGAATTTTACAGGGATGTGATGTTAGAGAAGTATAGGAACCTGCTCTCCTTGGGTGAGGATACCTTCCTTCCAGAATTCCTTATCCAACCACAGGGTTTGGAGTGCTTCATTTGTAGAATATCTCCTGGAATCTTCTGCTTCCTACAATAGGGTTTCAGATTGCAACGTTTCAGGAAAGATTGGGAGTTTGTGGGTATAATTTTTCTTATTCTTTTAAAATTGCAGCCTCCCTTTTAATATACTTTGTAACTGCTTGGGATGTGTCTATATGAACTGTGTACTATATGCTTCTGTTATAGTCCTTACAATATTTTATTGCCTTATTTTCTCTAACAATTTTCCATGGATTCTTTGGGCTTAAGGTATATTAAAAGGGAGACTGCGAATCTGGGACTTCCCTGGTGATGCAGTGATTAAGAATTCGCCTGCCAATGCAGGGGACCCGGTTCGATCCCCGGTCCGGGAAGATCTCACGTGCCACGGAACAACTAAGCCATTGGGCCACAACTACTGAGTCTGCACGCCACAACTACTGAAGCAGGTGTGTCTTGAGCCCATGCGCCATTTATTTTTGGGAGAATAAAACCACTTCTGAGTGATTAAAATTTAGGCCAGCTAGTCAAAATGCTTTATCACCTGTTCTTCTAAAACACTGGTCAATGGAACAAGTTTTCCTAGGGATAACAGTGTAATTGTATTCTGGAGTTCATATGGGCAATATGGTTTATGACCTTGATGCTGGATCACGACATTTCAACGGTATAACTGCTATTAATTGTCTGTTTGTTCAACGATTAAAGTCTCACGTGATCTGAGTTCAGACTGGAGTCATCCTGGTTGGTTTCTGTCTATTGCAGATTTCTTCCAGTATGAAAGGACAAGAGCAATACGGCTTCCTTTACAAAATGTCTTCAAACTAAATGATGATATAATCTACATTCAATTAATTTATACATACCCTACTGTAGAACAGGGTTCGTTACGCTGGCAGAGCCCGGTAATTATGTAAAACTGAAACTTTTTCTGCACTGGTTCAAGTCCTCTTCCTAAGAATATGTTTATAATCAACATTCTTTCACAAATTACCCAATTTAATTCACCATAGCATTCCTCATATTAACCAAATGGAAAATCCTAGGCTATATACAAATCCAGAAAGGGCCAAAAATCATCAGCCCCCATGGATGATTACAACCCATTGCTGAGGCATTCCAATTACTTATTAAAGAACCACTATGTCCATCAACATCATCAATTTATATATTATTGCCCCAATGCTAGCCATAACCCTGCCTCTCACAACATGAATTCCTCTTCCCATATCTTATCCACTAATTAGTATAAATGTAGGCATATTATTTCTATTAGCCATATCACACCTAGCCATTTATTCCATCCTCATATCTGGATGAACTTCACATTCAAAATACTCACTCACTGGAGCTCCAGGAACAATAGCACAGAGGATCATCTCATATGAAGTAATGTAGCAGTTATTCTATTCTCAGTCTTACTGGTAAATGGATCATTTACACTTTCAACAGTAATTACTACACAAGAACACCTATGACTAATTTTCTCCTGACCCCTACCCAGAATTTGATTATCTCCGCAGTAGCAGAAATCCAGTGAAGCCCCACTTGATTTAACAGAAGTAGAATCAAAACCTGTACATGTCTTCAATGTAGAAAATGTAGCAGGCCCATTCACCGCGTCCTTCCTAGAGAATATGTCAATTTCCCTATAATAAACGTTTCCACAGCAATCTATTTTTAGGAGCATTCGACAATCCCTAGGTGCCAGAATTATAGATTCTTTCATCTTGTAAATATAGTTTTCTTTAAAAAATAATTTTTATAGTTTTACTACCTTTAAACAAAATGTACTCCATTGCTGTGGAATATTCCTTCATAGGAGCGTGCATGGTTCATTTCTGCATCCGTCTGTGATGGCCTTCAGGTTCCTTCAGGTTTGGCTCCTGTGGCTGCCAGTCCATGTCCGTGTGTCCTGGTGCAGGGCTGGTGGGTTTGTGTTCAACTGGGAGGAGCACTGTGGGTCTCTGTGCACGGACTTCGCTATCTGAGGCCCGATTGCTTCAGAAGTGGTTGCATCCCCCCGTTGCGTACCAGGCTTTCCATTGCTCCACATCCTGCTGATATTTGATACTATGTCTTTCATGTCTGCCATTCTGGTAGGTGTATGCACAGTATTTTTCTTATGGCTTTAATCCCTCTGTTGTTAGTGAAGTTGTGCATCTTGTGGTATTCATGGACTATTTCCTGTTGTTTTTGGAAAAGTTTTAAAAATTGTGGTCTGGTACACATAACATAAAATGTACTATCTTAACCATTTTTAAGTGCACATTTCAGGGTCAGGAAATAATTCACACTGTTGTGCAAACCTGACCACCATCATCCTCCAGAACTTTTTCATCTTGCAAAATTGAAACAGTCCCCATTAAACACTCACTCCCCATTGTCCCTCCCTCAGCCTCTGGCCCTCAACATCCTACTTTATGTCTCTATATTTCCGACTGCTCTAGGGGCCTTGTATGAGTGGATCAAGCACTGTTTGTTTTTTTGTGTCTAGCTTACATCACTGAGCATAATGCCCTCAAGGTTCATCCCTGCTGCATCCTGTGTCAGAATTGACTTCCTTTTTAGGCTGAATAGCATTCCCTTGTATTGATGGACCGTGTTTTTCTTCTCCATTCTTCCCTTAGTGGACACATGTAATATCTACATTCATTTCTGCTGTCATAATATTTGTGGAATAAAATCAGAAAGTCCTATGAATCAAAAGTCATTTGCCATTAACTTTTTTCTTAAACTTTTTTGTTGTGGAAAACATCAAGGCTAAGAAAAGGGAAAAATACATGTCAGCTTCACTTGTGTTCAGGAATTAATGCTTTACGGATTCACTTTATTCCCTGTGTGTGTGCTATGCGTGTGCATGTGCCTGTTTGCATAAATATGCTGTGCATGTGGATAGGTATGTGAACTTGCACACATTAGTGTGTGCATGGGCATATGGGTGCATGTGTGTTCACATGCTAGTGTGTGAATATATTTGTGCTGTGCACGTGCATATGTTTGTGTGTGTGCTGTGCCTGCCTGTGCGCACACCTGTGTGTTTGCTGGAACCACTTGCAAGTTGGCTGCAGACTGAATTGTGCCCCAGATATATCCGCACGCAGCTGCTCTAACAATCCTGCGTAGCCACGTAAAGGTCACAGATCTCAGGGATTTAAATGGAGGGAGCAGGATATCCTGACACAGAGTTTGTCTTCCAATGACTGTCACTGTCTCAGTAACATCCTTCACACCTTCTTTAAGCCGCATTCAGGGTCCAGTTTAGACTCCCATTACATTCAGTCACCTGTCCCAGGTCCCCTAAAGCAACAATGTCACCGTTGGAGAGCCCGGCCAAGGCTGGGGGTGCCCCTCCTGTTGGCCTGGCCTCCAGGCCCTGCCCTTGGCTCCTGTTTCCTCATATCTCAGCCAGGCCCCGACTTGGATCGGGCCGCCACCTCTTTCCTCACAGGGTCCCATCACCCAGTCAAGGGGGTTCATTCTCCCCCTAAACACAGCATCAGGAGTTGGGGGCTGACAGTCCACACTGGGTCTCCTTCATGTGAGACCCTGTGCTGTTGAAAGAGCAGGCACCCTGCCCTCGGGGGTGGGGGACTGGGGGGCGACATGCGGCCCACGATGGGCAGGCGGGTCTCCGGGTGGGGCGAGCCAGTGTGCAAGGAGTTCCGCGGTGGGTTCTCCTCTCCAACGGCTTCTGTGCCCCTACCTCTCCCCGTGCCTCCCCTCGAAGACAGCGCGGTGCCCGGGTTGGGAACCATGGGAGCCGTCAGCCACCGCCCCCTCTACACACACACACACACGCACACGCACACGCACACGCACACGCTGCAGGGAAGCAGGACCTGAGTGCAGGGCTCTCAGCGGCCCTGAGCGCCCCGCCCGGAATCGGCCAGCCGAATGGACAGACCGGATCTCCCGGCCCGGACCATGCAGGACTCTCCTGACCTGGCTTGCAGTGTGGCCACCTCCTTCTGGAAGCCTGGGAGTCTGGAATCAGGCCACTTCTTGTCTGTCCTGGCAGCAGACTGGGCTGCACTCTAAGAAGTTCGTGGCTCGCCCGTGGATCCTGACCATCAGGTGGCCAGAGAAATTGGGAACATTTCTGTTTTACCTGTTGAAATGTTTAATGACAAAGATTTTGTTCAGTTTCCTGACGTGGGTGTCCAAAGATGAGAGACCCATGTGTGTGATCTGTACCCCCTATGAGATCAGCCCTAAGCTAGTTTAAACATGATCAAGTTGTGTCTACATGGTAGATTTAGACCTCTGCATGTCCTGTCTACTGATTATGTTTAGAGCTGACCATGTGTTGTCTATAATAAGAAGATTTAGACCTGACCATGTTCTGTGTACGCTAGGACTATGGGGACCTGGGTAGAGACCCGGCCTGGCCTCAGTACTGGGAAGCTCCGTGCCTGCATCTGAATGTCAGTGCTTAGATGTCTAGGGTCTGGAGATGAGGTGGGCTTGTCTACATAACAGCCTCTCTTCTGAGTGTGGTGACCTGGTCCTCCCAAGGGTCAGTGCTATGGTCGGGGCCTTAGTCTTAATCCCTGCCAAGGTTCACCTTCCCTGGGGCTCATGGAGAATCCTCAGGAGGACTACCTGGCAATAATTCCAATTTACCAGCACGTGCATGGTGCATAGGGAAGCAGGTTTAGCTGCTGAATTGATTGCAGGGCACGCAGATCGGGCAAAAGGCCGATGGGTGACAGCTGAGGCTGCTGCTGAGCTCTCCCTCCAGTCTACCGTCCCTACTCAGCAGAGTCCAGAGCTGCCCCTCGGCTTTCTGCCCTGCTCTCCTGTGAGTTTTCTCAACATGTAAGTGAGACGAGAAAGGACTGAGCATGCCAGCACCAGGGTCGTGTGTTCAACTTTAGTATGAAAGCTCTACAAACAGTTAAAATCACACAGAACCAAAGTGAGAAGACGAGGACTCCTCTGGGCCAAGTGTGGGGAAAGGAGACCCACCTGACACTTTTTCCCATCCCAGGAGGTCCCAGGGACCCAGCTTGTTTCCACATTGGGGGAGCCCCCTGCAGAGCCATGGTGTCCTGACCAAGGGGACGTGTGACCCCAGGTGCAGGGTCTGGGGAGGTGAGGTCACCCTGGGACTGTGGACATGTGACCCAGGTGGAGGGGTCTGGGGAGGTGGGTCACCCTGGTGAGTGTGGATGTGTGGCCCCAGGTATAGGGTGCGGGGACTGTGTGGGTCTCACCATACCTGCATGGGTCAGGATCACATGGATGGGGAGACCGCATATGCGCTCTTTGCCTGCAGTGTGTCCTGTCCCCTTTGAGATTTCCAACCTCTGCATTAAGGGTGTTGTCCTGATTAACCTGTGGTTCCTTTTCTTCTCTTCATCTTGTCACAATCATATGAGGTCAGGCATGTTTGAGTGGGTTGCTGCTCTGTGTTCCGGTGAGTGACAACACTTGGTGGTATCGTATTAATACTATAGCATATCATATGTCTAATCTATGGGGGTCACCACTGCCTGGGTCCCCCTGGACAGAGGTCAGGTGAGCACAGACTAGCCCCCCCTAAGAATGGTCTCCCACGTGCTCTGTGAGGGTACCGTGATGGCCCCTAAGGTAGGGGACTGTGTCTGGGCCTCCGACATTTGTGATGAAGGGGAGTCGAAATGGAATCTCAATTAACAAGACATTATTTTAAGAATTTATTTTAAGTGAAATAAAACAAACGCCACATACCCTTTACCATCATCACCATTTTAAGTGCACGTTTCTGAGGCATCAGATAGATTCACTTTCTCGTGGAGCCATCACCACCATCACTAGAACTTTTCGTCCTGCAAAACCAAAATTCCACAACCATGAAAGTCTCATTCCCCATTCCCTCCCACTGCCCCTGGCACCGATAGCCACTTCAGTCCCTGAGTTGTCGACTGCAGGGCACCCACTGGAGTGGAATCCTGCAGTGTTTGCTGACGGGTCATTTTGGAAGAGCTGACTTTCAGTCTGAAGCGCTGCCTGTTCGCATCTGAAGAATCTGCATTTAAGGAGAGGGTGTATGAGGAAGGGGGTGTATGCGGGACAAAGGTGTCAGGGGTGCAGGTGAGCCAGGACCTGACCAGCTGCCTTTTGGGTCCTCTGGTCCCATCTCTTGATCTGTGCCTCATCTGCATCATCACTGTCCCCGCTGGCACCGCTGGGGTGTTGTTGTCTGAGTGAGAGTCCCCTGGTGCCCCTGCTCTCCTCCCCTCCTCCTGCTGGTTGGGGAGGGAACTGCTTACTGTGTGGCCTCTACTCCTGAGGCATGAAGGACCCTGTAGCATGGACCTGCAGAGTGTGGGGTGTGGTCCCAAGAGCATGGGGCCCACATAGGACACGACATCGGGCCGTGACAAGTGCTAGGGCTGCCTCATCACTGACAGGGAATGTTGCCCAGATCCTGCTCCAGAGGGCGTGGTGGGTGGCCTGGGACCCTAGAGGCCCCATTCCTATACTGGAGCTTGGAGAGTGCATCCCCATGGGCTGCAGATTCACCCCATATCTCAGACATATCCCTCTGTCCTGTCTTTGAACTCAGGAAAACGAGCTCTCTTGTCCACAACATAGGCCTGGTCCTGTTGATATTAGGATTCTTTAAGTTAGGCGTCCTGGGATAGCAGCTTCTTTTAGGCCTGAGAAGGAACAACTCCGGAGTGTACAACAATTTCAGATGAAACTAATATTCAATGACTATCCCTAACTACTCGGTTGTTGACTTCTATTAGTCATTATTCTCCTGGTTTTAGCTCTGATGTGGGGATTACAGAGGAGTCAACATTTAAATCTTCATAATCTGTGTATTGGTAGCTTCAGTATCGTTACTGACCCATAGTTTTTTATGGTTTGGGAAGAGTTATTGATTTCATGTATCATGTAAAGGATTCACAATGATGATAGGGCAATTAAGATTACAATAATAGCTAGTAAATTGTTCACAATTTCTCTACCTGTGCATCTATTGTATGCATATGAGTTTAGATGTCAATATTAGTGAAATGATATAGAGGACTAGAGAACTTATTTTAAAAATCACTATTAATGTGTGATGAAGAAAATGTAAAAGTTCTTCCATAATCGGTGATGTTGTATCTTGAGAGCCTAGATGAAATTGATATGCCTTAGTCATATACAGGATTTTAGCCTATCATTTAACTTTGACAAAGCTACCTCACTTTTTACTTTTATCTCATTTATTGAGGAAGACATAATTGTTATGGTGTTGGCTTGAAACTGGGTGAAAAGGACTTGAGTCCTTCCTTATTTTACATTTACATAGGTAGGATCTTGAAAGTAGGATATGGTGGAGGACATCCGTGTAACCATTCTAGGTTAGGAGTAGCAATTTCCACTGCTAAGACTTCTTGTTTAGACACAAATGCTTTTCAAAGTATGAAGATTATTAGCATTACTGCTGCTACTGAGATGAATGAGCCTAAAGACAAAATATTTCATGTTGTGTGTGCCTCAGGGTACTCAGACTAACGTAGTGACATCCCTGAGAGGCCACGAAAGTGCTGCAGGAAGTCATATTTACTACTACAAATATACTTGTGAAGTGAATTTTTGCTCATGCTGAGTTAACTGTATAACCTGAGAATAGTGGGAATCAGTGTAGAAAGCCTCCTATAATAGTGAAGACTGCTCCCATGGACATTAGGTCATGGAAGTGTGCTACTACATAGTATGTATCCTGGAGGACAAAGTCTGGGGATGAGTTGACTAAGATGATTCCTGTCAAACCACCTACTGTAAAAAGAAAAACTAAAGCCTAAAACTCATAATATAGTGGGAGGTCATATAGTATTACCTCCGTGAACAGTTGCTAACCAGGGACTTCCCTGGTGACGCAGTGGTTAAGAATTCGTCTGCCAATGCAGGGAACACGGGTTCGAGCCATTGTCTGGGAAGATTCCACATGCCGCGGAGCAAAAAGCCCGTGTGCCACAACTACTGAGCCTGCCCTCTAGAGCCCGCAAGCCACAACTACTGAAGCCCACGCGCCTAGAGGCCGTGCTCTGCAACAAGAGAAGCCACTGCAATGAAAGGGCCGCACACCGCAATGAAGAGTAGCTGCCGCTCACCGCAACCAGAGAAAGCCCATGCGCAGCAACCAAGACCCAACTCAGCCAAAAAAAAAAAAAAAAAAAAGAAAAGAAAAAGAAAAATTAAATAAAGAGTTGCTAATCAGCTAGATACTTTTACTCCTGTAGGGATAGAAGTAATTACGGTAGCTGATGCAAAGTATGCTCCTGAGTCCACAGCTATCCCTATGGTAAACATATGATGGGCCCACAAGAGAACTCCTAAAAAACCAGTGGACATGACTCATACTATTCCCAGATAGCTGAAAGGCAATTTTTGTCCTAAATAGTAGGTAATGCTATGTGAGTTTATAACAAACCCTGTTAGGCCATGAATACAGACTTCAGGGTGAGCAAAGTATCAAAAGAGGTGTTGGTATAGGATTCGGTCTCCTCCTGCAGGGTCAAAGAAAGTAGTGTTTAGATTTCTATCTCTTAACAGCATGGCAATTCTGGCTGCTTGGACTGAGATTGGTAATTATAGTAATATGGCTATAGTTGGGGAAGATTAAACAAATAATGGTGTTTGGTATTGGGATATGACTGCTGGTTTTGTATTAAAGACAATAGTAATAAAAGTAATAATACCAAGAATTGAGGAGACACCTGCTAAATGTAAGGAGAAAACAGTTAGGTCGCCAGAGGCTCCTGCATGGGCCAGATTGCAGGCTAGAGCTGAATACACCGTCCCACTGGTACCAGAACCAGCTTCTACTATTGGTGATATGAGTAGGAGTAAGAATGATGGGGGAAGTAGTCAAAAGTTTATATGATTTATTGGGGGAAATGCTACTTCAGTTGTCCGAGTTATTAATGGCCCAAGTCAGTTTTCAAAGCCTGCAATCATAACGGGTACAGCTATAAAGAAAATTATTACAAGTGCAGGGACTGTTATGACAACCTTACAGATTTGGGCATCTCCAAGTAGCGGTCCAGGTCAGCATAGCTCAGCCTGGATTAATATAATTAAGGTGCTGCCTGCTACTCCAGCTCAAGCACCAAATAGTAAATATAAAATGCCGATATCTTTGTGATTTGTTGAAAATAATCAGCAGTGTATGAACAGAGGTAAAATGACTGAGTTAGAATTAGACTGTAAATCTAAAGACAGAGATTGAGCCCTCTTTCTGGCAAACCCTGTGGTGAATCAACAAATTGAATTGTAACTTCAGAGAAGCAGCTTCAATTCTGCCAGTGATTATCCTGCCTTTTTTTTTTTTTTCTTTTTTTCTTTCTCAAATGAAGGAGAAGTAGACTGAAGTCAGTTGACTAGAGGATTTGCCTGTTAACTAAAGTTTCCTGGGGTTAAAACTCATCAATCTCGTAAAGATTTGGCTTCAATACAGTGTTTGCTTTACATTCAATTGATGTAGAATAAAGTCTTGCAATCCTTATTTTTAGGAATTAAGTAAATTTCACTTGTTTAGGGTTTTGAAAGCTCTTGGTCTGAACTAACCTAAATTCCTAGTCCAGCACCGATAGAATGGGTGTTGTGTGTAGTAACCGTGTGGGTATTATGATTGGTAATGATAGGAAGGTTATTTCTTTGTATGTTCAAATTGCTTTGTGTTTGTGTTGTTTAATGAAGGGAATATAGTTAGTGATGTGGAGTATGTTAGCTGCAAGTAGAAATATATGCTGAGGACTGCTATGATGGCTATTAGTGTTGGTAGAATGATGTTGTCGTTTTTGTTATCTCTTGGATAATTATTCATTTGGGTAGAAAGCCTGATAGTGATGGGCGATGTCCTAATGATACTATAATGGTGAGGAAAATGATTGTGATGGGAGGTGTTTTATCTCATGCGTGTGATAATGATACTCTTGTAGTACATGATCTGGGCATAAATAAGAAGAAGACAGTGTTGTTATGATATAAATTAGTATGGTTAGGATTGTTATAATCTGAATATACATTATAATAGCTGTTATTCATCCTATATGGGCAATTGATGAGGAGGGTGTAATATTTTCCAGGTGAGTATGGCGAAGTCTGTCTCAGCCTCCAGCTATGATTTATAATATCACTATGATTAATAGTATATTTAGGTTGATGGAAGGTGACCTGTGGTATAAAACTGATAGGGGTGCAATTTTGTCATGTTGACAGCATCAGGACTGCTGTTCATGGGATGCCTCGTGTGACTTCAGGCACTCAGAAGTGAAATGGGGAAAGTCCTACTTTTGTGACAAGGGCGATTGTCATGAGGGTGGATGCTGCTGGATTAAAGATTCTTGTTATTCGTTGTGCTCTTTGACCAGAGTATATTAGATTAATGATAATAGCCATTATAAGTAGTATTGATGTGGTGGACTGTTTTAGGAAATATTTGTTGGATGCTTCTGTAGCTTATGGGTTCATGTTTTTTATTAGAATGGGGATACCATTAACCAGTGTGAGCTTGTTATACAATTATATTTCCTGAGAAAATGGTCAGTAGAATGATGGTAAAAACAATGAGAGTTTATTAGCACAGGAAGGATATACAAAAATATTTTTGGGGTATGGGCCTGTAGCTTACTTAGAGAACTTTACTATATAGCATGTGGTGTAATGTGGTAGGTAGCATGGAGAATGTAAAATTATTAGGAAGAATTCAATTCCAGGAATCAGAGCATTGAAACCTCTAAGATTTACTCTATCAAAGTAACTCTTTTGTCAGACATATTTCTTAAATTTGTGGTGGGTTGCCTGGTATGATGACAAGTAGTGAAAACTCTCATATACATAAGATTAATGTTAGTCGTAAAAACACTTTTCATAAGAGATGTATGCGTTGATCATATCAAAATTGTAGGTAGGAGGCTCAAATTCATAGAAAGGAGATTGTTAGATGAGTTTTAATGATGACTTGGGCTGTATATAATTCTGGCACCTAGGGATTGTCGAATGCTCCTAAAAATAGATTGCTGTGGAAATTTTATTATAGGGACATTGACATATTCTCTAGGAGGGACGGGGTGAATGGGCCTGCTACATTTTCTACATTGAAGACATATACAGGTTTTGATGCTACTTCCGTGAAATCAAGTGGGGCTTCGTTGGATTTCGGCTACTGCGGAGATAATCAAATTCTGGGTAGGGGTCAGGAGAAAATTAGTCATAGGTGTTCTTGTGTAATAATTACTGTTGAAAGTGTAAATGATCCATTTATCAGTAAGACTGAGAATAGAATAACTGCTACATTACTTCATATGAGATGATTGTGCTATTGCTCCTAGAGCTCCAGTGAGTGAGTATTTTGAATGTGAAGTTCATCCAGATCTGAGGATGGAGTAAATGGCTAGGTGTGATATGGCTAATAGAAATAATATGCCTACATTTATATTAATTAGTGGATAAGATATGGGAAGAGGAATTCATGTTGTGAGAGCCAGGGTTAAGGCTAGCATTGGGGTTAAGGCTAGCAAGAGAAGCCACCGCAATGAGAAGCCCGCGCACCGCAACAAAGAGTAGCCCCCGCTTGCCGCAACTAGGCAAAGCCTGCGCATAGCAACGAAGACCCAACGCAGCCAAAAACAAATTAATTAATTAATTAGTTAACTATTTTAAACAAAAGTACTATATCCTTCTGTACAGCTTCTCTGGGAAGAACAGAGAGATGGCGTAGGAGAGTGAGAAAGACCAATATTTAGTGCACATCTCTCATGCAGCTGCTCTGCTGGCTCAGATAGATTTATCCCCACTTTACAAAGGAGGAAATAATCTCAGAGAGGTTTAGTAATTTTCCCAAAGCCAAACAGCTATGGAGTGGCAGAACCAAGATCTGAACCAAGTCTGTTACCTTCAAAGCCTAAGTCCTCATCACAACAAAACTCAATTAATATTTACATTTATCGAATTACATTGCAACCTGGGGAGTTCTTGGCACAATCCTGAATAAGAGTGAGAAAGAAAGAAATAGCATTGTTCCTACAGTCAACCCAAATTTTTGGAGCAGCTGCTAGATGCCTGGCCCTTTTTGGGGCTCAGCAGTGATCAAGACAGGAAGAGTCCTGCTTTCATGAACCACGTAGTGGGGAGGAGAGACGGGTGCAACTTGGGTGAGGGATTTCACCTTGCTGGACCTCTGTTTTGTCATCTGGAAAATGGGATGGGTGTTCCTCATTTTCTGGGATTGTCCAGCCCTCACATTCTCTGATTCCATAAGAAGCATTTGTTTTCCTGTTTCTTTAAAATTCATTCAGGCCGTGAGCTGTGATGAATGTTGTTAGCTGCTCCCCAAATCACTCTATTCCCACCCTTTTCCTGTGATCAGGTCTTTCCCGAAACATGACTCACAGTCAGTCAAGTCACAGAACCTAAGGGGCACCCAGCAGAAAAATTCCAACCCTTGCTTCCCAGGAGCTCTGCGGTCTACCTGCCAGGTAAACTTAACTCACCTGGCACAAGGTGGCCATCCCTGGTTTCACATCAACATGATCTCAGGCACAAACCTCCTTGTTTTTCCATTTTGTCTTTAAGTTACTTGTTGAAACAACTGCACAAATATGACACAGATATAAAATCAGGCATCTTCTGCCCCCAGTGCCTACTAATAAATGATTTTCTGCCACTTTAATGATAAAGATAGAACATTTCAACATTCTGCTACCCTTATTATTTGTCATTTTTGTTGATATTTCTATTGACTACATCTTTCAATATTTTAACAATGGAACATTTATTTAGGGTGTTCCAGACCCAGCCTTTAGTGGTAAAGGTTTCGTTGTTATATTTCTATTATGTTTCCTTTCAAAATCATTATCCTATTTAAATGGATTAAGTCAATTCTATAGGCATTTATCTTATGATATTGATGAAATTGATACATAGAGGGCAGTAGTACAAGTTGATTGGACTTGAGAACCTCTATTAGCACAGTTAAGTATAAATATGATCTATATGTAAACCAAAGTACAGGCCGAGTGAGATTCTCTGACTTTTTTCCACTGTCTGCCCCTCAAGCCTGTGAGAAATGGAATAGTTCTTGCCCTATCAGTAAACAAAGGATGTCACAGTCTTCAGCACTTGCAGCCCTCCAATGTGAGCCGGCGGGCCCTGAGGCACTCAGGATATGCAAATACAGAATGCAGGCCCCAGAGAGCTGAGGTGCATATCAAAGGAAGGAATTCAGTGAGCCCAGGCAAAGAAAAGCGCCGCATTCCTGACCTTGGGAGAGCTGGTTTTCCTTAGTTAACAATCACCTTTGGATGTTCCCCATTACCTGCGCCAGTTCCCTGCCCTGTCCCCTCCCCCCGGTACTTTAACTCAGGAAGGAAGGAGCGCAGAGGGACTCGGCTGAATAAGGGGCCTGCGCGCCTCGGGAGGAGTTTTCAGCCTCTTTCCCCGCAGTCGGGAAGAGGGGCGCTGACGCTGCAGCCGGACCCTGCGCCTCCCTTGCCCCGTTTCCCCTCAGGACGCTCAGGCCGACCCCCTCCTCACGCCCACCAGGTCTCGCGAGCCAGGACGAGGGCAGGGGCGAGAGGACGGACCAAAGTTCCCGGGAACCAGACGCTGGAGGCCGCTCTTTCTGCACAGCAGCGGCGGGTGGCAGCGAACCCCTGCCCCTCAGAAGCTGGTCTTGTGCTGCCGCCCGGGCACCGGACCAGGCGGAGGGTCGTCGCCCACTTACCCAGCCCGCCGTCCCCGCGACTGTCATGGCTTCGGCCGCCGGGGCACCTCCAGAGCCGGCAGCCTCAGTGAGGTCGCCCTGCCCTCGGGCTCCGGGGCAGTTCCGTGAAGGCGGAGGGAAGAGACCCCGCCTGAGCCGGGAGTTCCAGCTCTGAGGAAACGCGGGCTCTGTTCAGCGCGCAGTGGGTGGGACCGCTCTGCCCCAAGGCCTTCCGGGAGGGAGCGGGGCGGCGGGGGAGGGAGCCGCCAGGAGCGCAGGGCCCCGTCGGGGGTCCTGGAGGGGCGGCCCGGCCTGGGGGCCACGCCCATTGTGGCCGCAGCCCAGGCCTTTTTCCTGGAATCCTACACAAAAAAACTAGAAAGATACACAGTCTATAGTAAATACTCACAAATGATTGTTGCTGCTGTGCTCACTTTTCTATTAAAGGTTTAAAATCCATAAAACACTTTAAGTTCAAAATTAAATGAGAATTTTTACCTTTCTAATTATGTCTCTGATATTCACAGTTGTGGTTAATGAATCAGAGACTGTGGCATCACTAGTTAAAAATCAGCTTGTTAAAAAAATAGAACTCATGCCCACCGGACCTACTGAATCACAATCTGCACTTTTACAATCTCCCCAGTGTACTCGTGTACCCATGAATAGTTGAAAGGTACATTTCTACCTCGACAGGTCTTTTCTCTATGAGAAATACACACATTTTATCCAGTTTGATATAAATAAAACACTCAAAAATGCATATGCCTGTGTTGAAACCATCATTTTATCATTTCTTTTCCAGACAAGTATAGTCTCTATACTGGTTTTGTGGATCACATGCCATACTCTTTTCTTGTAGTTAGAAATAAGGTAGAGAAAGTTACTTTGTAAAAAAAAAATTATATATATATATATATATATATATATATATATATATATATATGTATTAGTGGATAATTAAAGAGACTCTTCTAAATTAAAACCTTCTCTTAACTTGCTGTTTTCTTCTTGGGTCATATTATGAACACTTCCCGTGGCCACATGGCATGTGTACGTTTAATTTCAGGGACTGCTGACATTCCAGGATGTGGCCATAGATTTCTGTCAAGAGGAGTGAGAATGCCTGGACCAAGATCAATGGGAATTTTACAGGGATGTGATGTTAGAGAAGTATAGGAACCTGCTCTCCTTGGGTGAGGATACCTTCCTTCCAGAATTCCTTATCCAACCACAGGGTTTGGAGTGCTTCATTTGTAGAATATCTCCTGGAATCTTCTGCTTCCTACAATAGGGTTTCAGATTGCAACGTTTCAGGAAAGATTGGGAGTTTGTGGGTATAATTTTTCTTATTCTTTTAAAATTGCAGCCTCCCTTTTAATATACTTTGTAACTGCTTGGGATGTGTCTATATGAACTGTGTACTATATGCTTCTGTTATAGTCCTTACAATATTTTATTGCCTTATTTTCTCTAACAATTTTCCATGGATTCTTTGGGCTTAAGGTATATTAAAAGGGAGACTGCGAATCTGGGACTTCCCTGGTGATGCAGTGATTAAGAATTCGCCTGCCAATGCAGGGGACCCGGTTCGATCCCCGGTCCGGGAAGATCTCACGTGCCACGGAACAACTAAGCCATTGGGCCACAACTACTGAGTCTGCACGCCACAACTACTGAAGCAGGTGTGTCTTGAGCCCATGCGCCATTTATTTTTGGGAGAATAAAACCACTTCTGAGTGATTAAAATTTAGGCCAGCTAGTCAAAATGCTTTATCACCTGTTCTTCTAAAACACTGGTCAATGGAACAAGTTTTCCTAGGGATAACAGTGTAATTGTATTCTGGAGTTCATATGGGCAATATGGTTTATGACCTTGATGCTGGATCACGACATTTCAACGGTATAACTGCTATTAATTGTCTGTTTGTTCAACGATTAAAGTCTCACGTGATCTGAGTTCAGACTGGAGTCATCCTGGTTGGTTTCTGTCTATTGCAGATTTCTTCCAGTATGAAAGGACAAGAGCAATACGGCTTCCTTTACAAAATGTCTTCAAACTAAATGATGATATAATCTACATTCAATTAATTTATACATACCCTACTGTAGAACAGGGTTCGTTACGCTGGCAGAGCCCGGTAATTATGTAAAACTGAAACTTTTTCTGCACTGGTTCAAGTCCTCTTCCTAAGAATATGTTTATAATCAACATTCTTTCACAAATTACCCAATTTAATTCACCATAGCATTCCTCATATTAACCAAATGGAAAATCCTAGGCTATATACAAATCCAGAAAGGGCCAAAAATCATCAGCCCCCATGGATGATTACAACCCATTGCTGAGGCATTCCAATTACTTATTAAAGAACCACTATGTCCATCAACATCATCAATTTATATATTATTGCCCCAATGCTAGCCATAACCCTGCCTCTCACAACATGAATTCCTCTTCCCATATCTTATCCACTAATTAGTATAAATGTAGGCATATTATTTCTATTAGCCATATCACACCTAGCCATTTATTCCATCCTCATATCTGGATGAACTTCACATTCAAAATACTCACTCACTGGAGCTCCAGGAACAATAGCACAGAGGATCATCTCATATGAAGTAATGTAGCAGTTATTCTATTCTCAGTCTTACTGGTAAATGGATCATTTACACTTTCAACAGTAATTACTACACAAGAACACCTATGACTAATTTTCTCCTGACCCCTACCCAGAATTTGATTATCTCCGCAGTAGCAGAAATCCAGTGAAGCCCCACTTGATTTAACAGAAGTAGAATCAAAACCTGTACATGTCTTCAATGTAGAAAATGTAGCAGGCCCATTCACCGCGTCCTTCCTAGAGAATATGTCAATTTCCCTATAATAAACGTTTCCACAGCAATCTATTTTTAGGAGCATTCGACAATCCCTAGGTGCCAGAATTATAGATTCTTTCATCTTGTAAATATAGTTTTCTTTAAAAAATAATTTTTATAGTTTTACTACCTTTAAACAAAATGTACTCCATTGCTGTGGAATATTCCTTCATAGGAGCGTGCATGGTTCATTTCTGCATCCGTCTGTGATGGCCTTCAGGTTCCTTCAGGTTTGGCTCCTGTGGCTGCCAGTCCATGTCCGTGTGTCCTGGTGCAGGGCTGGTGGGTTTGTGTTCAACTGGGAGGAGCACTGTGGGTCTCTGTGCACGGACTTCGCTATCTGAGGCCCGATTGCTTCAGAAGTGGTTGCATCCCCCCGTTGCGTACCAGGCTTTCCATTGCTCCACATCCTGCTGATATTTGATACTATGTCTTTCATGTCTGCCATTCTGGTAGGTGTATGCACAGTATTTTTCTTATGGCTTTAATCCCTCTGTTGTTAGTGAAGTTGTGCATCTTGTGGTATTCATGGACTATTTCCTGTTGTTTTTGGAAAAGTTTTAAAAATTGTGGTCTGGTACACATAACATAAAATGTACTATCTTAACCATTTTTAAGTGCACATTTCAGGGTCAGGAAATAATTCACACTGTTGTGCAAACCTGACCACCATCATCCTCCAGAACTTTTTCATCTTGCAAAATTGAAACAGTCCCCATTAAACACTCACTCCCCATTGTCCCTCCCTCAGCCTCTGGCCCTCAACATCCTACTTTATGTCTCTATATTTCCGACTGCTCTAGGGGCCTTGTATGAGTGGATCAAGCACTGTTTGTTTTTTTGTGTCTAGCTTACATCACTGAGCATAATGCCCTCAAGGTTCATCCCTGCTGCATCCTGTGTCAGAATTGACTTCCTTTTTAGGCTGAATAGCATTCCCTTGTATTGATGGACCGTGTTTTTCTTCTCCATTCTTCCCTTAGTGGACACATGTAATATCTACATTCATTTCTGCTGTCATAATATTTGTGGAATAAAATCAGAAAGTCCTATGAATCAAAAGTCATTTGCCATTAACTTTTTTCTTAAACTTTTTTGTTGTGGAAAACATCAAGGCTAAGAAAAGGGAAAAATACATGTCAGCTTCACTTGTGTTCAGGAATTAATGCTTTACGGATTCACTTTATTCCCTGTGTGTGTGCTATGCGTGTGCATGTGCCTGTTTGCATAAATATGCTGTGCATGTGGATAGGTATGTGAACTTGCACACATTAGTCTGTGCATGGGCATATGGGTGCATGTGTGTTCACATGCTAGTGTGTGAATATATTTGTGCTGTGCACGTGCATATGTTTGTGTGTGTGCTGTGCCTGCCTGTGCGCACACCTGTGTGTTTGCTGGAACCACTTGCAAGTTGGCTGCAGACTGAATTGTGCCCCAGATATATCCGCACGCAGCTGCTCTAACAATCCTGCGTAGCCACGTAAAGGTCACAGATCTCAGGGATTTAAATGGAGGGAGCAGGATATCCTGACACAGAGTTTGTCTTCCAATGACTGTCACTGTCTCAGTAACATCCTTCACACCTTCTTTAAGCCGCATTCAGGGTCCAGTTTAGACTCCCATTACATTCAGTCACCTGTCCCAGGTCCCCTAAAGCAACAATGTCACCGTTGGAGAGCCCGGCCAAGGCTGGGGGTGCCCCTCCTGTTGGCCTGGCCTCCAGGCCCTGCCCTTGGCTCCTGTTTCCTCATATCTCAGCCAGGCCCCGACTTGGATCGGGCCGCCACCTCTTTCCTCACAGGGTCCCATCACCCAGTCAAGGGGGTTCATTCTCCCCCTAAACACAGCATCAGGAGTTGGGGGCTGACAGTCCACACTGGGTCTCCTTCATGTGAGACCCTGTGCTGTTGAAAGAGCAGGCACCCTGCCCTCGGGGGTGGGGGACTGGGGGGCGACATGCGGCCCACGATGGGCAGGCGGGTCTCCGGGTGGGGCGAGCCAGTGTGCAAGGAGTTCCGCGGTGGGTTCTCCTCTCCAACGGCTTCTGTGCCCCTACCTCTCCCCGTGCCTCCCCTCGAAGACAGCGCGGTGCCCGGGTTGGGAACCATGGGAGCCGTCAGCCACCGCCCCCTCTACACACACACACACACGCACACGCACACGCACACGCACACGCTGCAGGGAAGCAGGACCTGAGTGCAGGGCTCTCAGCGGCCCTGAGCGCCCCGCCCGGAATCGGCCAGCCGAATGGACAGACCGGATCTCCCGGCCCGGACCATGCAGGACTCTCCTGACCTGGCTTGCAGTGTGGCCACCTCCTTCTGGAAGCCTGGGAGTCTGGAATCAGGCCACTTCTTGTCTGTCCTGGCAGCAGACTGGGCTGCACTCTAAGAAGTTCGTGGCTCGCCCGTGGATCCTGACCATCAGGTGGCCAGAGAAATTGGGAACATTTCTGTTTTACCTGTTGAAATGTTTAATGACAAAGATTTTGTTCAGTTTCCTGACGTGGGTGTCCAAAGATGAGAGACCCATGTGTGTGATCTGTACCCCCTATGAGATCAGCCCTAAGCTAGTTTAAACATGATCAAGTTGTGTCTACATGGTAGATTTAGACCTCTGCATGTCCTGTCTACTGATTATGTTTAGAGCTGACCATGTGTTGTCTATAATAAGAAGATTTAGACCTGACCATGTTCTGTGTACGCTAGGACTATGGGGACCTGGGTAGAGACCCGGCCTGGCCTCAGTACTGGGAAGCTCCGTGCCTGCATCTGAATGTCAGTGCTTAGATGTCTAGGGTCTGGAGATGAGGTGGGCTTGTCTACGTAACAGCCTCTCTTCTGAGTGTGGTGACCTGGTCCTCCCAAGGGTCAGTGCTATGGTCGGGGCCTTAGTCTTAATCCCTGCCAAGGTTCACCTTCCCTGGGGCTCATGGAGAATCCTCAGGAGGACTACCTGGCAATAATTCCAATTTACCAGCACGTGCATGGTGCATAGGGAAGCAGGTTTAGCTGCTGAATTGATTGCAGGGCACGCAGATCGGGCAAAAGGCCGATGGGTGACAGCTGAGGCTGCTGCTGAGCTCTCCCTCCAGTCTACCGTCCCTACTCAGCAGAGTCCAGAGCTGCCCCTCGGCTTTCTGCCCTGCTCTCCTGTATGTTTTCTCAGCATGTAAGTGAGACGAGAAAGGACTGAACATGCCAGCACCAGGGTCGTGTGTTCAACTCTAGTATGAAAGCTGTACAAACAGTTAAAATCACACAGAACCAAAGTGAGGACAGGAGGACTCCTCTGGGCCAAGTGTGGGGAAAGGAGACCCACCTGACACTTTTTCCCATCCCAGGAGGTCCCAGGGACCCAGCTTGTTTCCACATTGGGGGAGCCCCCTGCAGAGCCATGGTGTCCTGACCAAGGGGACGTGTGACCCCAGGTGCAGGGTCTGGGGAGGTGAGGTCACCCTGGGACTGTGGACATGTGACCCAGGTGGAGGGGTCTGGGGAGGTGGGTCACCCTGGTGAGTGTGGATGTGTGGCCCCAGGTATAGGGTGCGGGGACTGTGTGGGTCTCACCATACCTGCATGGGTCAGGATCACATGGATAGGGAGACCGCATATGCGCTCTTTGCCTGCAGTGTGTCCTGTCCCCTTTGAGATTTCCAACCTCTGCATTAAGGGTGTTGTCCTGATTAACCTGTGGTTCCTTTTCTTCTCTTCATCTTGTCACAAACATATGAGGTCAAGAATGTTCGAGTGGGTTGCTGCTCTGTGTTCCGGTGAGTGACAACACTTGGTGGTATCGTATTAATACTATAGCATATCATATGTCTAATCTATGGGGGTCACCACTGCCTGGGTCCCCCTGGACAGAGGTCAGGTGAGCACAGACTAGCCCCCCCTAAGAATGGTCTCCCACGTGCTCTGTGAGGGTACCGTGATGGCCCCTAAGGTAGGGGACTGTGTCTGGGCCTCCGACATTTGTGATGAAGGGGAGTCGAAATGGAATCTCAATTAACAAGACATTATTTTAAGAATTTATTTTAAGTGAAATAAAACACACGTCACATACCCTTTACCATCATCACCATTTTAAGTGCACGTTTCTGAGGCATCAGATAGATTCACTTTCTCGTGGAGCCATCACCACCATCACTAGAACTTTTCGTCCTGCAAAACCAAAATTCCACAACCATGAAAGTCTCATTCCCCATTCCCTCCCACTGCCCCTGGCACCGATAGCCACTTCAGTCCCTGAGTTGTCGACTCCAGGGCACCCACTGGAGTGGAATCCTGCAGTGTTTGCTGACGGGTCATTTTGGAAGAGCTGACTTTCAGTCTGAAGCGCTGCCTGTTCGCATCTGAAGAATCTGCATTTAAGGAGAGGGTGTATGAGGAAGGGGGTGTATGCGGGACAAAGGTGTCCGGGGTGCAGGTGAGCCAGGACCTGACCAGCTGCCTTTTGGGTCCTCTGGTCCCATCTCTTGGTCTGTGCCTCATCTGCATCATCACTGTCCCCGCTGGCACCGCTGGGGTGTTGTTGTCTGAATGAGAGTCCCCTGGTGCCCCTGTTCTCCTCCCCTCCTCCTGCTGGTTGCGGAGGGAACTGCTTGCTGTGTGGTCTCTACTCCTGAGGCATGAAGGACCCTGTAGCATGGACCTGCAGAGTGTGAGGTGTGGTCCCAAGAGCATGGGGCCCACATAGGACACGACATCGGGCCGTGACAAGTGCTAGGGCTGCCTCATCACTGACAGGGAATGTTGCCCAGATCCTGCTCCAGAGGGCGTGGTGGGTGGCCTGGGACCCTAGAGGCCCCATTCCTATACTGGAGCTTGGAGAGTGCATCCCCATGGGCTGCAGATTCACCCCATATCTAAGACATATCCCTCTGTCCTGTCTTTGAACTCAGGAAAACGAGCTCTCTTGTCCACAACATAGGCCTGGTCCTGTTGATATTAGGATTCTTTAAGTTAGGCGTCCTGGGATAGCAGTTTCTTTTAGGCCTGAGAAGGAACAACTCCGGAGTGTACAACAATTTCAGATGAAACTAATATTCAATGACTATCCCTAACTACTCGGTTGTTGACTTCTATTAGTCATTATTCTCCTGGTTTTAGCTCTGATGTGGGGATTACAGAGGAGTCAACATTTAAATCTTCGTAATCTGTGTATTTGTAGCTTCAGTATCGTTACTGACCCATAGTTTTTATGGTTTGGGAAGAGTTATTGATTTCATGTATCATGTAAAGGATACACAATGATGATAGGGCATTTAAGATTACAATAATAGCTAGTAAATTGTTCACAATTTCTCTACCTGTGCATCTATTGTATGCATATGAGTTTAGCTGTCAATATTAGTGAAATGATATAGAGGACTAGAGAACTTATTTTAAAAATCACTATTAATGTGTGATGAAGAAAATGTAAAAGTTCTTCCATAATCGGTGATGTTGTATCTTGAGAGCCTAGATGAAATTGATATGCCTTAGTCATATACAGGATTTTAGCCTATCATTTAACTTTGACAAAGCTACATCACTTTTTACTTTTATCTCATTTATTGAGGAAGACATAATTGTTATGGTGTTGGCTTGAAACTGGTTGAAAAGGACTTGAGTCCTTCCTTATTTTACATTTACATAGGTAGGATCTTGAAACGTAGGATATGGTGGAGGACATCCGTGTAACCATTCTAGGTTAGGAGTAGCAATTCCCACTGCTAAGACTTCTTGTTTAGACACAAATGCTTTTCAAAGTATGAAGATTATTAGCATTACTGCTGCTACTGAGATGAATGAGCCTAAAGACAAAATATTTCATGTTGTGTGTGCCTCAGGGTACTCAGACTAACGTAGTGACATCCCTGAGAGGCCACGAAAGTGCTGCAGGAAGTCATATTTACTACTACAAGTATACTTGTGAGGTGAATTTTTGCTCATGCTGAGTTAACTGTATAACCTAAGAATAGTGGGAATCAGTGTAGAAAGCCTCCTATAATAGTGAAGACTGCTCCCATGGACATTAGGTCATGGAAGTGTGCTACTACATAGTATGTATCCTGGAGGACAATGTCTGGGGATGAGTTGGCTAAGATGATTCCTGTCAAACCACCTACTGTAAAAAGAAAAACTAAAGCCTAAAACTCATAATATAGTAGGAGGTCATATAGTATTACCTCCGTGAACAGTTGCTAACCAGGGACTTCCCTGGTGACGCAGTGGTTAAGAATTCGTCTGCCAATGCAGGGGACACGGGTTCGAGCCCTTGTCTGGGAAGATTCCACATGCCGCGGAGCAAAAAGCCCGTGTGCCACAACTACTGAGCCTGCCCTCTAGAGCCCGCAAGCCACAACTACTGAAGCCCACGCACCTAGAGGCCGTGCTCTGCAACAAGAGAAGCCACTGCAATGAAAGGGCCGCACACCGCAACGAAGAGTAGCTGCCGCTCACCGCAACCAGAGAAAGCCCATGCTCAGCAACCAAGACTCAACTCAGCCAAAAAAAAAAAGAAAAGAAAAGAAAAAGAAAAATTAAATAAAGAGTTGCTAATCAGCTAGATACTTTTACTCCTGTAGGGATAGAAGTAATTACGGTAGCTGATGCAAAGTATGCTCCTGAGTCCACAGCTATCCCTATGGTAAACATATGATGGGCCCACAAGAGAACTCCTAAAAAACCAGTGGACATGACTCATACTATTCCCAGATAGCTGAAAGGCAATTTTTGTCCTAAATAGTAGGTAATGCTATGTGAGTTTATAACAAACCCTGTTAGGCCATGAATACAGACTTCAGGGTGAGCAAAGTATCAAAAGAGGTGTTGGTATAGGATTCGGTCTCCTCCTGCAGGGTCAAAGAAAGTAGTGTTTAGATTTCTATCTCTTAACAGCATGGCAATTCTGGCTGCTTGGACTGAGATTGGTAATTATAGTAATATGGCTATAGTTGGGGAAGATTAAACAAATAATGGTGTTTGGTATTGGGATATGACTGCTGGTTTTGTATTAAAGACAATAGTAATAAAAGTAATAATACCAAGAATTGAGGAGACACCTGCTAAATGTAAGGAGAAAACAGTTAGGTCGCCAGAGGCTCCTGCATGGGCCAGATTGCAGGCTAGAGCTGAATACACCGTCCCACTGGTACCAGAACCAGCTTCTACTATTGGTGATATGAGTAGGAGTAAGAATGATGGGGGAAGTAGTCAAAAGTTTATATGATTTATTGGGGGAAATGCTACTTCAGTTGTCCGAGTTATTAATGGCCCAAGTCAGTTTTCAAAGCCTGCAATCATAACGGGTACAGCTATAAAGAAAATTATTACAAGTGCAGGGACTGTTATGACAACCTTACAGATTTGGGCATCTCCAAGTAGCGGTCCAGGTCAGCATAGCTCAGCCTGGATTAATATAATTAAGGTGCTGCCTGCTACTCCAGCTCAAGCACCAAATAGTAAATATAAAATGCCGATATCTTTGTGATTTGTTGAAAATAATCAGCAGTGTATGAACAGAGGTAAAATGACTGAGTTAGAATTAGACTGTAAATCTAAAGACAGAGATTGAGCCCTCTTTCTGGCAAACCCTGTGGTGAATCAACAAATTGAATTGTAACTTCAGAGAAGCAGCTTCAATTCTGCCAGTGATTATCCTGCCTTTTTTTTTTTTTTTCTTTTTTTCTTTCTCAAATGAAGGAGAAGTAGACTGAAGTCAGTTGACTAGAGGATTTGCCTGTTAACTAAAGTTTCCTGGGGTTAAAACTCATCAATCTCGTAAAGATTTGGCTTCAATACAGTGTTTGCTTTACATTCAATTGATGTAGAATAAAGTCTTGCAATCCTTATTTTTAGGAATTAAGTAAATTTCACTTGTTTAGGGTTTTGAAAGCTCTTGGTCTGAACTAACCTAAATTCCTAGTCCAGCACCGATAGAATGGGTGTTGTGTGTAGTAACCGTGTGGGTATTATGATTGGTAATGATAGGAAGGTTATTTCTTTGTATGTTCAAATTGCTTTGTGTTTGTGTTGTTTAATGAAGGGAATATAGTTAGTGATGTGGAGTATGTTAGCTGCAAGTAGAAATATATGCTGAGGACTGCTATGATGGCTATTAGTGTTGGTAGAATGATGTTGTCGTTTTTGTTATCTCTTGGATAATTATTCATTTGGGTAGAAAGCCTGATAGTGATGGGCGATGTCCTAATGATACTATAATGGTGAGGAAAATGATTGTGATGGGAGGTGTTTTATCTCATGTGTGTGATAATGATACTCTTGTAGTACATGATCTGGGCATAAATAAGAAGAAGACAGTGTTGTTATGATATAAATTAGTATGGTTAGGATTGTTATAATCTGAATATACATTATAATAGCTGTTATTCATCCTATATGGGCAATTGATGAGGAGGGTGTAATATTTTCCAGGTGAGTATGGCGAAGTCTGCCTCAGCCTCCAGCTATGATTTATAATATCACTATGATTAATAGTATATTTAGGTTGATGGAAGGTGACCTGTGGTATAAAACTGATAGGGGTGCAATTTTGTCATGTTGATAGCATCAGGTCTGCTGTTCATGGGATGCCTCGTGTGACTTCAGGCACTCAGAAGTGAAATGGGGAAAGTCCTACTTTTGTGACAAGGGCGATTGTCATGAGGGTGGATGCTGCTGGATTAAAGATTCTTGTTATTCGTTGTGCTCTTTGACCAGAGTATATTAGATTAATGATAATAGCCATTATAAGTAGTATTGATGTGGTGGACTGTTTTAGGAAATATTTGTTGGATGCTTCTGTAGCTTATGGGTTCATGTTTTTTATTAGAATGGGGATACCATTAACCAGTGTGAGCTTGTTATACAATTATATTTCCTGAGAAAATGGTCAGTAGAATGATGGTAAAAACAATGAGAGTTTATTAGCACAGGAAGGATATACAAAAATATTTTTGGGGTATGGGCCTGTAGCTTACTTAGAGAACTTTACTATATAGCATGTGGTGTAATGTGGTAGGTAGCATGGAGAATGTAAAATTATTAGGAAGAATTCAATTCCAGGAATCAGAGCATTGAAACCTCTAAGATTTACTCTATCAAAGTAACTCTTTTGTCAGACATATTTCTTAAATTTGTGGTGGGTTGCCTGGTATGATGACAAGTAGTGAAAACTCTCATATACATAAGATTAATGTTAGTCGTAAAAACACTTTTCATAAGAGATGTATGCGTTGATCATATCAAAATTGTAGGTAGGAGGCTCAAATTCATAGAAAGGAGATTGTTAGATGAGTTTTAATGATGACTTGGGCTGTATATAATTCTGGCACCTAGGGATTGTCGAATGCTCCTAAAAATAGATTGCTGTGGAAATTTTATTATAGGGACATTGACATATTCTCTAGGAGGGACGGGGTGAATGGGCCTGCTACATTTTCTACATTGAAGACATATACAGGTTTTGATGCTACTTCCGTGAAATCAAGTGGGGCTTCGTTGGATTTCGGCTACTGCGGAGATAATCAAATTCTGGGTAGGGGTCAGGAGAAAATTAGTCATAGGTGTTCTTGTGTAATAATTACTGTTGAAAGTGTAAATGATCCATTTATCAGTAAGACTGAGAATAGAATAACTGCTACATTACTTCATATGAGATGATTGTGCTATTGCTCCTAGAGCTCCAGTGAGTGAGTATTTTGAATGTGAAGTTCATCCAGATCTGAGGATGGAGTAAATGGCTAGGTGTGATATGGCTAATAGAAATAATATGCCTACATTTATATTAATTAGTGGATAAGATATGGGAAGAGGAATTCATGTTGTGAGAGCCAGGGTTAAGGCTAGCATTGGGGTTAAGGCTAGCAAGAGAAGCCACCGCAATGAGAAGCCCGCGCACCGCAACAAAGAGTAGCCCCCGCTTGCCGCAACTAGGCAAAGCCTGCGCATAGCAACGAAGACCCAACGCAGCCAAAAACAAATTAATTAATTAATTAGTTAACTATTTTAAACAAAAGTACTATATCCTTCTGTACAGCTTCTCTGGGAAGAACAGAGAGATGGCGTAGGAGAGTGAGAAAGACCAATATTTAGTGCACATCTCTCATGCAGCTGCTCTGCTGGCTCAGATAGATTTATCCCCACTTTACAAAGGAGGAAATAATCTCAGAGAGGTTTAGTAATTTTCCCAAAGCCAAACAGCTATGGAGTGGCAGAACCAAGATCTGAACCAAGTCTGTTACCTTCAAAGCCTAAGTCCTCATCACAACAAAACTCAATTAATATTTACATTTATCGAATTACATTGCAACCTGGGGAGTTCTTGGCACAATCCTGAATAAGAGTGAGAAAGAAAGAAATAGCATTGTTCCTACAGTCAACCCAAATTTTTGGAGCAGCTGCTAGATGCCTGGCCCTTTTTGGGGCTCAGCAGTGATCAAGACAGGAAGAGTCCTGCTTTCATGAACCACGTAGTGGGGAGGAGAGACGGGTGCAACTTGGGTGAGGGATTTCACCTTGCTGGACCTCTGTTTTGTCATCTGGAAAATGGGATGGGTGTTCCTCATTTTCTGGGATTGTCCAGCCCTCACATTCTCTGATTCCATAAGAAGCATTTGTTTTCCTGTTTCTTTAAAATTCATTCAGGCCGTGAGCTGTGATGAATGTTGTTAGCTGCTCCCCAAATCACTCTATTCCCACCCTTTTCCTGTGATCAGGTCTTTCCCGAAACATGACTCACAGTCAGTCAAGTCACAGAACCTAAGGGGCACCCAGCAGAAAAATTCCAACCCTTGCTTCCCAGGAGCTCTGCGGTCTACCTGCCAGGTAAACTTAACTCACCTGGCACAAGGTGGCCATCCCTGGTTTCACATCAACATGATCTCAGGCACAAACCTCCTTGTTTTTCCATTTTGTCTTTAAGTTACTTGTTGAAACAACTGCACAAATATGACACAGATATAAAATCAGGCATCTTCTGCTCCCAGTGCCTACTAATAAATGATTTTCTGCCACTTTAATGATAAAGATAGAACATTTCAACATTCTGCTACCCTTATTATTTGTCATTTTTGTTGATATTTCTATTGACTACATCTTTCAATATTTTAACAATGGAACATTTATTTAGGGTGTTCCAGACCCAGCCTTTAGTGGTAAAGGTTTCGTTGTTATATTTCTATTATGTTTCCTTTCAAAATCATTATCCTATTTAAATGGAGTAAGTCAATTCTATAGGCATTTATCTTATGATATTGATGAAATTGATACATAGAGGGCAGTAGTACAAGTTGATTGGACTTGAGAACCTCTATTAGCACAGTTAAGTATAAATATTATCTATATGTAAACCAAAGTACAGGCCGAGTGAGATTCTCTGACTTTTTTCCACTGTCTGCCCCTCAAGCCTGTGAGAAATGGAATAGTTCTTGCCCTATCAGTAAACAAAGGATGTCACAGTCTTCAGCACTTGCAGCCCTCCAATGTGAGCCGGCGGGCCCTGAGGCACTCAGGATATGCAAATACAGAATGCAGGCCCCAGAGAGCTGAGGTGCATATCAAAGGAAGGAATTCAGTGAGCCCAGGCAAAGAAAAGCGCCGCATTCCTGACCTTGGGAGAGCTGGTTTTCCTTAGTTAACAATCACCTTTGGATGTTCCCCATTACCTGCGCCAGTTCCCTGCCCTGTCCCCTCCCCCCGGTACTTTAACTCAGGAAGGAAGGAGCGCAGAGGGACTCGGCTGAATAAGGGGCCTGCGCGCCTCGGGAGGAGTTTTCAGCCGCTTTCCCCGCAGTCGGGAAGAGGGGCGCTGACGCTGCAGCCGGACCCTGCGCCTCCCTTGCCCCGTTTCCCCTCAGGACGCTCAGGCCGACCCCCTCCTCACGCCCACCAGGTCTCGCGAGCCAGGACGAGGGCAGGGGCGAGAGGACGGACCAAAGTTCCCGGGAACCAGACGCTGGAGGCCGCTCTTTCTGCACAGCAGCGGCGGGTGGCAGCGAACCCCTGCCCCTCAGAAGCTGGTCTTGTGCTGCCGCCCGGGCACCGGACCAGGCGGAGGGTCGTCGCCCACTTACCCAGCCCGCCGTCCCCGCGACTGTCATGGCTTCGGCCGCCGGGGCACCTCCAGAGCCGGCAGCCTCAGTGAGGTCGCCCTGCCCTCGGGCTCCGGGGCAGTTCCGTGAAGGCGGAGGGAAGAGACCCCGCCTGAGCCGGGAGTTCCAGCTCTGAGGAAACGCGGGCTCTGTTCAGCGCGCAGTGGGTGGGACCGCTCTGCCCCAAGGCCTTCCGGGAGGGAGCGGGGCGGCGGGGGAGGGAGCCGCCAGGAGCGCAGGGCCCCGTCGGGGGTCCTGGAGGGGCGGCCCGGCCTGGGGGCCACGCCCATTGTGGCCGCAGCCCAGGCCTTTTTCCTGGAATCCTACACAAAAAAACTAGAAAGATACACAGTCTATAGTAAATACTCACAAATGATTGTTGCTGCTGTGCTCACTTTTCTATTAAAGGTTTAAAATCCATAAAACACTTTAAGTTCAAAATTAAATGAGAATTTTTACCTTTCTAATTATGTCTCTGATATTCACAGTTGTGGTTAATGAATCAGAGACTGTGGCATCACTAGTTAAAAATCAGCTTGTTAAAAAAATAGAACTCATGCCCACCGGACCTACTGAATCACAATCTGCACTTTTACAATCTCCCCAGTGTACTCGTGTACCCATGAATAGTTGAAAGGTACATTTCTACCTCGACAGGTCTTTTCTCTATGAGAAATACACACATTTTATCCAGTTTGATATAAATAAAACACTCAAAAATGCATATGCCTGTGTTGAAACCATCATTTTATCATTTCTTTTCCAGACAAGTATAGTCTCTATACTGGTTTTGTGGATCACATGCCATACTCTTTTCTTGTAGTTAGAAATAAGGTAGAGAAAGTTACTTTGTAAAAAAAAAATTATATATATATATATATATATATATATATATATATATATATATATATGTATTAGTGGATAATTAAAGAGACTCTTCTAAATTAAAACCTTCTCTTAACTTGCTGTTTTCTTCTTGGGTCATATTATGAACACTTCCCGTGGCCACATGGCATGTGTACGTTTAATTTCAGGGACTGCTGACATTCCAGGATGTGGCCATAGATTTCTGTCAAGAGGAGTGAGAATGCCTGGACCAAGATCAATGGGAATTTTACAGGGATGTGATGTTAGAGAAGTATAGGAACCTGCTCTCCTTGGGTGAGGATACCTTCCTTCCAGAATTCCTTATCCAACCACAGGGTTTGGAGTGCTTCATTTGTAGAATATCTCCTGGAATCTTCTGCTTCCTACAATAGGGTTTCAGATTGCAACGTTTCAGGAAAGATTGGGAGTTTGTGGGTATAATTTTTCTTATTCTTTTAAAATTGCAGCCTCCCTTTTAATATACTTTGTAACTGCTTGGGATGTGTCTATATGAACTGTGTACTATATGCTTCTGTTATAGTCCTTACAATATTTTATTGCCTTATTTTCTCTAACAATTTTCCATGGATTCTTTGGGCTTAAGGTATATTAAAAGGGAGACTGCGAATCTGGGACTTCCCTGGTGATGCAGTGATTAAGAATTCGCCTGCCAATGCAGGGGACCCGGTTCGATCCCCGGTCCGGGAAGATCTCACGTGCCACGGAACAACTAAGCCATTGGGCCACAACTACTGAGTCTGCACGCCACAACTACTGAAGCAGGTGTGTCTTGAGCCCATGCGCCATTTATTTTTGGGAGAATAAAACCACTTCTGAGTGATTAAAATTTAGGCCAGCTAGTCAAAATGCTTTATCACCTGTTCTTCTAAAACACTGGTCAATGGAACAAGTTTTCCTAGGGATAACAGTGTAATTGTATTCTGGAGTTCATATGGGCAATATGGTTTATGACCTTGATGCTGGATCACGACATTTCAATGGTATAACTGCTATTAATTGTCTGTTTGTTCAACGATTAAAGTCTCACGTGATCTGAGTTCAGACTGGAGTCATCCTGGTTGGTTTCTGTCTATTGCAGATTTCTTCCAGTATGAAAGGACAAGAGCAATACGGCTTCCTTTACAAAATGTCTTCAAACTAAATGATGATATAATCTACATTCAATTAATTTATACATACCCTACTGTAGAACAGGGTTCGTTACGCTGGCAGAGCCCGGTAATTATGTAAAACTGAAACTTTTTCTGCACTGGTTCAAGTCCTCTTCCTAAGAATATGTTTATAATCAACATTCTTTCACAAATTACCCAATTTAATTCACCATAGCATTCCTCATATTAACCAAATGGAAAATCCTAGGCTATATACAAATCCAGAAAGGGCCAAAAATCATCAGCCCCCATGGATGATTATAACCCATTGCTGAGGCATTCCAATTACTTATTAAAGAACCACTATGTCCATCAACATCATCAATTTATATATTATTGCCCCAATGCTAGCCATAACCCTGCCTCTCACAACATGAATTCCTCTTCCCATATCTTATCCACTAATTAGTATAAATGTAGGCATATTATTTCTATTAGCCATATCACACCTAGCCATTTATTCCATCCTCATATCTGGATGAACTTCACATTCAAAATACTCACTCACTGGAGCTCCAGGAACAAAAGCACAGAGGATCATCTCATATGAAGTAATGTAGCAGTTATTCTATTCTCAGTCTTACTGGTAAATGGATCATTTACACTTTCAACAGTAATTACTACACAAGAACACCTATGACTAATTTTCTCCTGACCCCTACCCAGAATTTGATTATCTCCGCAGTAGCAGAAATCCAGTGAAGCCCCACTTGATTTAACAGAAGTAGAATCAAAACCTGTACATGTCTTCAATGTAGAAAATGTAGCAGGCCCATTCACCGCGTCCTTCCTAGAGAATATGTCAATTTCCCTATAATAAACGTTTCCACAGCAATCTATTTTTAGGAGCATTCGACAATCCCTAGGTGCCAGAATTATAGATTCTTTCATCTTGTAAATATAGTTTTCTTTAAAAAATAATTTTTATAGTTTTACTACCTTTAAACAAAATGTACTCCATTGCTGTGGAATATTCCTTCATAGGAGCGTGCATGGTTCATTTCTGCATCCGTCTGTGATGGCCTTCAGGTTCCTTCAGGTTTGGCTCCTGTGGCTGCCAGTCCATGTCCGTGTGTCCTGGTGCAGGGCTGGTGGGTTTGTGTTCAACTGGGAGGAGCACTGTGGGTCTCTGTGCACGGACTTCGCTATCTGAGGCCCGATTGCTTCAGAAGTGGTTGCATCCCCCCGTTGCGTACCAGGCTTTCCATTGCTCCACATCCTGCTGATATTTGATACTATGTCTTTCATGTCTGCCATTCTGGTAGGTGTATGCACAGTATTTTTCTTATGGCTTTAATCCCTCTGTTGTTAGTGAAGTTGTGCATCTTGTGGTATTCATGGACTATTTCCTGTTGTTTTTGGAAAAGTTTTAAAAATTGTGGTCTGGTACACATAACATAAAATGTACTATCTTAACCATTTTTAAGTGCACATTTCAGGCTCAGGAAATAATTCACACTGTTGTGCAAACCTGACCACCATCATCCTCCAGAACTTTTTCATCTTGCAAAATTGAAACAGTCCCCATTAAACACTCACTCCCCATTGTCCCTCCCTCAGCCTCTGGCCCTCAACATCCTACTTTATGTCTCTATATTTCCGACTGCTCTAGGGGCCTTGTATGAGTGGATCAAGCACTGTTTGTTTTTTTGTGTCTAGCTTACATCACTGAGCATAATGCCCTCAAGGTTCATCCCTGCTGCATCCTGTGTCAGAATTGACTTCCTTTTTAGGCTGAATAGCATTCCCTTGTATTGATGGACCGTGTTTTTCTTCTCCATTCTTCCCTTAGTGGACACATGTAATATCTACATTCATTTCTGCTGTCATAATATTTGTGGAATAAAATCAGAAAGTCCTATGAATCAAAAGTCATTTGCCATTAACTTTTTTCTTAAACTTTTTTGTTGTGGAAAACATCAAGGCTAAGAAAAGGGAAAAATACATGTCAGCTTCACTTGTGTTCAGGAATTAATGCTTTACGGATTCACTTTATTCCCTGTGTGTGTGCTATGCGTGTGCATGTGCCTGTTTGCATAAATATGCTGTGCATGTGGATAGGTATGTGAACTTGCACACATTAGTGTGTGCATGGGCATATGGGTGCATGTGTGTTCACATGCTAGTGTGTGAATATATTTGTGCTGTGCACGTGCATATGTTTGTGTGTGTGCTGTGCCTGCCTGTGCGCACACCTGTGTGTTTGCTGGAACCACTTGCAAGTTGGCTGCAGACTGAATTGTGCCCCAGATATATCCGCACGCAGCTGCTCTAACAATCCTGCGTAGCCACGTAAAGGTCACAGATCTCAGGGATTTAAATGGAGGGAGCAGGATATCCTGACACAGAGTTTGTCTTCCAATGACTGTCACTGTCTCAGTAACATCCTTCACACCTTCTTTAAGCCGCATTCAGGGTCCAGTTTAGACTCCCATTACATTCAGTCACCTGTCCCAGGTCCCCTAAAGCAACAATGTCACCGTTGGAGAGCCCGGCCAAGGCTGGGGGTGCCCCTCCTGTTGGCCTGGCCTCCAGGCCCTGCCCTTGGCTCCTGTTTCCTCATATCTCAGCCAGGCCCCGACTTGGATCGGGCCGCCACCTCTTTCCTCACAGGGTCCCATCACCCAGTCAAGGGGGTTCATTCTCCCCCTAAACACGGCATCAGGAGTTGGGGGCTGACAGTCCACACTGGGTCTCCTTCATGTGAGACCCTGTGCTGTTGAAAGAGCAGGCACCCTGCCCTCGGGGGTGGGGGACTGGGGGGCGACATGCGGCCCACGATGGGCAGGCGGGTCTCCGGGTGGGGCGAGCCAGTGTGCAAGGAGTTCCGCGGTGGGTTCTCCTCTCCAACGGCTTCTGTGCCCCTACCTCTTCCCGTGCCTCCCCTCGAAGACAGCGCGGTGCCCGGGTTGGGAACCATGGGAGCCGTCAGCCACCGCCCCCTCTACACACACACACACACGCACACGCACACGCACACGCACACGCTGCAGGGAAGCAGGACCTGAGTGCAGGGCTCTCAGCGGCCCTGAGCGCCCCGCCCGGAATCGGCCAGCCGAATGGACAGACCGGATCTCCCGGCCCGGACCATGCAGGACTCTCCTGACCTGGCTTGCAGTGTGGCCACCTCCTTCTGGAAGCCTGGGAGTCTGGAATCAGGCCACTTCTTGTCTGTCCTGGCAGCAGACTGGGCTGCACTCTAAGAAGTTCGTGGCTCGCCCGTGGATCCTGACCATCAGGTGGCCAGAGAAATTGGGAACATTTCTGTTTTACCTGTTGAAATGTTTAATGACAAAGATTTTGTTCAGTTTCCTGACGTGGGTGTCCAAAGATGAGAGACCCATGTGTGTGATCTGTACCCCCTATGAGATCAGCCCTAAGCTAGTTTAAACATGATCAAGTTGTGTCTACATGGTAGATTTAGACCTCTGCATGTCCTGTCTACTGATTATGTTTAGAGCTGACCATGTGTTGTCTATAATAAGAAGATTTAGACCTGACCATGTTCTGTGTACGCTAGGACTATGGGGACCTGGGTAGAGACCCGGCCTGGCCTCAGTACTGGGAAGCTCCGTGCCTGCATCTGAATGTCAGTGCTTAGATGTCTAGGGTCTGGAGATGAGGTGGGCTTGTCTACGTAACAGCCTCTCTTCTGAGTGTGGTGACCTGGTCCTCCCAAGGGTCAGTGCTATGGTCGGGGCCTTAGTCTTAATCCCTGCCAAGGTTCACCTTCCCTGGGGCTCATGGAGAATCCTCAGGAGGACTACCTGGCAATAATTCCAATTTACCAGCACGTGCATGGTGCATAGGGAAGCAGGTTTAGCTGCTGAATTGATTGCAGGGCACGCAGATCGGGCAAAAGGCCGATGGGTGACAGCTGAGGCTGCTGCTGAGCTCTCCCTCCAGTCTACCGTCCCTACTCAGCAGAGTCCAGAGCTGCCCCTCGGCTTTCAGCCCTGCTGTCCTGTGAGTTTTCTCAACATGTAAGTGAGACGAGAAAGGACTGAGCATGCCAGCACCAGGGTCGTGTGTTCAACTTTAGTATGAAAGCTCTACAAACAGTTAAAATCACACAGAACCAAAGTGAGAAGACGAGGACTCCTCTGGGCCAAGTGTGGGGAAAGGAGACCCACCTGACACTTTTTCCCATCCCAGGAGGTCCCAGGGACCCAGCTTGTTTCCACATTGGGGGAGCCCCCTGCAGAGCCATGGTGTCCTGACCAAGGGGACGTGTGACCCCAGGTGCAGGGTCTGGGGAGGTGAGGTCACCCTGGGACTGTGGACATGTGACCCAGGTGGAGGGGTCTGGGGAGGTGGGTCACCCTGGTGAGTGTGGATGTGTGGCCCCAGGTATAGGGTGCGGGGACTGTGTGGGTCTCACCATACCTGCATGGGTCAGGATCACATGGATGGGGAGACCGCATATGCGCTCTTTGCCTGCAGTGTGTCCTGTCCCCTTTGAGATTTCCAACCTCTGCATTAAGGGTGTTGTCCTGATTAACCTGTGGTTCCTTTTCTTCTCTTCATCTTGTCACAATCATATGAGGTCAGGCATGTTTGAGTGGGTTGCTGCTCTGTGTTCCGGTGAGTGACAACACTTGGTGGTATCGTATTAATACTATAGCATATCATATGTCTAATCTATGGGGGTCACCACTGCCTGGGTCCCCCTGGACAGAGGTCAGGTGAGCACAGACTAGCCCCCCCTAAGAATGGTCTCCCACGTGCTCTGTGAGTGTACCGTGATGGCCCCTAAGGTAGGGGACTGTGTCTGGGCCTCCGACATTTGTGATGAAGGGGAGTCGAAATGGAATCTCAATTAACAAGACATTATTTTAAGAATTTATTTTAAGTGAAATAAAACAAACGCCACATACCCTTTACCATCATCACCATTTTAAGTGCACGTTTCTGAGGCATCAGATAGATTCACTTTCTCGTGGAGCCATCACCACCATCACTAGAACTTTTCGTCCTGCAAAACCAAAATTCCACAACCATGAAAGTCTCATTCCCCATTCCCTCCCACTGCCCCTGGCACCGATAGCCACTTCAGTCCCTGAGTTGTCGACTGCAGGGCACCCACTGGAGTGGAATCCTGCAGTGTTTGCTGACGGGTCATTTTGGAAGAGCTGACTTTCAGTCTGAAGCGCTGCCTGTTCGCATCTGAAGAATCTGCATTTAAGGAGAGGGTGTATGAGGAAGGGGGTGTATGCGGGACAAAGGTGTCCGGGGTGCAGGTGAGCCAGGACCTGACCAGCTGCCTTTTGGGTCCTCTGGTCCCATCTCTTGATCTGTGCCTCATCTGCATCATCACTGTCCCCGCTGGCACCGCTGGGGTGTTGTTGTCTGAGTGAGAGTCCCCTGGTGCCCCTGCTCTCCTCCCCTCCTCCTGCTGGTTGGGGAGGGAACTGCTTACTGTGTGGCCTCTACTCCTGAGGCATGAAGGACCCTGTAGCATGGACCTGCAGAGTGTGGGGTGTGGTCCCAAGAGCATGGGGCCCACATAGGACACGACATCGGGCCGTGACAAGTGCTAGGGCTGCCTCATCACTGACAGGGAATGTTGCCCAGATCCTGCTCCAGAGGGCGTGGTGGGTGGCCTGGGACCCTAGAGGCCCCATTCCTATACTGGAGCTTGGAGAGTGCATCCCCATGGGCTGCAGATTCACCCCATATCTCAGACATATCCCTCTGTCTTGTCTTTGAACTCAGGAAAACGAGCTCTCTTGTCCACAACATAGGCCTGGTCCTGTTGATATTAGGATTCTTTAAGTTAGGCGTCCTGGGATAGCAGCTTCTTTTAGGCCTGAGAAGGAACAACTCCGGAGTGTACAACAATTTCAGATGAAACTAATATTCAATGACTATCCCTAACTACTCGGTTGTTGACTTCTATTAGTCATTATTCTCCTGGTTTTAGCTCTGATGTGGGGATTACAGAGGAGTCAACATTTAAATCTTCATAATCTGTGTATTGGTAGCTTCAGTATCGTTACTGACCCATAGTTTTTTATGGTTTGGGAAGAGTTATTGATTTCATGTATCATGTAAAGGATTCACAATGATGATAGGGCAATTAAGATTACAATAATAGCTAGTAAATTGTTCACAATTTCTCTACCTGTGCATCTATTGTATGCATATGAGTTTAGATGTCAATATTAGTGAAATGATATAGAGGACTAGAGAACTTATTTTAAAAATCACTATTAATGTGTGATGAAGAAAATGTAAAAGTTCTTCCATAATCGGTGATGTTGTATCTTGAGAGCCTAGATGAAATTGATATGCCTTAGTCATATACAGGATTTTAGCCTATCATTTAACTTTGACAAAGCTACCTCACTTTTTACTTTTATCTCATTTATTGAGGAAGACATAATTGTTATGGTGTTGGCTTGAAACTGGGTGAAAAGGACTTGAGTCCTTCCTTATTTTACATTTACATAGGTAGGATCTTGAAAGTAGGATATGGTGGAGGACATCCGTGTAACCATTCTAGGTTAGGAGTAGCAATTTCCACTGCTAAGACTTCTTGTTTAGACACAAATGCTTTTCAAAGTATGAAGATTATTAGCATTACTGCTGCTACTGAGATGAATGAGCCTAAAGACAAAATATTTCATGTTGTGTGTGCCTCAGGGTACTCAGACTAACGTAGTGACATCCCTGAGAGGCCACGAAAGTGCTGCAGGAAGTCATATTTACTACTACAAATATACTTGTGAAGTGAATTTTTGCTCATGCTGAGTTAACTGTATAACCTGAGAATAGTGGGAATCAGTGTAGAAAGCCTCCTATAATAGTGAAGACTGCTCCCATGGACATTAGGTCATGGAAGTGTGCTACTACATAGTATGTATCCTGGAGGACAAAGTCTGGGGATGAGTTGACTAAGATGATTCCTGTCAAACCACCTACTGTAAAAAGAAAAACTAAAGCCTAAAACTCATAATATAGTGGGAGGTCATATAGTATTACCTCCGTGAACAGTTGCTAACCAGGGACTTCCCTGGTGACGCAGTGGTTAAGAATTCGTCTGCCAATGCAGGGAACACGGGTTCGAGCCATTGTCTGGGAAGATTCCACATGCCGCGGAGCAAAAAGCCCGTGTGCCACAACTACTGAGCCTGCCCTCTAGAGCCCGCAAGCCACAACTACTGAAGCCCACGCGCCTAGAGGCCGTGCTCTGCAACAAGAGAAGCCACTGCAATGAAAGGGCCGCACACCGCAATGAAGAGTAGCTGCCGCTCACCGCAACCAGAGAAAGCCCATGCGCAGCAACCAAGACTCAACTCAGCCAAAAAAAAAAAAAAAAAAAAGAAAAGAAAAAGAAAAATTAAATAAAGAGTTGCTAATCAGCTAGATACTTTTACTCCTGTAGGGATAGAAGTAATTACGGTAGCTGATGCAAAGTATGCTCCTGAGTCCACAGCTATCCCTATGGTAAACATATGATGGGCCCACAAGAGAACTCCTAAAAAACCAGTGGACATGACTCATACTATTCCCAGATAGCTGAAAGGCAATTTTTGTCCTAAATAGTATGTAATGCTATGTGAGTTTATAACAAACCCTGTTAGGCCATGAATACAGACTTCAGGGTGAGCAAAGTATCAAAAGAGGTGTTGGTATAGGATTCGGTCTCCTCCTGCAGGGTCAAAGAAAGTAGTGTTTAGATTTCTATCTCTTAACAGCATGGCAATTCTGGCTGCTTGGACTGAGATTGGTAATTATAGTAATATGGCTATAGTTGGGGAAGATTAAACAAATAATGGTGTTTGGTATTGGGATATGACTGCTGGTTTTGTATTAAAGACAATAGTAATAAAAGTAATAATACCAAGAATTGAGGAGACACCTGCTAAATGTAAGGAGAAAACAGTTAGGTCGCCAGAGGCTCCTGCATGGGCCAGATTGCAGGCTAGAGCTGAATACACCGTCCCACTGGTACCAGAACCAGCTTCTACTATTGGTGATATGAGTAGGAGTAAGAATGATGGGGGAAGTAGTCAAAAGTTTATATGATTTATTGGGGGAAATGCTACTTCAGTTGTCCGAGTTATTAATGGCCCAAGTCAGTTTTCAAAGCCTGCAATCATAACGGGTACAGCTATAAAGAAAATTATTACAAGTGCAGGGACTGTTATGACAACCTTACAGATTTGGGCATCTCCAAGTAGCGGTCCAGGTCAGCATAGCTCAGCCTGGATTAATATAATTAAGGTGCTGCCTGCTACTCCAGCTCAAGCACCAAATAGTAAATATAAAATGCCGATATCTTTGTGATTTGTTGAAAATAATCAGCAGTGTATGAACAGAGGTAAAATGACTGAGTTAGAATTAGACTGTAAATCTAAAGACAGAGATTGAGCCCTCTTTCTGGCAAACCCTGTGGTGAATCAACAAATTGAATTGTAACTTCAGAGAAGCAGCTTCAATTCTGCCAGTGATTATCCTGCCTTTTTTTTTTTTTTCTTTTTTTCTTTCTCAAATGAAGGAGAAGTAGACTGAAGTCAGTTGACTAGAGGATTTGCCTGTTAACTAAAGTTTCCTGGGGTTAAAACTCATCAATCTCGTAAAGATTTGGCTTCAATACAGTGTTTGCTTTACATTCAATTGATGTAGAATAAAGTCTTGCAATCCTTATTTTTAGGAATTAAGTAAATTTCACTTGTTTAGGGTTTTGAAAGCTCTTGGTCTGAACTAACCTAAATTCCTAGTCCAGCACCGATAGAATGGGTGTTGTGTGTAGTAACCGTGTGGGTATTATGATTGGTAATGATAGGAAGGTTATTTCTTTGTATGTTCAAATTGCTTTGTGTTTGTGTTGTTTAATGAAGGGAATATAGTTAATGATGTGGAGTATGTTAGCTGCAAGTAGAAATATATGCTGAGGACTGCTATGATGGCTATTAGTGTTGGTAGAATGATGTTGTCGTTTTTGTTATCTCTTGGATAATTATTCATTTGGGTAGAAAGCCTGATAGTGATGGGCGATGTCCTAATGATACTATAATGGTGAGGAAAATGATTGTGATGGGAGGTGTTTTATCTCATGCGTGTGATAATGATACTCTTGTAGTACATGATCTGGGCATAAATAAGAAGAAGACAGTGTTGTTATGATATAAATTAGTATGGTTAGGATTGTTATAATCTGAATATACATTATAATAGCTGTTATTCATCCTATATGGGCAATTGATGAGGAGGGTGTAATATTTTCCAGGTGAATATGGCGAAGTCTGTCTCAGCCTCCAGCTATGATTTATAATATCACTATGATTAATAGTATATTTAGGTTGATGGAAGGTGACCTGTGGTATAAAACTGATAGGGGTGCAATTTTGTCATGTTGACAGCATCAGGACTGCTGTTCATGGGATGCCTCGTGTGACTTCAGGCACTCAGAAGTGAAATGGGGAAAGTCCTACTTTTGTGACAAGGGCGATTGTCATGAGGGTGGATGCTGCTGGATTAAAGATTCTTGTTATTCATTGTGCTCTTTGACCAGAGTATATTAGATTAATGATAATAGCCATTATAAGTAGTATTGATGTGGTGGACTGTTTTAGGAAATATTTGTTGGATGCTTCTGTAGCTTATGGGTTCATGTTTTTTATTAGAATGGGGATACCATTAACCAGTGTGAGCTTGTTATACAATTATATTTCCTGAGAAAATGGTCAGTAGAATGATGGTAAAAACAATGAGAGTTTATTAGCACAGGAAGGATATACAAAAATATTTTTGGGGTATAGGCCTGTAGCTTACTTAGAGAACTTTACTATATAGCATGTGGTGTAATGTGGTAGGTAGCATGGAGAATGTAAAATTATTAGGAAGAATTCAATTTCAGGAATCAGAGCATTGAAACCTCTAAGATTTACTCTATCAAAGTAACTCTTTTGTCAGACATATTTCTTAAATTTGTGGTGGGTTGCCTGGTATGATGACAAGTAGTGAAAACTCTCATATACATAAGATTAATGTTAGTCGTAAAAACACTTTTCATAAGAGATGTATGCGTTGATCATATCAAAATTGTAGGTAGGAGGCTCAAATTCATAGAAAGGAGATTGTTAGATGAGTTTTAATGATGACTTGGGCTGTATATAATTCTGGCACCTAGGGATTGTCGAATGCTCCTAAAAATAGATTGCTGTGGAAATTTTATTATAAGGACATTGACATATTCTCTAGGAGGGACGGGGTGAATGGGCCTGCTACATTTTCTACATTGAAGACATATACAGGTTTTGATGCTACTTCCGTGAAATCAAGTGGGGCTTCGTTGGATTTCGGCTACTGCGGAGATAATCAAATTCTGGGTAGGGGTCAGGAGAAAATTAGTCATAGGTGTTCTTGTGTAATAATTACTGTTGAAAGTGTAAATGATCCATTTATCAGTAAGACTGAGAATAGAATAACTGCTACATTACTTCATATGAGATGATTGTGCTATTGCTCCTAGAGCTCCAGTGAGTGAGTATTTTGAATGTGAAGTTCATCCAGATCTGAGGATGGAGTAAATGGCTAGGTGTGATATGGCTAATAGAAATAATATGCCTACATTTATATTAATTAGTGGATAAGATATGGGAAGAGGAATTCATGTTGTGAGAGCCAGGGTTAAGGCTAGCATTGGGGTTAAGGCTAGCAAGAGAAGCCACCGCAATGAGAAGCCCGCGCACCGCAACAAAGAGTAGCCCCCGCTTGCCGCAACTAGGCAAAGCCTGCGCATAGCAACGAAGACCCAACGCAGCCAAAAACAAATTAATTAATTAATTAGTTAACTATTTTAAACAAAAGTACTATATCCTTCTGTACAGCTTCTCTGGGAAGAACAGAGAGATGGCGTAGGAGAGTGAGAAAGACCAATATTTAGTGCACATCTCTCATGCAGCTGCTCTGCTGGCTCAGATAGATTTATCCCCACTTTACAAAGGAGGAAATAATCTCAGAGAGGTTTAGTAATTTTCCCAAAGCCAAACAGCTATGGAGTGGCAGAACCAAGATCTGAACCAAGTCTGTTACCTTCAAAGCCTAAGTCCTCATCACAACAAAACTCAATTAATATTTACATTTATCGAATTACATTGCAACCTGGGGAGTTCTTGGCACAATCCTGAATAAGAGTGAGAAAGAAAGAAATAGCATTGTTCCTACAGTCAACCCAAATTTTTGGAGCAGCTGCTAGATGCCTGGCCCTTTTTGGGGCTCAGCAGTGATCAAGACAGGAAGAGTCCTGCTTTCATGAACCACGTAGTGGGGAGGAGAGACGGGTGCAACTTGGGTGCGGGATTTCACCTTGCTGGACCTCTGTTTTGTCATCTGGAAAATGGGATGGGTGTTCCTCATTTTCTGGGATTGTCCAGCCCTCACATTCTCTGATTCCATAAGAAGCATTTGTTTTCCTGTTTCTTTAAAATTCATTCAGGCCGTGAGCTGTGATGAATGTTGTTAGCTGCTCCCCAAATCACTCTATTCCCACCCTTTTCCTGTGATCAGGTCTTTCCCGAAACATGACTCACAGTCAGTCAAGTCACAGAACCTAAGGGGCACCCAGCAGAAAAATTCCAACCCTTGCTTCCCAGGAGCTCTGCGGTCTACCTGCCAGGTAAACTTAACTCACCTGGCACAAGGTGGCCATCCCTGGTTTCACATCAACATGATCTCAGGCACAAACCTCCTTGTTTTTCCATTTTGTCTTTAAGTTACTTGTTGAAACAACTGCACAAATATGACACAGATATAAAATCAGGCATCTTCTGCCCCCAGTGCCTACTAATAAATGATTTTCTGCCACTTTAATGATAAAGATAGAACATTTCAACATTCTGCTACCCTTATTATTTGTCATTTTTGTTGATATTTCTATTGACTACATCTTTCAATATTTTAACAATGGAACATTTATTTAGGGTGTTCCAGACCCAGCCTTTAGTGGTAAAGGTTTCGTTGTTATATTTCTATTATGTTTCCTTTCAAAATCATTATCCTATTTAAATGGATTAAGTCAATTCTATAGGCATTTATCTTATGATATTGATGAAATTGATACATAGAGGGCAGTAGTACAAGTTGATTGGACTTGAGAACCTCTATTAGCACAGTTAAGTATAAATATTATCTATATGTAAACCAAAGTACAGGCCGAGTGAGATTCTCTGACTTTTTTCCACTGTCTGCCCCTCAAGCCTGTGAGAAATGGAATAGTTCTTGCCCTATCAGTAAACAAAGGATGTCACAGTCTTCAGCACTTGCAGCCCTCCAATGTGAGCCGGCGGGCCCTGAGGCACTCAGGATATGCAAATACAGAATGCAGGCCCCAGAGAGCTGAGGTGCATATCAAAGGAAGGAATTCAGTGAGCCCAGGAAAGAAAAGCGCAGCATTCCTGACCTTGGGAGAGCTGGTTTTCCTTAGTTAACAATCACCTTTGGATGTTCCCCATTACCTGCGCCAGTTCCCTGCCCTGTCCCCTCCCCCCGGTACTTTAACTCAGGAAGGAAGGAGCGCAGAGGGACTCGGCTGAATAAGCGGCCTGCGCGCCTCGGGAGGAGTTTTCAGCCGCTTTCCCCGCAGTCGGGAAGAGGGGCGCTGACGCTGCAGCCGGACCCTGCGCCTCCCTTGCCCCGTTTCCCCTCAGGACGCTCAGGCCGACCCCCTCCTCACGCCCACCAGGTCTCGCGAGCCAGGACGAGGGCAGGGGCGAGAGGACGGACCAAAGTTCCCGGGAACCAGACGCTGGAGGCCTCTCTTTCTGCACAGCAGCGGCGGGTGGCAGCGAACCCCTGCCCCTCAGAAGCTGGTCTTGTGCTGCCGCCCGGGCACCGGACCAGGCGGAGGGTCGTCGCCCACTTACCCAGCCCGCCGTCCCCGCGACTGTCATGGCTTCGGCCGCCGGGGCACCTCCAGAGCCGGCAGCCTCAGTGAGGTCGCCCTGCCCTCGGGCTCCGGGGCAGTTCCGTGAAGGCGGAGGGAAGAGACCCCGCCTGAGCCGGGAGTTCCAGCTCTGAGGAAACGCGGGCTCTGTTCAGCGCGCAGTGGGTGGGACCGCTCTGCCCCAAGGCCTTCCGGGAGGGAGCGGGGCGGCGGGGGAGGGAGCCGCCAGGAGCGCAGGGCCCCGTCGGGGGTCCTGGAGGGGCGGCCCGGCCTGGGGGCCACGCCCATTGTGGCCGCAGCCCAGGCCTTTTTCCTGGAATCCTACACAAAAAAACTAGAAAGATACACAGTCTATAGTAAATACTCACAAATGATTGTTGCTGCTGTGCTCACTTTTCTATTAAAGGTTTAAAATCCATAAAACACTTTAAGTTCAAAATTAAATGAGAATTTTTACCTTTCTAATTATGTCTCTGATATTCACAGTTGTGGTTAATGAATCAGAGACTGTGGCATCACTAGTTAAAAATCAGCTTGTTAAAAAAATAGAACTCATGCCCACCGGACCTACTGAATCACAATCTGCACTTTTACAATCTCCCCAGTGTACTCGTGTACCCATGAATAGTTGAAAGGTACATTTCTACCTCGACAGGTCTTTTCTCTATGAGAAATACACACATTTTATCCAGTTTGATATAAATAAAACACTCAAAAATGCATATGCCTGTGTTGAAACCATCATTTTATCATTTCTTTTCCAGACAAGTATAGTCTCTATACTGGTTTTGTGGATCACATGCCATACTCTTTTCTTGTAGTTAGAAATAAGGTAGAGAAAGTTACTTTGTAAAAAAAAAATTATATATATATATATATATATATATATATATATATATATATATATATATATGTATTAGTGGATAATTAAAGAGACTCTTCTAAATTAAAACCTTCTCTTAACTTGCTGTTTTCTTCTTGGGTCATATTATGAACATTTCCCGTGGCCACATGGCATGTGTACGTTTAATTTCAGGGACTGCTGACATTCCAGGATTTGGCCATAGATTTCTGTCAAGAGGAGTGAGAATGCCTGGACCAAGATCAATGGGAATTTTACAGGGATGTGATGTTAGAGAAGTATAGGAACCTGCTCTCCTTGGGTGAGGATACCTTCCTTCCAGAATTCCTTATCCAACCACAGGGTTTGGAGTGCTTCATTTGTAGAATATCTCCTGGAATCTTCTGCTTCCTACAATAGGGTTTCAGATTGCAACGTTTCAGGAAAGATTGGGAGTTTGTGGGTATAATTTTTCTTATTCTTTTAAAATTGCAGCCTCCCTTTTAATATACTTTGTAACTGCTTGGGATGTGTCTATATGAACTGTGTACTATATGCTTCTGTTATAGTCCTTACAATATTTTATTGCCTTATTTTCTCTAACAATTTTCCATGGATTCTTTGGGCTTAAGGTATATTAAAAGGGAGACTGCGAATCTGGGACTTCCCTGGTGATGCAGTGATTAAGAATTCGCCTGCCAATGCAGGGGACCCGGTTCGATCCCCGGTCCGGGAAGATCTCACGTGCCACGGAACAACTAAGCCATTGGGCCACAACTACTGAGTCTGCACGCCACAACTACTGAAGCAGGTGTGTCTTGAGCCCATGCGCCATTTATTTTTGGGAGAATAAAACCACTTCTGAGTGATTAAAATTTAGGCCAGCTAGTCAAAATGCTTTATCACCTGTTCTTCTAAAACACTGGTCAATGGAACAAGTTTTCCTAGGGATAACAGTGTAATTGTATTCTGGAGTTCATATGGGCAATATGGTTTATGACCTTGATGCTGGATCACGACATTTCAACGGTATAACTGCTATTAATTGTCTGTTTGTTCAACGATTAAAGTCTCACGTGATCTGAGTTCAGACTGGAGTCATCCTGGTTGGTTTCTGTCTATTGCAGATTTCTTCCAGTATGAAAGGACAAGAGCAATACGGCTTCCTTTACAAAATGTCTTCAAACTAAATGATGATATAATCTACATTCAATTAATTTATACATACCCTACTGTAGAACAGGGTTCGTTACGCTGGCAGAGCCCGGTAATTATGTAAAACTGAAACTTTTTCTGCACTGGTTCAAGTCCTCTTCCTAAGAATATGTTTATAATCAACATTCTTTCACAAATTACCCAATTTAATTCACCATAGCATTCCTCATATTAACCAAATGGAAAATCCTAGGCTATATACAAATCCAGAAAGGGCCAAAAATCATCAGCCCCCATGGATGATTACAACCCATTGCTGAGGCATTCCAATTACTTATTAAAGAACCACTATGTCCATCAACATCATCAATTTATATATTATTGCCCCAATGCTAGCTATAACCCTGCCTCTCACAACATGAATTCCTCTTCCCATATCTTATCCACTAATTAGTATAAATGTAGGCATATTATTTCTATTAGCCATATCACACCTAGCCATTTATTCCATCCTCATATCTGGATGAACTTCACATTCAAAATACTCACTCACTGGAGCTCCAGGAACAATAGCACAGAGGATCATCTCATATGAAGTAATGTAGCAGTTATTCTATTCTCAGTCTTACTGGTAAATGGATCATTTACACTTTCAACAGTAATTACTACACAAGAACACCTATGACTAATTTTCTCCTGACCCCTACCCAGAATTTGATTATCTCCGCAGTAGCAGAAATCCAGTGAAGCCCCACTTGATTTAACAGAAGTAGAATCAAAACCTGTACATGTCTTCAATGTAGAAAATGTAGCAGGCCCATTCACCGCGTCCTTCCTAGAGAATATGTCAATTTCCCTATAATAAACGTTTCCACAGCAATCTATTTTTAGGAGCATTCGACAATCCCTAGGTGCCAGAATTATAGATTCTTTCATCTTGTAAATATAGTTTTCTTTAAAAAATAATTTTTATAGTTTTACTACCTTTAAACAAAATGTACTCCATTGCTGTGGAATATTCCTTCATAGGAGCGTGCATGGTTCATTTCTGCATCCGTCTGTGATGGCCTTCAGGTTCCTTCAGGTTTGGCTCCTGTGGCTGCCAGTCCATGTCCGTGTGTCCTGGTGCAGGGCTGGTGGGTTTGTGTTCAACTGGGAGGAGCACTGTGGGTCTCTGTGCACGGACTTCGCTATCTGAGGCCCGATTGCTTCAGAAGTGGTTGCATCCCCCCGTTGCGTACCAGGCTTTCCATTGCTCCACATCCTGCTGATATTTGATACTATGTCTTTCATGTCTGCCATTCTGGTAGGTGTATGCACAGTATTTTTCTTATGGCTTTAATCCCTCTGTTGTTAGTGAAGTTGTGCATCTTGTGGTATTCATGGACTATTTCCTGTTGTTTTTGGAAAAGTTTTAAAAATTGTGGTCTGGTACACATAACATAAAATGTACTATCTTAACCATTTTTAAGTGCACATTTCAGGGTCAGGAAATAATTCACACTGTTGTGCAAACCTGACCACCATCATCCTCCAGAACTTTTTCATCTTGCAAAATTGAAACAGTCCCCATTAAACACTCACTCCCCATTGTCCCTCCCTCAGCCTCTGGCCCTCAACATCCTACTTTATGTCTCTATATTTCCGACTGCTCTAGGGGCCTTGTATGAGTGGATCAAGCACTGTTTGTTTTTTTGTGTCTAGCTTACATCACTGAGCATAATGCCCTCAAGGTTCATCCCTGCTGCATCCTGTGTCAGAATTGACTTCCTTTTTAGGCTGAATAGCATTCCCTTGTATTGATGGACCGTGTTTTTCTTCTCCATTCTTCCCTTAGTGGACACATGTAATATCTACATTCATTTCTGCTGTCATAATATTTGTGGAATAAAATCAGAAAGTCCTATGAATCAAAAGTCATTTGCCATTAACTTTTTTCTTAAACTTTTTTGTTGTGGAAAACATCAAGGCTAAGAAAAGGGAAAAATACATGTCAGCTTCACTTGTGTTCAGGAATTAATGCTTTACGGATTCACTTTATTCCCTGTGTGTGTGCTATGCGTGTGCATGTGCCTGTTTGCATAAATATGCTGTGCATGTGGATAGGTATGTGAACTTGCACACATTAGTGTGTGCATGGGCATATGGGTGCATGTGTGTTCACATGCTAGTGTGTGAATATATTTGTGCTGTGCACGTGCATATGTTTGTGTGTGTGCTGTGCCTGCCTGTGCGCACACCTGTGTGTTTGCTGGAACCACTTGCAAGTTGGCTGCAGACTGAATTGTGCCCCAGATATATCCGCACGCAGCTGCTCTAACAATCCTGCGTAGCCACGTAAAGGTCACAGATCTCAGGGATTTAAATGGAGGGAGCAGGATATCCTGACACAGAGTTTGTCTTCCAATGACTGTCACTGTCTCAGTAACATCCTTCACACCTTCTTTAAGCCGCATTCAGGGTCCAGTTTAGACTCCCATTACATTCAGTCACCTGTCCCAGGTCCCCTAAAGCAACAATGTCACCGTTGGAGAGCCCGGCCAAGGCTGGGGGTGCCCCTCCTGTTGGCCTGGCCTCCAGGCCCTGCCCTTGGCTCCTGTTTCCTCATATCTCAGCCAGGCCCCGACTTGGATCGGGCCGCCACCTCTTTCCTCACAGGGTCCCATCACCCAGTCAAGGGGGTTCATTCTCCCCCTAAACACAGCATCAGGAGTTGGGGGCTGACAGTCCACACTGGGTCTCCTTCATGTGAGACCCTGTGCTGTTGAAAGAGCAGGCACCCTGCCCTCGGGGGTGGGGGACTGGGGGGCGACATGCGGCCCACGATGGGCAGGCGGGTCTCCGGGTGGGGCGAGCCAGTGTGCAAGGAGTTCCGCGGTGGGTTCTCCTCTCCAACGGCTTCTGTGCCCCTACCTCTCCCCGTGCCTCCCCTCGAAGACAGCGCGGTGCCCGGGTTGGGAACCATGGGAGCCGTCAGCCACCGCCCCCTCTACACACACACACACACGCACACGCACACGCACACGCACACGCTGCAGGGAAGCAGGACCTGAGTGCAGGGCTCTCAGCGGCCCTGAGCGCCCCGCCCGGAATCGGCCAGCCGAATGGACAGACCGGATCTCCCGGCCCGGACCATGCAGGACTCTCCTGACCTGGCTTGCAGTGTGGCCACCTCCTTCTGGAAGCCTGGGAGTCTGGAATCAGGCCACTTCTTGTCTGTCCTGGCAGCAGACTGGGCTGCACTCTAAGAAGTTCGTGGCTCGCCCGTGGATCCTGACCATCAGGTGGCCAGAGAAATTGGGAACATTTCTGTTTTACCTGTTGAAATGTTTAATGACAAAGATTTTGTTCAGTTTCCTGACGTGGGTGTCCAAAGATGAGAGACCCATGTGTGTGATCTGTACCCCCTATGAGATCAGCCCTAAGCTAGTTTAAACATGATCAAGTTGTGTCTACATGGTAGATTTAGACCTCTGCATGTCCTGTCTACTGATTATGTTTAGAGCTGACCATGTGTTGTCTATAATAAGAAGATTTAGACCTGACCATGTTCTGTGTACGCTAGGACTATGGGGACCTGGGTAGAGACCCGGCCTGGCCTCAGTACTGGGAAGCTCCGTGCCTGCATCTGAATGTCAGTGCTTAGATGTCTAGGGTCTGGAGATGAGGTGGGCTTGTCTACATAACAGCCTCTCTTCTGAGTGTGGTGACCTGGTCCTCCCAAGGGTCAGTGCTATGGTCGGGGCCTTAGTCTTAATCCCTGCCAAGGTTCACCTTCCCTGGGGCTCATGGAGAATCCTCAGGAGGACTACCTGGCAATAATTCCAATTTACCAGCACGTGCATGGTGCATAGGGAAGCAGGTTTAGCTGCTGAATTGATTGCAGGGCACGCAGATCGGGCAAAAGGCCGATGGGTGACAGCTGAGGCTGCTGCTGAGCTCTCCCTCCAGTCTACCGTCCCTACTCAGCAGAGTCCAGAGCTGCCCCTCGGCTTTCTGCCCTGCTCTCCTGTATGTTTTCTCAGCATGTAAGTGAGACGAGAAAGGACTGAACATGCCAGCACCAGGGTCGTGTGTTCAACTCTAGTATGAAAGCTGTACAAACAGTTAAAATCACACAGAACCAAAGTGAGGACAGGAGGACTCCTCTGGGCCAAGTGTGGGGAAAGGAGACCCACCTGACACTTTTTCCCATCCCAGGAGGTCCCAGGGACCCAGCTTGTTTCCACATTGGGGGAGCCCCCTGCAGAGCCATGGTGTCCTGACCAAGGGGACGTGTGACCCCAGGTGCAGGGTCTGGGGAGGTGAGGTCACCCTGGGACTGTGGACATGTGACCCAGGTGGAGGGGTCTGGGGAGGTGGGTCACCCTGGTGAGTGTGGATGTGTGGCCCCAGGTATAGGGTGCGGGGACTGTGTGGGTCTCACCATACCTGCATGGGTCAGGATCACATGGATAGGGAGACCGCATATGCGCTCTTTGCCTGCAGTGTGTCCTGTCCCCTTTGAGATTTCCAACCTCTGCATTAAGGGTGTTGTCCTGATTAACCTGTGGTTCCTTTTCTTCTCTTCATCTTGTCACAAACATATGAGGTCAAGAATGTTCGAGTGGGTTGCTGCTCTGTGTTCCGGTGAGTGACAACACTTGGTGGTATCGTATTAATACTATAGCATATCATATGTCTAATCTATGGGGGTCACCACTGCCTGGGTCCCCCTGGACAGAGGTCAAGTGAGCACAGACTAGCCCCCCCTAAGAATGGTCTCCCACGTGCTCTGTGAGGGTACCGTGATGGCCCCTAAGGTAGGGGACTGTGTCTGGGCCTCCGACATTTGTGATGAAGGGGAGTCGAAATGGAATCTCAATTAACAAGACATTATTTTAAGAATTTATTTTAAGTGAAATAAAACACACGTCACATACCCTTTACCATCATCACCATTTTAAGTGCACGTTTCTGAGGCATCAGATAGATTCACTTTCTCGTGGAGCCATCACCACCATCACTAGAACTTTTCGTCCTGCAAAACCAAAATTCCACAACCATGAAAGTCTCATTCCCCATTCCCTCCCACTGCCCCTGGCACCGATAGCCACTTCAGTCCCTGAGTTGTCGACTCCAGGGCACCCACTGGAGTGGAATCCTGCAGTGTTTGCTGACGGGTCATTTTGGAAGAGCTGACTTTCAGTCTGAAGCGCTGCCTGTTCGCATCTGAAGAATCTGCATTTAAGGAGAGGGTGTATGAGGAAGGGGGTGTATGCGGGACAAAGGTGTCCGGGGTGCAGGTGAGCCAGGACCTGACCAGCTGCCTTTTGGGTCCTCTGGTCCCATCTCTTGGTCTGTGCCTCATCTGCATCATCACTGTCCCCGCTGGCACCGCTGGGGTGTTGTTGTCTGAATGAGAGTCCCCTGGTGCCCCTGTTCTCCTCCCCTCCTCCTGCTGGTTGCGGAGGGAACTGCTTGCTGTGTGGTCTCTACTCCTGAGGCATGAAGGACCCTGTAGCATGGACCTGCAGAGTGTGAGGTGTGGTCCCAAGAGCATGGGGCCCACATAGGACACGACATCGGGCCGTGACAAGTGCTAGGGCTGCCTCATCACTGACAGGGAATGTTGCCCAGATCCTGCTCCAGAGGGCGTGGTGGGTGGCCTGGGACCCTAGAGGCCCCATTCCTATACTGGAGCTTGGAGAGTGCATCCCCATGGGCTGCAGATTCACCCCATATCTAAGACATATCCCTCTGTCCTGTCTTTGAACTCAGGAAAACGAGCTCTCTTGTCCACAACATAGGCCTGGTCCTGTTGATATTAGGATTCTTTAAGTTAGGCGTCCTGGGATAGCAGTTTCTTTTAGGCCTGAGAAGGAACAACTCCGGAGTGTACAACAATTTCAGATGAAACTAATATTCAATGACTATCCCTAACTACTCGGTTGTTGACTTCTATTAGTCATTATTCTCCTGGTTTTAGCTCTGATGTGGGGATTACAGAGGAGTCAACATTTAAATCTTCGTAATCTGTGTATTTGTAGCTTCAGTATCGTTACTGACCCATAGTTTTTATGGTTTGGGAAGAGTTATTGATTTCATGTATCATGTAAAGGATACACAATGATGATAGGGCATTTAAGATTACAATAATAGCTAGTAAATTGTTCACAATTTCTCTACCTGTGCATCTATTGTATGCATATGAGTTTAGATGTCAATATTAGTGAAATGATATAGAGGACTAGAGAACTTATTTTAAAAATCACTATTAATGTGTGATGAAGAAAATGTAAAAGTTCTTCCATAATCGGTGATGTTGTATCTTGAGAGCCTAGATGAAATTGATATGCCTTAGTCATATACAGGATTTTAGCCTATCATTTAACTTTGACAAAGCTACATCACTTTTTACTTTTATCTCATTTATTGAGGAAGACATAATTGTTATGGTGTTGGCTTGAAACTGGTTGAAAAGGACTTGAGTCCTTCCTTATTTTACATTTACATAGGTAGGATCTTGAAACGTAGGATATGGTGGAGGACATCCGTGTAACCATTCTAGGTTAGGAGTAGCAATTCCCACTGCTAAGACTTCTTGTTTAGACACAAATGCTTTTCAAAGTATGAAGATTATTAGCATTACTGCTGCTACTGAGATGAATGAGCCTAAAGACAAAATATTTCATGTTGTGTGTGCCTCAGGGTACTCAGACTAACGTAGTGACATCCCTGAGAGGCCACGAAAGTGCTGCAGGAAGTCATATTTACTACTACAAATATACTTGTGAGGTGAATTTTTGCTCATGCTGAGTTAACTGTATAACCTAAGAATAGTGGGAATCAGTGTAGAAAGCCTCCTATAATAGTGAAGACTGCTCCCATGGACATTAGGTCATGGAAGTGTGCTACTACATAGTATGTATCCTGGAGGACAATGTCTGGGGATGAGTTGGCTAAGATGATTCCTGTCAAACCACCTACTGTAAAAAGAAAAACTAAAGCCTAAAACTCATAATATAGTAGGAGGTCATATAGTATTACCTCCGTGAACAGTTGCTAACCAGGGACTTCCCTGGTGACGCAGTGGTTAAGAATTCGTCTGCCAATGCAGGGGACACGGGTTCGAGCCCTTGTCTGGGAAGATTCCACATGCCGCGGAGCAAAAAGCCCGTGTGCCACAACTACTGAGCCTGCCCTCTAGAGCCCGCAAGCCACAACTACTGAAGCCCACGCGCCTAGAGGCCGTGCTCTGCAACAAGAGAAGCCACTGCAATGAAAGGGCCGCACACCGCAACGAAGAGTAGCTGCCGCTCACCGCAACCAGAGAAAGCCCATGCGCAGCAACCAAGACCCAACTCAGCCAAAAAAAAAAAAGAAAAGAAAAGAAAAAGAAAAATTAAATAAAGAGTTGCTAATCAGCTAGATACTTTTACTCCTGTAGGGATAGAAGTAATTACGGTAGCTGATGCAAAGTATGCTCCTGAGTCCACAGCTATCCCTATGGTAAACATATGATGGGCCCACAAGAGAACTCCTAAAAAACCAGTGGACATGACTCATACTATTCCCAGATAGCTGAAAGGCAATTTTTGTCCTAAATAGTAGGTAATGCTATGTGAGTTTATAACAAACCCTGTTAGGCCATGAATACAGACTTCAGGGTGAGCAAAGTATCAAAAGAGGTGTTGGTATAGGATTCGGTCTCCTCCTGCAGGGTCAAAGAAAGTAGTGTTTAGATTTCTATCTCTTAACAGCATGGCAATTCTGGCTGCTTGGACTGAGATTGGTAATTATAGTAATATGGCTATAGTTGGGGAAGATTAAACAAATAATGGTGTTTGGTATTGGGATATGACTGCTGGTTTTGTATTAAAGACAATAGTAATAAAAGTAATAATACCAAGAATTGAGGAGACACCTGCTAAATGTAAGGAGAAAACAGTTAGGTCGCCAGAGGCTCCTGCATGGGCCAGATTGCAGGCTAGAGCTGAATACACCGTCCCACTGGTACCAGAACCAGCTTCTACTATTGGTGATATGAGTAGGAGTAAGAATGATGGGGGAAGTAGTCAAAAGTTTATATGATTTATTGGGGGAAATGCTACTTCAGTTGTCCGAGTTATTAATGGCCCAAGTCAGTTTTCAAAGCCTGCAATCATAACGGGTACAGCTATAAAGAAAATTATTACAAGTGCAGGGACTGTTATGACAACCTTACAGATTTGGGCATCTCCAAGTAGCGGTCCAGGTCAGCATAGCTCAGCCTGGATTAATATAATTAAGGTGCTGCCTGCTACTCCAGCTCAAGCACCAAATAGTAAATATAAAATGCCGATATCTTTGTGATTTGTTGAAAATAATCAGCAGTGTATGAACAGAGGTAAAATGACTGAGTTAGAATTAGACTGTAAATCTAAAGACAGAGATTGAGCCCTCTTTCTGGCAAACCCTGTGGTGAATCAACAAATTGAATTGTAACTTCAGAGAAGCAGCTTCAATTCTGCCAGTGATTATCCTGCCTTTTTTTTTTTTTCCTTTTTTTCTTTCTCAAATGAAGGAGAAGTAGACTGAAGTCAGTTGACTAGAGGATTTGCCTGTTAACTAAAGTTTCCTGGGGTTAAAACTCATCAATCTCGTAAAGATTTGGCTTCAATACAGTGTTTGCTTTACATTCAATTGATGTAGAATAAAGTCTTGCAATCCTTATTTTTAGGAATTAAGTAAATTTCACTTGTTTAGGGTTTTGAAAGCTCTTGGTCTGAACTAACCTAAATTCCTAGTCCAGCACCGATAGAATGGGTGTTGTGTGTAGTAACCGTGTGGGTATTATGATTGGTAATGATAGGAAGGTTATTTCTTTGTATGTTCAAATTGCTTTGTGTTTGTGTTGTTTAATGAAGGGAATATAGTTAGTGATGTGGAGTATGTTAGCTGCAAGTAGAAATATATGCTGAGGACTGCTATGATGGCTATTAGTGTTGGTAGAATGATGTTGTCGTTTTTGTTATCTCTTGGATAATTATTCATTTGGGTAGAAAGCCTGATAGTGATGGGCGATGTCCTAATGATACTATAATGGTGAGGAAAATGATTGTGATGGGAGGTGTTTTATCTCATGTGTGTGATAATGATACTCTTGTAGTACATGATCTGGGCATAAATAAGAAGAAGACAGTGTTGTTATGATATAAATTAGTATGGTTAGGATTGTTATAATCTGAATATACATTATAATAGCTGTTATTCATCCTATATGGGCAATTGATGAGGAGGGTGTAATATTTTCCAGGTGAGTATGGCGAAGTCTGCCTCAGCCTCCAGCTATGATTTATAATATCACTATGATTAATAGTATATTTAGGTTGATGGAAGGTGACCTGTGGTATAAAACTGATAGGGGTGCAATTTTGTCATGTTGATAGCATCAGGTCTGCTGTTCATGGGATGCCTCGTGTGACTTCAGGCACTCAGAAGTGAAATGGGGAAAGTCCTACTTTTGTGACAAGGGCGATTGTCATGAGGGTGGATGCTGCTGGATTAAAGATTCTTGTTATTCATTGTGCTCTTTGACCAGAGTATATTAGATTAATGATAATAGCCATTATAAGTAGTATTGATGTGGTGGACTGTTTTAGGAAATATTTGTTGGATGCTTCTGTAGCTTATGGGTTCATGTTTTTTATTAGAATGGGGATACCATTAACCAGTGTGAGCTTGTTATACAATTATATTTCCTGAGAAAATGGTCAGTAGAATGATGGTAAAAACAATGAGAGTTTATTAGCACAGGAAGGATATACAAAAATATTTTTGGGGTATAGGCCTGTAGCTTACTTAGAGAACTTTACTATATAGCATGTGGTGTAATGTGGTAGGTAGCATGGAGAATGTAAAATTATTAGGAAGAATTCAATTCCAGGAATCAGAGCATTGAAACCTCTAAGATTTACTCTATCAAAGTAACTCTTTTGTCAGACATATTTCTTAAATTTGTGGTGGGTTGCCTGGTATGATGACAAGTAGTGAAAACTCTCATATACATAAGATTAATGTTAGTCGTAAAAACACTTTTCATAAGAGATGTATGCGTTGATCATATCAAAATTGTAGGTAGGAGGCTCAAATTCATAGAAAGGAGATTGTTAGATGAGTTTTAATGATGACTTGGGCTGTATATAATTCTGGCACCTAGGGATTGTCGAATGCTCCTAAAAATAGATTGCTGTGGAAATTTTATTATAAGGACATTGACATATTCTCTAGGAGGGACGGGGTGAATGGGCCTGCTACATTTTCTACATTGAAGACATATACAGGTTTTGATGCTACTTCCGTGAAATCAAGTGGGGCTTCGTTGGATTTCGGCTACTGCGGAGATAATCAAATTCTGGGTAGGGGTCAGGAGAAAATTAGTCATAGGTGTTCTTGTGTAATAATTACTGTTGAAAGTGTAAATGATCCATTTATCAGTAAGACTGAGAATAGAATAACTGCTACATTACTTCATATGAGATGATTGTGCTATTGCTCCTAGAGCTCCAGTGAGTGAGTATTTTGAATGTGAAGTTCATCCAGATCTGAGGATGGAGTAAATGGCTAGGTGTGATATGGCTAATAGAAATAATATGCCTACATTTATATTAATTAGTGGATAAGATATGGGAAGAGGAATTCATGTTGTGAGAGCCAGGGTTAAGGCTAGCATTGGGGTTAAGGCTAGCAAGAGAAGCCACCGCAATGAGAAGCCCGCGCACCGCAACAAAGAGTAGCCCCCGCTTGCCGCAACTAGGCAAAGCCTGCGCATAGCAACGAAGACCCAACGCAGCCAAAAACAAATTAATTAATTAATTAGTTAACTATTTTAAACAAAAGTACTATATCCTTCTGTACAGCTTCTCTGGGAAGAACAGAGAGATGGCGTAGGAGAGTGAGAAAGACCAATATTTAGTGCACATCTCTCATGCAGCTGCTCTGCTGGCTCAGATAGATTTATCCCCACTTTACAAAGGAGGAAATAATCTCAGAGAGGTTTAGTAATTTTCCCAAAGCCAAACAGCTATGGAGTGGCAGAACCAAGATCTGAACCAAGTCTGTTACCTTCAAAGCCTAAGTCCTCATCACAACAAAACTCAATTAATATTTACATTTATCGAATTACATTGCAACCTGGGGAGTTCTTGGCACAATCCTGAATAAGAGTGAGAAAGAAAGAAATAGCATTGTTCCTACAGTCAACCCAAATTTTTGGAGCAGCTGCTAGATGCCTGGCCCTTTTTGGGGCTCAGCAGTGATCAAGACAGGAAGAGTCCTGCTTTCATGAACCACGTAGTGGGGAGGAGAGACGGGTGCAACTTGGGTGCGGGATTTCACCTTGCTGGACCTCTGTTTTGTCATCTGGAAAATGTGATGGGTGTTCCTCATTTTCTGGGATTGTCCAGCCCTCACATTCTCTGATTCCATAAGAAGCATTTGTTTTCCTGTTTCTTTAAAATTCATTCAGGCCGTGAGCTGTGATGAATGTTGTTAGCTGCTCCCCAAATCACTCTATTCCCACCCTTTTCCTGTGATCAGGTCTTTCCCGAAACATGACTCACAGTCAGTCAAGTCACAGAACCTAAGGGGCACCCAGCAGAAAAATTCCAACCCTTGCTTCCCAGGAGCTCTGCGGTCTACCTGCCAGGTAAACTTAACTCACCTGGCACAAGGTGGCCATCCCTGGTTTCACATCAACATGATCTCAGGCACAAACCTCCTTGTTTTTCCATTTTGTCTTTAAGTTACTTGTTGAAACAACTGCACAAATATGACACAGATATAAAATCAGGCATCTTCTGCCCCCAGTGCCTACTAATAAATGATTTTCTGCCACTTTAATGATAAAGATAGAACATTTCAACATTCTGCTACCCTTATTATTTGTCATTTTTGTTGATATTTCTATTGACTACATCTTTCAATATTTTAACAATGGAACATTTATTTAGGGTGTTCCAGACCCAGCCTTTAGTGGTAAAGGTTTCGTTGTTATATTTCTATTATGTTTCCTTTCAAAATCATTATCCTATTTAAATGGATTAAGTCAATTCTATAGGCATTTATCTTATGATATTGATGAAATTGATACATAGAGGGCAGTAGTACAAGTTGATTGGACTTGAGAACCTCTATTAGCACAGTTAAGTATAAATATTATCTATATGTAAACCAAAGTACAGGCCGAGTGAGATTCTCTGACTTTTTTCCACTGTCTGCCCCTCAAGCCTGTGAGAAATGGAATAGTTCTTGCCCTATCAGTAAACAAAGGATGTCACAGTCTTCAGCACTTGCAGCCCTCCAATGTGAGCCGGCGGGCCCTGAGGCACTCAGGATATGCAAATACAGAATGCAGGCCCCAGAGAGCTGAGGTGCATATCAAAGGAAGGAATTCAGTGAGCCCAGGAAAGAAAAGCGCAGCATTCCTGACCTTGGGAGAGCTGGTTTTCCTTAGTTAACAATCACCTTTGGATGTTCCCCATTACCTGCGCCAGTTCCCTGCCCTGTCCCCTCCCCCCGGTACTTTAACTCAGGAAGGAAGGAGCGCAGAGGGACTCGGCTGAATAAGCGGCCTGCGCGCCTCGGGAGGAGTTTTCAGCCGCTTTCCCCGCAGTCGGGAAGAGGGGCGCTGACGCTGCAGCCGGACCCTGCGCCTCCCTTGCCCCGTTTCCCCTCAGGACGCTCAGGCCGACCCCCTCCTCACGCCCACCAGGTCTCGCGAGCCAGGACGAGGGCAGGGGCGAGAGGACGGACCAAAGTTCCCGGGAACCAGACGCTGGAGGCCTCTCTTTCTGCACAGCAGCGGCGGGTGGCAGCGAACCCCTGCCCCTCAGAAGCTGGTCTTGTGCTGCCGCCCGGGCACCGGACCAGGCGGAGGGTCGTCGCCCACTTACCCAGCCCGCCGTCCCCGCGACTGTCATGGCTTCGGCCGCCGGGGCACCTCCAGAGCCGGCAGCCTCAGTGAGGTCGCCCTGCCCTCGGGCTCCGGGGCAGTTCCGTGAAGGCGGAGGGAAGAGACCCCGCCTGAGCCGGGAGTTCCAGCTCTGAGGAAACGCGGGCTCTGTTCAGCGCGCAGTGGGTGGGACCGCTCTGCCCCAAGGCCTTCCGGGAGGGAGCGGGGCGGCGGGGGAGGGAGCCGCCAGGAGCGCAGGGCCCCGTCGGGGGTCCTGGAGGGGCGGCCCGGCCTGGGGGCCACGCCCATTGTGGCCGCAGCCCAGGCCTTTTTCCTGGAATCCTACACAAAAAAACTAGAAAGATACACAGTCTATAGTAAATACTCACAAATGATTGTTGCTGCTGTGCTCACTTTTCTATTAAAGGTTTAAAATCCATAAAACACTTTAAGTTCAAAATTAAATGAGAATTTTTACCTTTCTAATTATGTCTCTGATATTCACAGTTGTGGTTAATGAATCAGAGACTGTGGCATCACTAGTTAAAAATCAGCTTGTTAAAAAAATAGAACTCATGCCCACCGGACCTACTGAATCACAATCTGCACTTTTACAATCTCCCCAGTGTACTCGTGTACCCATGAATAGTTGAAAGGTACATTTCTACCTCGACAGGTCTTTTCTCTATGAGAAATACACACATTTTATCCAGTTTGATATAAATAAAACACTCAAAAATGCATATGCCTGTGTTGAAACCATCATTTTATCATTTCTTTTCCAGACAAGTATAGTCTCTATACTGGTTTTGTGGATCACATGCCATACTCTTTTCTTGTAGTTAGAAATAAGGTAGAGAAAGTTACTTTGTAAAAAAAAAATTATATATATATATATATATATATATATATATATATATATATATATATGTATTAGTGGATAATTAAAGAGACTCTTCTAAATTAAAACCTTCTCTTAACTTGCTGTTTTCTTCTTGGGTCATATTATGAACACTTCCCGTGGCCACATGGCATGTGTACGTTTAATTTCAGGGACTGCTGACATTCCAGGATGTGGCCATAGATTTCTGTCAAGAGGAGTGAGAATGCCTGGACCAAGATCAATGGGAATTTTACAGGGATGTGATGTTAGAGAAGTATAGGAACCTGCTCTCCTTGGGTGAGGATACCTTCCTTCCAGAATTCCTTATCCAACCACAGGGTTTGGAGTGCTTCATTTGTAGAATATCTCCTGGAATCTTCTGCTTCCTACAATAGGGTTTCAGATTGCAACGTTTCAGGAAAGATTGGGAGTTTGTGGGTATAATTTTTCTTATTCTTTTAAAATTGCAGCCTCCCTTTTAATATACTTTGTAACTGCTTGGGATGTGTCTATATGAACTGTGTACTATATGCTTCTGTTATAGTCCTTACAATATTTTATTGCCTTATTTTCTCTAACAATTTTCCATGGATTCTTTGGGCTTAAGGTATATTAAAAGGGAGACTGCGAATCTGGGACTTCCCTGGTGATGCAGTGATTAAGAATTCGCCTGCCAATGCAGGGGACCCGGTTCGATCCCCGGTCCGGGAAGATCTCACGTGCCACGGAACAACTAAGCCATTGGGCCACAACTACTGAGTCTGCACGCCACAACTACTGAAGCAGGTGTGTCTTGAGCCCATGCGCCATTTATTTTTGGGAGAATAAAACCACTTCTGAGTGATTAAAATTTAGGCCAGCTAGTCAAAATGCTTTATCACCTGTTCTTCTAAAACACTGGTCAATGGAACAAGTTTTCCTAGGGATAACAGTGTAATTGTATTCTGGAGTTCATATGGGCAATATGGTTTATGACCTTGATGCTGGATCACGACATTTCAACGGTATAACTGCTATTAATTGTCTGTTTGTTCAACGATTAAAGTCTCACGTGATCTGAGTTCAGACTGGAGTCATCCTGGTTGGTTTCTGTCTATTGCAGATTTCTTCCAGTATGAAAGGACAAGAGCAATACGGCTTCCTTTACAAAATGTCTTCAAACTAAATGATGATATAATCTACATTCAATTAATTTATACATACCCTACTGTAGAACAGGGTTCGTTACGCTGGCAGAGCCCGGTAATTATGTAAAACTGAAACTTTTTCTGCACTGGTTCAAGTCCTCTTCCTAAGAATATGTTTATAATCAACATTCTTTCACAAATTACCCAATTTAATTCACCATAGCATTCCTCATATTAACCAAATGGAAAATCCTAGGCTATATACAAATCCAGAAAGGGCCAAAAATCATCAGCCCCCATGGATGATTACAACCCATTGCTGAGGCATTCCAATTACTTATTAAAGAACCACTATGTCCATCAACATCATCAATTTATATATTATTGCCCCAATGCTAGCTATAACCCTGCCTCTCACAACATGAATTCCTCTTCCCATATCTTATCCACTAATTAGTATAAATGTAGGCATATTATTTCTATTAGCCATATCACACCTAGCCATTTATTCCATCCTCATATCTGGATGAACTTCACATTCAAAATACTCACTCACTGGAGCTCCAGGAACAATAGCACAGAGGATCATCTCATATGAAGTAATGTAGCAGTTATTCTATTCTCAGTCTTACTGGTAAATGGATCATTTACACTTTCAACAGTAATTACTACACAAGAACACCTATGACTAATTTTCTCCTGACCCCTACCCAGAATTTGATTATCTCCGCAGTAGCAGAAATCCAGTGAAGCCCCACTTGATTTAACAGAAGTAGAATCAAAACCTGTACATGTCTTCAATGTAGAAAATGTAGCAGGCCCATTCACCGCGTCCTTCCTAGAGAATATGTCAATTTCCCTATAATAAACGTTTCCACAGCAATCTATTTTTAGGAGCATTCGACAATCCCTAGGTGCCAGAATTATAGATTCTTTCATCTTGTAAATATAGTTTTCTTTAAAAAATAATTTTTATAGTTTTACTACCTTTAAACAAAATGTACTCCATTGCTGTGGAATATTCCTTCATAGGAGCGTGCATGGTTCATTTCTGCATCCGTCTGTGATGGCCTTCAGGTTCCTTCAGGTTTGGCTCCTGTGGCTGCCAGTCCATGTCCGTGTGTCCTGGTGCAGGGCTGGTGGGTTTGTGTTCAACTGGGAGGAGCACTGTGGGTCTCTGTGCACGGACTTCGCTATCTGAGGCCCGATTGCTTCAGAAGTGGTTGCATCCCCCCGTTGCGTACCAGGCTTTCCATTGCTCCACATCCTGCTGATATTTGATACTATGTCTTTCATGTCTGCCATTCTGGTAGGTGTATGCACAGTATTTTTCTTATGGCTTTAATCCCTCTGTTGTTAGTGAAGTTGTGCATCTTGTGGTATTCATGGACTATTTCCTGTTGTTTTTGGAAAAGTTTTAAAAATTGTGGTCTGGTACACATAACATAAAATGTACTATCTTAACCATTTTTAAGTGCACATTTCAGGGTCAGGAAATAATTCACACTGTTGTGCAAACCTGACCACCATCATCCTCCAGAACTTTTTCATCTTGCAAAATTGAAACAGTCCCCATTAAACACTCACTCCCCATTGTCCCTCCCTCAGCCTCTGGCCCTCAACATCCTACTTTATGTCTCTATATTTCCGACTGCTCTAGGGGCCTTGTATGAGTGGATCAAGCACTGTTTGTTTTTTTGTGTCTAGCTTACATCACTGAGCATAATGCCCTCAAGGTTCATCCCTGCTGCATCCTGTGTCAGAATTGACTTCCTTTTTAGGCTGAATAGCATTCCCTTGTATTGATGGACCGTGTTTTTCTTCTCCATTCTTCCCTTAGTGGACACATGTAATATCTACATTCATTTCTGCTGTCATAATATTTGTGGAATAAAATCAGAAAGTCCTATGAATCAAAAGTCATTTGCCATTAACTTTTTTCTTAAACTTTTTTGTTGTGGAAAACATCAAGGCTAAGAAAAGGGAAAAATACATGTCAGCTTCACTTGTGTTCAGGAATTAATGCTTTACGGATTCACTTTATTCCCTGTGTGTGTGCTATGCGTGTGCATGTGCCTGTTTGCATAAATATGCTGTGCATGTGGATAGGTATGTGAACTTGCACACATTAGTGTGTGCATGGGCATATGGGTGCATGTGTGTTCACATGCTAGTGTGTGAATATATTTGTGCTGTGCACGTGCATATGTTTGTGTGTGTGCTGTGCCTGCCTGTGCGCACACCTGTGTGTTTGCTGGAACCACTTGCAAGTTGGCTGCAGACTGAATTGTGCCCCAGATATATCCGCACGCAGCTGCTCTAACAATCCTGCGTAGCCACGTAAAGGTCACAGATCTCAGGGATTTAAATGGAGGGAGCAGGATATCCTGACACAGAGTTTGTCTTCCAATGACTGTCACTGTCTCAGTAACATCCTTCACACCTTCTTTAAGCCGCATTCAGGGTCCAGTTTAGACTCCCATTACATTCAGTCACCTGTCCCAGGTCCCCTAAAGCAACAATGTCACCGTTGGAGAGCCCGGCCAAGGCTGGGGGTGCCCCTCCTGTTGGCCTGGCCTCCAGGCCCTGCCCTTGGCTCCTGTTTCCTCATATCTCAGCCAGGCCCCGACTTGGATCGGGCCGCCACCTCTTTCCTCACAGGGTCCCATCACCCAGTCAAGGGGGTTCATTCTCCCCCTAAACACAGCATCAGGAGTTGGGGGCTGACAGTCCACACTGGGTCTCCTTCATGTGAGACCCTGTGCTGTTGAAAGAGCAGGCACCCTGCCCTCGGGGGTGGGGGACTGGGGGGCGACATGCGGCCCACGATGGGCAGGCGGGTCTCCGGGTGGGGCGAGCCAGTGTGCAAGGAGTTCCGCGGTGGGTTCTCCTCTCCAACGGCTTCTGTGCCCCTACCTCTCCCCGTGCCTCCCCTCGAAGACAGCGCGGTGCCCGGGTTGGGAACCATGGGAGCCGTCAGCCACCGCCCCCTCTAGACACACACACACACACGCACACGCACATGCACACGCACACGCTGCAGGGAAGCAGGACCTGAGTGCAGGGCTCTCAGCGGCCCTGAGCGCCCCGCCCGGAATCGGCCAGCCGAATGGACAGACCGGATCTCCCGGCCCGGACCATGCAGGACTCTCCTGACCTGGCTTGCAGTGTGGCCACCTCCTTCTGGAAGCCTGGGAGTCTGGAATCAGGCCACTTCTTGTCTGTCCTGGCAGCAGACTGGGCTGCACTCTAAGAAGTTCGTGGCTCGCCCGTGGATCCTGACCATCAGGTGGCCAGAGAAATTGGGAACATTTCTGTTTTACCTGTTGAAATGTTTAATGACAAAGATTTTGTTCAGTTTCCTGACGTGGGTGTCCAAAGATGAGAGACCCATGTGTGTGATCTGTACCCCCTATGAGATCAGCCCTAAGCTAGTTTAAACATGATCAAGTTGTGTCTACATGGTAGATTTAGACCTCTGCATGTCCTGTCTACTGATTATGTTTAGAGCTGACCATGTGTTGTCTATAATAAGAAGATTTAGACCTGACCATGTTCTGTGTACGCTAGGACTATGGGGACCTGGGTAGAGACCCGGCCTGGCCTCAGTACTGGGAAGCTCCGTGCCTGCATCTGAATGTCAGTGCTTAGATGTCTAGGGTCTGGAGATGAGGTGGGCTTGTCTACATAACAGCCTCTCTTCTGAGTGTGGTGACCTGGTCCTCCCAAGGGTCAGTGCTATGGTCGGGGCCTTAGTCTTAATCCCTGCCAAGGTTCACCTTCCCTGGGGCTCATGGAGAATCCTCAGGAGGACTACCTGGCAATAATTCCAATTTACCAGCACGTGCATGGTGCATAGGGAAGCAGGTTTAGCTGCTGAATTGATTGCAGGGCACGCAGATCGGGCAAAAGGCCGATGGGTGACAGCTGAGGCTGCTGCTGAGCTCTCCCTCCAGTCTACCGTCCCTACTCAGCAGAGTCCAGAGCTGCCCCTCGGCTTTCTGCCCTGCTCTCCTGTATGTTTTCTCAGCATGTAAGTGAGACGAGAAAGGACTGAACATGCCAGCACCAGGGTCGTGTGTTCAACTCTAGTATGAAAGCTGTACAAACAGTTAAAATCACACAGAACCAAAGTGAGGACAGGAGGACTCCTCTGGGCCAAGTGTGGGGAAAGGAGACCCACCTGACACTTTTTCCCATCCCAGGAGGTCCCAGGGACCCAGCTTGTTTCCACATTGGGGGAGCCCCCTGCAGAGCCATGGTGTCCTGACCAAGGGGACGTGTGACCCCAGGTGCAGGGTCTGGGGAGGTGAGGTCACCCTGGGACTGTGGACATGTGACCCAGGTGGAGGGGTCTGGGGAGGTGGGTCACCCTGGTGAGTGTGGATGTGTGGCCCCAGGTATAGGGTGCGGGGACTGTGTGGGTCTCACCATACCTGCATGGGTCAGGATCACATGGATAGGGAGACCGCATATGCGCTCTTTGCCTGCAGTGTGTCCTGTCCCCTTTGAGATTTCCAACCTCTGCATTAAGGGTGTTGTCCTGATTAACCTGTGGTTCCTTTTCTTCTCTTCATCTTGTCACAAACATATGAGGTCAAGAATGTTCGAGTGGGTTGCTGCTCTGTGTTCCGGTGAGTGACAACACTTGGTGGTATCGTATTAATACTATAGCATATCATATGTCTAATCTATGGGGGTCACCACTGCCTGGGTCCCCCTGGACAGAGGTCAAGTGAGCACAGACTAGCCCCCCCTAAGAATGGTCTCCCACGTGCTCTGTGAGGGTACCGTGATGGCCCCTAAGGTAGGGGACTGTGTCTGGGCCTCCGACATTTGTGATGAAGGGGAGTCGAAATGGAATCTCAATTAACAAGACATTATTTTAAGAATTTATTTTAAGTGAAATAAAACACACGTCACATACCCTTTACCATCATCACCATTTTAAGTGCACGTTTCTGAGGCATCAGATAGATTCACTTTCTCGTGGAGCCATCACCACCATCACTAGAACTTTTCTTCCTGCAAAACCAAAATTCCACAACCATGAAAGTCTCATTCCCCATTCCCTCCCACTGCCCCTGGCACCGATAGCCACTTCAGTCCCTGAGTTGTCGACTCCAGGGCACCCACTGGAGTGGAATCCTGCAGTGTTTGCTGACGGGTCATTTTGGAAGAGCTGACTTTCAGTCTGAAGCGCTGCCTGTTCGCATCTGAAGAATCTGCATTTAAGGAGAGGGTGTATGAGGAAGGGGGTGTATGCGGGACAAAGGTGTCCGGGGTGCAGGTGAGCCAGGACCTGACCAGCTGCCTTTTGGGTCCTCTGGTCCCATCTCTTGGTCTGTGCCTCATCTGCATCATCACTGTCCCCGCTGGCACCGCTGGGGTGTTGTTGTCTGAATGAGAGTCCCCTGGTGCCCCTGTTCTCCTCCCCTCCTCCTGCTGGTTGCGGAGGGAACTGCTTGCTGTGTGGTCTCTACTCCTGAGGCATGAAGGACCCTGTAGCATGGACCTGCAGAGTGTGAGGTGTGGTCCCAAGAGCATGGGGCCCACATAGGACACGACATCGGGCCGTGACAAGTGCTAGGGCTGCCTCATCACTGACAGGGAATGTTGCCCAGATCCTGCTCCAGAGGGCGTGGTGGGTGGCCTGGGACCCTAGAGGCCCCATTCCTATACTGGAGCTTGGAGAGTGCATCCCCATGGGCTGCAGATTCACCCCATATCTAAGACATATCCCTCTGTCCTGTCTTTGAACTCAGGAAAACGAGCTCTCTTGTCCACAACATAGGCCTGGTCCTGTTGATATTAGGATTCTTTAAGTTAGGCGTCCTGGGATAGCAGTTTCTTTTAGGCCTGAGAAGGAACAACTCCGGAGTGTACAACAATTTCAGATGAAACTAATATTCAATGACTATCCCTAACTACTCGGTTGTTGACTTCTATTAGTCATTATTCTCCTGGTTTTAGCTCTGATGTGGGGATTACAGAGGAGTCAACATTTAAATCTTCGTAATCTGTGTATTTGTAGCTTCAGTATCGTTACTGACCCATAGTTTTTATGGTTTGGGAAGAGTTATTGATTTCATGTATCATGTAAAGGATACACAATGATGATAGGGCATTTAAGATTACAATAATAGCTAGTAAATTGTTCACAATTTCTCTACCTGTGCATCTATTGTATGCATATGAGTTTAGATGTCAATATTAGTGAAATGATATAGAGGACTAGAGAACTTATTTTAAAAATCACTATTAATGTGTGATGAAGAAAATGTAAAAGTTCTTCCATAATCGGTGATGTTGTATCTTGAGAGCCTAGATGAAATTGATATGCCTTAGTCATATACAGGATTTTAGCCTATCATTTAACTTTGACAAAGCTACATCACTTTTTACTTTTATCTCATTTATTGAGGAAGACATAATTGTTATGGTGTTGGCTTGAAACTGGTTGAAAAGGACTTGAGTCCTTCCTTATTTTACATTTACATAGGTAGGATCTTGAAACGTAGGATATGGTGGAGGACATCCGTGTAACCATTCTAGGTTAGGAGTAGCAATTCCCACTGCTAAGACTTCTTGTTTAGACACAAATGCTTTTCAAAGTATGAAGATTATTAGCATTACTGCTGCTACTGAGATGAATGAGCCTAAAGACAAAATATTTCATGTTGTGTGTGCCTCAGGGTACTCAGACTAACGTAGTGACATCCCTGAGAGGCCACGAAAGTGCTGCAGGAAGTCATATTTACTACTACAAATATACTTGTGAGGTGAATTTTTGCTCATGCTGAGTTAACTGTATAACCTAAGAATAGTGGGAATCAGTGTAGAAAGCCTCCTATAATAGTGAAGACTGCTCCCATGGACATTAGGTCATGGAAGTGTGCTACTACATAGTATGTATCCTGGAGGACAATGTCTGGGGATGAGTTGGCTAAGATGATTCCTGTCAAACCACCTACTGTAAAAAGAAAAACTAAAGCCTAAAACTCATAATATAGTAGGAGGTCATATAGTATTACCTCCGTGAACAGTTGCTAACCAGGGACTTCCCTGGTGACGCAGTGGTTAAGAATTCGTCTGCCAATGCAGGGGACACGGGTTCGAGCCCTTGTCTGGGAAGATTCCACATGCCGCGGAGCAAAAAGCCCGTGTGCCACAACTACTGAGCCTGCCCTCTAGAGCCCGCAAGCCACAACTACTGAAGCCCACGCGCCTAGAGGCCGTGCTCTGCAACAAGAGAAGCCACTGCAATGAAAGGGCCGCACACCGCAACGAAGAGTAGCTGCCGCTCACCGCAACCAGAGAAAGCCCATGCGCAGCAACCAAGACCCAACTCAGCCAAAAAAAAAAAAGAAAAGAAAAGAAAAAGAAAAATTAAATAAAGAGTTGCTAATCAGCTAGATACTTTTACTCCTGTAGGGATAGAAGTAATTACGGTAGCTGATGCAAAGTATGCTCCTGAGTCCACAGCTATCCCTATGGTAAACATATGATGGGCCCACAAGAGAACTCCTAAAAAACCAGTGGACATGACTCATACTATTCCCAGATAGCTGAAAGGCAATTTTTGTCCTAAATAGTAGGTAATGCTATGTGAGTTTATAACAAACCCTGTTAGGCCATGAATACAGACTTCAGGGTGAGCAAAGTATCAAAAGAGGTGTTGGTATAGGATTCGGTCTCCTCCTGCAGGGTCAAAGAAAGTAGTGTTTAGATTTCTATCTCTTAACAGCATGGCAATTCTGGCTGCTTGGACTGAGATTGGTAATTATAGTAATATGGCTATAGTTGGGGAAGATTAAACAAATAATGGTGTTTGGTATTGGGATATGACTGCTGGTTTTGTATTAAAGACAATAGTAATAAAAGTAATAATACCAAGAATTGAGGAGACACCTGCTAAATGTAAGGAGAAAACAGTTAGGTCGCCAGAGGCTCCTGCATGGGCCAGATTGCAGGCTAGAGCTGAATACACCGTCCCACTGGTACCAGAACCAGCTTCTACTATTGGTGATATGAGTAGGAGTAAGAATGATGGGGGAAGTAGTCAAAAGTTTATATGATTTATTGGGGGAAATGCTACTTCAGTTGTCCGAGTTATTAATGGCCCAAGTCAGTTTTCAAAGCCTGCAATCATAACGGGTACAGCTATAAAGAAAATTATTACAAGTGCAGGGACTGTTATGACAACCTTACAGATTTGGGCATCTCCAAGTAGCGGTCCAGGTCAGCATAGCTCAGCCTGGATTAATATAATTAAGGTGCTGCCTGCTACTCCAGCTCAAGCACCAAATAGTAAATATAAAATGCCGATATCTTTGTGATTTGTTGAAAATAATCAGCAGTGTATGAACAGAGGTAAAATGACTGAGTTAGAATTAGACTGTAAATCTAAAGACAGAGATTGAGCCCTCTTTCTGGCAAACCCTGTGGTGAATCAACAAATTGAATTGTAACTTCAGAGAAGCAGCTTCAATTCTGCCAGTGATTATCCTGCCTTTTTTTTTTTTTCCTTTTTTTCTTTCTCAAATGAAGGAGAAGTAGACTGAAGTCAGTTGACTAGAGGATTTGCCTGTTAACTAAAGTTTCCTGGGGTTAAAACTCATCAATCTCGTAAAGATTTGGCTTCAATACAGTGTTTGCTTTACATTCAATTGATGTAGAATAAAGTCTTGCAATCCTTATTTTTAGGAATTAAGTAAATTTCACTTGTTTAGGGTTTTGAAAGCTCTTGGTCTGAACTAACCTAAATTCCTAGTCCAGCACCGATAGAATGGGTGTTGTGTGTAGTAACCGTGTGGGTATTATGATTGGTAATGATAGGAAGGTTATTTCTTTGTATGTTCAAATTGCTTTGTGTTTGTGTTGTTTAATGAAGGGAATATAGTTAGTGATGTGGAGTATGTTAGCTGCAAGTAGAAATATATGCTGAGGACTGCTATGATGGCTATTAGTGTTGGTAGAATGATGTTGTCGTTTTTGTTATCTCTTGGATAATTATTCATTTGGGTAGAAAGCCTGATAGTGATGGGCGATGTCCTAATGATACTATAATGGTGAGGAAAATGATTGTGATGGGAGGTGTTTTATCTCATGTGTGTGATAATGATACTCTTGTAGTACATGATCTGGGCATAAATAAGAAGAAGACAGTGTTGTTATGATATAAATTAGTATGGTTAGGATTGTTATAATCTGAATATACATTATAATAGCTGTTATTCATCCTATATGGGCAATTGATGAGGAGGGTGTAATATTTTCCAGGTGAGTATGGCGAAGTCTGCCTCAGCCTCCAGCTATGATTTATAATATCACTATGATTAATAGTATATTTAGGTTGATGGAAGGTGACCTGTGGTATAAAACTGATAGGGGTGCAATTTTGTCATGTTGATAGCATCAGGTCTGCTGTTCATGGGATGCCTCGTGTGACTTCAGGCACTCAGAAGTGAAATGGGGAAAGTCCTACTTTTGTGACAAGGGCGATTGTCATGAGGGTGGATGCTGCTGGATTAAAGATTCTTGTTATTCATTGTGCTCTTTGACCAGAGTATATTAGATTAATGATAATAGCCATTATAAGTAGTATTGATGTGGTGGACTGTTTTAGGAAATATTTGTTGGATGCTTCTGTAGCTTATGGGTTCATGTTTTTTATTAGAATGGGGATACCATTAACCAGTGTGAGCTTGTTATACAATTATATTTCCTGAGAAAATGGTCAGTAGAATGATGGTAAAAACAATGAGAGTTTATTAGCACAGGAAGGATATACAAAAATATTTTTGGGGTATGGGCCTGTAGCTTACTTAGAGAACTTTACTATATAGCATGTGGTGTAATGTGGTAGGTAGCATGGAGAATGTAAAATTATTAGGAAGAATTCAATTCCAGGAATCAGAGCATTGAAACCTCTAAGATTTACTCTATCAAAGTAACTCTTTTGTCAGACATATTTCTTAAATTTGTGGTGGGTTGCCTGGTATGATGACAAGTAGTGAAAACTCTCATATACATAAGATTAATGTTAGTCGTAAAAACACTTTTCATAAGAGATGTATGCGTTGATCATATCAAAATTGTAGGTAGGAGGCTCAAATTCATAGAAAGGAGATTGTTAGATGAGTTTTAATGATGACTTGGGCTGTATATAATTCTGGCACCTAGGGATTGTCGAATGCTCCTAAAAATAGATTGCTGTGGAAATTTTATTATAGGGACATTGACATATTCTCTAGGAGGGACGGGGTGAATGGGCCTGCTACATTTTCTACATTGAAGACATATACAGGTTTTGATGCTACTTCCGTGAAATCAAGTGGGGCTTCGTTGGATTTCGGCTACTGCGGAGATAATCAAATTCTGGGTAGGGGTCAGGAGAAAATTAGTCATAGGTGTTCTTGTGTAATAATTACTGTTGAAAGTGTAAATGATCCATTTATCAGTAAGACTGAGAATAGAATAACTGCTACATTACTTCATATGAGATGATTGTGCTATTGCTCCTAGAGCTCCAGTGAGTGAGTATTTTGAATGTGAAGTTCATCCAGATCTGAGGATGGAGTAAATGGCTAGGTGTGATATGGCTAATAGAAATAATATGCCTACATTTATATTAATTAGTGGATAAGATATGGGAAGAGGAATTCATGTTGTGAGAGCCAGGGTTAAGGCTAGCATTGGGGTTAAGGCTAGCAAGAGAAGCCACCGCAATGAGAAGCCCGCGCACCGCAACAAAGAGTAGCCCCCGCTTGCCGCAACTAGGCAAAGCCTGCGCATAGCAACGAAGACCCAACGCAGCCAAAAACAAATTAATTAATTAATTAGTTAACTATTTTAAACAAAAGTACTATATCCTTCTGTACAGCTTCTCTGGGAAGAACAGAGAGATGGCGTAGGAGAGTGAGAAAGACCAATATTTAGTGCACATCTCTCATGCAGCTGCTCTGCTGGCTCAGATAGATTTATCCCCACTTTACAAAGGAGGAAATAATCTCAGAGAGGTTTAGTAATTTTCCCAAAGCCAAACAGCTATGGAGTGGCAGAACCAAGATCTGAACCAAGTCTGTTACCTTCAAAGCCTAAGTCCTCATCACAACAAAACTCAATTAACATTTACATTTATCGAATTACATTGCAACCTGGGGAGTTCTTGGCACAATCCTGAATAAGAGTGAGAAAGAAAGAAATAGCATTGTTCCTACAGTCAACCCAAATTTTTGGAGCAGCTGCTAGATGCCTGGCCCTTTTTGGGGCTCAGCAGTGATCAAGACAGGAAGAGTCCTGCTTTCATGAACCACGTAGTGGGGAGGAGAGACGGGTGCAACTTGGGTGAGGGATTTCACCTTGCTGGACCTCTGTTTTGTCATCTGGAAAATGGGATGGGTGTTCCTCATTTTCTGGGATTGTCCAGCCCTCACATTCTCTGATTCCATAAGAAGCATTTGTTTTCCTGTTTCTTTAAAATTCATTCAGGCCGTGAGCTGTGATGAATGTTGTTAGCTGCTCCCCAAATCACTCTATTCCCACCCTTTTCCTGTGATCAGGTCTTTCCCGAAACATGACTCACAGTCAGTCAAGTCACAGAACCTAAGGGGCACCCAGCAGAAAAATTCCAACCCTTGCTTCCCAGGAGCTCTGCGGTCTACCTGCCAGGTAAACTTAACTCACCTGGCACAAGGTGGCCATCCCTGGTTTCACATCAACATGATCTCAGGCACAAACCTCCTTGTTTTTCCATTTTGTCTTTAAGTTACTTGTTGAAACAACTGCACAAATATGACACAGATATAAAATCAGGCATCTTCTGCCCCCAGTGCCTACTAATAAATGATTTTCTGCCACTTTAATGATAAAGATAGAACATTTCAACATTCTGCTACCCTTATTATTTGTCATTTTTGTTGATATTTCTATTGACTACATCTTTCAATATTTTAACAATGGAACATTTATTTAGGGTGTTCCAGACCCAGCCTTTAGTGGTAAAGGTTTCGTTGTTATATTTCTATTATGTTTCCTTTCAAAATCATTATCCTATTTAAATGGATTAAGTCAATTCTATAGGCATTTATCTTATGATATTGATGAAATTGATACATAGAGGGCAGTAGTACAAGTTGATTGGACTTGAGAACCTCTATTAGCACAGTTAAGTATAAATATTATCTATATGTAAACCAAAGTACAGGCCGAGTGAGATTCTCTGACTTTTTTCCACTGTCTGCCCCTCAAGCCTGTGAGAAATGGAATAGTTCTTGCCCTATCAGTAAACAAAGGATGTCACAGTCTTCAGCACTTGCAGCCCTCCAATGTGAGCCGGCGGGCCCTGAGGCACTCAGGATATGCAAATACAGAATGCAGGCCCCAGAGAGCTGAGGTGCATATCAAAGGAAGGAATTCAGTGAGCCCAGGCAAAGAAAAGCGCCGCATTCCTGACCTTGGGAGAGCTGGTTTTCCTTAGTTAACAATCACCTTTGGATGTTCCCCATTACCTGCGCCAGTTCCCTGCCCTGTCCCCTCCCCCCGGTACTTTAACTCAGGAAGGAAGGAGCGCAGAGGGACTCGGCTGAATAAGGGGCCTGCGCGCCTCGGGAGGAGTTTTCAGCCGCTTTCCCCGCAGTCGGGAAGAGGGGCGCTGACGCTGCAGCCGGACCCTGCGCCTCCCTTGCCCCGTTTCCCCTCAGGACGCTCAGGCCGACCCCCTCCTCACGCCCACCAGGTCTCGCGAGCCAGGACGAGGGCAGGGGCGAGAGGACGGACCAAAGTTCCCGGGAACCAGACGCTGGAGGCCGCTCTTTCTGCACAGCAGCGGCGGGTGGCAGCGAACCCCTGCCCCTCAGAAGCTGGTCTTGTGCTGCCGCCCGGGCACCGGACCAGGCGGAGGGTCGTCGCCCACTTACCCAGCCCGCCGTCCCCGCGACTGTCATGGCTTCGGCCGCCGGGGCACCTCCAGAGCCGGCAGCCTCAGTGAGGTCGCCCTGCCCTCGGGCTCCGGGGCAGTTCCGTGAAGGCGGAGGGAAGAGACCCCGCCTGAGCCGGGAGTTCCAGCTCTGAGGAAACGCGGGCTCTGTTCAGCGCGCAGTGGGTGGGACCGCTCTGCCCCAAGGCCTTCCGGGAGGGAGCGGGGCGGCGGGGGAGGGAGCCGCCAGGAGCGCAGGGCCCCGTCGGGGGTCCTGGAGGGGCGGCCCGGCCTGGGGGCCACGCCCATTGTGGCCGCAGCCCAGGCCTTTTTCCTGGAATCCTACACAAAAAAACTAGAAAGATACACAGTCTATAGTAAATACTCACAAATGATTGTTGCTGCTGTGCTCACTTTTCTATTAAAGGTTTAAAATCCATAAAACACTTTAAGTTCAAAATTAAATGAGAATTTTTACCTTTCTAATTATGTCTCTGATATTCACAGTTGTGGTTAATGAATCAGAGACTGTGGCATCACTAGTTAAAAATCAGCTTGTTAAAAAAATAGAACTCATGCCCACCGGACCTACTGAATCACAATCTGCACTTTTACAATCTCCCCAGTGTACTCGTGTACCCATGAATAGTTGAAAGGTACATTTCTACCTCGACAGGTCTTTTCTCTATGAGAAATACACACATTTTATCCAGTTTGATATAAATAAAACACTCAAAAATGCATATGCCTGTGTTGAAACCATCATTTTATCATTTCTTTTCCAGACAAGTATAGTCTCTATACTGGTTTTGTGGATCACATGCCATACTCTTTTCTTGTAGTTAGAAATAAGGTAGAGAAAGTTACTTTGTAAAAAAAAAATTATATATATATATATATATATATATATATATATATATATATATATATGTATTAGTGGATAATTAAAGAGACTCTTCTAAATTAAAACCTTCTCTTAACTTGCTGTTTTCTTCTTGGGTCATATTATGAACACTTCCCGTGGCCACATGGCATGTGTACGTTTAATTTCAGGGACTGCTGACATTCCAGGATGTGGCCATAGATTTCTGTCAAGAGGAGTGAGAATGCCTGGACCAAGATCAATGGGAATTTTACAGGGATGTGATGTTAGAGAAGTATAGGAACCTGCTCTCCTTGGGTGAGGATACCTTCCTTCCAGAATTCCTTATCCAACCACAGGGTTTGGAGTGCTTCATTTGTAGAATATCTCCTGGAATCTTCTGCTTCCTACAATAGGGTTTCAGATTGCAACGTTTCAGGAAAGATTGGGAGTTTGTGGGTATAATTTTTCTTATTCTTTTAAAATTGCAGCCTCCCTTTTAATATACTTTGTAACTGCTTGGGATGTGTCTATATGAACTGTGTACTATATGCTTCTGTTATAGTCCTTACAATATTTTATTGCCTTATTTTCTCTAACAATTTTCCATGGATTCTTTGGGCTTAAGGTATATTAAAAGGGAGACTGCGAATCTGGGACTTCCCTGGTGATGCAGTGATTAAGAATTCGCCTGCCAATGCAGGGGACCCGGTTCGATCCCCGGTCCGGGAAGATCTCACGTGCCACGGAACAACTAAGCCATTGGGCCACAACTACTGAGTCTGCACGCCACAACTACTGAAGCAGGTGTGTCTTGAGCCCATGCGCCATTTATTTTTGGGAGAATAAAACCACTTCTGAGTGATTAAAATTTAGGCCAGCTAGTCAAAATGCTTTATCACCTGTTCTTCTAAAACACTGGTCAATGGAACAAGTTTTCCTAGGGATAACAGTGTAATTGTATTCTGGAGTTCATATGGGCAATATGGTTTATGACCTTGATGCTGGATCACGACATTTCAACGGTATAACTGCTATTAATTGTCTGTTTGTTCAACGATTAAAGTCTCACGTGATCTGAGTTCAGACTGGAGTCATCCTGGTTGGTTTCTGTCTATTGCAGATTTCTTCCAGTATGAAAGGACAAGAGCAATACGGCTTCCTTTACAAAATGTCTTCAAACTAAATGATGATATAATCTACATTCAATTAATTTATACATACCCTACTGTAGAACAGGGTTCGTTACGCTGGCAGAGCCCGGTAATTATGTAAAACTGAAACTTTTTCTGCACTGGTTCAAGTCCTCTTCCTAAGAATATGTTTATAATCAACATTCTTTCACAAATTACCCAATTTAATTCACCATAGCATTCCTCATATTAACCAAATGGAAAATCCTAGGCTATATACAAATCCAGAAAGGGCCAAAAATCATCAGCCCCCATGGATGATTACAACCCATTGCTGAGGCATTCCAATTACTTATTAAAGAACCACTATGTCCATCAACATCATCAATTTATATATTATTGCCCCAATGCTAGCTATAACCCTGCCTCTCACAACATGAATTCCTCTTCCCATATCTTATCCACTAATTAGTATAAATGTAGGCATATTATTTCTATTAGCCATATCACACCTAGCCATTTATTCCATCCTCATATCTGGATGAACTTCACATTCAAAATACTCACTCACTGGAGCTCCAGGAACAATAGCACAGAGGATCATCTCATATGAAGTAATGTAGCAGTTATTCTATTCTCAGTCTTACTGGTAAATGGATCATTTACACTTTCAACAGTAATTACTACACAAGAACACCTATGACTAATTTTCTCCTGACCCCTACCCAGAATTTGATTATCTCCGCAGTAGCAGAAATCCAGTGAAGCCCCACTTGATTTAACAGAAGTAGAATCAAAACCTGTACATGTCTTCAATGTAGAAAATGTAGCAGGCCCATTCACCGCGTCCTTCCTAGAGAATATGTCAATTTCCCTATAATAAACGTTTCCACAGCAATCTATTTTTAGGAGCATTCGACAATCCCTAGGTGCCAGAATTATAGATTCTTTCATCTTGTAAATATAGTTTTCTTTAAAAAATAATTTTTATAGTTTTACTACCTTTAAACAAAATGTACTCCATTGCTGTGGAATATTCCTTCATAGGAGCGTGCATGGTTCATTTCTGCATCCGTCTGTGATGGCCTTCAGGTTCCTTCAGGTTTGGCTCCTGTGGCTGCCAGTCCATGTCCGTGTGTCCTGGTGCAGGGCTGGTGGGTTTGTGTTCAACTGGGAGGAGCACTGTGGGTCTCTGTGCACGGACTTCGCTATCTGAGGCCCGATTGCTTCAGAAGTGGTTGCATCCCCCCGTTGCGTACCAGGCTTTCCATTGCTCCACATCCTGCTGATATTTGATACTATGTCTTTCATGTCTGCCATTCTGGTAGGTGTATGCACAGTATTTTTCTTATGGCTTTAATCCCTCTGTTGTTAGTGAAGTTGTGCATCTTGTGGTATTCATGGACTATTTCCTGTTGTTTTTGGAAAAGTTTTAAAAATTGTGGTCTGGTACACATAACATAAAATGTACTATCTTAACCATTTTTAAGTGCACATTTCAGGGTCAGGAAATAATTCACACTGTTGTGCAAACCTGACCACCATCATCCTCCAGAACTTTTTCATCTTGCAAAATTGAAACAGTCCCCATTAAACACTCACTCCCCATTGTCCCTCCCTCAGCCTCTGGCCCTCAACATCCTACTTTATGTCTCTATATTTCCGACTGCTCTAGGGGCCTTGTATGAGTGGATCAAGCACTGTTTGTTTTTTTGTGTCTAGCTTACATCACTGAGCATAATGCCCTCAAGGTTCATCCCTGCTGCATCCTGTGTCAGAATTGACTTCCTTTTTAGGCTGAATAGCATTCCCTTGTATTGATGGACCGTGTTTTTCTTCTCCATTCTTCCCTTAGTGGACACATGTAATATCTACATTCATTTCTGCTGTCATAATATTTGTGGAATAAAATCAGAAAGTCCTATGAATCAAAAGTCATTTGCCATTAACTTTTTTCTTAAACTTTTTTGTTGTGGAAAACATCAAGGCTAAGAAAAGGGAAAAATACATGTCAGCTTCACTTGTGTTCAGGAATTAATGCTTTACGGATTCACTTTATTCCCTGTGTGTGTGCTATGCGTGTGCATGTGCCTGTTTGCATAAATATGCTGTGCATGTGGATAGGTATGTGAACTTGCACACATTAGTGTGTGCATGGGCATATGGGTGCATGTGTGTTCACATGCTAGTGTGTGAATATATTTGTGCTGTGCACGTGCATATGTTTGTGTGTGTGCTGTGCCTGCCTGTGCGCACACCTGTGTGTTTGCTGGAACCACTTGCAAGTTGGCTGCAGACTGAATTGTGCCCCAGATATATCCGCACGCAGCTGCTCTAACAATCCTGCGTAGCCACGTAAAGGTCACAGATCTCAGGGATTTAAATGGAGGGAGCAGGATATCCTGACACAGAGTTTGTCTTCCAATGACTGTCACTGTCTCAGTAACATCCTTCACACCTTCTTTAAGCCGCATTCAGGGTCCAGTTTAGACTCCCATTACATTCAGTCACCTGTCCCAGGTCCCCTAAAGCAACAATGTCACCGTTGGAGAGCCCGGCCAAGGCTGGGGGTGCCCCTCCTGTTGGCCTGGCCTCCAGGCCCTGCCCTTGGCTCCTGTTTCCTCATATCTCAGCCAGGCCCCGACTTGGATCGGGCCGCCACCTCTTTCCTCACAGGGTCCCATCACCCAGTCAAGGGGGTTCATTCTCCCCCTAAACACAGCATCAGGAGTTGGGGGCTGACAGTCCACACTGGGTCTCCTTCATGTGAGACCCTGTGCTGTTGAAAGAGCAGGCACCCTGCCCTCGGGGGTGGGGGACTGGGGGGCGACATGCGGCCCACGATGGGCAGGCGGGTCTCCGGGTGGGGCGAGCCAGTGTGCAAGGAGTTCCGCGGTGGGTTCTCCTCTCCAACGGCTTCTGTGCCCCTACCTCTCCCCGTGCCTCCCCTCGAAGACAGCGCGGTGCCCGGGTTGGGAACCATGGGAGCCGTCAGCCACCGCCCCCTCTAGACACACACACACACACGCACACGCACACGCACACGCACACGCTGCAGGGAAGCAGGACCTGAGTGCAGGGCTCTCAGCGGCCCTGAGCGCCCCGCCCGGAATCGGCCAGCCGAATGGACAGACCGGATCTCCCGGCCCGGACCATGCAGGACTCTCCTGACCTGGCTTGCAGTGTGGCCACCTCCTTCTGGAAGCCTGGGAGTCTGGAATCAGGCCACTTCTTGTCTGTCCTGGCAGCAGACTGGGCTGCACTCTAAGAAGTTCGTGGCTCGCCCGTGGATCCTGACCATCAGGTGGCCAGAGAAATTGGGAACATTTCTGTTTTACCTGTTGAAATGTTTAATGACAAAGATTTTGTTCAGTTTCCTGACGTGGGTGTCCAAAGATGAGAGACCCATGTGTGTGATCTGTACCCCCTATGAGATCAGCCCTAAGCTAGTTTAAACATGATCAAGTTGTGTCTACATGGTAGATTTAGACCTCTGCATGTCCTGTCTACTGATTATGTTTAGAGCTGACCATGTGTTGTCTATAATAAGAAGATTTAGACCTGACCATGTTCTGTGTACGCTAGGACTATGGGGACCTGGGTAGAGACCCGGCCTGGCCTCAGTACTGGGAAGCTCCGTGCCTGCATCTGAATGTCAGTGCTTAGATGTCTAGGGTCTGGAGATGAGGTGGGCTTGTCTACATAACAGCCTCTCTTCTGAGTGTGGTGACCTGGTCCTCCCAAGGGTCAGTGCTATGGTCGGGGCCTTAGTCTTAATCCCTGCCAAGGTTCACCTTCCCTGGGGCTCATGGAGAATCCTCAGGAGGACTACCTGGCAATAATTCCAATTTACCAGCACGTGCATGGTGCATAGGGAAGCAGGTTTAGCTGCTGAATTGATTGCAGGGCACGCAGATCGGGCAAAAGGCCGATGGGTGACAGCTGAGGCTGCTGCTGAGCTCTCCCTCCAGTCTACCGTCCCTACTCAGCAGAGTCCAGAGCTGCCCCTCGGCTTTCTGCCCTGCTCTCCTGTATGTTTTCTCAGCATGTAAGTGAGACGAGAAAGGACTGAACATGCCAGCACCAGGGTCGTGTGTTCAACTCTAGTATGAAAGCTGTACAAACAGTTAAAATCACACAGAACCAAAGTGAGGACAGGAGGACTCCTCTGGGCCAAGTGTGGGGAAAGGAGACCCACCTGACACTTTTTCCCATCCCAGGAGGTCCCAGGGACCCAGCTTGTTTCCACATTGGGGGAGCCCCCTGCAGAGCCATGGTGTCCTGACCAAGGGGACGTGTGACCCCAGGTGCAGGGTCTGGGGAGGTGAGGTCACCCTGGGACTGTGGACATGTGACCCAGGTGGAGGGGTCTGGGGAGGTGGGTCACCCTGGTGAGTGTGGATGTGTGGCCCCAGGTATAGGGTGCGGGGACTGTGTGGGTCTCACCATACCTGCATGGGTCAGGATCACATGGATAGGGAGACCGCATATGCGCTCTTTGCCTGCAGTGTGTCCTGTCCCCTTTGAGATTTCCAACCTCTGCATTAAGGGTGTTGTCCTGATTAACCTGTGGTTCCTTTTCTTCTCTTCATCTTGTCACAAACATATGAGGTCAAGAATGTTCGAGTGGGTTGCTGCTCTGTGTTCCGGTGAGTGACAACACTTGGTGGTATCGTATTAATACTATAGCATATCATATGTCTAATCTATGGGGGTCACCACTGCCTGGGTCCCCCTGGACAGAGGTCAGGTGAGCACAGACTAGCCCCCCCTAAGAATGGTCTCCCACGTGCTCTGTGAGGGTACCGTGATGGCCCCTAAGGTAGGGGACTGTGTCTGGGCCTCCGACATTTGTGATGAAGGGGAGTCGAAATGGAATCTCAATTAACAAGACATTATTTTAAGAATTTATTTTAAGTGAAATAAAACACACGTCACATACCCTTTACCATCATCACCATTTTAAGTGCACGTTTCTGAGGCATCAGATAGATTCACTTTCTCGTGGAGCCATCACCACCATCACTAGAACTTTTCGTCCTGCAAAACCAAAATTCCACAACCATGAAAGTCTCATTCCCCATTCCCTCCCACTGCCCCTGGCACCGATAGCCACTTCAGTCCCTGAGTTGTCGACTCCAGGGCACCCACTGGAGTGGAATCCTGCAGTGTTTGCTGACGGGTCATTTTGGAAGAGCTGACTTTCAGTCTGAAGCGCTGCCTGTTCGCATCTGAAGAATCTGCATTTAAGGAGAGGGTGTATGAGGAAGGGGGTGTATGCGGGACAAAGGTGTCCGGGGTGCAGGTGAGCCAGGACCTGACCAGCTGCCTTTTGGGTCCTCTGGTCCCATCTCTTGGTCTGTGCCTCATCTGCATCATCACTGTCCCCGCTGGCACCGCTGGGGTGTTGTTGTCTGAATGAGAGTCCCCTGGTGCCCCTGTTCTCCTCCCCTCCTCCTGCTGGTTGCGGAGGGAACTGCTTGCTGTGTGGTCTCTACTCCTGAGGCATGAAGGACCCTGTAGCATGGACCTGCAGAGTGTGAGGTGTGGTCCCAAGAGCATGGGGCCCACATAGGACACGACATCGGGCCGTGACAAGTGCTAGGGCTGCCTCATCACTGACAGGGAATGTTGCCCAGATCCTGCTCCAGAGGGCGTGGTGGGTGGCCTGGGACCCTAGAGGCCCCATTCCTATACTGGAGCTTGGAGAGTGCATCCCCATGGGCTGCAGATTCACCCCATATCTAAGACATATCCCTCTGTCCTGTCTTTGAACTCAGGAAAACGAGCTCTCTTGTCCACAACATAGGCCTGGTCCTGTTGATATTAGGATTCTTTAAGTTAGGCGTCCTGGGATAGCAGTTTCTTTTAGGCCTGAGAAGGAACAACTCCGGAGTGTACAACAATTTCAGATGAAACTAATATTCAATGACTATCCCTAACTACTCGGTTGTTGACTTCTATTAGTCATTATTCTCCTGGTTTTAGCTCTGATGTGGGGATTACAGAGGAGTCAACATTTAAATCTTCGTAATCTGTGTATTTGTAGCTTCAGTATCGTTACTGACCCATAGTTTTTATGGTTTGGGAAGAGTTATTGATTTCATGTATCATGTAAAGGATACACAATGATGATAGGGCATTTAAGATTACAATAATAGCTAGTAAATTGTTCACAATTTCTCTACCTGTGCATCTATTGTATGCATATGAGTTTAGATGTCAATATTAGTGAAATGATATAGAGGACTAGAGAACTTATTTTAAAAATCACTATTAATGTGTGAGGAAGAAAATGTAAAAGTTCTTCCATAATCGGTGATGTTGTATCTTGAGAGCCTAGATGAAATTGATATGCCTTAGTCATATACAGGATTTTAGCCTATCATTTAACTTTGACAAAGCTACCTCACTTTTTACTTTTATCTCATTTATTGAGGAAGACATAATTGTTATGGTGTTGGCTTGAAACTGGTTGAAAAGGACTTGAGTCCTTCCTTATTTTACATTTACATAGGTAGGATCTTGAAACGTAGGATATGGTGGAGGACATCCGTGTAACCATTCTAGGTTAGGAGTAGCAATTCCCACTGCTAAGACTTCTTGTTTAGACACAAATGCTTTTCAAAGTATGAAGATTATTAGCATTACTGCTGCTACTGAGATGAATGAGCCTAAAGACAAAATATTTCATGTTGTGTGTGCCTCAGGGTACTCAGACTAACGTAGTGACATCCCTGAGAGGCCACGAAAGTGCTGCAGGAAGTCATATTTACTACTACAAATATACTTGTGAGGTGAATTTTTGCTCATGCTGAGTTAACTGTATAACCTAAGAATAGTGGGAATCAGTGTAGAAAGCCTCCTATAATAGTGAAGACTGCTCCCATGGACATTAGGTCATGGAAGTGTGCTACTACATAGTATGTATCCTGGAGGACAATGTCTGGGGATGAGTTGGCTAAGATGATTCCTGTCAAACCACCTACTGTAAAAAGAAAAACTAAAGCCTAAAACTCATAATATAGTAGGAGGTCATATAGTATTACCTCCGTGAACAGTTGCTAACCAGGGACTTCCCTGGTGACGCAGTGGTTAAGAATTCGTCTGCCAATGCAGGGGACACGGGTTCGAGCCCTTGTCTGGGAAGATTCCACATGCCGCGGAGCAAAAAGCCCGTGTGCCACAACTACTGAGCCTGCCCTCTAGAGCCCGCAAGCCACAACTACTGAAGCCCACGCACCTAGAGGCCGTGCTCTGCAACAAGAGAAGCCACTGCAATGAAAGGGCCGCACACCGCAACGAAGAGTAGCTGCCGCTCACCGCAACCAGAGAAAGCCCATGCTCAGCAACCAAGACTCAACTCAGCCAAAAAAAAAAAGAAAAGAAAAGAAAAAGAAAAATTAAATAAAGAGTTGCTAATCAGCTAGATACTTTTACTCCTGTAGGGATAGAAGTAATTACGGTAGCTGATGCAAAGTATGCTCCTGAGTCCACAGCTATCCCTATGGTAAACATATGATGGGCCCACAAGAGAACTCCTAAAAAACCAGTGGACATGACTCATACTATTCCCAGATAGCTGAAAGGCAATTTTTGTCCTAAATAGTAGGTAATGCTATGTGAGTTTATAACAAACCCTGTTAGGCCATGAATACAGACTTCAGGGTGAGCAAAGTATCAAAAGAGGTGTTGGTATAGGATTCGGTCTCCTCCTGCAGGGTCAAAGAAAGTAGTGTTTAGATTTCTATCTCTTAACAGCATGGCAATTCTGGCTGCTTGGACTGAGATTGGTAATTATAGTAATATGGCTATAGTTGGGGAAGATTAAACAAATAATGGTGTTTGGTATTGGGATATGACTGCTGGTTTTGTATTAAAGACAATAGTAATAAAAGTAATAATACCAAGAATTGAGGAGACACCTGCTAAATGTAAGGAGAAAACAGTTAGGTCGCCAGAGGCTCCTGCATGGGCCAGATTGCAGGCTAGAGCTGAATACACCGTCCCACTGGTACCAGAACCAGCTTCTACTATTGGTGATATGAGTAGGAGTAAGAATGATGGGGGAAGTAGTCAAAAGTTTATATGATTTATTGGGGGAAATGCTACTTCAGTTGTCCGAGTTATTAATGGCCCAAGTCAGTTTTCAAAGCCTGCAATCATAACGGGTACAGCTATAAAGAAAATTATTACAAGTGCAGGGACTGTTATGACAACCTTACAGATTTGGGCATCTCCAAGTAGCGGTCCAGGTCAGCATAGCTCAGCCTGGATTAATATAATTAAGGTGCTGCCTGCTACTCCAGCTCAAGCACCAAATAGTAAATATAAAATGCCGATATCTTTGTGATTTGTTGAAAATAATCAGCAGTGTATGAACAGAGGTAAAATGACTGAGTTAGAATTAGACTGTAAATCTAAAGACAGAGATTGAGCCCTCTTTCTGGCAAACCCTGTGGTGAATCAACAAATTGAATTGTAACTTCAGAGAAGCAGCTTCAATTCTGCCAGTGATTATCCTGCCTTTTTTTTTTTTTCCTTTTTTTCTTTCTCAAATGAAGGAGAAGTAGACTGAAGTCAGTTGACTAGAGGATTTGCCTGTTAACTAAAGTTTCCTGGGGTTAAAACTCATCAATCTCGTAAAGATTTGGCTTCAATACAGTGTTTGCTTTACATTCAATTGATGTAGAATAAAGTCTTGCAATCCTTATTTTTAGGAATTAAGTAAATTTCACTTGTTTAGGGTTTTGAAAGCTCTTGGTCTGAACTAACCTAAATTCCTAGTCCAGCACCGATAGAATGGGTGTTGTGTGTAGTAACCGTGTGGGTATTATGATTGGTAATGATAGGAAGGTTATTTCTTTGTATGTTCAAATTGCTTTGTGTTTGTGTTGTTTAATGAAGGGAATATAGTTAGTGATGTGGAGTATGTTAGCTGCAAGTAGAAATATATGCTGAGGACTGCTATGATGGCTATTAGTGTTGGTAGAATGATGTTGTCGTTTTTGTTATCTCTTGGATAATTATTCATTTGGGTAGAAAGCCTGATAGTGATGGGCGATGTCCTAATGATACTATAATGGTGAGGAAAATGATTGTGATGGGAGGTGTTTTATCTCATGTGTGTGATAATGATACTCTTGTAGTACATGATCTGGGCATAAATAAGAAGAAGACAGTGTTGTTATGATATAAATTAGTATGGTTAGGATTGTTATAATCTGAATATACATTATAATAGCTGTTATTCATCCTATATGGGCAATTGATGAGGAGGGTGTAATATTTTCCAGGTGAGTATGGCGAAGTCTGCCTCAGCCTCCAGCTATGATTTATAATATCACTATGATTAATAGTATATTTAGGTTGATGGAAGGTGACCTGTGGTATAAAACTGATAGGGGTGCAATTTTGTCATGTTGATAGCATCAGGTCTGCTGTTCATGGGATGCCTCGTGTGACTTCAGGCACTCAGAAGTGAAATGGGGAAAGTCCTACTTTTGTGACAAGGGCGATTGTCATGAGGGTGGATGCTGCTGGATTAAAGATTCTTGTTATTCATTGTGCTCTTTGACCAGAGTATATTAGATTAATGATAATAGCCATTATAAGTAGTATTGATGTGGTGGACTGTTTTAGGAAATATTTGTTGGATGCTTCTGTAGCTTATGGGTTCATGTTTTTTATTAGAATGGGGATACCATTAACCAGTGTGAGCTTGTTATACAATTATATTTCCTGAGAAAATGGTCAGTAGAATGATGGTAAAAACAATGAGAGTTTATTAGCACAGGAAGGATATACAAAAATATTTTTGGGGTATGGGCCTGTAGCTTACTTAGAGAACTTTACTATATAGCATGTGGTGTAATGTGGTAGGTAGCATGGAGAATGTAAAATTATTAGGAAGAATTCAATTCCAGGAATCAGAGCATTGAAACCTCTAAGATTTACTCTATCAAAGTAACTCTTTTGTCAGACATATTTCTTAAATTTGTGGTGGGTTGCCTGGTATGATGACAAGTAGTGAAAACTCTCATATACATAAGATTAATGTTAGTCGTAAAAACACTTTTCATAAGAGATGTATGCGTTGATCATATCAAAATTGTAGGTAGGAGGCTCAAATTCATAGAAAGGAGATTGTTAGATGAGTTTTAATGATGACTTGGGCTGTATATAATTCTGGCACCTAGGGATTGTCGAATGCTCCTAAAAATAGATTGCTGTGGAAATTTTATTATAGGGACATTGACATATTCTCTAGGAGGGACGGGGTGAATGGGCCTGCTACATTTTCTACATTGAAGACATATACAGGTTTTGATGCTACTTCCGTGAAATCAAGTGGGGCTTCGTTGGATTTCGGCTACTGCGGAGATAATCAAATTCTGGGTAGGGGTCAGGAGAAAATTAGTCATAGGTGTTCTTGTGTAATAATTACTGTTGAAAGTGTAAATGATCCATTTATCAGTAAGACTGAGAATAGAATAACTGCTACATTACTTCATATGAGATGATTGTGCTATTGCTCCTAGAGCTCCAGTGAGTGAGTATTTTGAATGTGAAGTTCATCCAGATCTGAGGATGGAGTAAATGGCTAGGTGTGATATGGCTAATAGAAATAATATGCCTACATTTATATTAATTAGTGGATAAGATATGGGAAGAGGAATTCATGTTGTGAGAGCCAGGGTTAAGGCTAGCATTGGGGTTAAGGCTAGCAAGAGAAGCCACCGCAATGAGAAGCCCGCGCACCGCAACAAAGAGTAGCCCCCGCTTGCCGCAACTAGGCAAAGCCTGCGCATAGCAACGAAGACCCAACGCAGCCAAAAACAAATTAATTAATTAATTAGTTAACTATTTTAAACAAAAGTACTATATCCTTCTGTACAGCTTCTCTGGGAAGAACAGAGAGATGGCGTAGGAGAGTGAGAAAGACCAATATTTAGTGCACATCTCTCATGCAGCTGCTCTGCTGGCTCAGATAGATTTATCCCCACTTTACAAAGGAGGAAATAATCTCAGAGAGGTTTAGTAATTTTCCCAAAGCCAAACAGCTATGGAGTGGCAGAACCAAGATCTGAACCAAGTCTGTTACCTTCAAAGCCTAAGTCCTCATCACAACAAAACTCAATTAATATTTACATTTATCGAATTACATTGCAACCTGGGGAGTTCTTGGCACAATCCTGAATAAGAGTGAGAAAGAAAGAAATAGCATTGTTCCTACAGTCAACCCAAATTTTTGGAGCAGCTGCTAGATGCCTGGCCCTTTTTGGGGCTCAGCAGTGATCAAGACAGGAAGAGTCCTGCTTTCATGAACCACGTAGTGGGGAGGAGAGACGGGTGCAACTTGGGTGAGGGATTTCACCTTGCTGGACCTCTGTTGTCATCTGGAAAATGGGATGGGTGTTCCTCATTTTCTGGGATTGTCCAGCCCTCACATTCTCTGATTCCATAAGAAGCATTTGTTTTCCTGTTTCTTTAAAATTCATTCAGGCCGTGAGCTGTGATGAATGTTGTTAGCTGCTCCCCAAATCACTCTATTCCCACCCTTTTCCTGTGATCAGGTCTTTCCCGAAACATGACTCACAGTCAGTCAAGTCACAGAACCTAAGGGGCACCCAGCAGAAAAATTCCAACCCTTGCTTCCCAGGAGCTCTGCGGTCTACCTGCCAGGTAAACTTAACTCACCTGGCACAAGGTGGCCATCCCTGGTTTCACATCAACATGATCTCAGGCACAAACCTCCTTGTTTTTCCATTTTGTCTTTAAGTTACTTGTTGAAACAACTGCACAAATATGACACAGATATAAAATCAGGCATCTTCTGCCCCCAGTGCCTACTAATAAATGATTTTCTGCCACTTTAATGATAAAGATAGAACATTTCAACATTCTGCTACCCTTATTATTTGTCATTTTTGTTGATATTTCTATTGACTACATCTTTCAATATTTTAACAATGGAACATTTATTTAGGGTGTTCCAGACCCAGCCTTTAGTGGTAAAGGTTTCGTTGTTATATTTCTATTATGTTTCCTTTCAAAATCATTATCCTATTTAAATGGATTAAGTCAATTCTATAGGCATTTATCTTATGATATTGATGAAATTGATACATAGAGGGCAGTAGTACAAGTTGATTGGACTTGAGAACCTCTATTAGCACAGTTAAGTATAAATATTATCTATATGTAAACCAAAGTACAGGCCGAGTGAGATTCTCTGACTTTTTTCCACTGTCTGCCCCTCAAGCCTGTGAGAAATGGAATAGTTCTTGCCCTATCAGTAAACAAAGGATGTCACAGTCTTCAGCACTTGCAGCCCTCCAATGTGAGCCGGCGGGCCCTGAGGCACTCAGGATATGCAAATACAGAATGCAGGCCCCAGAGAGCTGAGGTGCATATCAAAGGAAGGAATTCAGTGAGCCCAGGCAAAGAAAAGCGCCGCATTCCTGACCTTGGGAGAGCTGGTTTTCCTTAGTTAACAATCACCTTTGGATGTTCCCCATTACCTGCGCCAGTTCCCTGCCCTGTCCCCTCCCCCCGGTACTTTAACTCAGGAAGGAAGGAGCGCAGAGGGACTCGGCTGAATAAGGGGCCTGCGCGCCTCGGGAGGAGTTTTCAGCCGCTTTCCCCGCAGTCGGGAAGAGGGGCGCTGACGCTGCAGCCGGACCCTGCGCCTCCCTTGCCCCGTTTCCCCTCAGGACGCTCAGGCCGACCCCCTCCTCACGCCCACCAGGTCTCGCGAGCCAGGACGAGGGCAGGGGCGAGAGGACGGACCAAAGTTCCCGGGAACCAGACGCTGGAGGCCGCTCTTTCTGCACAGCAGCGGCGGGTGGCAGCGAACCCCTGCCCCTCAGAAGCTGGTCTTGTGCTGCCGCCCGGGCACCGGACCAGGCGGAGGGTCGTCGCCCACTTACCCAGCCCGCCGTCCCCGCGACTGTCATGGCTTCGGCCGCCGGGGCACCTCCAGAGCCGGCAGCCTCAGTGAGGTCGCCCTGCCCTCGGGCTCCGGGGCAGTTCCGTGAAGGCGGAGGGAAGAGACCCCGCCTGAGCCGGGAGTTCCAGCTCTGAGGAAACGCGGGCTCTGTTCAGCGCGCAGTGGGTGGGACCGCTCTGCCCCAAGGCCTTCCGGGAGGGAGCGGGGCGGCGGGGGAGGGAGCCGCCAGGAGCGCAGGGCCCCGTCGGGGGTCCTGGAGGGGCGGCCCGGCCTGGGGGCCACGCCCATTGTGGCCGCAGCCCAGGCCTTTTTCCTGGAATCCTACACAAAAAAACTAGAAAGATACACAGTCTATAGTAAATACTCACAAATGATTGTTGCTGCTGTGCTCACTTTTCTATTAAAGGTTTAAAATCCATAAAACACTTTAAGTTCAAAATTAAATGAGAATTTTTACCTTTCTAATTATGTCTCTGATATTCACAGTTGTGGTTAATGAATCAGAGACTGTGGCATCACTAGTTAAAAATCAGCTTGTTAAAAAAATAGAACTCATGCCCACCGGACCTACTGAATCACAATCTGCACTTTTACAATCTCCCCAGTGTACTCGTGTACCCATGAATAGTTGAAAGGTACATTTCTACCTCGACAGGTCTTTTCTCTATGAGAAATACACACATTTTATCCAGTTTGATATAAATAAAACACTCAAAAATGCATATGCCTGTGTTGAAACCATCATTTTATCATTTCTTTTCCAGACAAGTATAGTCTCTATACTGGTTTTGTGGATCACATGCCATACTCTTTTCTTGTAGTTAGAAATAAGGTAGAGAAAGTTACTTTGTAAAAAAAAAATTATATATATATATATATATATATATATATATATATATATATATATATATATGTATTAGTGGATAATTAAAGAGACTCTTCTAAATTAAAACCTTCTCTTAACTTGCTGTTTTCTTCTTGGGTCATATTATGAACACTTCCCGTGGCCACATGGCATGTGTACGTTTAATTTCAGGGACTGCTGACATTCCAGGATGTGGCCATAGATTTCTGTCAAGAGGAGTGAGAATGCCTGGACCAAGATCAATGGGAATTTTACAGGGATGTGATGTTAGAGAAGTATAGGAACCTGCTCTCCTTGGGTGAGGATACCTTCCTTCCAGAATTCCTTATCCAACCACAGGGTTTGGAGTGCTTCATTTGTAGAATATCTCCTGGAATCTTCTGCTTCCTACAATAGGGTTTCAGATTGCAACGTTTCAGGAAAGATTGGGAGTTTGTGGGTATAATTTTTCTTATTCTTTTAAAATTGCAGCCTCCCTTTTAATATACTTTGTAACTGCTTGGGATGTGTCTATATGAACTGTGTACTATATGCTTCTGTTATAGTCCTTACAATATTTTATTGCCTTATTTTCTCTAACAATTTTCCATGGATTCTTTGGGCTTAAGGTATATTAAAAGGGAGACTGCGAATCTGGGACTTCCCTGGTGATGCAGTGATTAAGAATTCGCCTGCCAATGCAGGGGACCCGGTTCGATCCCCGGTCCGGGAAGATCTCACGTGCCACGGAACAACTAAGCCATTGGGCCACAACTACTGAGTCTGCACGCCACAACTACTGAAGCAGGTGTGTCTTGAGCCCATGCGCCATTTATTTTTGGGAGAATAAAACCACTTCTGAGTGATTAAAATTTAGGCCAGCTAGTCAAAATGCTTTATCACCTGTTCTTCTAAAACACTGGTCAATGGAACAAGTTTTCCTAGGGATAACAGTGTAATTGTATTCTGGAGTTCATATGGGCAATATGGTTTATGACCTTGATGCTGGATCACGACATTTCAACGGTATAACTGCTATTAATTGTCTGTTTGTTCAACGATTAAAGTCTCACGTGATCTGAGTTCAGACTGGAGTCATCCTGGTTGGTTTCTGTCTATTGCAGATTTCTTCCAGTATGAAAGGACAAGAGCAATACGGCTTCCTTTACAAAATGTCTTCAAACTAAATGATGATATAATCTACATTCAATTAATTTATACATACCCTACTGTAGAACAGGGTTCGTTACGCTGGCAGAGCCCGGTAATTATGTAAAACTGAAACTTTTTCTGCACTGGTTCAAGTCCTCTTCCTAAGAATATGTTTATAATCAACATTCTTTCACAAATTACCCAATTTAATTCACCATAGCATTCCTCATATTAACCAAATGGAAAATCCTAGGCTATATACAAATCCAGAAAGGGCCAAAAATCATCAGCCCCCATGGATGATTACAACCCATTGCTGAGGCATTCCAATTACTTATTAAAGAACCACTATGTCCATCAACATCATCAATTTATATATTATTGCCCCAATGCTAGCCATAACCCTGCCTCTCACAACATGAATTCCTCTTCCCATATCTTATCCACTAATTAGTATAAATGTAGGCATATTATTTCTATTAGCCATATCACACCTAGCCATTTATTCCATCCTCATATCTGGATGAACTTCACATTCAAAATACTCACTCACTGGAGCTCCAGGAACAATAGCACAGAGGATCATCTCATATGAAGTAATGTAGCAGTTATTCTATTCTCAGTCTTACTGGTAAATGGATCATTTACACTTTCAACAGTAATTACTACACAAGAACACCTATGACTAATTTTCTCCTGACCCCTACCCAGAATTTGATTATCTCCGCAGTAGCAGAAATCCAGTGAAGCCCCACTTGATTTAACAGAAGTAGAATCAAAACCTGTACATGTCTTCAATGTAGAAAATGTAGCAGGCCCATTCACCGCGTCCTTCCTAGAGAATATGTCAATTTCCCTATAATAAACGTTTCCACAGCAATCTATTTTTAGGAGCATTCGACAATCCCTAGGTGCCAGAATTATAGATTCTTTCATCTTGTAAATATAGTTTTCTTTAAAAAATAATTTTTATAGTTTTACTACCTTTAAACAAAATGTACTCCATTGCTGTGGAATATTCCTTCATAGGAGCGTGCATGGTTCATTTCTGCATCCGTCTGTGATGGCCTTCAGGTTCCTTCAGGTTTGGCTCCTGTGGCTGCCAGTCCATGTCCGTGTGTCCTGGTGCAGGGCTGGTGGGTTTGTGTTCAACTGGGAGGAGCACTGTGGGTCTCTGTGCACGGACTTCGCTATCTGAGGCCCGATTGCTTCAGAAGTGGTTGCATCCCCCCGTTGCGTACCAGGCTTTCCATTGCTCCACATCCTGCTGATATTTGATACTATGTCTTTCATGTCTGCCATTCTGGTAGGTGTATGCACAGTATTTTTCTTATGGCTTTAATCCCTCTGTTGTTAGTGAAGTTGTGCATCTTGTGGTATTCATGGACTATTTCCTGTTGTTTTTGGAAAAGTTTTAAAAATTGTGGTCTGGTACACATAACATAAAATGTACTATCTTAACCATTTTTAAGTGCACATTTCAGGGTCAGGAAATAATTCACACTGTTGTGCAAACCTGACCACCATCATCCTCCAGAACTTTTTCATCTTGCAAAATTGAAACAGTCCCCATTAAACACTCACTCCCCATTGTCCCTCCCTCAGCCTCTGGCCCTCAACATCCTACTTTATGTCTCTATATTTCCGACTGCTCTAGGGGCCTTGCATGAGTGGATCAAGCACTGTTTGTTTTTTTGTGTCTAGCTTACATCACTGAGCATAATGCCCTCAAGGTTCATCCCTGCTGCATCCTGTGTCAGAATTGACTTCCTTTTTAGGCTGAATAGCATTCCCTTGTATTGATGGACCGTGTTTTTCTTCTCCATTCTTCCCTTAGTGGACACATGTAATATCTACATTCATTTCTGCTGTCATAATATTTGTGGAATAAAATCAGAAAGTCCTATGAATCAAAAGTCATTTGCCATTAACTTTTTTCTTAAACTTTTTTGTTGTGGAAAACATCAAGGCTAAGAAAAGGGAAAAATACATGTCAGCTTCACTTGTGTTCAGGAATTAATGCTTTACGGATTCACTTTATTCCCTGTGTGTGTGCTATGCGTGTGCATGTGCCTGTTTGCATAAATATGCTGTGCATGTGGATAGGTATGTGAACTTGCACACATTAGTGTGTGCATGGGCATATGGGTGCATGTGTGTTCACATGCTAGTGTGTGAATATATTTGTGCTGTGCACGTGCATATGTTTGTGTGTGTGCTGTGCCTGCCTGTGCGCACACCTGTGTGTTTGCTGGAACCACTTGCAAGTTGGCTGCAGACTGAATTGTGCCCCAGATATATCCGCACGCAGCTGCTCTAACAATCCTGCGTAGCCACGTAAAGGTCACAGATCTCAGGGATTTAAATGGAGGGAGCAGGATATCCTGACACAGAGTTTGTCTTCCAATGACTGTCACTGTCTCAGTAACATCCTTCACACCTTCTTTAAGCCGCATTCAGGGTCCAGTTTAGACTCCCATTACATTCAGTCACCTGTCCCAGGTCCCCTAAAGCAACAATGTCACCGTTGGAGAGCCCGGCCAAGGCTGGGGGTGCCCCTCCTGTTGGCCTGGCCTCCAGGCCCTGCCCTTGGCTCCTGTTTCCTCATATCTCAGCCAGGCCCCGACTTGGATCGGGCCGCCACCTCTTTCCTCACAGGGTCCCATCACCCAGTCAAGGGGGTTCATTCTCCCCCTAAACACAGCATCAGGAGTTGGGGGCTGACAGTCCACACTGGGTCTCCTTCATGTGAGACCCTGTGCTGTTGAAAGAGCAGGCACCCTGCCCTCGGGGGTGGGGGACTGGGGGGCGACATGCGGCCCACGATGGGCAGGCGGGTCTCCGGGTGGGGCGAGCCAGTGTGCAAGGAGTTCCGCGGTGGGTTCTCCTCTCCAACGGCTTCTGTGCCCCTACCTCTCCCCGTGCCTCCCCTCGAAGACAGCGCGGTGCCCGGGTTGGGAACCATGGGAGCCGTCAGCCACCGCCCCCTCTACACACACACACACACGCACACGCACACGCACACGCACACGCTGCAGGGAAGCAGGACCTGAGTGCAGGGCTCTCAGCGGCCCTGAGCGCCCCGCCCGGAATCGGCCAGCCGAATGGACAGACCGGATCTCCCGGCCCGGACCATGCAGGACTCTCCTGACCTGGCTTGCAGTGTGGCCACCTCCTTCTGGAAGCCTGGGAGTCTGGAATCAGGCCACTTCTTGTCTGTCCTGGCAGCAGACTGGGCTGCACTCTAAGAAGTTCGTGGCTCGCCCGTGGATCCTGACCATCAGGTGGCCAGAGAAATTGGGAACATTTCTGTTTTACCTGTTGAAATGTTTAATGACAAAGATTTTGTTCAGTTTCCTGACGTGGGTGTCCAAAGATGAGAGACCCATGTGTGTGATCTGTACCCCCTATGAGATCAGCCCTAAGCTAGTTTAAACATGATCAAGTTGTGTCTACATGGTAGATTTAGACCTCTGCATGTCCTGTCTACTGATTATGTTTAGAGCTGACCATGTGTTGTCTATAATAAGAAGATTTAGACCTGACCATGTTCTGTGTACGCTAGGACTATGGGGACCTGGGTAGAGACCCGGCCTGGCCTCAGTACTGGGAAGCTCCGTGCCTGCATCTGAATGTCAGTGCTTAGATGTCTAGGGTCTGGAGATGAGGTGGGCTTGTCTACGTAACAGCCTCTCTTCTGAGTGTGGTGACCTGGTCCTCCCAAGGGTCAGTGCTATGGTCGGGGCCTTAGTCTTAATCCCTGCCAAGGTTCACCTTCCCTGGGGCTCATGGAGAATCCTCAGGAGGACTACCTGGCAATAATTCCAATTTACCAGCACGTGCATGGTGCATAGGGAAGCAGGTTTAGCTGCTGAATTGATTGCAGGGCACGCAGATCGGGCAAAAGGCCGATGGGTGACAGCTGAGGCTGCTGCTGAGCTCTCCCTCCAGTCTACCGTCCCTACTCAGCAGAGTCCAGAGCTGCCCCTCGGCTTTCTGCCCTGCTCTCCTGTATGTTTTCTCAGCATGTAAGTGAGACGAGAAAGGACTGAACATGCCAGCACCAGGGTCGTGTGTTCAACTCTAGTATGAAAGCTGTACAAACAGTTAAAATCACACAGAACCAAAGTGAGGACAGGAGGACTCCTCTGGGCCAAGTGTGGGGAAAGGAGACCCACCTGACACTTTTTCCCATCCCAGGAGGTCCCAGGGACCCAGCTTGTTTCCACATTGGGGGAGCCCCCTGCAGAGCCATGGTGTCCTGACCAAGGGGACGTGTGACCCCAGGTGCAGGGTCTGGGGAGGTGAGGTCACCCTGGGACTGTGGACATGTGACCCAGGTGGAGGGGTCTGGGGAGGTGGGTCACCCTGGTGAGTGTGGATGTGTGGCCCCAGGTATAGGGTGCGGGGACTGTGTGGGTCTCACCATACCTGCATGGGTCAGGATCACATGGATAGGGAGACCGCATATGCGCTCTTTGCCTGCAGTGTGTCCTGTCCCCTTTGAGATTTCCAACCTCTGCATTAAGGGTGTTGTCCTGATTAACCTGTGGTTCCTTTTCTTCTCTTCATCTTGTCACAAACATATGAGGTCAAGAATGTTCGAGTGGGTTGCTGCTCTGTGTTCCGGTGAGTGACAACACTTGGTGGTATCGTATTAATACTATAGCATATCATATGTCTAATCTATGGGGGTCACCACTGCCTGGGTCCCCCTGGACAGAGGTCAGGTGAGCACAGACTAGCCCCCCCTAAGAATGGTCTCCCACGTGCTCTGTGAGGGTACCGTGATGGCCCCTAAGGTAGGGGACTGTGTCTGGGCCTCCGACATTTGTGATGAAGGGGAGTCGAAATGGAATCTCAATTAACAAGACATTATTTTAAGAATTTATTTTAAGTGAAATAAAACACACGTCACATACCCTTTACCATCATCACCATTTTAAGTGCACGTTTCTGAGGCATCAGATAGATTCACTTTCTCGTGGAGCCATCACCACCATCACTAGAACTTTTCGTCCTGCAAAACCAAAATTCCACAACCATGAAAGTCTCATTCCCCATTCCCTCCCACTGCCCCTGGCACCGATAGCCACTTCAGTCCCTGAGTTGTCGACTCCAGGGCACCCACTGGAGTGGAATCCTGCAGTGTTTGCTGACGGGTCATTTTGGAAGAGCTGACTTTCAGTCTGAAGCGCTGCCTGTTCGCATCTGAAGAATCTGCATTTAAGGAGAGGGTGTATGAGGAAGGGGGTGTATGCGGGACAAAGGTGTCCGGGGTGCAGGTGAGCCAGGACCTGACCAGCTGCCTTTTGGGTCCTCTGGTCCCATCTCTTGGTCTGTGCCTCATCTGCATCATCACTGTCCCCGCTGGCACCGCTGGGGTGTTGTTGTCTGAATGAGAGTCCCCTGGTGCCCCTGTTCTCCTCCCCTCCTCCTGCTGGTTGCGGAGGGAACTGCTTGCTGTGTGGTCTCTACTCCTGAGGCATGAAGGACCCTGTAGCATGGACCTGCAGAGTGTGAGGTGTGGTCCCAAGAGCATGGGGCCCACATAGGACACGACATCGGGCCGTGACAAGTGCTAGGGCTGCCTCATCACTGACAGGGAATGTTGCCCAGATCCTGCTCCAGAGGGCGTGGTGGGTGGCCTGGGACCCTAGAGGCCCCATTCCTATACTGGAGCTTGGAGAGTGCATCCCCATGGGCTGCAGATTCACCCCATATCTAAGACATATCCCTCTGTCCTGTCTTTGAACTCAGGAAAACGAGCTCTCTTGTCCACAACATAGGCCTGGTCCTGTTGATATTAGGATTCTTTAAGTTAGGCGTCCTGGGATAGCAGTTTCTTTTAGGCCTGAGAAGGAACAACTCCGGAGTGTACAACAATTTCAGATGAAACTAATATTCAATGACTATCCCTAACTACTCGGTTGTTGACTTCTATTAGTCATTATTCTCCTGGTTTTAGCTCTGATGTGGGGATTACAGAGGAGTCAACATTTAAATCTTCGTAATCTGTGTATTTGTAGCTTCAGTATCGTTACTGACCCATAGTTTTTATGGTTTGGGAAGAGTTATTGATTTCATGTATCATGTAAAGGATACACAATGATGATAGGGCATTTAAGATTACAATAATAGCTAGTAAATTGTTCACAATTTCTCTACCTGTGCATCTATTGTATGCATATGAGTTTAGCTGTCAATATTAGTGAAATGATATAGAGGACTAGAGAACTTATTTTAAAAATCACTATTAATGTGTGATGAAGAAAATGTAAAAGTTCTTCCATAATCGGTGATGTTGTATCTTGAGAGCCTAGATGAAATTGATATGCCTTAGTCATATACAGGATTTTAGCCTATCATTTAACTTTGACAAAGCTACATCACTTTTTACTTTTATCTCATTTATTGAGGAAGACATAATTGTTATGGTGTTGGCTTGAAACTGGTTGAAAAGGACTTGAGTCCTTCCTTATTTTACATTTACATAGGTAGGATCTTGAAACGTAGGATATGGTGGAGGACATCCGTGTAACCATTCTAGGTTAGGAGTAGCAATTCCCACTGCTAAGACTTCTTGTTTAGACACAAATGCTTTTCAAAGTATGAAGATTATTAGCATTACTGCTGCTACTGAGATGAATGAGCCTAAAGACAAAATATTTCATGTTGTGTGTGCCTCAGGGTACTCAGACTAACGTAGTGACATCCCTGAGAGGCCACGAAAGTGCTGCAGGAAGTCATATTTACTACTACAAGTATACTTGTGAGGTGAATTTTTGCTCATGCTGAGTTAACTGTATAACCTAAGAATAGTGGGAATCAGTGTAGAAAGCCTCCTATAATAGTGAAGACTGCTCCCATGGACATTAGGTCATGGAAGTGTGCTACTACATAGTATGTATCCTGGAGGACAATGTCTGGGGATGAGTTGGCTAAGATGATTCCTGTCAAACCACCTACTGTAAAAAGAAAAACTAAAGCCTAAAACTCATAATATAGTAGGAGGTCATATAGTATTACCTCCGTGAACAGTTGCTAACCAGGGACTTCCCTGGTGACGCAGTGGTTAAGAATTCGTCTGCCAATGCAGGGGACACGGGTTCGAGCCCTTGTCTGGGAAGATTCCACATGCCGCGGAGCAAAAAGCCCGTGTGCCACAACTACTGAGCCTGCCCTCTAGAGCCCGCAAGCCACAACTACTGAAGCCCACGCACCTAGAGGCCGTGCTCTGCAACAAGAGAAGCCACTGCAATGAAAGGGCCGCACACCGCAACGAAGAGTAGCTGCCGCTCACCGCAACCAGAGAAAGCCCATGCTCAGCAACCAAGACTCAACTCAGCCAAAAAAAAAAAGAAAAGAAAAGAAAAAGAAAAATTAAATAAAGAGTTGCTAATCAGCTAGATACTTTTACTCCTGTAGGGATAGAAGTAATTACGGTAGCTGATGCAAAGTATGCTCCTGAGTCCACAGCTATCCCTATGGTAAACATATGATGGGCCCACAAGAGAACTCCTAAAAAACCAGTGGACATGACTCATACTATTCCCAGATAGCTGAAAGGCAATTTTTGTCCTAAATAGTAGGTAATGCTATGTGAGTTTATAACAAACCCTGTTAGGCCATGAATACAGACTTCAGGGTGAGCAAAGTATCAAAAGAGGTGTTGGTATAGGATTCGGTCTCCTCCTGCAGGGTCAAAGAAAGTAGTGTTTAGATTTCTATCTCTTAACAGCATGGCAATTCTGGCTGCTTGGACTGAGATTGGTAATTATAGTAATATGGCTATAGTTGGGGAAGATTAAACAAATAATGGTGTTTGGTATTGGGATATGACTGCTGGTTTTGTATTAAAGACAATAGTAATAAAAGTAATAATACCAAGAATTGAGGAGACACCTGCTAAATGTAAGGAGAAAACAGTTAGGTCGCCAGAGGCTCCTGCATGGGCCAGATTGCAGGCTAGAGCTGAATACACCGTCCCACTGGTACCAGAACCAGCTTCTACTATTGGTGATATGAGTAGGAGTAAGAATGATGGGGGAAGTAGTCAAAAGTTTATATGATTTATTGGGGGAAATGCTACTTCAGTTGTCCGAGTTATTAATGGCCCAAGTCAGTTTTCAAAGCCTGCAATCATAACGGGTACAGCTATAAAGAAAATTATTACAAGTGCAGGGACTGTTATGACAACCTTACAGATTTGGGCATCTCCAAGTAGCGGTCCAGGTCAGCATAGCTCAGCCTGGATTAATATAATTAAGGTGCTGCCTGCTACTCCAGCTCAAGCACCAAATAGTAAATATAAAATGCCGATATCTTTGTGATTTGTTGAAAATAATCAGCAGTGTATGAACAGAGGTAAAATGACTGAGTTAGAATTAGACTGTAAATCTAAAGACAGAGATTGAGCCCTCTTTCTGGCAAACCCTGTGGTGAATCAACAAATTGAATTGTAACTTCAGAGAAGCAGCTTCAATTCTGCCAGTGATTATCCTGCCTTTTTTTTTTTTTTTCTTTTTTTCTTTCTCAAATGAAGGAGAAGTAGACTGAAGTCAGTTGACTAGAGGATTTGCCTGTTAACTAAAGTTTCCTGGGGTTAAAACTCATCAATCTCGTAAAGATTTGGCTTCAATACAGTGTTTGCTTTACATTCAATTGATGTAGAATAAAGTCTTGCAATCCTTATTTTTAGGAATTAAGTAAATTTCACTTGTTTAGGGTTTTGAAAGCTCTTGGTCTGAACTAACCTAAATTCCTAGTCCAGCACCGATAGAATGGGTGTTGTGTGTAGTAACCGTGTGGGTATTATGATTGGTAATGATAGGAAGGTTATTTCTTTGTATGTTCAAATTGCTTTGTGTTTGTGTTGTTTAATGAAGGGAATATAGTTAGTGATGTGGAGTATGTTAGCTGCAAGTAGAAATATATGCTGAGGACTGCTATGATGGCTATTAGTGTTGGTAGAATGATGTTGTCGTTTTTGTTATCTCTTGGATAATTATTCATTTGGGTAGAAAGCCTGATAGTGATGGGCGATGTCCTAATGATACTATAATGGTGAGGAAAATGATTGTGATGGGAGGTGTTTTATCTCATGTGTGTGATAATGATACTCTTGTAGTACATGATCTGGGCATAAATAAGAAGAAGACAGTGTTGTTATGATATAAATTAGTATGGTTAGGATTGTTATAATCTGAATATACATTATAATAGCTGTTATTCATCCTATATGGGCAATTGATGAGGAGGGTGTAATATTTTCCAGGTGAGTATGGCGAAGTCTGCCTCAGCCTCCAGCTATGATTTATAATATCACTATGATTAATAGTATATTTAGGTTGATGGAAGGTGACCTGTGGTATAAAACTGATAGGGGTGCAATTTTGTCATGTTGATAGCATCAGGTCTGCTGTTCATGGGATGCCTCGTGTGACTTCAGGCACTCAGAAGTGAAATGGGGAAAGTCCTACTTTTGTGACAAGGGCGATTGTCATGAGGGTGGATGCTGCTGGATTAAAGATTCTTGTTATTCGTTGTGCTCTTTGACCAGAGTATATTAGATTAATGATAATAGCCATTATAAGTAGTATTGATGTGGTGGACTGTTTTAGGAAATATTTGTTGGATGCTTCTGTAGCTTATGGGTTCATGTTTTTTATTAGAATGGGGATACCATTAACCAGTGTGAGCTTGTTATACAATTATATTTCCTGAGAAAATGGTCAGTAGAATGATGGTAAAAACAATGAGAGTTTATTAGCACAGGAAGGATATACAAAAATATTTTTGGGGTATGGGCCTGTAGCTTACTTAGAGAACTTTACTATATAGCATGTGGTGTAATGTGGTAGGTAGCATGGAGAATGTAAAATTATTAGGAAGAATTCAATTCCAGGAATCAGAGCATTGAAACCTCTAAGATTTACTCTATCAAAGTAACTCTTTTGTCAGACATATTTCTTAAATTTGTGGTGGGTTGCCTGGTATGATGACAAGTAGTGAAAACTCTCATATACATAAGATTAATGTTAGTCGTAAAAACACTTTTCATAAGAGATGTATGCGTTGATCATATCAAAATTGTAGGTAGGAGGCTCAAATTCATAGAAAGGAGATTGTTAGATGAGTTTTAATGATGACTTGGGCTGTATATAATTCTGGCACCTAGGGATTGTCGAATGCTCCTAAAAATAGATTGCTGTGGAAATTTTATTATAGGGACATTGACATATTCTCTAGGAGGGACGGGGTGAATGGGCCTGCTACATTTTCTACATTGAAGACATATACAGGTTTTGATGCTACTTCCGTGAAATCAAGTGGGGCTTCGTTGGATTTCGGCTACTGCGGAGATAATCAAATTCTGGGTAGGGGTCAGGAGAAAATTAGTCATAGGTGTTCTTGTGTAATAATTACTGTTGAAAGTGTAAATGATCCATTTATCAGTAAGACTGAGAATAGAATAACTGCTACATTACTTCATATGAGATGATTGTGCTATTGCTCCTAGAGCTCCAGTGAGTGAGTATTTTGAATGTGAAGTTCATCCAGATCTGAGGATGGAGTAAATGGCTAGGTGTGATATGGCTAATAGAAATAATATGCCTACATTTATATTAATTAGTGGATAAGATATGGGAAGAGGAATTCATGTTGTGAGAGCCAGGGTTAAGGCTAGCATTGGGGTTAAGGCTAGCAAGAGAAGCCACCGCAATGAGAAGCCCGCGCACCGCAACAAAGAGTAGCCCCCGCTTGCCGCAACTAGGCAAAGCCTGCGCATAGCAACGAAGACCCAACGCAGCCAAAAACAAATTAATTAATTAATTAGTTAACTATTTTAAACAAAAGTACTATATCCTTCTGTACAGCTTCTCTGGGAAGAACAGAGAGATGGCGTAGGAGAGTGAGAAAGACCAATATTTAGTGCACATCTCTCATGCAGCTGCTCTGCTGGCTCAGATAGATTTATCCCCACTTTACAAAGGAGGAAATAATCTCAGAGAGGTTTAGTAATTTTCCCAAAGCCAAACAGCTATGGAGTGGCAGAACCAAGATCTGAACCAAGTCTGTTACCTTCAAAGCCTAAGTCCTCATCACAACAAAACTCAATTAACATTTACATTTATCGAATTACATTGCAACCTGGGGAGTTCTTGGCACAATCCTGAATAAGAGTGAGAAAGAAAGAAATAGCATTGTTCCTACAGTCAACCCAAATTTTTGGAGCAGCTGCTAGATGCCTGGCCCTTTTTGGGGCTCAGCAGTGATCAAGACAGGAAGAGTCCTGCTTTCATGAACCACGTAGTGGGGAGGAGAGACGGGTGCAACTTGGGTGAGGGATTTCACCTTGCTGGACCTCTGTTTTGTCATCTGGAAAATGGGATGGGTGTTCCTCATTTTCTGGGATTGTCCAGCCCTCACATTCTCTGATTCCATAAGAAGCATTTGTTTTCCTGTTTCTTTAAAATTCATTCAGGCCGTGAGCTGTGATGAATGTTGTTAGCTGCTCCCCAAATCACTCTATTCCCACCCTTTTCCTGTGATCAGGTCTTTCCCGAAACATGACTCACAGTCAGTCAAGTCACAGAACCTAAGGGGCACCCAGCAGAAAAATTCCAACCCTTGCTTCCCAGGAGCTCTGCGGTCTACCTGCCAGGTAAACTTAACTCACCTGGCACAAGGTGGCCATCCCTGGTTTCACATCAACATGATCTCAGGCACAAACCTCCTTGTTTTTCCATTTTGTCTTTAAGTTACTTGTTGAAACAACTGCACAAATATGACACAGATATAAAATCAGGCATCTTCTGCCCCCAGTGCCTACTAATAAATGATTTTCTGCCACTTTAATGATAAAGATAGAACATTTCAACATTCTGCTACCCTTATTATTTGTCATTTTTGTTGATATTTCTATTGACTACATCTTTCAATATTTTAACAATGGAACATTTATTTAGGGTGTTCCAGACCCAGCCTTTAGTGGTAAAGGTTTCGTTGTTATATTTCTATTATGTTTCCTTTCAAAATCATTATCCTATTTAAATGGATTAAGTCAATTCTATAGGCATTTATCTTATGATATTGATGAAATTGATACATAGAGGGCAGTAGTACAAGTTGATTGGACTTGAGAACCTCTATTAGCACAGTTAAGTATAAATATGATCTATATGTAAACCAAAGTACAGGCCGAGTGAGATTCTCTGACTTTTTTCCACTGTCTGCCCCTCAAGCCTGTGAGAAATGGAATAGTTCTTGCCCTATCAGTAAACAAAGGATGTCACAGTCTTCAGCACTTGCAGCCCTCCAATGTGAGCCGGCGGGCCCTGAGGCACTCAGGATATGCAAATACAGAATGCAGGCCCCAGAGAGCTGAGGTGCATATCAAAGGAAGGAATTCAGTGAGCCCAGGCAAAGAAAAGCGCCGCATTCCTGACCTTGGGAGAGCTGGTTTTCCTTAGTTAACAATCACCTTTGGATGTTCCCCATTACCTGCGCCAGTTCCCTGCCCTGTCCCCTCCCCCCGGTACTTTAACTCAGGAAGGAAGGAGCGCAGAGGGACTCGGCTGAATAAGGGGCCTGCGCGCCTCGGGAGGAGTTTTCAGCCGCTTTCCCCGCAGTCGGGAAGAGGGGCGCTGACGCTGCAGCCGGACCCTGCGCCTCCCTTGCCCCGTTTCCCCTCAGGACGCTCAGGCCGACCCCCTCCTCACGCCCACCAGGTCTCGCGAGCCAGGACGAGGGCAGGGGCGAGAGGACGGACCAAAGTTCCCGGGAACCAGACGCTGGAGGCCGCTCTTTCTGCACAGCAGCGGCGGGTGGCAGCGAACCCCTGCCCCTCAGAAGCTGGTCTTGTGCTGCCGCCCGGGCACCGGACCAGGCGGAGGGTCGTCGCCCACTTACCCAGCCCGCCGTCCCCGCGACTGTCATGGCTTCGGCCGCCGGGGCACCTCCAGAGCCGGCAGCCTCAGTGAGGTCGCCCTGCCCTCGGGCTCCGGGGCAGTTCCGTGAAGGCGGAGGGAAGAGACCCCGCCTGAGCCGGGAGTTCCAGCTCTGAGGAAACGCGGGCTCTGTTCAGCGCGCAGTGGGTGGGACCGCTCTGCCCCAAGGCCTTCCGGGAGGGAGCGGGGCGGCGGGGGAGGGAGCCGCCAGGAGCGCAGGGCCCCGTCGGGGGTCCTGGAGGGGCGGCCCGGCCTGGGGGCCACGCCCATTGTGGCCGCAGCCCAGGCCTTTTTCCTGGAATCCTACACAAAAAAACTAGAAAGATACACAGTCTATAGTAAATACTCACAAATGATTGTTGCTGCTGTGCTCACTTTTCTATTAAAGGTTTAAAATCCATAAAACACTTTAAGTTCAAAATTAAATGAGAATTTTTACCTTTCTAATTATGTCTCTGATATTCACAGTTGTGGTTAATGAATCAGAGACTGTGGCATCACTAGTTAAAAATCAGCTTGTTAAAAAAATAGAACTCATGCCCACCGGACCTACTGAATCACAATCTGCACTTTTACAATCTCCCCAGTGTACTCGTGTACCCATGAATAGTTGAAAGGTACATTTCTACCTCGACAGGTCTTTTCTCTATGAGAAATACACACATTTTATCCAGTTTGATATAAATAAAACACTCAAAAATGCATATGCCTGTGTTGAAACCATCATTTTATCATTTCTTTTCCAGACAAGTATAGTCTCTATACTGGTTTTGTGGATCACATGCCATACTCTTTTCTTGTAGTTAGAAATAAGGTAGAGAAAGTTACTTTGTAAAAAAAAAATTATATATATATATATATATATATATATATATATATATATATATGTATTAGTGGATAATTAAAGAGACTCTTCTAAATTAAAACCTTCTCTTAACTTGCTGTTTTCTTCTTGGGTCATATTATGAACACTTCCCGTGGCCACATGGCATGTGTACGTTTAATTTCAGGGACTGCTGACATTCCAGGATGTGGCCATAGATTTCTGTCAAGAGGAGTGAGAATGCCTGGACCAAGATCAATGGGAATTTTACAGGGATGTGATGTTAGAGAAGTATAGGAACCTGCTCTCCTTGGGTGAGGATACCTTCCTTCCAGAATTCCTTATCCAACCACAGGGTTTGGAGTGCTTCATTTGTAGAATATCTCCTGGAATCTTCTGCTTCCTACAATAGGGTTTCAGATTGCAACGTTTCAGGAAAGATTGGGAGTTTGTGGGTATAATTTTTCTTATTCTTTTAAAATTGCAGCCTCCCTTTTAATATACTTTGTAACTGCTTGGGATGTGTCTATATGAACTGTGTACTATATGCTTCTGTTATAGTCCTTACAATATTTTATTGCCTTATTTTCTCTAACAATTTTCCATGGATTCTTTGGGCTTAAGGTATATTAAAAGGGAGACTGCGAATCTGGGACTTCCCTGGTGATGCAGTGATTAAGAATTCGCCTGCCAATGCAGGGGACCCGGTTCGATCCCCGGTCCGGGAAGATCTCACGTGCCACGGAACAACTAAGCCATTGGGCCACAACTACTGAGTCTGCACGCCACAACTACTGAAGCAGGTGTGTCTTGAGCCCATGCGCCATTTATTTTTGGGAGAATAAAACCACTTCTGAGTGATTAAAATTTAGGCCAGCTAGTCAAAATGCTTTATCACCTGTTCTTCTAAAACACTGGTCAATGGAACAAGTTTTCCTAGGGATAACAGTGTAATTGTATTCTGGAGTTCATATGGGCAATATGGTTTATGACCTTGATGCTGGATCACGACATTTCAATGGTATAACTGCTATTAATTGTCTGTTTGTTCAACGATTAAAGTCTCACGTGATCTGAGTTCAGACTGGAGTCATCCTGGTTGGTTTCTGTCTATTGCAGATTTCTTCCAGTATGAAAGGACAAGAGCAATACGGCTTCCTTTACAAAATGTCTTCAAACTAAATGATGATATAATCTACATTCAATTAATTTATACATACCCTACTGTAGAACAGGGTTCGTTACGCTGGCAGAGCCCGGTAATTATGTAAAACTGAAACTTTTTCTGCACTGGTTCAAGTCCTCTTCCTAAGAATATGTTTATAATCAACATTCTTTCACAAATTACCCAATTTAATTCACCATAGCATTCCTCATATTAACCAAATGGAAAATCCTAGGCTATATACAAATCCAGAAAGGGCCAAAAATCATCAGCCCCCATGGATGATTACAACCCATTGCTGAGGCATTCCAATTACTTATTAAAGAACCACTATGTCCATCAACATCATCAATTTATATATTATTGCCCCAATGCTAGCCATAACCCTGCCTCTCACAACATGAATTCCTCTTCCCATATCTTATCCACTAATTAGTATAAATGTAGGCATATTATTTCTATTAGCCATATCACACCTAGCCATTTATTCCATCCTCATATCTGGATGAACTTCACATTCAAAATACTCACTCACTGGAGCTCCAGGAACAAAAGCACAGAGGATCATCTCATATGAAGTAATGTAGCAGTTATTCTATTCTCAGTCTTACTGGTAAATGGATCATTTACACTTTCAACAGTAATTACTACACAAGAACACCTATGACTAATTTTCTCCTGACCCCTACCCAGAATTTGATTATCTCCGCAGTAGCAGAAATCCAGTGAAGCCCCACTTGATTTAACAGAAGTAGAATCAAAACCTGTACATGTCTTCAATGTAGAAAATGTAGCAGGCCCATTCACCGCGTCCTTCCTAGAGAATATGTCAATTTCCCTATAATAAACGTTTCCACAGCAATCTATTTTTAGGAGCATTCGACAATCCCTAGGTGCCAGAATTATAGATTCTTTCATCTTGTAAATATAGTTTTCTTTAAAAAATAATTTTTATAGTTTTACTACCTTTAAACAAAATGTACTCCATTGCTGTGGAATATTCCTTCATAGGAGCGTGCATGGTTCATTTCTGCATCCGTCTGTGATGGCCTTCAGGTTCCTTCAGGTTTGGCTCCTGTGGCTGCCAGTCCGTGTGTCCTGGTGCAGGGCTGGTGGGTTTGTGTTCAACTGGGAGGAGCACTGTGGGTCTCTGTGCACGGACTTCGCTATCTGAGGCCCGATTGCTTCAGAAGTGGTTGCATCCCCCCGTTGCGTACCAGGCTTTCCATTGCTCCACATCCTGCTGATATTTGATACTATGTCTTTCATGTCTGCCATTCTGGTAGGTGTATGCACAGTATTTTTCTTATGGCTTTAATCCCTCTGTTGTTAGTGAAGTTGTGCATCTTGTGGTATTCATGGACTATTTCCTGTTGTTTTTGGAAAAGTTTTAAAAATTGTGGTCTGGTACACATAACATAAAATGTACTATCTTAACCATTTTTAAGTGCACATTTCAGGGTCAGGAAATAATTCACACTGTTGTGCAAACCTGACCACCATCATCCTCCAGAACTTTTTCATCTTGCAAAATTGAAACAGTCCCCATTAAACACTCACTCCCCATTGTCCCTCCCTCAGCCTCTGGCCCTCAACATCCTACTTTATGTCTCTATATTTCCGACTGCTCTAGGGGCCTTGCATGAGTGGATCAAGCACTGTTTGTTTTTTTGTGTCTAGCTTACATCACTGAGCATAATGCCCTCAAGGTTCATCCCTGCTGCATCCTGTGTCAGAATTGACTTCCTTTTTAGGCTGAATAGCATTCCCTTGTATTGATGGACCGTGTTTTTCTTCTCCATTCTTCCCTTAGTGGACACATGTAATATCTACATTCATTTCTGCTGTCATAATATTTGTGGAATAAAATCAGAAAGTCCTATGAATCAAAAGTCATTTGCCATTAACTTTTTTCTTAAACTTTTTTGTTGTGGAAAACATCAAGGCTAAGAAAAGGGAAAAATACATGTCAGCTTCACTTGTGTTCAGGAATTAATGCTTTACGGATTCACTTTATTCCCTGTGTGTGTGCTATGCGTGTGCATGTGCCTGTTTGCATAAATATGCTGTGCATGTGGATAGGTATGTGAACTTGCACACATTAGTGTGTGCATGGGCATATGGGTGCATGTGTGTTCACATGCTAGTGTGTGAATATATTTGTGCTGTGCACGTGCATATGTTTGTGTGTGTGCTGTGCCTGCCTGTGCGCACACCTGTGTGTTTGCTGGAACCACTTGCAAGTTGGCTGCAGACTGAATTGTGCCCCAGATATATCCGCACGCAGCTGCTCTAACAATCCTGCGTAGCCACGTAAAGGTCACAGATCTCAGGGATTTAAATGGAGGGAGCAGGATATCCTGACACAGAGTTTGTCTTCCAATGACTGTCACTGTCTCAGTAACATCCTTCACACCTTCTTTAAGCCGCATTCAGGGTCCAGTTTAGACTCCCATTACATTCAGTCACCTGTCCCAGGTCCCCTAAAGCAACAATGTCACCGTTGGAGAGCCCGGCCAAGGCTGGGGGTGCCCCTCCTGTTGGCCTGGCCTCCAGGCCCTGCCCTTGGCTCCTGTTTCCTCATATCTCAGCCAGGCCCCGACTTGGATCGGGCCGCCACCTCTTTCCTCACAGGGTCCCATCACCCAGTCAAGGGGGTTCATTCTCCCCCTAAACACAGCATCAGGAGTTGGGGGCTGACAGTCCACACTGGGTCTCCTTCATGTGAGACCCTGTGCTGTTGAAAGAGCAGGCACCCTGCCCTCGGGGGTGGGGGACTGGGGGGCGACATGCGGCCCACGATGGGCAGGCGGGTCTCCGGGTGGGGCGAGCCAGTGTGCAAGGAGTTCCGCGGTGGGTTCTCCTCTCCAACGGCTTCTGTGCCCCTACCTCTCCCCGTGCCTCCCCTCGAAGACAGCGCGGTGCCCGGGTTGGGAACCATGGGAGCCGTCAGCCACCGCCCCCTCTACACACACACACACACGCACACGCACACGCACACGCACACGCTGCAGGGAAGCAGGACCTGAGTGCAGGGCTCTCAGCGGCCCTGAGCGCCCCGCCCGGAATCGGCCAGCCGAATGGACAGACCGGATCTCCCGGCCCGGACCATGCAGGACTCTCCTGACCTGGCTTGCAGTGTGGCCACCTCCTTCTGGAAGCCTGGGAGTCTGGAATCAGGCCACTTCTTGTCTGTCCTGGCAGCAGACTGGGCTGCACTCTAAGAAGTTCGTGGCTCGCCCGTGGATCCTGACCATCAGGTGGCCAGAGAAATTGGGAACATTTCTGTTTTACCTGTTGAAATGTTTAATGACAAAGATTTTGTTCAGTTTCCTGACGTGGGTGTCCAAAGATGAGAGACCCATGTGTGTGATCTGTACCCCCTATGAGATCAGCCCTAAGCTAGTTTAAACATGATCAAGTTGTGTCTACATGGTAGATTTAGACCTCTGCATGTCCTGTCTACTGATTATGTTTAGAGCTGACCATGTGTTGTCTATAATAAGAAGATTTAGACCTGACCATGTTCTGTGTACGCTAGGACTATGGGGACCTGGGTAGAGACCCGGCCTGGCCTCAGTACTGGGAAGCTCCGTGCCTGCATCTGAATGTCAGTGCTTAGATGTCTAGGGTCTGGAGATGAGGTGGGCTTGTCTACGTAACAGCCTCTCTTCTGAGTGTGGTGACCTGGTCCTCCCAAGGGTCAGTGCTATGGTCGGGGCCTTAGTCTTAATCCCTGCCAAGGTTCACCTTCCCTGGGGCTCATGGAGAATCCTCAGGAGGACTACCTGGCAATAATTCCAATTTACCAGCACGTGCATGGTGCATAGGGAAGCAGGTTTAGCTGCTGAATTGATTGCAGGGCACGCAGATCGGGCAAAAGGCCGATGGGTGACAGCTGAGGCTGCTGCTGAGCTCTCCCTCCAGTCTACCGTCCCTACTCAGCAGAGTCCAGAGCTGCCCCTCGGCTTTCTGCCCTGCTCTCCTGTATGTTTTCTCAGCATGTAAGTGAGACGAGAAAGGACTGAACATGCCAGCACCAGGGTCGTGTGTTCAACTCTAGTATGAAAGCTGTACAAACAGTTAAAATCACACAGAACCAAAGTGAGGACAGGAGGACTCCTCTGGGCCAAGTGTGGGGAAAGGAGACCCACCTGACACTTTTTCCCATCCCAGGAGGTCCCAGGGACCCAGCTTGTTTCCACATTGGGGGAGCCCCCTGCAGAGCCATGGTGTCCTGACCAAGGGGACGTGTGACCCCAGGTGCAGGGTCTGGGGAGGTGAGGTCACCCTGGGACTGTGGACATGTGACCCAGGTGGAGGGGTCTGGGGAGGTGGGTCACCCTGGTGAGTGTGGATGTGTGGCCCCAGGTATAGGGTGCGGGGACTGTGTGGGTCTCACCATACCTGCATGGGTCAGGATCACATGGATAGGGAGACCGCATATGCGCTCTTTGCCTGCAGTGTGTCCTGTCCCCTTTGAGATTTCCAACCTCTGCATTAAGGGTGTTGTCCTGATTAACCTGTGGTTCCTTTTCTTCTCTTCATCTTGTCACAAACATATGAGGTCAAGAATGTTCGAGTGGGTTGCTGCTCTGTGTTCCGGTGAGTGACAACACTTGGTGGTATCGTATTAATACTATAGCATATCATATGTCTAATCTATGGGGGTCACCACTGCCTGGGTCCCCCTGGACAGAGGTCAGGTGAGCACAGACTAGCCCCCCCTAAGAATGGTCTCCCACGTGCTCTGTGAGGGTACCGTGATGGCCCCTAAGGTAGGGGACTGTGTCTGGGCCTCCGACATTTGTGATGAAGGGGAGTCGAAATGGAATCTCAATTAACAAGACATTATTTTAAGAATTTATTTTAAGTGAAATAAAACACACGTCACATACCCTTTACCATCATCACCATTTTAAGTGCACGTTTCTGAGGCATCAGATAGATTCACTTTCTCGTGGAGCCATCACCACCATCACTAGAACTTTTCGTCCTGCAAAACCAAAATTCCACAACCATGAAAGTCTCATTCCCCATTCCCTCCCACTGCCCCTGGCACCGATAGCCACTTCAGTCCCTGAGTTGTCGACTCCAGGGCACCCACTGGAGTGGAATCCTGCAGTGTTTGCTGACGGGTCATTTTGGAAGAGCTGACTTTCAGTCTGAAGCGCTGCCTGTTCGCATCTGAAGAATCTGCATTTAAGGAGAGGGTGTATGAGGAAGGGGGTGTATGCGGGACAAAGGTGTCCGGGGTGCAGGTGAGCCAGGACCTGACCAGCTGCCTTTTGGGTCCTCTGGTCCCATCTCTTGGTCTGTGCCTCATCTGCATCATCACTGTCCCCGCTGGCACCGCTGGGGTGTTGTTGTCTGAATGAGAGTCCCCTGGTGCCCCTGTTCTCCTCCCCTCCTCCTGCTGGTTGCGGAGGGAACTGCTTGCTGTGTGGTCTCTACTCCTGAGGCATGAAGGACCCTGTAGCATGGACCTGCAGAGTGTGAGGTGTGGTCCCAAGAGCATGGGGCCCACATAGGACACGACATCGGGCCGTGACAAGTGCTAGGGCTGCCTCATCACTGACAGGGAATGTTGCCCAGATCCTGCTCCAGAGGGCGTGGTGGGTGGCCTGGGACCCTAGAGGCCCCATTCCTATACTGGAGCTTGGAGAGTGCATCCCCATGGGCTGCAGATTCACCCCATATCTAAGACATATCCCTCTGTCCTGTCTTTGAACTCAGGAAAACGAGCTCTCTTGTCCACAACATAGGCCTGGTCCTGTTGATATTAGGATTCTTTAAGTTAGGCGTCCTGGGATAGCAGTTTCTTTTAGGCCTGAGAAGGAACAACTCCGGAGTGTACAACAATTTCAGATGAAACTAATATTCAATGACTATCCCTAACTACTCGGTTGTTGACTTCTATTAGTCATTATTCTCCTGGTTTTAGCTCTGATGTGGGGATTACAGAGGAGTCAACATTTAAATCTTCGTAATCTGTGTATTTGTAGCTTCAGTATCGTTACTGACCCATAGTTTTTATGGTTTGGGAAGAGTTATTGATTTCATGTATCATGTAAAGGATACACAATGATGATAGGGCATTTAAGATTACAATAATAGCTAGTAAATTGTTCACAATTTCTCTACCTGTGCATCTATTGTATGCATATGAGTTTAGCTGTCAATATTAGTGAAATGATATAGAGGACTAGAGAACTTATTTTAAAAATCACTATTAATGTGTGATGAAGAAAATGTAAAAGTTCTTCCATAATCGGTGATGTTGTATCTTGAGAGCCTAGATGAAATTGATATGCCTTAGTCATATACAGGATTTTAGCCTATCATTTAACTTTGACAAAGCTACATCACTTTTTACTTTTATCTCATTTATTGAGGAAGACATAATTGTTATGGTGTTGGCTTGAAACTGGTTGAAAAGGACTTGAGTCCTTCCTTATTTTACATTTACATAGGTAGGATCTTGAAACGTAGGATATGGTGGAGGACATCCGTGTAACCATTCTAGGTTAGGAGTAGCAATTCCCACTGCTAAGACTTCTTGTTTAGACACAAATGCTTTTCAAAGTATGAAGATTATTAGCATTACTGCTGCTACTGAGATGAATGAGCCTAAAGACAAAATATTTCATGTTGTGTGTGCCTCAGGGTACTCAGACTAACGTAGTGACATCCCTGAGAGGCCACGAAAGTGCTGCAGGAAGTCATATTTACTACTACAAGTATACTTGTGAGGTGAATTTTTGCTCATGCTGAGTTAACTGTATAACCTAAGAATAGTGGGAATCAGTGTAGAAAGCCTCCTATAATAGTGAAGACTGCTCCCATGGACATTAGGTCATGGAAGTGTGCTACTACATAGTATGTATCCTGGAGGACAATGTCTGGGGATGAGTTGGCTAAGATGATTCCTGTCAAACCACCTACTGTAAAAAGAAAAACTAAAGCCTAAAACTCATAATATAGTAGGAGGTCATATAGTATTACCTCCGTGAACAGTTGCTAACCAGGGACTTCCCTGGTGACGCAGTGGTTAAGAATTCGTCTGCCAATGCAGGGGACACGGGTTCGAGCCCTTGTCTGGGAAGATTCCACATGCCGCGGAGCAAAAAGCCCGTGTGCCACAACTACTGAGCCTGCCCTCTAGAGCCCGCAAGCCACAACTACTGAAGCCCACGCACCTAGAGGCCGTGCTCTGCAACAAGAGAAGCCACTGCAATGAAAGGGCCGCACACCGCAACGAAGAGTAGCTGCCGCTCACCGCAACCAGAGAAAGCCCATGCTCAGCAACCAAGACTCAACTCAGCCAAAAAAAAAAAGAAAAGAAAAGAAAAAGAAAAATTAAATAAAGAGTTGCTAATCAGCTAGATACTTTTACTCCTGTAGGGATAGAAGTAATTACGGTAGCTGATGCAAAGTATGCTCCTGAGTCCACAGCTATCCCTATGGTAAACATATGATGGGCCCACAAGAGAACTCCTAAAAAACCAGTGGACATGACTCATACTATTCCCAGATAGCTGAAAGGCAATTTTTGTCCTAAATAGTAGGTAATGCTATGTGAGTTTATAACAAACCCTGTTAGGCCATGAATACAGACTTCAGGGTGAGCAAAGTATCAAAAGAGGTGTTGGTATAGGATTCGGTCTCCTCCTGCAGGGTCAAAGAAAGTAGTGTTTAGATTTCTATCTCTTAACAGCATGGCAATTCTGGCTGCTTGGACTGAGATTGGTAATTATAGTAATATGGCTATAGTTGGGGAAGATTAAACAAATAATGGTGTTTGGTATTGGGATATGACTGCTGGTTTTGTATTAAAGACAATAGTAATAAAAGTAATAATACCAAGAATTGAGGAGACACCTGCTAAATGTAAGGAGAAAACAGTTAGGTCGCCAGAGGCTCCTGCATGGGCCAGATTGCAGGCTAGAGCTGAATACACCGTCCCACTGGTACCAGAACCAGCTTCTACTATTGGTGATATGAGTAGGAGTAAGAATGATGGGGGAAGTAGTCAAAAGTTTATATGATTTATTGGGGGAAATGCTACTTCAGTTGTCCGAGTTATTAATGGCCCAAGTCAGTTTTCAAAGCCTGCAATCATAACGGGTACAGCTATAAAGAAAATTATTACAAGTGCAGGGACTGTTATGACAACCTTACAGATTTGGGCATCTCCAAGTAGCGGTCCAGGTCAGCATAGCTCAGCCTGGATTAATATAATTAAGGTGCTGCCTGCTACTCCAGCTCAAGCACCAAATAGTAAATATAAAATGCCGATATCTTTGTGATTTGTTGAAAATAATCAGCAGTGTATGAACAGAGGTAAAATGACTGAGTTAGAATTAGACTGTAAATCTAAAGACAGAGATTGAGCCCTCTTTCTGGCAAACCCTGTGGTGAATCAACAAATTGAATTGTAACTTCAGAGAAGCAGCTTCAATTCTGCCAGTGATTATCCTGCCTTTTTTTTTTTTTTTCTTTTTTTCTTTCTCAAATGAAGGAGAAGTAGACTGAAGTCAGTTGACTAGAGGATTTGCCTGTTAACTAAAGTTTCCTGGGGTTAAAACTCATCAATCTCGTAAAGATTTGGCTTCAATACAGTGTTTGCTTTACATTCAATTGATGTAGAATAAAGTCTTGCAATCCTTATTTTTAGGAATTAAGTAAATTTCACTTGTTTAGGGTTTTGAAAGCTCTTGGTCTGAACTAACCTAAATTCCTAGTCCAGCACCGATAGAATGGGTGTTGTGTGTAGTAACCGTGTGGGTATTATGATTGGTAATGATAGGAAGGTTATTTCTTTGTATGTTCAAATTGCTTTGTGTTTGTGTTGTTTAATGAAGGGAATATAGTTAGTGATGTGGAGTATGTTAGCTGCAAGTAGAAATATATGCTGAGGACTGCTATGATGGCTATTAGTGTTGGTAGAATGATGTTGTCGTTTTTGTTATCTCTTGGATAATTATTCATTTGGGTAGAAAGCCTGATAGTGATGGGCGATGTCCTAATGATACTATAATGGTGAGGAAAATGATTGTGATGGGAGGTGTTTTATCTCATGTGTGTGATAATGATACTCTTGTAGTACATGATCTGGGCATAAATAAGAAGAAGACAGTGTTGTTATGATATAAATTAGTATGGTTAGGATTGTTATAATCTGAATATACATTATAATAGCTGTTATTCATCCTATATGGGCAATTGATGAGGAGGGTGTAATATTTTCCAGGTGAGTATGGCGAAGTCTGCCTCAGCCTCCAGCTATGATTTATAATATCACTATGATTAATAGTATATTTAGGTTGATGGAAGGTGACCTGTGGTATAAAACTGATAGGGGTGCAATTTTGTCATGTTGATAGCATCAGGTCTGCTGTTCATGGGATGCCTCGTGTGACTTCAGGCACTCAGAAGTGAAATGGGGAAAGTCCTACTTTTGTGACAAGGGCGATTGTCATGAGGGTGGATGCTGCTGGATTAAAGATTCTTGTTATTCGTTGTGCTCTTTGACCAGAGTATATTAGATTAATGATAATAGCCATTATAAGTAGTATTGATGTGGTGGACTGTTTTAGGAAATATTTGTTGGATGCTTCTGTAGCTTATGGGTTCATGTTTTTTATTAGAATGGGGATACCATTAACCAGTGTGAGCTTGTTATACAATTATATTTCCTGAGAAAATGGTCAGTAGAATGATGGTAAAAACAATGAGAGTTTATTAGCACAGGAAGGATATACAAAAATATTTTTGGGGTATGGGCCTGTAGCTTACTTAGAGAACTTTACTATATAGCATGTGGTGTAATGTGGTAGGTAGCATGGAGAATGTAAAATTATTAGGAAGAATTCAATTCCAGGAATCAGAGCATTGAAACCTCTAAGATTTACTCTATCAAAGTAACTCTTTTGTCAGACATATTTCTTAAATTTGTGGTGGGTTGCCTGGTATGATGACAAGTAGTGAAAACTCTCATATACATAAGATTAATGTTAGTCGTAAAAACACTTTTCATAAGAGATGTATGCGTTGATCATATCAAAATTGTAGGTAGGAGGCTCAAATTCATAGAAAGGAGATTGTTAGATGAGTTTTAATGATGACTTGGGCTGTATATAATTCTGGCACCTAGGGATTGTCGAATGCTCCTAAAAATAGATTGCTGTGGAAATTTTATTATAGGGACATTGACATATTCTCTAGGAGGGACGGGGTGAATGGGCCTGCTACATTTTCTACATTGAAGACATATACAGGTTTTGATGCTACTTCCGTGAAATCAAGTGGGGCTTCGTTGGATTTCGGCTACTGCGGAGATAATCAAATTCTGGGTAGGGGTCAGGAGAAAATTAGTCATAGGTGTTCTTGTGTAATAATTACTGTTGAAAGTGTAAATGATCCATTTATCAGTAAGACTGAGAATAGAATAACTGCTACATTACTTCATATGAGATGATTGTGCTATTGCTCCTAGAGCTCCAGTGAGTGAGTATTTTGAATGTGAAGTTCATCCAGATCTGAGGATGGAGTAAATGGCTAGGTGTGATATGGCTAATAGAAATAATATGCCTACATTTATATTAATTAGTGGATAAGATATGGGAAGAGGAATTCATGTTGTGAGAGCCAGGGTTAAGGCTAGCATTGGGGTTAAGGCTAGCAAGAGAAGCCACCGCAATGAGAAGCCCGCGCACCGCAACAAAGAGTAGCCCCCGCTTGCCGCAACTAGGCAAAGCCTGCGCATAGCAACGAAGACCCAACGCAGCCAAAAACAAATTAATTAATTAATTAGTTAACTATTTTAAACAAAAGTACTATATCCTTCTGTACAGCTTCTCTGGGAAGAACAGAGAGATGGCGTAGGAGAGTGAGAAAGACCAATATTTAGTGCACATCTCTCATGCAGCTGCTCTGCTGGCTCAGATAGATTTATCCCCACTTTACAAAGGAGGAAATAATCTCAGAGAGGTTTAGTAATTTTCCCAAAGCCAAACAGCTATGGAGTGGCAGAACCAAGATCTGAACCAAGTCTGTTACCTTCAAAGCCTAAGTCCTCATCACAACAAAACTCAATTAACATTTACATTTATCGAATTACATTGCAACCTGGGGAGTTCTTGGCACAATCCTGAATAAGAGTGAGAAAGAAAGAAATAGCATTGTTCCTACAGTCAACCCAAATTTTTGGAGCAGCTGCTAGATGCCTGGCCCTTTTTGGGGCTCAGCAGTGATCAAGACAGGAAGAGTCCTGCTTTCATGAACCACGTAGTGGGGAGGAGAGACGGGTGCAACTTGGGTGAGGGATTTCACCTTGCTGGACCTCTGTTTTGTCATCTGGAAAATGGGATGGGTGTTCCTCATTTTCTGGGATTGTCCAGCCCTCACATTCTCTGATTCCATAAGAAGCATTTGTTTTCCTGTTTCTTTAAAATTCATTCAGGCCGTGAGCTGTGATGAATGTTGTTAGCTGCTCCCCAAATCACTCTATTCCCACCCTTTTCCTGTGATCAGGTCTTTCCCGAAACATGACTCACAGTCAGTCAAGTCACAGAACCTAAGGGGCACCCAGCAGAAAAATTCCAACCCTTGCTTCCCAGGAGCTCTGCGGTCTACCTGCCAGGTAAACTTAACTCACCTGGCACAAGGTGGCCATCCCTGGTTTCACATCAACATGATCTCAGGCACAAACCTCCTTGTTTTTCCATTTTGTCTTTAAGTTACTTGTTGAAACAACTGCACAAATATGACACAGATATAAAATCAGGCATCTTCTGCCCCCAGTGCCTACTAATAAATGATTTTCTGCCACTTTAATGATAAAGATAGAACATTTCAACATTCTGCTACCCTTATTATTTGTCATTTTTGTTGATATTTCTATTGACTACATCTTTCAATATTTTAACAATGGAACATTTATTTAGGGTGTTCCAGACCCAGCCTTTAGTGGTAAAGGTTTCGTTGTTATATTTCTATTATGTTTCCTTTCAAAATCATTATCCTATTTAAATGGATTAAGTCAATTCTATAGGCATTTATCTTATGATATTGATGAAATTGATACATAGAGGGCAGTAGTACAAGTTGATTGGACTTGAGAACCTCTATTAGCACAGTTAAGTATAAATATGATCTATATGTAAACCAAAGTACAGGCCGAGTGAGATTCTCTGACTTTTTTCCACTGTCTGCCCCTCAAGCCTGTGAGAAATGGAATAGTTCTTGCCCTATCAGTAAACAAAGGATGTCACAGTCTTCAGCACTTGCAGCCCTCCAATGTGAGCCGGCGGGCCCTGAGGCACTCAGGATATGCAAATACAGAATGCAGGCCCCAGAGAGCTGAGGTGCATATCAAAGGAAGGAATTCAGTGAGCCCAGGCAAAGAAAAGCGCCGCATTCCTGACCTTGGGAGAGCTGGTTTTCCTTAGTTAACAATCACCTTTGGATGTTCCCCATTACCTGCGCCAGTTCCCTGCCCTGTCCCCTCCCCCCGGTACTTTAACTCAGGAAGGAAGGAGCGCAGAGGGACTCGGCTGAATAAGGGGCCTGCGCGCCTCGGGAGGAGTTTTCAGCCGCTTTCCCCGCAGTCGGGAAGAGGGGCGCTGACGCTGCAGCCGGACCCTGCGCCTCCCTTGCCCCGTTTCCCCTCAGGACGCTCAGGCCGACCCCCTCCTCACGCCCACCAGGTCTCGCGAGCCAGGACGAGGGCAGGGGCGAGAGGACGGACCAAAGTTCCCGGGAACCAGACGCTGGAGGCCGCTCTTTCTGCACAGCAGCGGCGGGTGGCAGCGAACCCCTGCCCCTCAGAAGCTGGTCTTGTGCTGCCGCCCGGGCACCGGACCAGGCGGAGGGTCGTCGCCCACTTACCCAGCCCGCCGTCCCCGCGACTGTCATGGCTTCGGCCGCCGGGGCACCTCCAGAGCCGGCAGCCTCAGTGAGGTCGCCCTGCCCTCGGGCTCCGGGGCAGTTCCGTGAAGGCGGAGGGAAGAGACCCCGCCTGAGCCGGGAGTTCCAGCTCTGAGGAAACGCGGGCTCTGTTCAGCGCGCAGTGGGTGGGACCGCTCTGCCCCAAGGCCTTCCGGGAGGGAGCGGGGCGGCGGGGGAGGGAGCCGCCAGGAGCGCAGGGCCCCGTCGGGGGTCCTGGAGGGGCGGCCCGGCCTGGGGGCCACGCCCATTGTGGCCGCAGCCCAGGCCTTTTTCCTGGAATCCTACACAAAAAAACTAGAAAGATACACAGTCTATAGTAAATACTCACAAATGATTGTTGCTGCTGTGCTCACTTTTCTATTAAAGGTTTAAAATCCATAAAACACTTTAAGTTCAAAATTAAATGAGAATTTTTACCTTTCTAATTATGTCTCTGATATTCACAGTTGTGGTTAATGAATCAGAGACTGTGGCATCACTAGTTAAAAATCAGCTTGTTAAAAAAATAGAACTCATGCCCACCGGACCTACTGAATCACAATCTGCACTTTTACAATCTCCCCAGTGTACTCGTGTACCCATGAATAGTTGAAAGGTACATTTCTACCTCGACAGGTCTTTTCTCTATGAGAAATACACACATTTTATCCAGTTTGATATAAATAAAACACTCAAAAATGCATATGCCTGTGTTGAAACCATCATTTTATCATTTCTTTTCCAGACAAGTATAGTCTCTATACTGGTTTTGTGGATCACATGCCATACTCTTTTCTTGTAGTTAGAAATAAGGTAGAGAAAGTTACTTTGTAAAAAAAAAATTATATATATATATATATATATATATATATATATATATATATATGTATTAGTGGATAATTAAAGAGACTCTTCTAAATTAAAACCTTCTCTTAACTTGCTGTTTTCTTCTTGGGTCATATTATGAACACTTCCCGTGGCCACATGGCATGTGTACGTTTAATTTCAGGGACTGCTGACATTCCAGGATGTGGCCATAGATTTCTGTCAAGAGGAGTGAGAATGCCTGGACCAAGATCAATGGGAATTTTACAGGGATGTGATGTTAGAGAAGTATAGGAACCTGCTCTCCTTGGGTGAGGATACCTTCCTTCCAGAATTCCTTATCCAACCACAGGGTTTGGAGTGCTTCATTTGTAGAATATCTCCTGGAATCTTCTGCTTCCTACAATAGGGTTTCAGATTGCAACGTTTCAGGAAAGATTGGGAGTTTGTGGGTATAATTTTTCTTATTCTTTTAAAATTGCAGCCTCCCTTTTAATATACTTTGTAACTGCTTGGGATGTGTCTATATGAACTGTGTACTATATGCTTCTGTTATAGTCCTTACAATATTTTATTGCCTTATTTTCTCTAACAATTTTCCATGGATTCTTTGGGCTTAAGGTATATTAAAAGGGAGACTGCGAATCTGGGACTTCCCTGGTGATGCAGTGATTAAGAATTCGCCTGCCAATGCAGGGGACCCGGTTCGATCCCCGGTCCGGGAAGATCTCACGTGCCACGGAACAACTAAGCCATTGGGCCACAACTACTGAGTCTGCACGCCACAACTACTGAAGCAGGTGTGTCTTGAGCCCATGCGCCATTTATTTTTGGGAGAATAAAACCACTTCTGAGTGATTAAAATTTAGGCCAGCTAGTCAAAATGCTTTATCACCTGTTCTTCTAAAACACTGGTCAATGGAACAAGTTTTCCTAGGGATAACAGTGTAATTGTATTCTGGAGTTCATATGGGCAATATGGTTTATGACCTTGATGCTGGATCACGACATTTCAATGGTATAACTGCTATTAATTGTCTGTTTGTTCAACGATTAAAGTCTCACGTGATCTGAGTTCAGACTGGAGTCATCCTGGTTGGTTTCTGTCTATTGCAGATTTCTTCCAGTATGAAAGGACAAGAGCAATACGGCTTCCTTTACAAAATGTCTTCAAACTAAATGATGATATAATCTACATTCAATTAATTTATACATACCCTACTGTAGAACAGGGTTCGTTACGCTGGCAGAGCCCGGTAATTATGTAAAACTGAAACTTTTTCTGCACTGGTTCAAGTCCTCTTCCTAAGAATATGTTTATAATCAACATTCTTTCACAAATTACCCAATTTAATTCACCATAGCATTCCTCATATTAACCAAATGGAAAATCCTAGGCTATATACAAATCCAGAAAGGGCCAAAAATCATCAGCCCCCATGGATGATTACAACCCATTGCTGAGGCATTCCAATTACTTATTAAAGAACCACTATGTCCATCAACATCATCAATTTATATATTATTGCCCCAATGCTAGCCATAACCCTGCCTCTCACAACATGAATTCCTCTTCCCATATCTTATCCACTAATTAGTATAAATGTAGGCATATTATTTCTATTAGCCATATCACACCTAGCCATTTATTCCATCCTCATATCTGGATGAACTTCACATTCAAAATACTCACTCACTGGAGCTCCAGGAACAAAAGCACAGAGGATCATCTCATATGAAGTAATGTAGCAGTTATTCTATTCTCAGTCTTACTGGTAAATGGATCATTTACACTTTCAACAGTAATTACTACACAAGAACACCTATGACTAATTTTCTCCTGACCCCTACCCAGAATTTGATTATCTCCGCAGTAGCAGAAATCCAGTGAAGCCCCACTTGATTTAACAGAAGTAGAATCAAAACCTGTACATGTCTTCAATGTAGAAAATGTAGCAGGCCCATTCACCGCGTCCTTCCTAGAGAATATGTCAATTTCCCTATAATAAACGTTTCCACAGCAATCTATTTTTAGGAGCATTCGACAATCCCTAGGTGCCAGAATTATAGATTCTTTCATCTTGTAAATATAGTTTTCTTTAAAAAATAATTTTTATAGTTTTACTACCTTTAAACAAAATGTACTCCATTGCTGTGGAATATTCCTTCATAGGAGCGTGCATGGTTCATTTCTGCATCCGTCTGTGATGGCCTTCAGGTTCCTTCAGGTTTGGCTCCTGTGGCTGCCAGTCCATGTCCGTGTGTCCTGGTGCAGGGCTGGTGGGTTTGTGTTCAACTGGGAGGAGCACTGTGGGTCTCTGTGCACGGACTTCGCTATCTGAGGCCCGATTGCTTCAGAAGTGGTTGCATCCCCCCGTTGCGTACCAGGCTTTCCATTGCTCCACATCCTGCTGATATTTGATACTATGTCTTTCATGTCTGCCATTCTGGTAGGTGTATGCACAGTATTTTTCTTATGGCTTTAATCCCTCTGTTGTTAGTGAAGTTGTGCATCTTGTGGTATTCATGGACTATTTCCTGTTGTTTTTGGAAAAGTTTTAAAAATTGTGGTCTGGTACACATAACATAAAATGTACTATCTTAACCATTTTTAAGTGCACATTTCAGGGTCAGGAAATAATTCACACTGTTGTGCAAACCTGACCACCATCATCCTCCAGAACTTTTTCATCTTGCAAAATTGAAACAGTCCCCATTAAACACTCACTCCCCATTGTCCCTCCCTCAGCCTCTGGCCCTCAACATCCTACTTTATGTCTCTATATTTCCGACTGCTCTAGGGGCCTTGTATGAGTGGATCAAGCACTGTTTGTTTTTTTGTGTCTAGCTTACATCACTGAGCATAATGCCCTCAAGGTTCATCCCTGCTGCATCCTGTGTCAGAATTGACTTCCTTTTTAGGCTGAATAGCATTCCCTTGTATTGATGGACCGTGTTTTTCTTCTCCATTCTTCCCTTAGTGGACACATGTAATATCTACATTCATTTCTGCTGTCATAATATTTGTGGAATAAAATCAGAAAGTCCTATGAATCAAAAGTCATTTGCCATTAACTTTTTTCTTAAACTTTTTTGTTGTGGAAAACATCAAGGCTAAGAAAAGGGAAAAATACATGTCAGCTTCACTTGTGTTCAGGAATTAATGCTTTACGGATTCACTTTATTCCCTGTGTGTGTGCTATGCGTGTGCATGTGCCTGTTTGCATAAATATGCTGTGCATGTGGATAGGTATGTGAACTTGCACACATTAGTGTGTGCATGGGCATATGGGTGCATGTGTGTTCACATGCTAGTGTGTGAATATATTTGTGCTGTGCACGTGCATATGTTTGTGTGTGTGCTGTGCCTGCCTGTGCGCACACCTGTGTGTTTGCTGGAACCACTTGCAAGTTGGCTGCAGACTGAATTGTGCCCCAGATATATCCGCACGCAGCTGCTCTAACAATCCTGCGTAGCCACGTAAAGGTCACAGATCTCAGGGATTTAAATGGAGGGAGCAGGATATCCTGACACAGAGTTTGTCTTCCAATGACTGTCACTGTCTCAGTAACATCCTTCACACCTTCTTTAAGCCGCATTCAGGGTCCAGTTTAGACTCCCATTACATTCAGTCACCTGTCCCAGGTCCCCTAAAGCAACAATGTCACCGTTGGAGAGCCCGGCCAAGGCTGGGGGTGCCCCTCCTGTTGGCCTGGCCTCCAGGCCCTGCCCTTGGCTCCTGTTTCCTCATATCTCAGCCAGGCCCCGACTTGGATCGGGCCGCCACCTCTTTCCTCACAGGGTCCCATCACCCAGTCAAGGGGGTTCATTCTCCCCCTAAACACGGCATCAGGAGTTGGGGGCTGACAGTCCACACTGGGTCTCCTTCATGTGAGACCCTGTGCTGTTGAAAGAGCAGGCACCCTGCCCTCGGGGGTGGGGGACTGGGGGGCGACATGCGGCCCACGATGGGCAGGCGGGTCTCCGGGTGGGGCGAGCCAGTGTGCAAGGAGTTCCGCGGTGGGTTCTCCTCTCCAACGGCTTCTGTGCCCCTACCTCTCCCCGTGCCTCCCCTCGAAGACAGCGCGGTGCCCGGGTTGGGAACCATGGGAGCCGTCAGCCACCGCCCCCTCTACACACACACACACACGCACACGCACACGCACACGCACACGCTGCAGGGAAGCAGGACCTGAGTGCAGGGCTCTCAGCGGCCCTGAGCGCCCCGCCCGGAATCGGCCAGCCGAATGGACAGACCGGATCTCCCGGCCCGGACCATGCAGGACTCTCCTGACCTGGCTTGCAGTGTGGCCACCTCCTTCTGGAAGCCTGGGAGTCTGGAATCAGGCCACTTCTTGTCTGTCCTGGCAGCAGACTGGGCTGCACTCTAAGAAGTTCGTGGCTCGCCCGTGGATCCTGACCATCAGGTGGCCAGAGAAATTGGGAACATTTCTGTTTTACCTGTTGAAATGTTTAATGACAAAGATTTTGTTCAGTTTCCTGACGTGGGTGTCCAAAGATGAGAGACCCATGTGTGTGATCTGTACCCCCTATGAGATCAGCCCTAAGCTAGTTTAAACATGATCAAGTTGTGTCTACATGGTAGATTTAGACCTCTGCATGTCCTGTCTACTGATTATGTTTAGAGCTGACCATGTGTTGTCTATAATAAGAAGATTTAGACCTGACCATGTTCTGTGTACGCTAGGACTATGGGGACCTGGGTAGAGACCCGGCCTGGCCTCAGTACTGGGAAGCTCCGTGCCTGCATCTGAATGTCAGTGCTTAGATGTCTAGGGTCTGGAGATGAGGTGGGCTTGTCTACGTAACAGCCTCTCTTCTGAGTGTGGTGACCTGGTCCTCCCAAGGGTCAGTGCTATGGTCGGGGCCTTAGTCTTAATCCCTGCCAAGGTTCACCTTCCCTGGGGCTCATGGAGAATCCTCAGGAGGACTACCTGGCAATAATTCCAATTTACCAGCACGTGCATGGTGCATAGGGAAGCAGGTTTAGCTGCTGAATTGATTGCAGGGCACGCAGATCGGGCAAAAGGCCGATGGGTGACAGCTGAGGCTGCTGCTGAGCTCTCCCTCCAGTCTACCGTCCCTACTCAGCAGAGTCCAGAGCTGCCCCTCGGCTTTCAGCCCTGCTGTCCTGTGAGTTTTCTCAACATGTAAGTGAGACGAGAAAGGACTGAGCATGCCAGCACCAGGGTCGTGTGTTCAACTTTAGTATGAAAGCTCTACAAACAGTTAAAATCACACAGAACCAAAGTGAGAAGACGAGGACTCCTCTGGGCCAAGTGTGGGGAAAGGAGACCCACCTGACACTTTTTCCCATCCCAGGAGGTCCCAGGGACCCAGCTTGTTTCCACATTGGGGGAGCCCCCTGCAGAGCCATGGTGTCCTGACCAAGGGGACGTGTGACCCCAGGTGCAGGGTCTGGGGAGGTGAGGTCACCCTGGGACTGTGGACATGTGACCCAGGTGGAGGGGTCTGGGGAGGTGGGTCACCCTGGTGAGTGTGGATGTGTGGCCCCAGGTATAGGGTGCGGGGACTGTGTGGGTCTCACCATACCTGCATGGGTCAGGATCACATGGATGGGGAGACCGCATATGCGCTCTTTGCCTGCAGTGTGTCCTGTCCCCTTTGAGATTTCCAACCTCTGCATTAAGGGTGTTGTCCTGATTAACCTGTGGTTCCTTTTCTTCTCTTCATCTTGTCACAATCATATGAGGTCAGGCATGTTTGAGTGGGTTGCTGCTCTGTGTTCCGGTGAGTGACAACACTTGGTGGTATCGTATTAATACTATAGCATATCATATGTCTAATCTATGGGGGTCACCACTGCCTGGGTCCCCCTGGACAGAGGTCAGGTGAGCACAGACTAGCCCCCCCTAAGAATGGTCTCCCACGTGCTCTGTGAGTGTACCGTGATGGCCCCTAAGGTAGGGGACTGTGTCTGGGCCTCCGACATTTGTGATGAAGGGGAGTCGAAATGGAATCTCAATTAACAAGACATTATTTTAAGAATTTATTTTAAGTGAAATAAAACAAACGCCACATACCCTTTACCATCATCACCATTTTAAGTGCACGTTTCTGAGGCATCAGATAGATTCACTTTCTCGTGGAGCCATCACCACCATCACTAGAACTTTTCGTCCTGCAAAACCAAAATTCCACAACCATGAAAGTCTCATTCCCCATTCCCTCCCACTGCCCCTGGCACCGATAGCCACTTCAGTCCCTGAGTTGTCGACTGCAGGGCACCCACTGGAGTGGAATCCTGCAGTGTTTGCTGACGGGTCATTTTGGAAGAGCTGACTTTCAGTCTGAAGCGCTGCCTGTTCGCATCTGAAGAATCTGCATTTAAGGAGAGGGTGTATGAGGAAGGGGGTGTATGCGGGACAAAGGTGTCCGGGGTGCAGGTGAGCCAGGACCTGACCAGCTGCCTTTTGGGTCCTCTGGTCCCATCTCTTGATCTGTGCCTCATCTGCATCATCACTGTCCCCGCTGGCACCGCTGGGGTGTTGTTGTCTGAGTGAGAGTCCCCTGGTGCCCCTGCTCTCCTCCCCTCCTCCTGCTGGTTGGGGAGGGAACTGCTTACTGTGTGGCCTCTACTCCTGAGGCATGAAGGACCCTGTAGCATGGACCTGCAGAGTGTGGGGTGTGGTCCCAAGAGCATGGGGCCCACATAGGACACGACATCGGGCCGTGACAAGTGCTAGGGCTGCCTCATCACTGACAGGGAATGTTGCCCAGATCCTGCTCCAGAGGGCGTGGTGGGTGGCCTGGGACCCTAGAGGCCCCATTCCTATACTGGAGCTTGGAGAGTGCATCCCCATGGGCTGCAGATTCACCCCATATCTCAGACATATCCCTCTGTCTTGTCTTTGAACTCAGGAAAACGAGCTCTCTTGTCCACAACATAGGCCTGGTCCTGTTGATATTAGGATTCTTTAAGTTAGGCGTCCTGGGATAGCAGCTTCTTTTAGGCCTGAGAAGGAACAACTCCGGAGTGTACAACAATTTCAGATGAAACTAATATTCAATGACTATCCCTAACTACTCGGTTGTTGACTTCTATTAGTCATTATTCTCCTGGTTTTAGCTCTGATGTGGGGATTACAGAGGAGTCAACATTTAAATCTTCATAATCTGTGTATTGGTAGCTTCAGTATCGTTACTGACCCATAGTTTTTTATGGTTTGGGAAGAGTTATTGATTTCATGTATCATGTAAAGGATTCACAATGATGATAGGGCAATTAAGATTACAATAATAGCTAGTAAATTGTTCACAATTTCTCTACCTGTGCATCTATTGTATGCATATGAGTTTAGATGTCAATATTAGTGAAATGATATAGAGGACTAGAGAACTTATTTTAAAAATCACTATTAATGTGTGATGAAGAAAATGTAAAAGTTCTTCCATAATCGGTGATGTTGTATCTTGAGAGCCTAGATGAAATTGATATGCCTTAGTCATATACAGGATTTTAGCCTATCATTTAACTTTGACAAAGCTACCTCACTTTTTACTTTTATCTCATTTATTGAGGAAGACATAATTGTTATGGTGTTGGCTTGAAACTGGGTGAAAAGGACTTGAGTCCTTCCTTATTTTACATTTACATAGGTAGGATCTTGAAAGTAGGATATGGTGGAGGACATCCGTGTAACCATTCTAGGTTAGGAGTAGCAATTTCCACTGCTAAGACTTCTTGTTTAGACACAAATGCTTTTCAAAGTATGAAGATTATTAGCATTACTGCTGCTACTGAGATGAATGAGCCTAAAGACAAAATATTTCATGTTGTGTGTGCCTCAGGGTACTCAGACTAACGTAGTGACATCCCTGAGAGGCCACGAAAGTGCTGCAGGAAGTCATATTTACTACTACAAATATACTTGTGAAGTGAATTTTTGCTCATGCTGAGTTAACTGTATAACCTGAGAATAGTGGGAATCAGTGTAGAAAGCCTCCTATAATAGTGAAGACTGCTCCCATGGACATTAGGTCATGGAAGTGTGCTACTACATAGTATGTATCCTGGAGGACAAAGTCTGGGGATGAGTTGACTAAGATGATTCCTGTCAAACCACCTACTGTAAAAAGAAAAACTAAAGCCTAAAACTCATAATATAGTGGGAGGTCATATAGTATTACCTCCGTGAACAGTTGCTAACCAGGGACTTCCCTGGTGACGCAGTGGTTAAGAATTCGTCTGCCAATGCAGGGAACACGGGTTCGAGCCATTGTCTGGGAAGATTCCACATGCCGCGGAGCAAAAAGCCCGTGTGCCACAACTACTGAGCCTGCCCTCTAGAGCCCGCAAGCCACAACTACTGAAGCCCACGCGCCTAGAGGCCGTGCTCTGCAACAAGAGAAGCCACTGCAATGAAAGGGCCGCACACCGCAATGAAGAGTAGCTGCCGCTCACCGCAACCAGAGAAAGCCCATGCGCAGCAACCAAGACTCAACTCAGCCAAAAAAAAAAAAAAAAAAAAGAAAAGAAAAAGAAAAATTAAATAAAGAGTTGCTAATCAGCTAGATACTTTTACTCCTGTAGGGATAGAAGTAATTACGGTAGCTGATGCAAAGTATGCTCCTGAGTCCACAGCTATCCCTATGGTAAACATATGATGGGCCCACAAGAGAACTCCTAAAAAACCAGTGGACATGACTCATACTATTCCCAGATAGCTGAAAGGCAATTTTTGTCCTAAATAGTATGTAATGCTATGTGAGTTTATAACAAACCCTGTTAGGCCATGAATACAGACTTCAGGGTGAGCAAAGTATCAAAAGAGGTGTTGGTATAGGATTCGGTCTCCTCCTGCAGGGTCAAAGAAAGTAGTGTTTAGATTTCTATCTCTTAACAGCATGGCAATTCTGGCTGCTTGGACTGAGATTGGTAATTATAGTAATATGGCTATAGTTGGGGAAGATTAAACAAATAATGGTGTTTGGTATTGGGATATGACTGCTGGTTTTGTATTAAAGACAATAGTAATAAAAGTAATAATACCAAGAATTGAGGAGACACCTGCTAAATGTAAGGAGAAAACAGTTAGGTCGCCAGAGGCTCCTGCATGGGCCAGATTGCAGGCTAGAGCTGAATACACCGTCCCACTGGTACCAGAACCAGCTTCTACTATTGGTGATATGAGTAGGAGTAAGAATGATGGGGGAAGTAGTCAAAAGTTTATATGATTTATTGGGGGAAATGCTACTTCAGTTGTCCGAGTTATTAATGGCCCAAGTCAGTTTTCAAAGCCTGCAATCATAACGGGTACAGCTATAAAGAAAATTATTACAAGTGCAGGGACTGTTATGACAACCTTACAGATTTGGGCATCTCCAAGTAGCGGTCCAGGTCAGCATAGCTCAGCCTGGATTAATATAATTAAGGTGCTGCCTGCTACTCCAGCTCAAGCACCAAATAGTAAATATAAAATGCCGATATCTTTGTGATTTGTTGAAAATAATCAGCAGTGTATGAACAGAGGTAAAATGACTGAGTTAGAATTAGACTGTAAATCTAAAGACAGAGATTGAGCCCTCTTTCTGGCAAACCCTGTGGTGAATCAACAAATTGAATTGTAACTTCAGAGAAGCAGCTTCAATTCTGCCAGTGATTATCCTGCCTTTTTTTTTTTTTTCTTTTTTTCTTTCTCAAATGAAGGAGAAGTAGACTGAAGTCAGTTGACTAGAGGATTTGCCTGTTAACTAAAGTTTCCTGGGGTTAAAACTCATCAATCTCGTAAAGATTTGGCTTCAATACAGTGTTTGCTTTACATTCAATTGATGTAGAATAAAGTCTTGCAATCCTTATTTTTAGGAATTAAGTAAATTTCACTTGTTTAGGGTTTTGAAAGCTCTTGGTCTGAACTAACCTAAATTCCTAGTCCAGCACCGATAGAATGGGTGTTGTGTGTAGTAACCGTGTGGGTATTATGATTGGTAATGATAGGAAGGTTATTTCTTTGTATGTTCAAATTGCTTTGTGTTTGTGTTGTTTAATGAAGGGAATATAGTTAATGATGTGGAGTATGTTAGCTGCAAGTAGAAATATATGCTGAGGACTGCTATGATGGCTATTAGTGTTGGTAGAATGATGTTGTCGTTTTTGTTATCTCTTGGATAATTATTCATTTGGGTAGAAAGCCTGATAGTGATGGGCGATGTCCTAATGATACTATAATGGTGAGGAAAATGATTGTGATGGGAGGTGTTTTATCTCATGCGTGTGATAATGATACTCTTGTAGTACATGATCTGGGCATAAATAAGAAGAAGACAGTGTTGTTATGATATAAATTAGTATGGTTAGGATTGTTATAATCTGAATATACATTATAATAGCTGTTATTCATCCTATATGGGCAATTGATGAGGAGGGTGTAATATTTTCCAGGTGAATATGGCGAAGTCTGTCTCAGCCTCCAGCTATGATTTATAATATCACTATGATTAATAGTATATTTAGGTTGATGGAAGGTGACCTGTGGTATAAAACTGATAGGGGTGCAATTTTGTCATGTTGACAGCATCAGGACTGCTGTTCATGGGATGCCTCGTGTGACTTCAGGCACTCAGAAGTGAAATGGGGAAAGTCCTACTTTTGTGACAAGGGCGATTGTCATGAGGGTGGATGCTGCTGGATTAAAGATTCTTGTTATTCATTGTGCTCTTTGACCAGAGTATATTAGATTAATGATAATAGCCATTATAAGTAGTATTGATGTGGTGGACTGTTTTAGGAAATATTTGTTGGATGCTTCTGTAGCTTATGGGTTCATGTTTTTTATTAGAATGGGGATACCATTAACCAGTGTGAGCTTGTTATACAATTATATTTCCTGAGAAAATGGTCAGTAGAATGATGGTAAAAACAATGAGAGTTTATTAGCACAGGAAGGATATACAAAAATATTTTTGGGGTATAGGCCTGTAGCTTACTTAGAGAACTTTACTATATAGCATGTGGTGTAATGTGGTAGGTAGCATGGAGAATGTAAAATTATTACGAAGAATTCAATTTCAGGAATCAGAGCATTGAAACCTCTAAGATTTACTCTATCAAAGTAACTCTTTTGTCAGACATATTTCTTAAATTTGTGGTGGGTTGCCTGGTATGATGACAAGTAGTGAAAACTCTCATATACATAAGATTAATGTTAGTCGTAAAAACACTTTTCATAAGAGATGTATGCGTTGATCATATCAAAATTGTAGGTAGGAGGCTCAAATTCATAGAAAGGAGATTGTTAGATGAGTTTTAATGATGACTTGGGCTGTATATAATTCTGGCACCTAGGGATTGTCGAATGCTCCTAAAAATAGATTGCTGTGGAAATTTTATTATAAGGACATTGACATATTCTCTAGGAGGGACGGGGTGAATGGGCCTGCTACATTTTCTACATTGAAGACATATACAGGTTTTGATGCTACTTCCGTGAAATCAAGTGGGGCTTCGTTGGATTTCGGCTACTGCGGAGATAATCAAATTCTGGGTAGGGGTCAGGAGAAAATTAGTCATAGGTGTTCTTGTGTAATAATTACTGTTGAAAGTGTAAATGATCCATTTATCAGTAAGACTGAGAATAGAATAACTGCTACATTACTTCATATGAGATGATTGTGCTATTGCTCCTAGAGCTCCAGTGAGTGAGTATTTTGAATGTGAAGTTCATCCAGATCTGAGGATGGAGTAAATGGCTAGGTGTGATATGGCTAATAGAAATAATATGCCTACATTTATATTAATTAGTGGATAAGATATGGGAAGAGGAATTCATGTTGTGAGAGCCAGGGTTAAGGCTAGCATTGGGGTTAAGGCTAGCAAGAGAAGCCACCGCAATGAGAAGCCCGCGCACCGCAACAAAGAGTAGCCCCCGCTTGCCGCAACTAGGCAAAGCCTGCGCATAGCAACGAAGACCCAACGCAGCCAAAAACAAATTAATTAATTAATTAGTTAACTATTTTAAACAAAAGTACTATATCCTTCTGTACAGCTTCTCTGGGAAGAACAGAGAGATGGCGTAGGAGAGTGAGAAAGACCAATATTTAGTGCACATCTCTCATGCAGCTGCTCTGCTGGCTCAGATAGATTTATCCCCACTTTACAAAGGAGGAAATAATCTCAGAGAGGTTTAGTAATTTTCCCAAAGCCAAACAGCTATGGAGTGGCAGAACCAAGATCTGAACCAAGTCTGTTACCTTCAAAGCCTAAGTCCTCATCACAACAAAACTCAATTAATATTTACATTTATCGAATTACATTGCAACCTGGGGAGTTCTTGGCACAATCCTGAATAAGAGTGAGAAAGAAAGAAATAGCATTGTTCCTACAGTCAACCCAAATTTTTGGAGCAGCTGCTAGATGCCTGGCCCTTTTTGGGGCTCAGCAGTGATCAAGACAGGAAGAGTCCTGCTTTCATGAACCACGTAGTGGGGAGGAGAGACGGGTGCAACTTGGGTGCGGGATTTCACCTTGCTGGACCTCTGTTTTGTCATCTGGAAAATGGGATGGGTGTTCCTCATTTTCTGGGATTGTCCAGCCCTCACATTCTCTGATTCCATAAGAAGCATTTGTTTTCCTGTTTCTTTAAAATTCATTCAGGCCGTGAGCTGTGATGAATGTTGTTAGCTGCTCCCCAAATCACTCTATTCCCACCCTTTTCCTGTGATCAGGTCTTTCCCGAAACATGACTCACAGTCAGTCAAGTCACAGAACCTAAGGGGCACCCAGCAGAAAAATTCCAACCCTTGCTTCCCAGGAGCTCTGCGGTCTACCTGCCAGGTAAACTTAACTCACCTGGCACAAGGTGGCCATCCCTGGTTTCACATCAACATGATCTCAGGCACAAACCTCCTTGTTTTTCCATTTTGTCTTTAAGTTACTTGTTGAAACAACTGCACAAATATGACACAGATATAAAATCAGGCATCTTCTGCCCCCAGTGCCTACTAATAAATGATTTTCTGCCACTTTAATGATAAAGATAGAACATTTCAACATTCTGCTACCCTTATTATTTGTCATTTTTGTTGATATTTCTATTGACTACATCTTTCAATATTTTAACAATGGAACATTTATTTAGGGTGTTCCAGACCCAGCCTTTAGTGGTAAAGGTTTCGTTGTTATATTTCTATTATGTTTCCTTTCAAAATCATTATCCTATTTAAATGGATTAAGTCAATTCTATAGGCATTTATCTTATGATATTGATGAAATTGATACATAGAGGGCAGTAGTACAAGTTGATTGGACTTGAGAACCTCTATTAGCACAGTTAAGTATAAATATGATCTATATGTAAACCAAAGTACAGGCCGAGTGAGATTCTCTGACTTTTTTCCACTGTCTGCCCCTCAAGCCTGTGAGAAATGGAATAGTTCTTGCCCTATCAGTAAACAAAGGATGTCACAGTCTTCAGCACTTGCAGCCCTCCAATGTGAGCCGGCGGGCCCTGAGGCACTCAGGATATGCAAATACAGAATGCAGGCCCCAGAGAGCTGAGGTGCATATCAAAGGAAGGAATTCAGTGAGCCCAGGCAAAGAAAAGCGCCGCATTCCTGACCTTGGGAGAGCTGGTTTTCCTTAGTTAACAATCACCTTTGGATGTTCCCCATTACCTGCGCCAGTTCCCTGCCCTGTCCCCTCCCCCCGGTACTTTAACTCAGGAAGGAAGGAGCGCAGAGGGACTCGGCTGAATAAGCGGCCTGCGCGCCTCGGGAGGAGTTTTCAGCCGCTTTCCCCGCAGTCGGGAAGAGGGGCGCTGACGCTGCAGCCGGACCCTGCGCCTCCCTTGCCCCGTTTCCCCTCAGGACGCTCAGGCCGACCCCCTCCTCACGCCCACCAGGTCTCGCGAGCCAGGACGAGGGCAGGGGCGAGAGGACGGACCAAAGTTCCCGGGAACCAGACGCTGGAGGCCTCTCTTTCTGCACAGCAGCGGCGGGTGGCAGCGAACCCCTGCCCCTCAGAAGCTGGTCTTGTGCTGCCGCCCGGGCACCGGACCAGGCGGAGGGTCGTCGCCCACTTACCCAGCCCGCCGTCCCCGCGACTGTCATGGCTTCGGCCGCCGGGGCACCTCCAGAGCCGGCAGCCTCAGTGAGGTCGCCCTGCCCTCGGGCTCCGGGGCAGTTCCGTGAAGGCGGAGGGAAGAGACCCCGCCTGAGCCGGGAGTTCCAGCTCTGAGGAAACGCGGGCTCTGTTCAGCGCGCAGTGGGTGGGACCGCTCTGCCCCAAGGCCTTCCGGGAGGGAGCGGGGCGGCGGGGGAGGGAGCCGCCAGGAGCGCAGGGCCCCGTCGGGGGTCCTGGAGGGGCGGCCCGGCCTGGGGGCCACGCCCATTGTGGCCGCAGCCCAGGCCTTTTTCCTGGAATCCTACACAAAAAAACTAGAAAGATACACAGTCTATAGTAAATACTCACAAATGATTGTTGCTGCTGTGCTCACTTTTCTATTAAAGGTTTAAAATCCATAAAACACTTTAAGTTCAAAATTAAATGAGAATTTTTACCTTTCTAATTATGTCTCTGATATTCACAGTTGTGGTTAATGAATCAGAGACTGTGGCATCACTAGTTAAAAATCAGCTTGTTAAAAAAATAGAACTCATGCCCACCGGACCTACTGAATCACAATCTGCACTTTTACAATCTCCCCAGTGTACTCGTGTACCCATGAATAGTTGAAAGGTACATTTCTACCTCGACAGGTCTTTTCTCTATGAGAAATACACACATTTTATCCAGTTTGATATAAATAAAACACTCAAAAATGCATATGCCTGTGTTGAAACCATCATTTTATCATTTCTTTTCCAGACAAGTATAGTCTCTATACTGGTTTTGTGGATCACATGCCATACTCTTTTCTTGTAGTTAGAAATAAGGTAGAGAAAGTTACTTTGTAAAAAAAAAATTATATATATATATATATATATATATATATATATATATATATATATATGTATTAGTGGATAATTAAAGAGACTCTTCTAAATTAAAACCTTCTCTTAACTTGCTGTTTTCTTCTTGGGTCATATTATGAACACTTCCCGTGGCCACATGGCATGTGTACGTTGAATTTCAGGGACTGCTGACATTCCAGGATGTGGCCATAGATTTCTGTCAAGAGGAGTGAGAATGCCTGGACCAAGATCAATGGGAATTGTACAGGGATGTGATGTTAGAGAAGTATAGGAACCTGCTCTCCTTGGGTGAGGATACCTTCCTTCCAGAATTCCTTATCCAACCACAGGGTTTGGAGTGCTTCATTTGTAGAATATCTCCTGGAATCTTCTGCTTCCTACAATAGGGTTTCAGATTGCAACGTTTCAGGAAAGATTGGGAGTTTGTGGGTATAATTTTTCTTATTCTTTTAAAATTGCAGCCTCCCTTTTAATATACTTTGTAACTGCTTGGGATGTGTCTATATGAACTGTGTACTATATGCTTCTGTTATAGTCCTTACAATATTTTATTGCCTTATTTTCTCTAACAATTTTCCATGGATTCTTTGGGCTTAAGGTATATTAAAAGGGAGACTGCGAATCTGGGACTTCCCTGGTGATGCAGTGATTAAGAATTCGCCTGCCAATGCAGGGGACCCGGTTCGATCCCCGGTCCGGGAAGATCTCACGTGCCACGGAACAACTAAGCCATTGGGCCACAACTACTGAGTCTGCACGCCACAACTACTGAAGCAGGTGTGTCTTGAGCCCATGCGCCATTTATTTTTGGGAGAATAAAACCACTTCTGAGTGATTAAAATTTAGGCCAGCTAGTCAAAATGCTTTATCACCTGTTCTTCTAAAACACTGGTCAATGGAACAAGTTTTCCTAGGGATAACAGTGTAATTGTATTCTGGAGTTCATATGGGCAATATGGTTTATGACCTTGATGCTGGATCACGACATTTCAACGGTATAACTGCTATTAATTGTCTGTTTGTTCAACGATTAAAGTCTCACGTGATCTGAGTTCAGACTGGAGTCATCCTGGTTGGTTTCTGTCTATTGCAGATTTCTTCCAGTATGAAAGGACAAGAGCAATACGGCTTCCTTTACAAAATGTCTTCAAACTAAATGATGATATAATCTACATTCAATTAATTTATACATACCCTACTGTAGAACAGGGTTCGTTACGCTGGCAGAGCCCGGTAATTATGTAAAACTGAAACTTTTTCTGCACTGGTTCAAGTCCTCTTCCTAAGAATATGTTTATAATCAACATTCTTTCACAAATTACCCAATTTAATTCACCATAGCATTCCTCATATTAACCAAATGGAAAATCCTAGGCTATATACAAATCCAGAAAGGGCCAAAAATCATCAGCCCCCATGGATGATTACAACCCATTGCTGAGGCATTCCAATTACTTATTAAAGAACCACTATGTCCATCAACATCATCAATTTATATATTATTGCCCCAATGCTAGCCATAACCCTGCCTCTCACAACATGAATTCCTCTTCCCATATCTTATCCACTAATTAGTATAAATGTAGGCATATTATTTCTATTAGCCATATCACACCTAGCCATTTATTCCATCCTCATATCTGGATGAACTTCACATTCAAAATACTCACTCACTGGAGCTCCAGGAACAATAGCACAGAGGATCATCTCATATGAAGTAATGTAGCAGTTATTCTATTCTCAGTCTTACTGGTAAATGGATCATTTACACTTTCAACAGTAATTACTACACAAGAACACCTATGACTAATTTTCTCCTGACCCCTACCCAGAATTTGATTATCTCCGCAGTAGCCGAAATCCAACGAAGCCCCACTTGATTTCACGGAAGTAGCATCAAAACCTGTACATGTCTTCAATGTAGAAAATGTAGCAGGCCCATTCACCCCGTCCCTCCTAGAGAATATGTCAATTTCCCTATAATAAACGTTTCCACAGCAATCTATTTTTAGGAGCATTCGACAATCCCTAGGTGCCAGAATTATAGATTCTTTCATCTTGTAAATATAGTTTTCTTTAAAAAATAATTTTTATAGTTTTACTACCTTTAAACAAAATGTACTCCATTGCTGTGGAATATTCCTTCATAGGAGCGTGCATGGTTCATTTCTGCATCCGTCTGTGATGGCCTTCAGGTTCCTTCAGGTTTGGCTCCTGTGGCTGCCAGTCCATGTCCGTGTGTCCTGGTGCAGGGCTGGTGGGTTTGTGTTCAACTGGGAGGAGCACTGTGGGTCTCTGTGCACGGACTTCGCTATCTGAGGCCCGATTGCTTCAGAAGTGGTTGCATCCCCCCGTTGCGTACCAGGCTTTCCATTGCTCCACATCCTGCTGATATTTGATACTATGTCTTTCATGTCTGCCATTCTGGTAGGTGTATGCACAGTATTTTTCTTATGGCTTTAATCCCTCTGTTGTTAGTGAAGTTGTGCATCTTGTGGTATTCATGGACTATTTCCTGTTGTTTTTGGAAAAGTTTTAAAAATTGTGGTCTGGTACACATAACATAAAATGTACTATCTTAACCATTTTTAAGTGCACATTTCAGGGTCAGGAAATAATTCACACTGTTGTGCAAACCTGACCACCATCATCCTCCAGAACTTTTTCATCTTGCAAAATTGAAACAGTCCCCATTAAACACTCACTCCCCATTGTCCCTCCCTCAGCCTCTGGCCCTCAACATCCTACTTTATGTCTCTATATTTCCGACTGCTCTAGGGGCCTTGTATGAGTGGATCAAGCACTGTTTGTTTTTTTGTGTCTAGCTTACATCACTGAGCATAATGCCCTCAAGGTTCATCCCTGCTGCATCCTGTGTCAGAATTGACTTCCTTTTTAGGCTGAATAGCATTCCCTTGTATTGATGGACCGTGTTTTTCTTCTCCATTCTTCCCTTAGTGGACACATGTAATATCTACATTCATTTCTGCTGTCATAATATTTGTGGAATAAAATCAGAAAGTCCTATGAATCAAAAGTCATTTGCCATTAACTTTTTTCTTAAACTTTTTTGTTGTGGAAAACATCAAGGCTAAGAAAAGGGAAAAATACATGTCAGCTTCACTTGTGTTCAGGAATTAATGCTTTACGGATTCACTTTATTCCCTGTGTGTGTGCTATGCGTGTGCATGTGCCTGTTTGCATAAATATGCTGTGCATGTGGATAGGTATGTGAACTTGCACACATTAGTGTGTGCATGGGCATATGGGTGCATGTGTGTTCACATGCTAGTGTGTGAATATATTTGTGCTGTGCACGTGCATATGTTTGTGTGTGTGCTGTGCCTGCCTGTGCGCACACCTGTGTGTTTGCTGGAACCACTTGCAAGTTGGCTGCAGACTGAATTGTGCCCCAGATATATCCGCACGCAGCTGCTCTAACAATCCTGCGTAGCCACGTAAAGGTCACAGATCTCAGGGATTTAAATGGAGGGAGCAGGATATCCTGACACAGAGTTTGTCTTCCAATGACTGTCACTGTCTCAGTAACATCCTTCACACCTTCTTTAAGCCGCATTCAGGGTCCAGTTTAGACTCCCATTACATTCAGTCACCTGTCCCAGGTCCCCTAAAGCAACAATGTCACCGTTGGAGAGCCCGGCCAAGGCTGGGGGTGCCCCTCCTGTTGGCCTGGCCTCCAGGCCCTGCCCTTGGCTCCTGTTTCCTCATATCTCAGCCAGGCCCCGACTTGGATCGGGCCGCCACCTCTTTCCTCACAGGGTCCCATCACCCAGTCAAGGGGGTTCATTCTCCCCCTAAACACGGCATCAGGAGTTGGGGGCTGACAGTCCACACTGGGTCTCCTTCATGTGAGACCCTGTGCTGTTGAAAGAGCAGGCACCCTGCCCTCGGGGGTGGGGGACTGGGGGGCGACATGCGGCCCACGATGGGCAGGCGGGTCTCCGGGTGGGGCGAGCCAGTGTGCAAGGAGTTCCGCGGTGGGTTCTCCTCTCCAACGGCTTCTGTGCCCCTACCTCTCCCCGTGCCTCCCCTCGAAGACAGCGCGGTGCCCGGGTTGGGAACCATGGGAGCCGTCAGCCACCGCCCCCTCTACACACACACACACACGCACACGCACACGCACACGCACACGCTGCAGGGAAGCAGGACCTGAGTGCAGGGCTCTCAGCGGCCCTGAGCGCCCCGCCCGGAATCGGCCAGCCGAATGGACAGACCGGATCTCCCGGCCCGGACCATGCAGGACTCTCCTGACCTGGCTTGCAGTGTGGCCACCTCCTTCTGGAAGCCTGGGAGTCTGGAATCAGGCCACTTCTTGTCTGTCCTGGCAGCAGACTGGGCTGCACTCTAAGAAGTTCGTGGCTCGCCCGTGGATCCTGACCATCAGGTGGCCAGAGAAATTGGGAACATTTCTGTTTTACCTGTTGAAATGTTTAATGACAAAGATTTTGTTCAGTTTCCTGACGTGGGTGTCCAAAGATGAGAGACCCATGTGTGTGATCTGTACCCCCTATGAGATCAGCCCTAAGCTAGTTTAAACATGATCAAGTTGTGTCTACATGGTAGATTTAGACCTCTGCATGTCCTGTCTACTGATTATGTTTAGAGCTGACCATGTGTTGTCTATAATAAGAAGATTTAGACCTGACCATGTTCTGTGTACGCTAGGACTATGGGGACCTGGGTAGAGACCCGGCCTGGCCTCAGTACTGGGAAGCTCCGTGCCTGCATCTGAATGTCAGTGCTTAGATGTCTAGGGTCTGGAGATGAGGTGGGCTTGTCTACATAACAGCCTCTCTTCTGAGTGTGGTGACCTGGTCCTCCCAAGGGTCAGTGCTATGGTCGGGGCCTTAGTCTTAATCCCTGCCAAGGTTCACCTTCCCTGGGGCTCATGGAGAATCCTCAGGAGGACTACCTGGCAATAATTCCAATTTACCAGCACGTGCATGGTGCATAGGGAAGCAGGTTTAGCTGCTGAATTGATTGCAGGGCACGCAGATCGGGCAAAAGGCCGATGGGTGACAGCTGAGGCTGCTGCTGAGCTCTCCCTCCAGTCTACCGTCCCTACTCAGCAGAGTCCAGAGCTGCCCCTCGGCTTTCAGCCCTGCTGTCCTGTGAGTTTTCTCAACATGTAAGTGAGACGAGAAAGGACTGAGCATGCCAGCACCAGGGTCGTGTGTTCAACTTTAGTATGAAAGCTCTACAAACAGTTAAAATCACACAGAACCAAAGTGAGAAGACGAGGACTCCTCTGGGCCAAGTGTGGGGAAAGGAGACCCACCTGACACTTTTTCCCATCCCAGGAGGTCCCAGGGACCCAGCTTGTTTCCACATTGGGGGAGCCCCCTGCAGAGCCATGGTGTCCTGACCAAGGGGACGTGTGACCCCAGGTGCAGGGTCTGGGGAGGTGAGGTCACCCTGGGACTGTGGACATGTGACCCAGGTGGAGGGGTCTGGGGAGGTGGGTCACCCTGGTGAGTGTGGATGTGTGGCCCCAGGTATAGGGTGCGGGGACTGTGTGGGTCTCACCATACCTGCATGGGTCAGGATCACATGGATGGGGAGACCGCATATGCGCTCTTTGCCTGCAGTGTGTCCTGTCCCCTTTGAGATTTCCAACCTCTGCATTAAGGGTGTTGTCCTGATTAACCTGTGGTTCCTTTTCTTCTCTTCATCTTGTCACAATCATATGAGGTCAGGCATGTTTGAGTGGGTTGCTGCTCTGTGTTCCGGTGAGTGACAACACTTGGTGGTATCGTATTAATACTATAGCATATCATATGTCTAATCTATGGGGGTCACCACTGCCTGGGTCCCCCTGGACAGAGGTCAGGTGAGCACAGACTAGCCCCCCCTAAGAATGGTCTCCCACGTGCTCTGTGAGTGTACCGTGATGGCCCCTAAGGTAGGGGACTGTGTCTGGGCCTCCGACATTTGTGATGAAGGGGAGTCGAAATGGAATCTCAATTAACAAGACATTATTTTAAGAATTTATTTTAAGTGAAATAAAACAAACGCCACATACCCTTTACCATCATCACCATTTTAAGTGCACGTTTCTGAGGCATCAGATAGATTCACTTTCTCGTGGAGCCATCACCACCATCACTAGAACTTTTCGTCCTGCAAAACCAAAATTCCACAACCATGAAAGTCTCATTCCCCATTCCCTCCCACTGCCCCTGGCACCGATAGCCACTTCAGTCCCTGAGTTGTCGACTGCAGGGCACCCACTGGAGTGGAATCCTGCAGTGTTTGCTGACGGGTCATTTTGGAAGAGCTGACTTTCAGTCTGAAGCGCTGCCTGTTCGCATCTGAAGAATCTGCATTTAAGGAGAGGGTGTATGAGGAAGGGGGTGTATGCGGGACAAAGGTGTCCGGGGTGCAGGTGAGCCAGGACCTGACCAGCTGCCTTTTGGGTCCTCTGGTCCCATCTCTTGATCTGTGCCTCATCTGCATCATCACTGTCCCCGCTGGCACCGCTGGGGTGTTGTTGTCTGAGTGAGAGTCCCCTGGTGCCCCTGCTCTCCTCCCCTCCTCCTGCTGGTTGGGGAGGGAACTGCTTACTGTGTGGCCTCTACTCCTGAGGCATGAAGGACCCTGTAGCATGGACCTGCAGAGTGTGGGGTGTGGTCCCAAGAGCATGGGGCCCACATAGGACACGACATCGGGCCGTGACAAGTGCTAGGGCTGCCTCATCACTGACAGGGAATGTTGCCCAGATCCTGCTCCAGAGGGCGTGGTGGGTGGCCTGGGACCCTAGAGGCCCCATTCCTATACTGGAGCTTGGAGAGTGCATCCCCATGGGCTGCAGATTCACCCCATATCTCAGACATATCCCTCTGTCTTGTCTTTGAACTCAGGAAAACGAGCTCTCTTGTCCACAACATAGGCCTGGTCCTGTTGATATTAGGATTCTTTAAGTTAGGCGTCCTGGGATAGCAGCTTCTTTTAGGCCTGAGAAGGAACAACTCCGGAGTGTACAACAATTTCAGATGAAACTAATATTCAATGACTATCCCTAACTACTCGGTTGTTGACTTCTATTAGTCATTATTCTCCTGGTTTTAGCTCTGATGTGGGGATTACAGAGGAGTCAACATTTAAATCTTCATAATCTGTGTATTGGTAGCTTCAGTATCGTTACTGACCCATAGTTTTTTATGGTTTGGGAAGAGTTATTGATTTCATGTATCATGTAAAGGATTCACAATGATGATAGGGCAATTAAGATTACAATAATAGCTAGTAAATTGTTCACAATTTCTCTACCTGTGCATCTATTGTATGCATATGAGTTTAGATGTCAATATTAGTGAAATGATATAGAGGACTAGAGAACTTATTTTAAAAATCACTATTAATGTGTGATGAAGAAAATGTAAAAGTTCTTCCATAATCGGTGATGTTGTATCTTGAGAGCCTAGATGAAATTGATATGCCTTAGTCATATACAGGATTTTAGCCTATCATTTAACTTTGACAAAGCTACCTCACTTTTTACTTTTATCTCATTTATTGAGGAAGACATAATTGTTATGGTGTTGGCTTGAAACTGGGTGAAAAGGACTTGAGTCCTTCCTTATTTTACATTTACATAGGTAGGATCTTGAAAGTAGGATATGGTGGAGGACATCCGTGTAACCATTCTAGGTTAGGAGTAGCAATTTCCACTGCTAAGACTTCTTGTTTAGACACAAATGCTTTTCAAAGTATGAAGATTATTAGCATTACTGCTGCTACTGAGATGAATGAGCCTAAAGACAAAATATTTCATGTTGTGTGTGCCTCAGGGTACTCAGACTAACGTAGTGACATCCCTGAGAGGCCACGAAAGTGCTGCAGGAAGTCATATTTACTACTACAAATATACTTGTGAAGTGAATTTTTGCTCATGCTGAGTTAACTGTATAACCTGAGAATAGTGGGAATCAGTGTAGAAAGCCTCCTATAATAGTGAAGACTGCTCCCATGGACATTAGGTCATGGAAGTGTGCTACTACATAGTATGTATCCTGGAGGACAAAGTCTGGGGATGAGTTGACTAAGATGATTCCTGTCAAACCACCTACTGTAAAAAGAAAAACTAAAGCCTAAAACTCATAATATAGTGGGAGGTCATATAGTATTACCTCCGTGAACAGTTGCTAACCAGGGACTTCCCTGGTGACGCAGTGGTTAAGAATTCGTCTGCCAATGCAGGGAACACGGGTTCGAGCCATTGTCTGGGAAGATTCCACATGCCGCGGAGCAAAAAGCCCGTGTGCCACAACTACTGAGCCTGCCCTCTAGAGCCCGCAAGCCACAACTACTGAAGCCCACGCGCCTAGAGGCCGTGCTCTGCAACAAGAGAAGCCACTGCAATGAAAGGGCCGCACACCGCAATGAAGAGTAGCTGCCGCTCACCGCAACCAGAGAAAGCCCATGCGCAGCAACCAAGACTCAACTCAGCCAAAAAAAAAAAAAAAAAAAAGAAAAGAAAAAGAAAAATTAAATAAAGAGTTGCTAATCAGCTAGATACTTTTACTCCTGTAGGGATAGAAGTAATTACGGTAGCTGATGCAAAGTATGCTCCTGAGTCCACAGCTATCCCTATGGTAAACATATGATGGGCCCACAAGAGAACTCCTAAAAAACCAGTGGACATGACTCATACTATTCCCAGATAGCTGAAAGGCAATTTTTGTCCTAAATAGTATGTAATGCTATGTGAGTTTATAACAAACCCTGTTAGGCCATGAATACAGACTTCAGGGTGAGCAAAGTATCAAAAGAGGTGTTGGTATAGGATTCGGTCTCCTCCTGCAGGGTCAAAGAAAGTAGTGTTTAGATTTCTATCTCTTAACAGCATGGCAATTCTGGCTGCTTGGACTGAGATTGGTAATTATAGTAATATGGCTATAGTTGGGGAAGATTAAACAAATAATGGTGTTTGGTATTGGGATATGACTGCTGGTTTTGTATTAAAGACAATAGTAATAAAAGTAATAATACCAAGAATTGAGGAGACACCTGCTAAATGTAAGGAGAAAACAGTTAGGTCGCCAGAGGCTCCTGCATGGGCCAGATTGCAGGCTAGAGCTGAATACACCGTCCCACTGGTACCAGAACCAGCTTCTACTATTGGTGATATGAGTAGGAGTAAGAATGATGGGGGAAGTAGTCAAAAGTTTATATGATTTATTGGGGGAAATGCTACTTCAGTTGTCCGAGTTATTAATGGCCCAAGTCAGTTTTCAAAGCCTGCAATCATAACGGGTACAGCTATAAAGAAAATTATTACAAGTGCAGGGACTGTTATGACAACCTTACAGATTTGGGCATCTCCAAGTAGCGGTCCAGGTCAGCATAGCTCAGCCTGGATTAATATAATTAAGGTGCTGCCTGCTACTCCAGCTCAAGCACCAAATAGTAAATATAAAATGCCGATATCTTTGTGATTTGTTGAAAATAATCAGCAGTGTATGAACAGAGGTAAAATGACTGAGTTAGAATTAGACTGTAAATCTAAAGACAGAGATTGAGCCCTCTTTCTGGCAAACCCTGTGGTGAATCAACAAATTGAATTGTAACTTCAGAGAAGCAGCTTCAATTCTGCCAGTGATTATCCTGCCTTTTTTTTTTTTTTCTTTTTTTCTTTCTCAAATGAAGGAGAAGTAGACTGAAGTCAGTTGACTAGAGGATTTGCCTGTTAACTAAAGTTTCCTGGGGTTAAAACTCATCAATCTCGTAAAGATTTGGCTTCAATACAGTGTTTGCTTTACATTCAATTGATGTAGAATAAAGTCTTGCAATCCTTATTTTTAGGAATTAAGTAAATTTCACTTGTTTAGGGTTTTGAAAGCTCTTGGTCTGAACTAACCTAAATTCCTAGTCCAGCACCGATAGAATGGGTGTTGTGTGTAGTAACCGTGTGGGTATTATGATTGGTAATGATAGGAAGGTTATTTCTTTGTATGTTCAAATTGCTTTGTGTTTGTGTTGTTTAATGAAGGGAATATAGTTAATGATGTGGAGTATGTTAGCTGCAAGTAGAAATATATGCTGAGGACTGCTATGATGGCTATTAGTGTTGGTAGAATGATGTTGTCGTTTTTGTTATCTCTTGGATAATTATTCATTTGGGTAGAAAGCCTGATAGTGATGGGCGATGTCCTAATGATACTATAATGGTGAGGAAAATGATTGTGATGGGAGGTGTTTTATCTCATGCGTGTGATAATGATACTCTTGTAGTACATGATCTGGGCATAAATAAGAAGAAGACAGTGTTGTTATGATATAAATTAGTATGGTTAGGATTGTTATAATCTGAATATACATTATAATAGCTGTTATTCATCCTATATGGGCAATTGATGAGGAGGGTGTAATATTTTCCAGGTGAATATGGCGAAGTCTGTCTCAGCCTCCAGCTATGATTTATAATATCACTATGATTAATAGTATATTTAGGTTGATGGAAGGTGACCTGTGGTATAAAACTGATAGGGGTGCAATTTTGTCATGTTGACAGCATCAGGACTGCTGTTCATGGGATGCCTCGTGTGACTTCAGGCACTCAGAAGTGAAATGGGGAAAGTCCTACTTTTGTGACAAGGGCGATTGTCATGAGGGTGGATGCTGCTGGATTAAAGATTCTTGTTATTCATTGTGCTCTTTGACCAGAGTATATTAGATTAATGATAATAGCCATTATAAGTAGTATTGATGTGGTGGACTGTTTTAGGAAATATTTGTTGGATGCTTCTGTAGCTTATGGGTTCATGTTTTTTATTAGAATGGGGATACCATTAACCAGTGTGAGCTTGTTATACAATTATATTTCCTGAGAAAATGGTCAGTAGAATGATGGTAAAAACAATGAGAGTTTATTAGCACAGGAAGGATATACAAAAATATTTTTGGGGTATAGGCCTGTAGCTTACTTAGAGAACTTTACTATATAGCATGTGGTGTAATGTGGTAGGTAGCATGGAGAATGTAAAATTATTAGGAAGAATTCAATTTCAGGAATCAGAGCATTGAAACCTCTAAGATTTACTCTATCAAAGTAACTCTTTTGTCAGACATATTTCTTAAATTTGTGGTGGGTTGCCTGGTATGATGACAAGTAGTGAAAACTCTCATATACATAAGATTAATGTTAGTCGTAAAAACACTTTTCATAAGAGATGTATGCGTTGATCATATCAAAATTGTAGGTAGGAGGCTCAAATTCATAGAAAGGAGATTGTTAGATGAGTTTTAATGATGACTTGGGCTGTATATAATTCTGGCACCTAGGGATTGTCGAATGCTCCTAAAAATAGATTGCTGTGGAAATTTTATTATAAGGACATTGACATATTCTCTAGGAGGGACGGGGTGAATGGGCCTGCTACATTTTCTACATTGAAGACATATACAGGTTTTGATGCTACTTCCGTGAAATCAAGTGGGGCTTCGTTGGATTTCGGCTACTGCGGAGATAATCAAATTCTGGGTAGGGGTCAGGAGAAAATTAGTCATAGGTGTTCTTGTGTAATAATTACTGTTGAAAGTGTAAATGATCCATTTATCAGTAAGACTGAGAATAGAATAACTGCTACATTACTTCATATGAGATGATTGTGCTATTGCTCCTAGAGCTCCAGTGAGTGAGTATTTTGAATGTGAAGTTCATCCAGATCTGAGGATGGAGTAAATGGCTAGGTGTGATATGGCTAATAGAAATAATATGCCTACATTTATATTAATTAGTGGATAAGATATGGGAAGAGGAATTCATGTTGTGAGAGCCAGGGTTAAGGCTAGCATTGGGGTTAAGGCTAGCAAGAGAAGCCACCGCAATGAGAAGCCCGCGCACCGCAACAAAGAGTAGCCCCCGCTTGCCGCAACTAGGCAAAGCCTGCGCATAGCAACGAAGACCCAACGCAGCCAAAAACAAATTAATTAATTAATTAGTTAACTATTTTAAACAAAAGTACTATATCCTTCTGTACAGCTTCTCTGGGAAGAACAGAGAGATGGCGTAGGAGAGTGAGAAAGACCAATATTTAGTGCACATCTCTCATGCAGCTGCTCTGCTGGCTCAGATAGATTTATCCCCACTTTACAAAGGAGGAAATAATCTCAGAGAGGTTTAGTAATTTTCCCAAAGCCAAACAGCTATGGAGTGGCAGAACCAAGATCTGAACCAAGTCTGTTACCTTCAAAGCCTAAGTCCTCATCACAACAAAACTCAATTAATATTTACATTTATCGAATTACATTGCAACCTGGGGAGTTCTTGGCACAATCCTGAATAAGAGTGAGAAAGAAAGAAATAGCATTGTTCCTACAGTCAACCCAAATTTTTGGAGCAGCTGCTAGATGCCTGGCCCTTTTTGGGGCTCAGCAGTGATCAAGACAGGAAGAGTCCTGCTTTCATGAACCACGTAGTGGGGAGGAGAGACGGGTGCAACTTGGGTGCGGGATTTCACCTTGCTGGACCTCTGTTTTGTCATCTGGAAAATGGGATGGGTGTTCCTCATTTTCTGGGATTGTCCAGCCCTCACATTCTCTGATTCCATAAGAAGCATTTGTTTTCCTGTTTCTTTAAAATTCATTCAGGCCGTGAGCTGTGATGAATGTTGTTAGCTGCTCCCCAAATCACTCTATTCCCACCCTTTTCCTGTGATCAGGTCTTTCCCGAAACATGACTCACAGTCAGTCAAGTCACAGAACCTAAGGGGCACCCAGCAGAAAAATTCCAACCCTTGCTTCCCAGGAGCTCTGCGGTCTACCTGCCAGGTAAACTTAACTCACCTGGCACAAGGTGGCCATCCCTGGTTTCACATCAACATGATCTCAGGCACAAACCTCCTTGTTTTTCCATTTTGTCTTTAAGTTACTTGTTGAAACAACTGCACAAATATGACACAGATATAAAATCAGGCATCTTCTGCCCCCAGTGCCTACTAATAAATGATTTTCTGCCACTTTAATGATAAAGATAGAACATTTCAACATTCTGCTACCCTTATTATTTGTCATTTTTGTTGATATTTCTATTGACTACATCTTTCAATATTTTAACAATGGAACATTTATTTAGGGTGTTCCAGACCCAGCCTTTAGTGGTAAAGGTTTCGTTGTTATATTTCTATTATGTTTCCTTTCAAAATCATTATCCTATTTAAATGGATTAAGTCAATTCTATAGGCATTTATCTTATGATATTGATGAAATTGATACATAGAGGGCAGTAGTACAAGTTGATTGGACTTGAGAACCTCTATTAGCACAGTTAAGTATAAATATTATCTATATGTAAACCAAAGTACAGGCCGAGTGAGATTCTCTGACTTTTTTCCACTGTCTGCCCCTCAAGCCTGTGAGAAATGGAATAGTTCTTGCCCTATCAGTAAACAAAGGATGTCACAGTCTTCAGCACTTGCAGCCCTCCAATGTGAGCCGGCGGGCCCTGAGGCACTCAGGATATGCAAATACAGAATGCAGGCCCCAGAGAGCTGAGGTGCATATCAAAGGAAGGAATTCAGTGAGCCCAGGAAAGAAAAGCGCAGCATTCCTGACCTTGGGAGAGCTGGTTTTCCTTAGTTAACAATCACCTTTGGATGTTCCCCATTACCTGCGCCAGTTCCCTGCCCTGTCCCCTCCCCCCGGTACTTTAACTCAGGAAGGAAGGAGCGCAGAGGGACTCGGCTGAATAAGCGGCCTGCGCGCCTCGGGAGGAGTTTTCAGCCGCTTTCCCCGCAGTCGGGAAGAGGGGCGCTGACGCTGCAGCCGGACCCTGCGCCTCCCTTGCCCCGTTTCCCCTCAGGACGCTCAGGCCGACCCCCTCCTCACGCCCACCAGGTCTCGCGAGCCAGGACGAGGGCAGGGGCGAGAGGACGGACCAAAGTTCCCGGGAACCAGACGCTGGAGGCCTCTCTTTCTGCACAGCAGCGGCGGGTGGCAGCGAACCCCTGCCCCTCAGAAGCTGGTCTTGTGCTGCCGCCCGGGCACCGGACCAGGCGGAGGGTCGTCGCCCACTTACCCAGCCCGCCGTCCCCGCGACTGTCATGGCTTCGGCCGCCGGGGCACCTCCAGAGCCGGCAGCCTCAGTGAGGTCGCCCTGCCCTCGGGCTCCGGGGCAGTTCCGTGAAGGCGGAGGGAAGAGACCCCGCCTGAGCCGGGAGTTCCAGCTCTGAGGAAACGCGGGCTCTGTTCAGCGCGCAGTGGGTGGGACCGCTCTGCCCCAAGGCCTTCCGGGAGGGAGCGGGGCGGCGGGGGAGGGAGCCGCCAGGAGCGCAGGGCCCCGTCGGGGGTCCTGGAGGGGCGGCCCGGCCTGGGGGCCACGCCCATTGTGGCCGCAGCCCAGGCCTTTTTCCTGGAATCCTACACAAAAAAACTAGAAAGATACACAGTCTATAGTAAATACTCACAAATGATTGTTGCTGCTGTGCTCACTTTTCTATTAAAGGTTTAAAATCCATAAAACACTTTAAGTTCAAAATTAAATGAGAATTTTTACCTTTCTAATTATGTCTCTGATATTCACAGTTGTGGTTAATGAATCAGAGACTGTGGCATCACTAGTTAAAAATCAGCTTGTTAAAAAAATAGAACTCATGCCCACCGGACCTACTGAATCACAATCTGCACTTTTACAATCTCCCCAGTGTACTCGTGTACCCATGAATAGTTGAAAGGTTCATTTCTACCTCGACAGGTCTTTTCTTTATGAGAAATACACACATTTTATCCAGTTTGATATAAATAAAACACTCAAAAATGCATATGCCTGTGTTGAAACCATCATTTTATCATTTCTTTTCCAGACAAGTATAGTCTCTATACTGGTTTTGTGGATCACATGCCATACTCTTTTCTTGTAGTTAGAAATAAGGTAGAGAAAGTTACTTTGTAAAAAAAAAATTATATATATATATATATATATATATATATATATATATATATATGTATTAGTGGATAATTAAAGAGACTCTTCTAAATTAAAACCTTCTCTTAACTTGCTGTTTTCTTCTTGGGTCATATTATGAACACTTCCCGTGGCCACATGGCATGTGTACGTTTAATTTCAGGGACGGCTGACATTCCAGGATGTGGCCATAGATTTCTGTCAAGAGGAGTGAGAATGCCTGGACCAAGATCAATGGGAATTTTACAGGGATGTGATGTTAGAGAAGTATAGGAACCTGCTCTCCTTGGGTGAGGATACCTTCCTTCCAGAATTCCTTATCCAACCACAGGGTTTGGAGTGCTTCATTTGTAGAATATCTCCTGGAATCTTCTGCTTCCTACAATAGGGTTTCAGATTGCAACGTTTCAGGAAAGATTGGGAGTTTGTGGGTATAATTTTTCTTATTCTTTTAAAATTGCAGCCTCCCTTTTAATATACTTTGTAACTGCTTGGGATGTGTCTATATGAACTGTGTACTATATGCTTCTGTTATAGTCCTTACAATATTTTATTGCCTTATTTTCTCTAACAATTTTCCATGGATTCTTTGGGCTTAAGGTATATTAAAAGGGAGACTGCGAATCTGGGACTTCCCTGGTGATGCAGTGATTAAGAATTCGCCTGCCAATGCAGGGGACCCGGTTCGATCCCCGGTCCGGGAAGATCTCACGTGCCACGGAACAACTAAGCCATTGGGCCACAACTACTGAGTCTGCACGCCACAACTACTGAAGCAGGTGTGTCTTGAGCCCATGCGCCATTTATTTTTGGGAGAATAAAACCACTTCTGAGTGATTAAAATTTAGGCCAGCTAGTCAAAATGCTTTATCACCTGTTCTTCTAAAACACTGGTCAATGGAACAAGTTTTCCTAGGGATAACAGTGTAATTGTATTCTGGAGTTCATATGGGCAATATGGTTTATGACCTTGATGCTGGATCACGACATTTCAACGGTATAACTGCTATTAATTGTCTGTTTGTTCAACGATTAAAGTCTCACGTGATCTGAGTTCAGACTGGAGTCATCCTGGTTGGTTTCTGTCTATTGCAGATTTCTTCCAGTATGAAAGGACAAGAGCAATACGGCTTCCTTTACAAAATGTCTTCAAACTAAATGATGATATAATCTACATTCAATTAATTTATACATACCCTACTGTAGAACAGGGTTCGTTACGCTGGCAGAGCCCGGTAATTATGTAAAACTGAAACTTTTTCTGCACTGGTTCAAGTCCTCTTCCTAAGAATATGTTTATAATCAACATTCTTTCACAAATTACCCAATTTAATTCACCATAGCATTCCTCATATTAACCAAATGGAAAATCCTAGGCTATATACAAATCCAGAAAGGGCCAAAAATCATCAGCCCCCATGGATGATTACAACCCATTGCTGAGGCATTCCAATTACTTATTAAAGAACCACTATGTCCATCAACATCATCAATTTATATATTATTGCCCCAATGCTAGCTATAACCCTGCCTCTCACAACATGAATTCCTCTTCCCATATCTTATCCACTAATTAGTATAAATGTAGGCATATTATTTCTATTAGCCATATCACACCTAGCCATTTATTCCATCCTCATATCTGGATGAACTTCACATTCAAAATACTCACTCACTGGAGCTCCAGGAACAATAGCACAGAGGATCATCTCATATGAAGTAATGTAGCAGTTATTCTATTCTCAGTCTTACTGGTAAATGGATCATTTACACTTTCAACAGTAATTACTACACAAGAACACCTATGACTAATTTTCTCCTGACCCCTACCCAGAATTTGATTATCTCCGCAGTAGCAGAAATCCAGTGAAGCCCCACTTGATTTAACAGAAGTAGAATCAAAACCTGTACATGTCTTCAATGTAGAAAATGTAGCAGGCCCATTCACCGCGTCCTTCCTAGAGAATATGTCAATTTCCCTATAATAAACGTTTCCACAGCAATCTATTTTTAGGAGCATTCGACAATCCCTAGGTGCCAGAATTATAGATTCTTTCATCTTGTAAATATAGTTTTCTTTAAAAAATAATTTTTATAGTTTTACTACCTTTAAACAAAATGTACTCCATTGCTGTGGAATATTCCTTCATAGGAGCGTGCATGGTTCATTTCTGCATCCGTCTGTGATGGCCTTCAGGTTCCTTCAGGTTTGGCTCCTGTGGCTGCCAGTCCATGTCCGTGTGTCCTGGTGCAGGGCTGGTGGGTTTGTGTTCAACTGGGAGGAGCACTGTGGGTCTCTGTGCACGGACTTCGCTATCTGAGGCCCGATTGCTTCAGAAGTGGTTGCATCCCCCCGTTGCGTACCAGGCTTTCCATTGCTCCACATCCTGCTGATATTTGATACTATGTCTTTCATGTCTGCCATTCTGGTAGGTGTATGCACAGTATTTTTCTTATGGCTTTAATCCCTCTGTTGTTAGTGAAGTTGTGCATCTTGTGGTATTCATGGACTATTTCCTGTTGTTTTTGGAAAAGTTTTAAAAATTGTGGTCTGGTACACATAACATAAAATGTACTATCTTAACCATTTTTAAGTGCACATTTCAGGGTCAGGAAATAATTCACACTGTTGTGCAAACCTGACCACCATCATCCTCCAGAACTTTTTCATCTTGCAAAATTGAAACAGTCCCCATTAAACACTCACTCCCCATTGTCCCTCCCTCAGCCTCTGGCCCTCAACATCCTACTTTATGTCTCTATATTTCCGACTGCTCTAGGGGCCTTGTATGAGTGGATCAAGCACTGTTTGTTTTTTTGTGTCTAGCTTACATCACTGAGCATAATGCCCTCAAGGTTCATCCCTGCTGCATCCTGTGTCAGAATTGACTTCCTTTTTAGGCTGAATAGCATTCCCTTGTATTGATGGACCGTGTTTTTCTTCTCCATTCTTCCCTTAGTGGACACATGTAATATCTACATTCATTTCTGCTGTCATAATATTTGTGGAATAAAATCAGAAAGTCCTATGAATCAAAAGTCATTTGCCATTAACTTTTTTCTTAAACTTTTTTGTTGTGGAAAACATCAAGGCTAAGAAAAGGGAAAAATACATGTCAGCTTCACTTGTGTTCAGGAATTAATGCTTTACGGATTCACTTTATTCCCTGTGTGTGTGCTATGCGTGTGCATGTGCCTGTTTGCATAAATATGCTGTGCATGTGGATAGGTATGTGAACTTGCACACATTAGTGTGTGCATGGGCATATGGGTGCATGTGTGTTCACATGCTAGTGTGTGAATATATTTGTGCTGTGCACGTGCATATGTTTGTGTGTGTGCTGTGCCTGCCTGTGCGCACACCTGTGTGTTTGCTGGAACCACTTGCAAGTTGGCTGCAGACTGAATTGTGCCCCAGATATATCCGCACGCAGCTGCTCTAACAATCCTGCGTAGCCACGTAAAGGTCACAGATCTCAGGGATTTAAATGGAGGGAGCAGGATATCCTGACACAGAGTTTGTCTTCCAATGACTGTCACTGTCTCAGTAACATCCTTCACACCTTCTTTAAGCCGCATTCAGGGTCCAGTTTAGACTCCCATTACATTCAGTCACCTGTCCCAGGTCCCCTAAAGCAACAATGTCACCGTTGGAGAGCCCGGCCAAGGCTGGGGGTGCCCCTCCTGTTGGCCTGGCCTCCAGGCCCTGCCCTTGGCTCCTGTTTCCTCATATCTCAGCCAGGCCCCGACTTGGATCGGGCCGCCACCTCTTTCCTCACAGGGTCCCATCACCCAGTCAAGGGGGTTCATTCTCCCCCTAAACACAGCATCAGGAGTTGGGGGCTGACAGTCCACACTGGGTCTCCTTCATGTGAGACCCTGTGCTGTTGAAAGAGCAGGCACCCTGCCCTCGGGGGTGGGGGACTGGGGGGCGACATGCGGCCCACGATGGGCAGGCGGGTCTCCGGGTGGGGCGAGCCAGTGTGCAAGGAGTTCCGCGGTGGGTTCTCCTCTCCAACGGCTTCTGTGCCCCTACCTCTCCCCGTGCCTCCCCTCGAAGACAGCGCGGTGCCCGGGTTGGGAACCATGGGAGCCGTCAGCCACCGCCCCCTCTACACACACACACACACGCACACGCACACGCACACGCACACGCTGCAGGGAAGCAGGACCTGAGTGCAGGGCTCTCAGCGGCCCTGAGCGCCCCGCCCGGAATCGGCCAGCCGAATGGACAGACCGGATCTCCCGGCCCGGACCATGCAGGACTCTCCTGACCTGGCTTGCAGTGTGGCCACCTCCTTCTGGAAGCCTGGGAGTCTGGAATCAGGCCACTTCTTGTCTGTCCTGGCAGCAGACTGGGCTGCACTCTAAGAAGTTCGTGGCTCGCCCGTGGATCCTGACCATCAGGTGGCCAGAGAAATTGGGAACATTTCTGTTTTACCTGTTGAAATGTTTAATGACAAAGATTTTGTTCAGTTTCCTGACGTGGGTGTCCAAAGATGAGAGACCCATGTGTGTGATCTGTACCCCCTATGAGATCAGCCCTAAGCTAGTTTAAACATGATCAAGTTGTGTCTACATGGTAGATTTAGACCTCTGCATGTCCTGTCTACTGATTATGTTTAGAGCTGACCATGTGTTGTCTATAATAAGAAGATTTAGACCTGACCATGTTCTGTGTACGCTAGGACTATGGGGACCTGGGTAGAGACCCGGCCTGGCCTCAGTACTGGGAAGCTCCGTGCCTGCATCTGAATGTCAGTGCTTAGATGTCTAGGGTCTGGAGATGAGGTGGGCTTGTCTACATAACAGCCTCTCTTCTGAGTGTGGTGACCTGGTCCTCCCAAGGGTCAGTGCTATGGTCGGGGCCTTAGTCTTAATCCCTGCCAAGGTTCACCTTCCCTGGGGCTCATGGAGAATCCTCAGGAGGACTACCTGGCAATAATTCCAATTTACCAGCACGTGCATGGTGCATAGGGAAGCAGGTTTAGCTGCTGAATTGATTGCAGGGCACGCAGATCGGGCAAAAGGCCGATGGGTGACAGCTGAGGCTGCTGCTGAGCTCTCCCTCCAGTCTACCGTCCCTACTCAGCAGAGTCCAGAGCTGCCCCTCGGCTTTCTGCCCTGCTCTCCTGTATGTTTTCTCAGCATGTAAGTGAGACGAGAAAGGACTGAACATGCCAGCACCAGGGTCGTGTGTTCAACTCTAGTATGAAAGCTGTACAAACAGTTAAAATCACACAGAACCAAAGTGAGGACAGGAGGACTCCTCTGGGCCAAGTGTGGGGAAAGGAGACCCACCTGACACTTTTTCCCATCCCAGGAGGTCCCAGGGACCCAGCTTGTTTCCACATTGGGGGAGCCCCCTGCAGAGCCATGGTGTCCTGACCAAGGGGACGTGTGACCCCAGGTGCAGGGTCTGGGGAGGTGAGGTCACCCTGGGACTGTGGACATGTGACCCAGGTGGAGGGGTCTGGGGAGGTGGGTCACCCTGGTGAGTGTGGATGTGTGGCCCCAGGTATAGGGTGCGGGGACTGTGTGGGTCTCACCATACCTGCATGGGTCAGGATCACATGGATAGGGAGACCGCATATGCGCTCTTTGCCTGCAGTGTGTCCTGTCCCCTTTGAGATTTCCAACCTCTGCATTAAGGGTGTTGTCCTGATTAACCTGTGGTTCCTTTTCTTCTCTTCATCTTGTCACAAACATATGAGGTCAAGAATGTTCGAGTGGGTTGCTGCTCTGTGTTCCGGTGAGTGACAACACTTGGTGGTATCGTATTAATACTATAGCATATCATATGTCTAATCTATGGGGGTCACCACTGCCTGGGTCCCCCTGGACAGAGGTCAAGTGAGCACAGACTAGCCCCCCCTAAGAATGGTCTCCCACGTGCTCTGTGAGGGTACCGTGATGGCCCCTAAGGTAGGGGACTGTGTCTGGGCCTCCGACATTTGTGATGAAGGGGAGTCGAAATGGAATCTCAATTAACAAGACATTATTTTAAGAATTTATTTTAAGTGAAATAAAACACACGTCACATACCCTTTACCATCATCACCATTTTAAGTGCACGTTTCTGAGGCATCAGATAGATTCACTTTCTCGTGGAGCCATCACCACCATCACTAGAACTTTTCGTCCTGCAAAACCAAAATTCCACAACCATGAAAGTCTCATTCCCCATTCCCTCCCACTGCCCCTGGCACCGATAGCCACTTCAGTCCCTGAGTTGTCGACTCCAGGGCACCCACTGGAGTGGAATCCTGCAGTGTTTGCTGACGGGTCATTTTGGAAGAGCTGACTTTCAGTCTGAAGCGCTGCCTGTTCGCATCTGAAGAATCTGCATTTAAGGAGAGGGTGTATGAGGAAGGGGGTGTATGCGGGACAAAGGTGTCCGGGGTGCAGGTGAGCCAGGACCTGACCAGCTGCCTTTTGGGTCCTCTGGTCCCATCTCTTGGTCTGTGCCTCATCTGCATCATCACTGTCCCCGCTGGCACCGCTGGGGTGTTGTTGTCTGAATGAGAGTCCCCTGGTGCCCCTGTTCTCCTCCCCTCCTCCTGCTGGTTGCGGAGGGAACTGCTTGCTGTGTGGTCTCTACTCCTGAGGCATGAAGGACCCTGTAGCATGGACCTGCAGAGTGTGAGGTGTGGTCCCAAGAGCATGGGGCCCACATAGGACACGACATCGGGCCGTGACAAGTGCTAGGGCTGCCTCATCACTGACAGGGAATGTTGCCCAGATCCTGCTCCAGAGGGCGTGGTGGGTGGCCTGGGACCCTAGAGGCCCCATTCCTATACTGGAGCTTGGAGAGTGCATCCCCATGGGCTGCAGATTCACCCCATATCTAAGACATATCCCTCTGTCCTGTCTTTGAACTCAGGAAAACGAGCTCTCTTGTCCACAACATAGGCCTGGTCCTGTTGATATTAGGATTCTTTAAGTTAGGCGTCCTGGGATAGCAGTTTCTTTTAGGCCTGAGAAGGAACAACTCCGGAGTGTACAACAATTTCAGATGAAACTAATATTCAATGACTATCCCTAACTACTCGGTTGTTGACTTCTATTAGTCATTATTCTCCTGGTTTTAGCTCTGATGTGGGGATTACAGAGGAGTCAACATTTAAATCTTCGTAATCTGTGTATTTGTAGCTTCAGTATCGTTACTGACCCATAGTTTTTATGGTTTGGGAAGAGTTATTGATTTCATGTATCATGTAAAGGATACACAATGATGATAGGGCATTTAAGATTACAATAATAGCTAGTAAATTGTTCACAATTTCTCTACCTGTGCATCTATTGTATGCATATGAGTTTAGATGTCAATATTAGTGAAATGATATAGAGGACTAGAGAACTTATTTTAAAAATCACTATTAATGTGTGATGAAGAAAATGTAAAAGTTCTTCCATAATCGGTGATGTTGTATCTTGAGAGCCTAGATGAAATTGATATGCCTTAGTCATATACAGGATTTTAGCCTATCATTTAACTTTGACAAAGCTACATCACTTTTTACTTTTATCTCATTTATTGAGGAAGACATAATTGTTATGGTGTTGGCTTGAAACTGGTTGAAAAGGACTTGAGTCCTTCCTTATTTTACATTTACATAGGTAGGATCTTGAAACGTAGGATATGGTGGAGGACATCCGTGTAACCATTCTAGGTTAGGAGTAGCAATTCCCACTGCTAAGACTTCTTGTTTAGACACAAATGCTTTTCAAAGTATGAAGATTATTAGCATTACTGCTGCTACTGAGATGAATGAGCCTAAAGACAAAATATTTCATGTTGTGTGTGCCTCAGGGTACTCAGACTAACGTAGTGACATCCCTGAGAGGCCACGAAAGTGCTGCAGGAAGTCATATTTACTACTACAAATATACTTGTGAGGTGAATTTTTGCTCATGCTGAGTTAACTGTATAACCTAAGAATAGTGGGAATCAGTGTAGAAAGCCTCCTATAATAGTGAAGACTGCTCCCATGGACATTAGGTCATGGAAGTGTGCTACTACATAGTATGTATCCTGGAGGACAATGTCTGGGGATGAGTTGGCTAAGATGATTCCTGTCAAACCACCTACTGTAAAAAGAAAAACTAAAGCCTAAAACTCATAATATAGTAGGAGGTCATATAGTATTACCTCCGTGAACAGTTGCTAACCAGGGACTTCCCTGGTGACGCAGTGGTTAAGAATTCGTCTGCCAATGCAGGGGACACGGGTTCGAGCCCTTGTCTGGGAAGATTCCACATGCCGCGGAGCAAAAAGCCCGTGTGCCACAACTACTGAGCCTGCCCTCTAGAGCCCGCAAGCCACAACTACTGAAGCCCACGCGCCTAGAGGCCGTGCTCTGCAACAAGAGAAGCCACTGCAATGAAAGGGCCGCACACCGCAACGAAGAGTAGCTGCCGCTCACCGCAACCAGAGAAAGCCCATGCGCAGCAACCAAGACCCAACTCAGCCAAAAAAAAAAAAGAAAAGAAAAGAAAAAGAAAAATTAAATAAAGAGTTGCTAATCAGCTAGATACTTTTACTCCTGTAGGGATAGAAGTAATTACGGTAGCTGATGCAAAGTATGCTCCTGAGTCCACAGCTATCCCTATGGTAAACATATGATGGGCCCACAAGAGAACTCCTAAAAAACCAGTGGACATGACTCATACTATTCCCAGATAGCTGAAAGGCAATTTTTGTCCTAAATAGTAGGTAATGCTATGTGAGTTTATAACAAACCCTGTTAGGCCATGAATACAGACTTCAGGGTGAGCAAAGTATCAAAAGAGGTGTTGGTATAGGATTCGGTCTCCTCCTGCAGGGTCAAAGAAAGTAGTGTTTAGATTTCTATCTCTTAACAGCATGGCAATTCTGGCTGCTTGGACTGAGATTGGTAATTATAGTAATATGGCTATAGTTGGGGAAGATTAAACAAATAATGGTGTTTGGTATTGGGATATGACTGCTGGTTTTGTATTAAAGACAATAGTAATAAAAGTAATAATACCAAGAATTGAGGAGACACCTGCTAAATGTAAGGAGAAAACAGTTAGGTCGCCAGAGGCTCCTGCATGGGCCAGATTGCAGGCTAGAGCTGAATACACCGTCCCACTGGTACCAGAACCAGCTTCTACTATTGGTGATATGAGTAGGAGTAAGAATGATGGGGGAAGTAGTCAAAAGTTTATATGATTTATTGGGGGAAATGCTACTTCAGTTGTCCGAGTTATTAATGGCCCAAGTCAGTTTTCAAAGCCTGCAATCATAACGGGTACAGCTATAAAGAAAATTATTACAAGTGCAGGGACTGTTATGACAACCTTACAGATTTGGGCATCTCCAAGTAGCGGTCCAGGTCAGCATAGCTCAGCCTGGATTAATATAATTAAGGTGCTGCCTGCTACTCCAGCTCAAGCACCAAATAGTAAATATAAAATGCCGATATCTTTGTGATTTGTTGAAAATAATCAGCAGTGTATGAACAGAGGTAAAATGACTGAGTTAGAATTAGACTGTAAATCTAAAGACAGAGATTGAGCCCTCTTTCTGGCAAACCCTGTGGTGAATCAACAAATTGAATTGTAACTTCAGAGAAGCAGCTTCAATTCTGCCAGTGATTATCCTGCCTTTTTTTTTTTTTCCTTTTTTTCTTTCTCAAATGAAGGAGAAGTAGACTGAAGTCAGTTGACTAGAGGATTTGCCTGTTAACTAAAGTTTCCTGGGGTTAAAACTCATCAATCTCGTAAAGATTTGGCTTCAATACAGTGTTTGCTTTACATTCAATTGATGTAGAATAAAGTCTTGCAATCCTTATTTTTAGGAATTAAGTAAATTTCACTTGTTTAGGGTTTTGAAAGCTCTTGGTCTGAACTAACCTAAATTCCTAGTCCAGCACCGATAGAATGGGTGTTGTGTGTAGTAACCGTGTGGGTATTATGATTGGTAATGATAGGAAGGTTATTTCTTTGTATGTTCAAATTGCTTTGTGTTTGTGTTGTTTAATGAAGGGAATATAGTTAGTGATGTGGAGTATGTTAGCTGCAAGTAGAAATATATGCTGAGGACTGCTATGATGGCTATTAGTGTTGGTAGAATGATGTTGTCGTTTTTGTTATCTCTTGGATAATTATTCATTTGGGTAGAAAGCCTGATAGTGATGGGCGATGTCCTAATGATACTATAATGGTGAGGAAAATGATTGTGATGGGAGGTGTTTTATCTCATGTGTGTGATAATGATACTCTTGTAGTACATGATCTGGGCATAAATAAGAAGAAGACAGTGTTGTTATGATATAAATTAGTATGGTTAGGATTGTTATAATCTGAATATACATTATAATAGCTGTTATTCATCCTATATGGGCAATTGATGAGGAGGGTGTAATATTTTCCAGGTGAGTATGGCGAAGTCTGCCTCAGCCTCCAGCTATGATTTATAATATCACTATGATTAATAGTATATTTAGGTTGATGGAAGGTGACCTGTGGTATAAAACTGATAGGGGTGCAATTTTGTCATGTTGATAGCATCAGGTCTGCTGTTCATGGGATGCCTCGTGTGACTTCAGGCACTCAGAAGTGAAATGGGGAAAGTCCTACTTTTGTGACAAGGGCGATTGTCATGAGGGTGGATGCTGCTGGATTAAAGATTCTTGTTATTCATTGTGCTCTTTGACCAGAGTATATTAGATTAATGATAATAGCCATTATAAGTAGTATTGATGTGGTGGACTGTTTTAGGAAATATTTGTTGGATGCTTCTGTAGCTTATGGGTTCATGTTTTTTATTAGAATGGGGATACCATTAACCAGTGTGAGCTTGTTATACAATTATATTTCCTGAGAAAATGGTCAGTAGAATGATGGTAAAAACAATGAGAGTTTATTAGCACAGGAAGGATATACAAAAATATTTTTGGGGTATGGGCCTGTAGCTTACTTAGAGAACTTTACTATATAGCATGTGGTGTAATGTGGTAGGTAGCATGGAGAATGTAAAATTATTAGGAAGAATTCAATTCCAGGAATCAGAGCATTGAAACCTCTAAGATTTACTCTATCAAAGTAACTCTTTTGTCAGACATATTTCTTAAATTTGTGGTGGGTTGCCTGGTATGATGACAAGTAGTGAAAACTCTCATATACATAAGATTAATGTTAGTCGTAAAAACACTTTTCATAAGAGATGTATGCGTTGATCATATCAAAATTGTAGGTAGGAGGCTCAAATTCATAGAAAGGAGATTGTTAGATGAGTTTTAATGATGACTTGGGCTGTATATAATTCTGGCACCTAGGGATTGTCGAATGCTCCTAAAAATAGATTGCTGTGGAAATTTTATTATAGGGACATTGACATATTCTCTAGGAGGGACGGGGTGAATGGGCCTGCTACATTTTCTACATTGAAGACATATACAGGTTTTGATGCTACTTCCGTGAAATCAAGTGGGGCTTCGTTGGATTTCGGCTACTGCGGAGATAATCAAATTCTGGGTAGGGGTCAGGAGAAAATTAGTCATAGGTGTTCTTGTGTAATAATTACTGTTGAAAGTGTAAATGATCCATTTATCAGTAAGACTGAGAATAGAATAACTGCTACATTACTTCATATGAGATGATTGTGCTATTGCTCCTAGAGCTCCAGTGAGTGAGTATTTTGAATGTGAAGTTCATCCAGATCTGAGGATGGAGTAAATGGCTAGGTGTGATATGGCTAATAGAAATAATATGCCTACATTTATATTAATTAGTGGATAAGATATGGGAAGAGGAATTCATGTTGTGAGAGCCAGGGTTAAGGCTAGCATTGGGGTTAAGGCTAGCAAGAGAAGCCACCGCAATGAGAAGCCCGCGCACCGCAACAAAGAGTAGCCCCCGCTTGCCGCAACTAGGCAAAGCCTGCGCATAGCAACGAAGACCCAACGCAGCCAAAAACAAATTAATTAATTAATTAGTTAACTATTTTAAACAAAAGTACTATATCCTTCTGTACAGCTTCTCTGGGAAGAACAGAGAGATGGCGTAGGAGAGTGAGAAAGACCAATATTTAGTGCACATCTCTCATGCAGCTGCTCTGCTGGCTCAGATAGATTTATCCCCACTTTACAAAGGAGGAAATAATCTCAGAGAGGTTTAGTAATTTTCCCAAAGCCAAACAGCTATGGAGTGGCAGAACCAAGATCTGAACCAAGTCTGTTACCTTCAAAGCCTAAGTCCTCATCACAACAAAACTCAATTAATATTTACATTTATCGAATTACATTGCAACCTGGGGAGTTCTTGGCACAATCCTGAATAAGAGTGAGAAAGAAAGAAATAGCATTGTTCCTACAGTCAACCCAAATTTTTGGAGCAGCTGCTAGATGCCTGGCCCTTTTTGGGGCTCAGCAGTGATCAAGACAGGAAGAGTCCTGCTTTCATGAACCACGTAGTGGGGAGGAGAGACGGGTGCAACTTGGGTGAGGGATTTCACCTTGCTGGACCTCTGTTTTGTCATCTGGAAAATGGGATGGGTGTTCCTCATTTTCTGGGATTGTCCAGCCCTCACATTCTCTGATTCCATAAGAAGCATTTGTTTTCCTGTTTCTTTAAAATTCATTCAGGCCGTGAGCTGTGATGAATGTTGTTAGCTGCTCCCCAAATCACTCTATTCCCACCCTTTTCCTGTGATCAGGTCTTTCCCGAAACATGACTCACAGTCAGTCAAGTCACAGAACCTAAGGGGCACCCAGCAGAAAAATTCCAACCCTTGCTTCCCAGGAGCTCTGCGGTCTACCTGCCAGGTAAACTTAACTCACCTGGCACAAGGTGGCCATCCCTGGTTTCACATCAACATGATCTCAGGCACAAACCTCCTTGTTTTTCCATTTTGTCTTTAAGTTACTTGTTGAAACAACTGCACAAATATGACACAGATATAAAATCAGGCATCTTCTGCCCCCAGTGCCTACTAATAAATGATTTTCTGCCACTTTAATGATAAAGATAGAACATTTCAACATTCTGCTACCCTTATTATTTGTCATTTTTGTTGATATTTCTATTGACTACATCTTTCAATATTTTAACAATGGAACATTTATTTAGGGTGTTCCAGACCCAGCCTTTAGTGGTAAAGGTTTCGTTGTTATATTTCTATTATGTTTCCTTTCAAAATCATTATCCTATTTAAATGGATTAAGTCAATTCTATAGGCATTTATCTTATGATATTGATGAAATTGATACATAGAGGGCAGTAGTACAAGTTGATTGGACTTGAGAACCTCTATTAGCACAGTTAAGTATAAATATGATCTATATGTAAACCAAAGTACAGGCCGAGTGAGATTCTCTGACTTTTTTCCACTGTCTGCCCCTCAAGCCTGTGAGAAATGGAATAGTTCTTGCCCTATCAGTAAACAAAGGATGTCACAGTCTTCAGCACTTGCAGCCCTCCAATGTGAGCCGGCGGGCCCTGAGGCACTCAGGATATGCAAATACAGAATGCAGGCCCCAGAGAGCTGAGGTGCATATCAAAGGAAGGAATTCAGTGAGCCCAGGCAAAGAAAAGCGCCGCATTCCTGACCTTGGGAGAGCTGGTTTTCCTTAGTTAACAATCACCTTTGGATGTTCCCCATTACCTGCGCCAGTTCCCTGCCCTGTCCCCTCCCCCCGGTACTTTAACTCAGGAAGGAAGGAGCGCAGAGGGACTCGGCTGAATAAGCGGCCTGCGCGCCTCGGGAGGAGTTTTCAGCCGCTTTCCCCGCAGTCGGGAAGAGGGGCGCTGACGCTGCAGCCGGACCCTGCGCCTCCCTTGCCCCGTTTCCCCTCAGGACGCTCAGGCCGACCCCCTCCTCACGCCCACCAGGTCTCGCGAGCCAGGACGAGGGCAGGGGCGAGAGGACGGACCAAAGTTCCCGGGAACCAGACGCTGGAGGCCTCTCTTTCTGCACAGCAGCGGCGGGTGGCAGCGAACCCCTGCCCCTCAGAAGCTGGTCTTGTGCTGCCGCCCGGGCACCGGACCAGGCGGAGGGTCGTCGCCCACTTACCCAGCCCGCCGTCCCCGCGACTGTCATGGCTTCGGCCGCCGGGGCACCTCCAGAGCCGGCAGCCTCAGTGAGGTCGCCCTGCCCTCGGGCTCCGGGGCAGTTCCGTGAAGGCGGAGGGAAGAGACCCCGCCTGAGCCGGGAGTTCCAGCTCTGAGGAAACGCGGGCTCTGTTCAGCGCGCAGTGGGTGGGACCGCTCTGCCCCAAGGCCTTCCGGGAGGGAGCGGGGCGGCGGGGGAGGGAGCCGCCAGGAGCGCAGGGCCCCGTCGGGGGTCCTGGAGGGGCGGCCCGGCCTGGGGGCCACGCCCATTGTGGCCGCAGCCCAGGCCTTTTTCCTGGAATCCTACACAAAAAAACTAGAAAGATACACAGTCTATAGTAAATACTCACAAATGATTGTTGCTGCTGTGCTCACTTTTCTATTAAAGGTTTAAAATCCATAAAACACTTTAAGTTCAAAATTAAATGAGAATTTTTACCTTTCTAATTATGTCTCTGATATTCACAGTTGTGGTTAATGAATCAGAGACTGTGGCATCACTAGTTAAAAATCAGCTTGTTAAAAAAATAGAACTCATGCCCACCGGACCTACTGAATCACAATCTGCACTTTTACAATCTCCCCAGTGTACTCGTGTACCCATGAATAGTTGAAAGGTACATTTCTACCTCGACAGGTCTTTTCTCTATGAGAAATACACACATTTTATCCAGTTTGATATAAATAAAACACTCAAAAATGCATATGCCTGTGTTGAAACCATCATTTTATCATTTCTTTTCCAGACAAGTATAGTCTCTATACTGGTTTTGTGGATCACATGCCATACTCTTTTCTTGTAGTTAGAAATAAGGTAGAGAAAGTTACTTTGTAAAAAAAAAATTATATATATATATATATATATATATATATATATATATATATATATATGTATTAGTGGATAATTAAAGAGACTCTTCTAAATTAAAACCTTCTCTTAACTTGCTGTTTTCTTCTTGGGTCATATTATGAACACTTCCCGTGGCCACATGGCATGTGTACGTTGAATTTCAGGGACTGCTGACATTCCAGGATGTGGCCATAGATTTCTGTCAAGAGGAGTGAGAATGCCTGGACCAAGATCAATGGGAATTGTACAGGGATGTGATGTTAGAGAAGTATAGGAACCTGCTCTCCTTGGGTGAGGATACCTTCCTTCCAGAATTCCTTATCCAACCACAGGGTTTGGAGTGCTTCATTTGTAGAATATCTCCTGGAATCTTCTGCTTCCTACAATAGGGTTTCAGATTGCAACGTTTCAGGAAAGATTGGGAGTTTGTGGGTATAATTTTTCTTATTCTTTTAAAATTGCAGCCTCCCTTTTAATATACTTTGTAACTGCTTGGGATGTGTCTATATGAACTGTGTACTATATGCTTCTGTTATAGTCCTTACAATATTTTATTGCCTTATTTTCTCTAACAATTTTCCATGGATTCTTTGGGCTTAAGGTATATTAAAAGGGAGACTGCGAATCTGGGACTTCCCTGGTGATGCAGTGATTAAGAATTCGCCTGCCAATGCAGGGGACCCGGTTCGATCCCCGGTCCGGGAAGATCTCACGTGCCACGGAACAACTAAGCCATTGGGCCACAACTACTGAGTCTGCACGCCACAACTACTGAAGCAGGTGTGTCTTGAGCCCATGCGCCATTTATTTTTGGGAGAATAAAACCACTTCTGAGTGATTAAAATTTAGGCCAGCTAGTCAAAATGCTTTATCACCTGTTCTTCTAAAACACTGGTCAATGGAACAAGTTTTCCTAGGGATAACAGTGTAATTGTATTCTGGAGTTCATATGGGCAATATGGTTTATGACCTTGATGCTGGATCACGACATTTCAACGGTATAACTGCTATTAATTGTCTGTTTGTTCAACGATTAAAGTCTCACGTGATCTGAGTTCAGACTGGAGTCATCCTGGTTGGTTTCTGTCTATTGCAGATTTCTTCCAGTATGAAAGGACAAGAGCAATACGGCTTCCTTTACAAAATGTCTTCAAACTAAATGATGATATAATCTACATTCAATTAATTTATACATACCCTACTGTAGAACAGGGTTCGTTACGCTGGCAGAGCCCGGTAATTATGTAAAACTGAAACTTTTTCTGCACTGGTTCAAGTCCTCTTCCTAAGAATATGTTTATAATCAACATTCTTTCACAAATTACCCAATTTAATTCACCATAGCATTCCTCATATTAACCAAATGGAAAATCCTAGGCTATATACAAATCCAGAAAGGGCCAAAAATCATCAGCCCCCATGGATGATTACAACCCATTGCTGAGGCATTCCAATTACTTATTAAAGAACCACTATGTCCATCAACATCATCAATTTATATATTATTGCCCCAATGCTAGCCATAACCCTGCCTCTCACAACATGAATTCCTCTTCCCATATCTTATCCACTAATTAGTATAAATGTAGGCATATTATTTCTATTAGCCATATCACACCTAGCCATTTATTCCATCCTCATATCTGGATGAACTTCACATTCAAAATACTCACTCACTGGAGCTCCAGGAACAATAGCACAGAGGATCATCTCATATGAAGTAATGTAGCAGTTATTCTATTCTCAGTCTTACTGGTAAATGGATCATTTACACTTTCAACAGTAATTACTACACAAGAACACCTATGACTAATTTTCTCCTGACCCCTACCCAGAATTTGATTATCTCCGCAGTAGCCGAAATCCAACGAAGCCCCACTTGATTTCACGGAAGTAGCATCAAAACCTGTACATGTCTTCAATGTAGAAAATGTAGCAGGCCCATTCACCCCGTCCCTCCTAGAGAATATGTCAATTTCCCTATAATAAACGTTTCCACAGCAATCTATTTTTAGGAGCATTCGACAATCCCTAGGTGCCAGAATTATAGATTCTTTCATCTTGTAAATATAGTTTTCTTTAAAAAATAATTTTTATAGTTTTACTACCTTTAAACAAAATGTACTCCATTGCTGTGGAATATTCCTTCATAGGAGCGTGCATGGTTCATTTCTGCATCCGTCTGTGATGGCCTTCAGGTTCCTTCAGGTTTGGCTCCTGTGGCTGCCAGTCCATGTCCGTGTGTCCTGGTGCAGGGCTGGTGGGTTTGTGTTCAACTGGGAGGAGCACTGTGGGTCTCTGTGCACGGACTTCGCTATCTGAGGCCCGATTGCTTCAGAAGTGGTTGCATCCCCCCGTTGCGTACCAGGCTTTCCATTGCTCCACATCCTGCTGATATTTGATACTATGTCTTTCATGTCTGCCATTCTGGTAGGTGTATGCACAGTATTTTTCTTATGGCTTTAATCCCTCTGTTGTTAGTGAAGTTGTGCATCTTGTGGTATTCATGGACTATTTCCTGTTGTTTTTGGAAAAGTTTTAAAAATTGTGGTCTGGTACACATAACATAAAATGTACTATCTTAACCATTTTTAAGTGCACATTTCAGGGTCAGGAAATAATTCACACTGTTGTGCAAACCTGACCACCATCATCCTCCAGAACTTTTTCATCTTGCAAAATTGAAACAGTCCCCATTAAACACTCACTCCCCATTGTCCCTCCCTCAGCCTCTGGCCCTCAACATCCTACTTTATGTCTCTATATTTCCGACTGCTCTAGGGGCCTTGTATGAGTGGATCAAGCACTGTTTGTTTTTTTGTGTCTAGCTTACATCACTGAGCATAATGCCCTCAAGGTTCATCCCTGCTGCATCCTGTGTCAGAATTGACTTCCTTTTTAGGCTGAATAGCATTCCCTTGTATTGATGGACCGTGTTTTTCTTCTCCATTCTTCCCTTAGTGGACACATGTAATATCTACATTCATTTCTGCTGTCATAATATTTGTGGAATAAAATCAGAAAGTCCTATGAATCAAAAGTCATTTGCCATTAACTTTTTTCTTAAACTTTTTTGTTGTGGAAAACATCAAGGCTAAGAAAAGGGAAAAATACATGTCAGCTTCACTTGTGTTCAGGAATTAATGCTTTACGGATTCACTTTATTCCCTGTGTGTGTGCTATGCGTGTGCATGTGCCTGTTTGCATAAATATGCTGTGCATGTGGATAGGTATGTGAACTTGCACACATTAGTGTGTGCATGGGCATATGGGTGCATGTGTGTTCACATGCTAGTGTGTGAATATATTTGTGCTGTGCACGTGCATATGTTTGTGTGTGTGCTGTGCCTGCCTGTGCGCACACCTGTGTGTTTGCTGGAACCACTTGCAAGTTGGCTGCAGACTGAATTGTGCCCCAGATATATCCGCACGCAGCTGCTCTAACAATCCTGCGTAGCCACGTAAAGGTCACAGATCTCAGGGATTTAAATGGAGGGAGCAGGATATCCTGACACAGAGTTTGTCTTCCAATGACTGTCACTGTCTCAGTAACATCCTTCACACCTTCTTTAAGCCGCATTCAGGGTCCAGTTTAGACTCCCATTACATTCAGTCACCTGTCCCAGGTCCCCTAAAGCAACAATGTCACCGTTGGAGAGCCCGGCCAAGGCTGGGGGTGCCCCTCCTGTTGGCCTGGCCTCCAGGCCCTGCCCTTGGCTCCTGTTTCCTCATATCTCAGCCAGGCCCCGACTTGGATCGGGCCGCCACCTCTTTCCTCACAGGGTCCCATCACCCAGTCAAGGGGGTTCATTCTCCCCCTAAACACGGCATCAGGAGTTGGGGGCTGACAGTCCACACTGGGTCTCCTTCATGTGAGACCCTGTGCTGTTGAAAGAGCAGGCACCCTGCCCTCGGGGGTGGGGGACTGGGGGGCGACATGCGGCCCACGATGGGCAGGCGGGTCTCCGGGTGGGGCGAGCCAGTGTGCAAGGAGTTCCGCGGTGGGTTCTCCTCTCCAACGGCTTCTGTGCCCCTACCTCTCCCCGTGCCTCCCCTCGAAGACAGCGCGGTGCCCGGGTTGGGAACCATGGGAGCCGTCAGCCACCGCCCCCTCTACACACACACACACACGCACACGCACACGCACACGCACACGCTGCAGGGAAGCAGGACCTGAGTGCAGGGCTCTCAGCGGCCCTGAGCGCCCCGCCCGGAATCGGCCAGCCGAATGGACAGACCGGATCTCCCGGCCCGGACCATGCAGGACTCTCCTGACCTGGCTTGCAGTGTGGCCACCTCCTTCTGGAAGCCTGGGAGTCTGGAATCAGGCCACTTCTTGTCTGTCCTGGCAGCAGACTGGGCTGCACTCTAAGAAGTTCGTGGCTCGCCCGTGGATCCTGACCATCAGGTGGCCAGAGAAATTGGGAACATTTCTGTTTTACCTGTTGAAATGTTTAATGACAAAGATTTTGTTCAGTTTCCTGACGTGGGTGTCCAAAGATGAGAGACCCATGTGTGTGATCTGTACCCCCTATGAGATCAGCCCTAAGCTAGTTTAAACATGATCAAGTTGTGTCTACATGGTAGATTTAGACCTCTGCATGTCCTGTCTACTGATTATGTTTAGAGCTGACCATGTGTTGTCTATAATAAGAAGATTTAGACCTGACCATGTTCTGTGTACGCTAGGACTATGGGGACCTGGGTAGAGACCCGGCCTGGCCTCAGTACTGGGAAGCTCCGTGCCTGCATCTGAATGTCAGTGCTTAGATGTCTAGGGTCTGGAGATGAGGTGGGCTTGTCTACATAACAGCCTCTCTTCTGAGTGTGGTGACCTGGTCCTCCCAAGGGTCAGTGCTATGGTCGGGGCCTTAGTCTTAATCCCTGCCAAGGTTCACCTTCCCTGGGGCTCATGGAGAATCCTCAGGAGGACTACCTGGCAATAATTCCAATTTACCAGCACGTGCATGGTGCATAGGGAAGCAGGTTTAGCTGCTGAATTGATTGCAGGGCACGCAGATCGGGCAAAAGGCCGATGGGTGACAGCTGAGGCTGCTGCTGAGCTCTCCCTCCAGTCTACCGTCCCTACTCAGCAGAGTCCAGAGCTGCCCCTCGGCTTTCAGCCCTGCTGTCCTGTGAGTTTTCTCAACATGTAAGTGAGACGAGAAAGGACTGAGCATGCCAGCACCAGGGTCGTGTGTTCAACTTTAGTATGAAAGCTCTACAAACAGTTAAAATCACACAGAACCAAAGTGAGAAGACGAGGACTCCTCTGGGCCAAGTGTGGGGAAAGGAGACCCACCTGACACTTTTTCCCATCCCAGGAGGTCCCAGGGACCCAGCTTGTTTCCACATTGGGGGAGCCCCCTGCAGAGCCATGGTGTCCTGACCAAGGGGACGTGTGACCCCAGGTGCAGGGTCTGGGGAGGTGAGGTCACCCTGGGACTGTGGACATGTGACCCAGGTGGAGGGGTCTGGGGAGGTGGGTCACCCTGGTGAGTGTGGATGTGTGGCCCCAGGTATAGGGTGCGGGGACTGTGTGGGTCTCACCATACCTGCATGGGTCAGGATCACATGGATGGGGAGACCGCATATGCGCTCTTTGCCTGCAGTGTGTCCTGTCCCCTTTGAGATTTCCAACCTCTGCATTAAGGGTGTTGTCCTGATTAACCTGTGGTTCCTTTTCTTCTCTTCATCTTGTCACAATCATATGAGGTCAGGCATGTTTGAGTGGGTTGCTGCTCTGTGTTCCGGTGAGTGACAACACTTGGTGGTATCGTATTAATACTATAGCATATCATATGTCTAATCTATGGGGGTCACCACTGCCTGGGTCCCCCTGGACAGAGGTCAGGTGAGCACAGACTAGCCCCCCCTAAGAATGGTCTCCCACGTGCTCTGTGAGTGTACCGTGATGGCCCCTAAGGTAGGGGACTGTGTCTGGGCCTCCGACATTTGTGATGAAGGGGAGTCGAAATGGAATCTCAATTAACAAGACATTATTTTAAGAATTTATTTTAAGTGAAATAAAACAAACGCCACATACCCTTTACCATCATCACCATTTTAAGTGCACGTTTCTGAGGCATCAGATAGATTCACTTTCTCGTGGAGCCATCACCACCATCACTAGAACTTTTCGTCCTGCAAAACCAAAATTCCACAACCATGAAAGTCTCATTCCCCATTCCCTCCCACTGCCCCTGGCACCGATAGCCACTTCAGTCCCTGAGTTGTCGACTGCAGGGCACCCACTGGAGTGGAATCCTGCAGTGTTTGCTGACGGGTCATTTTGGAAGAGCTGACTTTCAGTCTGAAGCGCTGCCTGTTCGCATCTGAAGAATCTGCATTTAAGGAGAGGGTGTATGAGGAAGGGGGTGTATGCGGGACAAAGGTGTCCGGGGTGCAGGTGAGCCAGGACCTGACCAGCTGCCTTTTGGGTCCTCTGGTCCCATCTCTTGATCTGTGCCTCATCTGCATCATCACTGTCCCCGCTGGCACCGCTGGGGTGTTGTTGTCTGAGTGAGAGTCCCCTGGTGCCCCTGCTCTCCTCCCCTCCTCCTGCTGGTTGGGGAGGGAACTGCTTACTGTGTGGCCTCTACTCCTGAGGCATGAAGGACCCTGTAGCATGGACCTGCAGAGTGTGGGGTGTGGTCCCAAGAGCATGGGGCCCACATAGGACACGACATCGGGCCGTGACAAGTGCTAGGGCTGCCTCATCACTGACAGGGAATGTTGCCCAGATCCTGCTCCAGAGGGCGTGGTGGGTGGCCTGGGACCCTAGAGGCCCCATTCCTATACTGGAGCTTGGAGAGTGCATCCCCATGGGCTGCAGATTCACCCCATATCTCAGACATATCCCTCTGTCTTGTCTTTGAACTCAGGAAAACGAGCTCTCTTGTCCACAACATAGGCCTGGTCCTGTTGATATTAGGATTCTTTAAGTTAGGCGTCCTGGGATAGCAGCTTCTTTTAGGCCTGAGAAGGAACAACTCCGGAGTGTACAACAATTTCAGATGAAACTAATATTCAATGACTATCCCTAACTACTCGGTTGTTGACTTCTATTAGTCATTATTCTCCTGGTTTTAGCTCTGATGTGGGGATTACAGAGGAGTCAACATTTAAATCTTCATAATCTGTGTATTGGTAGCTTCAGTATCGTTACTGACCCATAGTTTTTTATGGTTTGGGAAGAGTTATTGATTTCATGTATCATGTAAAGGATTCACAATGATGATAGGGCAATTAAGATTACAATAATAGCTAGTAAATTGTTCACAATTTCTCTACCTGTGCATCTATTGTATGCATATGAGTTTAGATGTCAATATTAGTGAAATGATATAGAGGACTAGAGAACTTATTTTAAAAATCACTATTAATGTGTGATGAAGAAAATGTAAAAGTTCTTCCATAATCGGTGATGTTGTATCTTGAGAGCCTAGATGAAATTGATATGCCTTAGTCATATACAGGATTTTAGCCTATCATTTAACTTTGACAAAGCTACCTCACTTTTTACTTTTATCTCATTTATTGAGGAAGACATAATTGTTATGGTGTTGGCTTGAAACTGGGTGAAAAGGACTTGAGTCCTTCCTTATTTTACATTTACATAGGTAGGATCTTGAAAGTAGGATATGGTGGAGGACATCCGTGTAACCATTCTAGGTTAGGAGTAGCAATTTCCACTGCTAAGACTTCTTGTTTAGACACAAATGCTTTTCAAAGTATGAAGATTATTAGCATTACTGCTGCTACTGAGATGAATGAGCCTAAAGACAAAATATTTCATGTTGTGTGTGCCTCAGGGTACTCAGACTAACGTAGTGACATCCCTGAGAGGCCACGAAAGTGCTGCAGGAAGTCATATTTACTACTACAAATATACTTGTGAAGTGAATTTTTGCTCATGCTGAGTTAACTGTATAACCTGAGAATAGTGGGAATCAGTGTAGAAAGCCTCCTATAATAGTGAAGACTGCTCCCATGGACATTAGGTCATGGAAGTGTGCTACTACATAGTATGTATCCTGGAGGACAAAGTCTGGGGATGAGTTGACTAAGATGATTCCTGTCAAACCACCTACTGTAAAAAGAAAAACTAAAGCCTAAAACTCATAATATAGTGGGAGGTCATATAGTATTACCTCCGTGAACAGTTGCTAACCAGGGACTTCCCTGGTGACGCAGTGGTTAAGAATTCGTCTGCCAATGCAGGGAACACGGGTTCGAGCCATTGTCTGGGAAGATTCCACATGCCGCGGAGCAAAAAGCCCGTGTGCCACAACTACTGAGCCTGCCCTCTAGAGCCCGCAAGCCACAACTACTGAAGCCCACGCGCCTAGAGGCCGTGCTCTGCAACAAGAGAAGCCACTGCAATGAAAGGGCCGCACACCGCAATGAAGAGTAGCTGCCGCTCACCGCAACCAGAGAAAGCCCATGCGCAGCAACCAAGACTCAACTCAGCCAAAAAAAAAAAAAAAAAAAAGAAAAGAAAAAGAAAAATTAAATAAAGAGTTGCTAATCAGCTAGATACTTTTACTCCTGTAGGGATAGAAGTAATTACGGTAGCTGATGCAAAGTATGCTCCTGAGTCCACAGCTATCCCTATGGTAAACATATGATGGGCCCACAAGAGAACTCCTAAAAAACCAGTGGACATGACTCATACTATTCCCAGATAGCTGAAAGGCAATTTTTGTCCTAAATAGTATGTAATGCTATGTGAGTTTATAACAAACCCTGTTAGGCCATGAATACAGACTTCAGGGTGAGCAAAGTATCAAAAGAGGTGTTGGTATAGGATTCGGTCTCCTCCTGCAGGGTCAAAGAAAGTAGTGTTTAGATTTCTATCTCTTAACAGCATGGCAATTCTGGCTGCTTGGACTGAGATTGGTAATTATAGTAATATGGCTATAGTTGGGGAAGATTAAACAAATAATGGTGTTTGGTATTGGGATATGACTGCTGGTTTTGTATTAAAGACAATAGTAATAAAAGTAATAATACCAAGAATTGAGGAGACACCTGCTAAATGTAAGGAGAAAACAGTTAGGTCGCCAGAGGCTCCTGCATGGGCCAGATTGCAGGCTAGAGCTGAATACACCGTCCCACTGGTACCAGAACCAGCTTCTACTATTGGTGATATGAGTAGGAGTAAGAATGATGGGGGAAGTAGTCAAAAGTTTATATGATTTATTGGGGGAAATGCTACTTCAGTTGTCCGAGTTATTAATGGCCCAAGTCAGTTTTCAAAGCCTGCAATCATAACGGGTACAGCTATAAAGAAAATTATTACAAGTGCAGGGACTGTTATGACAACCTTACAGATTTGGGCATCTCCAAGTAGCGGTCCAGGTCAGCATAGCTCAGCCTGGATTAATATAATTAAGGTGCTGCCTGCTACTCCAGCTCAAGCACCAAATAGTAAATATAAAATGCCGATATCTTTGTGATTTGTTGAAAATAATCAGCAGTGTATGAACAGAGGTAAAATGACTGAGTTAGAATTAGACTGTAAATCTAAAGACAGAGATTGAGCCCTCTTTCTGGCAAACCCTGTGGTGAATCAACAAATTGAATTGTAACTTCAGAGAAGCAGCTTCAATTCTGCCAGTGATTATCCTGCCTTTTTTTTTTTTTTCTTTTTTTCTTTCTCAAATGAAGGAGAAGTAGACTGAAGTCAGTTGACTAGAGGATTTGCCTGTTAACTAAAGTTTCCTGGGGTTAAAACTCATCAATCTCGTAAAGATTTGGCTTCAATACAGTGTTTGCTTTACATTCAATTGATGTAGAATAAAGTCTTGCAATCCTTATTTTTAGGAATTAAGTAAATTTCACTTGTTTAGGGTTTTGAAAGCTCTTGGTCTGAACTAACCTAAATTCCTAGTCCAGCACCGATAGAATGGGTGTTGTGTGTAGTAACCGTGTGGGTATTATGATTGGTAATGATAGGAAGGTTATTTCTTTGTATGTTCAAATTGCTTTGTGTTTGTGTTGTTTAATGAAGGGAATATAGTTAATGATGTGGAGTATGTTAGCTGCAAGTAGAAATATATGCTGAGGACTGCTATGATGGCTATTAGTGTTGGTAGAATGATGTTGTCGTTTTTGTTATCTCTTGGATAATTATTCATTTGGGTAGAAAGCCTGATAGTGATGGGCGATGTCCTAATGATACTATAATGGTGAGGAAAATGATTGTGATGGGAGGTGTTTTATCTCATGCGTGTGATAATGATACTCTTGTAGTACATGATCTGGGCATAAATAAGAAGAAGACAGTGTTGTTATGATATAAATTAGTATGGTTAGGATTGTTATAATCTGAATATACATTATAATAGCTGTTATTCATCCTATATGGGCAATTGATGAGGAGGGTGTAATATTTTCCAGGTGAATATGGCGAAGTCTGTCTCAGCCTCCAGCTATGATTTATAATATCACTATGATTAATAGTATATTTAGGTTGATGGAAGGTGACCTGTGGTATAAAACTGATAGGGGTGCAATTTTGTCATGTTGACAGCATCAGGACTGCTGTTCATGGGATGCCTCGTGTGACTTCAGGCACTCAGAAGTGAAATGGGGAAAGTCCTACTTTTGTGACAAGGGCGATTGTCATGAGGGTGGATGCTGCTGGATTAAAGATTCTTGTTATTCATTGTGCTCTTTGACCAGAGTATATTAGATTAATGATAATAGCCATTATAAGTAGTATTGATGTGGTGGACTGTTTTAGGAAATATTTGTTGGATGCTTCTGTAGCTTATGGGTTCATGTTTTTTATTAGAATGGGGATACCATTAACCAGTGTGAGCTTGTTATACAATTATATTTCCTGAGAAAATGGTCAGTAGAATGATGGTAAAAACAATGAGAGTTTATTAGCACAGGAAGGATATACAAAAATATTTTTGGGGTATAGGCCTGTAGCTTACTTAGAGAACTTTACTATATAGCATGTGGTGTAATGTGGTAGGTAGCATGGAGAATGTAAAATTATTAGGAAGAATTCAATTTCAGGAATCAGAGCATTGAAACCTCTAAGATTTACTCTATCAAAGTAACTCTTTTGTCAGACATATTTCTTAAATTTGTGGTGGGTTGCCTGGTATGATGACAAGTAGTGAAAACTCTCATATACATAAGATTAATGTTAGTCGTAAAAACACTTTTCATAAGAGATGTATGCGTTGATCATATCAAAATTGTAGGTAGGAGGCTCAAATTCATAGAAAGGAGATTGTTAGATGAGTTTTAATGATGACTTGGGCTGTATATAATTCTGGCACCTAGGGATTGTCGAATGCTCCTAAAAATAGATTGCTGTGGAAATTTTATTATAAGGACATTGACATATTCTCTAGGAGGGACGGGGTGAATGGGCCTGCTACATTTTCTACATTGAAGACATATACAGGTTTTGATGCTACTTCCGTGAAATCAAGTGGGGCTTCGTTGGATTTCGGCTACTGCGGAGATAATCAAATTCTGGGTAGGGGTCAGGAGAAAATTAGTCATAGGTGTTCTTGTGTAATAATTACTGTTGAAAGTGTAAATGATCCATTTATCAGTAAGACTGAGAATAGAATAACTGCTACATTACTTCATATGAGATGATTGTGCTATTGCTCCTAGAGCTCCAGTGAGTGAGTATTTTGAATGTGAAGTTCATCCAGATCTGAGGATGGAGTAAATGGCTAGGTGTGATATGGCTAATAGAAATAATATGCCTACATTTATATTAATTAGTGGATAAGATATGGGAAGAGGAATTCATGTTGTGAGAGCCAGGGTTAAGGCTAGCATTGGGGTTAAGGCTAGCAAGAGAAGCCACCGCAATGAGAAGCCCGCGCACCGCAACAAAGAGTAGCCCCCGCTTGCCGCAACTAGGCAAAGCCTGCGCATAGCAACGAAGACCCAACGCAGCCAAAAACAAATTAATTAATTAATTAGTTAACTATTTTAAACAAAAGTACTATATCCTTCTGTACAGCTTCTCTGGGAAGAACAGAGAGATGGCGTAGGAGAGTGAGAAAGACCAATATTTAGTGCACATCTCTCATGCAGCTGCTCTGCTGGCTCAGATAGATTTATCCCCACTTTACAAAGGAGGAAATAATCTCAGAGAGGTTTAGTAATTTTCCCAAAGCCAAACAGCTATGGAGTGGCAGAACCAAGATCTGAACCAAGTCTGTTACCTTCAAAGCCTAAGTCCTCATCACAACAAAACTCAATTAATATTTACATTTATCGAATTACATTGCAACCTGGGGAGTTCTTGGCACAATCCTGAATAAGAGTGAGAAAGAAAGAAATAGCATTGTTCCTACAGTCAACCCAAATTTTTGGAGCAGCTGCTAGATGCCTGGCCCTTTTTGGGGCTCAGCAGTGATCAAGACAGGAAGAGTCCTGCTTTCATGAACCACGTAGTGGGGAGGAGAGACGGGTGCAACTTGGGTGCGGGATTTCACCTTGCTGGACCTCTGTTTTGTCATCTGGAAAATGGGATGGGTGTTCCTCATTTTCTGGGATTGTCCAGCCCTCACATTCTCTGATTCCATAAGAAGCATTTGTTTTCCTGTTTCTTTAAAATTCATTCAGGCCGTGAGCTGTGATGAATGTTGTTAGCTGCTCCCCAAATCACTCTATTCCCACCCTTTTCCTGTGATCAGGTCTTTCCCGAAACATGACTCACAGTCAGTCAAGTCACAGAACCTAAGGGGCACCCAGCAGAAAAATTCCAACCCTTGCTTCCCAGGAGCTCTGCGGTCTACCTGCCAGGTAAACTTAACTCACCTGGCACAAGGTGGCCATCCCTGGTTTCACATCAACATGATCTCAGGCACAAACCTCCTTGTTTTTCCATTTTGTCTTTAAGTTACTTGTTGAAACAACTGCACAAATATGACACAGATATAAAATCAGGCATCTTCTGCCCCCAGTGCCTACTAATAAATGATTTTCTGCCACTTTAATGATAAAGATAGAACATTTCAACATTCTGCTACCCTTATTATTTGTCATTTTTGTTGATATTTCTATTGACTACATCTTTCAATATTTTAACAATGGAACATTTATTTAGGGTGTTCCAGACCCAGCCTTTAGTGGTAAAGGTTTCGTTGTTATATTTCTATTATGTTTCCTTTCAAAATCATTATCCTATTTAAATGGATTAAGTCAATTCTATAGGCATTTATCTTATGATATTGATGAAATTGATACATAGAGGGCAGTAGTACAAGTTGATTGGACTTGAGAACCTCTATTAGCACAGTTAAGTATAAATATTATCTATATGTAAACCAAAGTACAGGCCGAGTGAGATTCTCTGACTTTTTTCCACTGTCTGCCCCTCAAGCCTGTGAGAAATGGAATAGTTCTTGCCCTATCAGTAAACAAAGGATGTCACAGTCTTCAGCACTTGCAGCCCTCCAATGTGAGCCGGCGGGCCCTGAGGCACTCAGGATATGCAAATACAGAATGCAGGCCCCAGAGAGCTGAGGTGCATATCAAAGGAAGGAATTCAGTGAGCCCAGGAAAGAAAAGCGCAGCATTCCTGACCTTGGGAGA